>NW_027361818.1:14495625-15110000 GCF_039654945.1 Dendrobates tinctorius
ACGTCCGGCTCTGATGAGGCCTGGTATGGGTCTGGGAATGTATGAGCAAAGTCAGAGCGAACGTCGAGATTTTATTACCTTTTTTATTTTGTGCAGAATCCTCCCAGGCTTCATCAGAGCTGGAATTTCCCGCTCATGTGTTAGAGCCCTGAGGATTGTAGCTCTCTCTACAGGAGCAGAAGATGCGACAAGGACTGGACGGGTGACAGTGAGGAAGAAGGGACTGTAGAGGTGAGGATAAGAATTCATTTCTTATTTTATACATATTACTTCTATTATGTTCTGCGGTCTAGAGACCCTAGAGTATTAAAAGGGATATTAAATACAAACAACACCTCAAAGAACACAGTATGGCGGGTCCAAACAATTAAAATAATAATTACCACCCACCTTTCGTGTCTCCCTTTTTCCTCCTAGATTGTAAGCTTGCGAGCAGGGCCCTCACTCCTCTTGGTATTTGTTATGATCTATGTGATTATTGTTATGCTGTAATGTCTATTGTCTGTACAAGTCCCCTCTGAAATGTGAAGTGCTGCAGAATATGTTGGCGCTTTAGAAATAAAATTATTATTGTTATTATTATTATTATTATTATTATTATTATTATTAAAGAATGGAAATTCCTTGGAAAATCCTTGGAAAAAGGCAAAATCACATTTTTATTGAGTTAATCATCTTTAGTCATCAATGTTTAAGTGTCTGATAACCTCATTTATTATTTATGAAATATAAAATGATTTATTAGATTTATTAAGTTCTCTTACTTTAAATGAAATGGGAGGAATATTTCATGATACCTAAATTACTGTATACGCGGCAACAATTCACTCATGAGATTAGTCACAGAATCACCCAAGTGTCACACGGTCACACAGCCAATTGTTAACTGACTATAAAAAATACTAGTTGTGGACTGCCGCAGTCTTATGGCATAATAGCCATAATACTCCCAGGGTCATCTCCACGCAGAGGCATATCTAGGAGGGGGCACCAGTGGCATCTGCAGTGCGCTGTCTCCCTGTGATCAATTGTGCTCGCATCTTACAGACGCGAGTACATTTGAGGCTCTGACCATCGGGTCAGAGTGATGCCAGCAGCGTGATCAGATCATGTGATCAAACTGCTGACGTCACTCGCCGCCCTGCAGAGGTGCCCAATGGTGGTAAGTGCTCCAGTGGAGCTGAAGACATTGAATACTAAGTGCACGGGGGATTATTTAACTTGGGGAGGGGGAGATTTGGAGTAGGGATGGGAGTTTAATGTTTGTGGGGAGATTTGGAGTGGGGATAGAGGTGTTTAATATGTGTTGGGGAGAATTGGAGTGGGGATGGGGTAATTAATGTGTGTGTGGAGATTTGGAGTGGGGATGGGGATATTTAATGTGTGTGTGGAGATTTGGAGTGGGGATGGGGATATTTAATGTGTGGGAGGAGATTTGGAGTGGGGATGGGGAGATTTAATGTGTGGAGGGAGATTTGGAGAGGGGATGGGGCATTTATTGTGTGTGGGGAGATTTGGAGTGTGTCATGGTCTATCCAGAATGCTGGGCAGGCGGTGTAGGGGTTAATTGGTAGAGCCTCCTTCTGGGTCTGGGGAGGGTTTTTATAGCTTCAGGTGAGGACCCTCCCCTGTCGTTTAGACTCCTAGCTTGAGTGTACCCGACCCTGCTCCGTTTGTGCTCTCGCCTGTCCTGGTACGATTGTTTGGTGTCTGATCTGGTTTGACGTCGGTTTGCGTCTCTTGGATTCTGATTTTGTACTTGTGTGTCCATCCCGTGTATGACCCCTGGCTTTGTCCTGACCTCCCTGTGATTGCCCCTCTGGTACTTCTGCCTCCATCCCATGTGTGACCCTCTGCTACGCCTGACTATTCTCTGCCTCACGATTCTGTAACTCATTTGCCCGTATAGTGTATGACCTCCGTTTTACCCGACTCTGAGTTTTCTACTATCTTTGAAAGCAGGACACTAATCCCCGCCCCCTTGCAGTCACATGACTGTAGGTCCTGTGCCTGCTTGCTAAAACTTCAGCGTTCAGGTCCTGTGCTTCCGTACTTTCTGGCTGTTCCTGTCCCCAGGGTCCCTACAGTGCGGGTGAGTCCCTGCTCAGTGGAGGCTGCACGCCGGCGCTGTCAGGAGTTTGACAGCGTGGAGATGGAGGTATTTAATATGTTGGGGGAGATTTGGAGTGGGGATAGGGGGATTTGATGTGTGTGTGAAGATTTGGAGTGGGGATGGGGATATTTAATGTGTGGGGGGAGATTTGGAGTGGGGATGGGGAGATTTAATGTGTGGAGGGAGATTTGGAGTAGTGATGGGGATTTA
Organism: Dendrobates tinctorius; assembly: GCF_039654945.1. Taxonomy (NCBI): domain Eukaryota; kingdom Metazoa; phylum Chordata; class Amphibia; order Anura; family Dendrobatidae; genus Dendrobates; species Dendrobates tinctorius. The sequence goes on from NW_027361818.1 coordinate 14,497,949, forward strand.
CTGTGTAGGGGGGAGATTTGGAGTGGGGATAGAGGGTTTAATGTGTGGGGAGATTTGAGGACACAAAATGAGGAGCAAAGGGGGAGATACAGAGCATGTATGAGGAAACACTATGGGGGGCATGTATGATGAAACGTTATGGTGAATGGGGGCATGGATGAGAAAACAGTATGTGGGGATGGGTAGAGACAGTTTGGTGAGTGAGGGATGGGTGCAGACAGTATGGGGAGCGAATGGGGGAATGTAATCAGACACAGTATGAGTAGCGATGGGAAAATATATGTGGGCACAGTATGGGGAGAGAGAGTGATGGGATGTGCGCAGACACAGTATGGGGAGTCAGGAGTATATGTGAGTAGCCAGTATAGACAGAGAGGGGGTAAATATATGAGAAAACAGTATGGTGAACAGGGGGATATGATACGAGACGGCATGAGGATGGAGGGGAATAGTGTGAAGAGATATTGGGGGGTAGAAAATTGGGTGGGCACAGAATAGAGACTGAGTAGTGTGGGGGGTGTAGCATGGGGGGACAGTGTAAGTGTACAGCCTGGAGGGGACAGTATACTAAGGAGGGGGAGTGTGATAAGGGTACTATATAGAGACTGGGCCCTATAGGGAGGACACAGTGTGAGAGGACAGTGTGAAGAGGAGGCCAGTATGGAAAGGAGAGGTCAGTGTGAAGAGCATTTACCATAAGAGGGACAGCCTGGGGTCGTTTTTTATGCAGACAATATAGTGAGGGGAAATTATTTATTCAGGGGCTAAGCATAGGGCAGATATTTTTATTCAGGAGCATTATAATGACACTGGTATCTTTAAAGGCATCATGAGGAGGTTTGCTGCGGAAGACCGGTGAAGATGGAAATCTGCAGATGAGGCTGTGGATGAGAAAACTCATCATGGGGTCTGGACAAGATGAAGACAAGAAGCAGAACAAGTCCAGAGATGACGACATCTATAAGGCACCTGGATGTAAATATTATTTGTGATACTGACTAATTCTCATGTTTTATTTATGTTGGGAGCATTAAAGGGGTTGTCCAGGTTTGTGCTGAGTCTGCAGTCATTCTGTGTGATGGCAGACATCTAAATTCTCACAGTGCTCACTGAACGCTGTTAGGATTCTCTCGTGTCAGCGATTTACATACATGCGGTCACGCGCTGACTAGACATGCGTGGCCTCACTCTATGAAAATGAACGGAGTGAGGTCAGACACGTCTAGTCGGAATGTGGCCAGAAGTATACAAATCACACGCTTCTGCTGACATGACTGTACAATCCTGCAACCGGCAAGTGAGAATCCTAAAAGTGTGCAGTGCATTCGTTGTGAGAATTCAGAAGCTGCAATGTCAGGGATTCAGCTCTTCAGGTTCCAGTAGTCATCACATGGACATTTCACTCATGTGCTACTTCCATACTTATGGTCCTGTGACAACGAGCTTCTCTTCCTTCTCTCAGTTTTTCACTGAACATTGAGAGAATTAGGAAGAGCAGCTCGTCGGTACATGACTAAGTGAGCAAGTCGCATATGTACTTGGGGGGGTGCTGAACTGAATTCTTGCCCCGGGTGCCAGAAAGCCTAGATACACCTCTGTCTCAACGTGGTGCTAATCAGGATCGATAATCTGTGTATGAGGCATTTTTTCTACATATAGATTATTGTGATCTTTTATTGCTTTTATCATTTACATAATTCACTTTCTTACAAGAAAGAGACTTCAATCAGTTTCTTTTGTTTTCAGTGTATTCAAAGAAAATGTGCGACGTCAACCAGACTGAAGTCACAGAGTTCCTGCTCCTTGGATTTAAAGGTCTATATAAATACAAATTTCTGCTCTTCATCCTTTTCTTCTTCTGTTACCTGATAATACTGGCTGGAAACCTCCTTATTATAGTGTTGGTGTCCACCAATCACAACCTCAATACCCCAATGTTCTACTTTCTCAAGCATTTAGCTGTAGCCGATATCCTTTCCACTACGACCATTGTGCCCATGATGTTAAATGTAATTCTATATGACATGAAGGAGGTGCCTGTGGGGAGCTGCATCTTCCATCTCCATATTGTATCCATATTTGGTTTTAGCCCGATTATTCTGCTCACTATAATGTCTTATGATCGGTACTTGGCCATTTGCCGCCCGATGCGCTACAATTCTATAATGCAACCTCATGTTTGCTTCAAGATGGTTCTTGGCACCTGGTTTTTGAACTTTGTCTTTTCCTTTGAGATAATTTTTGTTTGGCGGCTGAAGTTTTGTGGTAGCAACACAATAGACCACTTCTTCTGTGACTTCGAGTTACTTCTTGAATTGACTACCTCCGACACTCACCTCTTTACTTTAGTTGACTTTGTAATATCCATCATTGGAGGTGTCATCCCTTTTGCTTTAATTCTTATCAGCTATTTGAGTATTTTCTTCGTCATAATGATCCTTTCATCCACCAGTGGCTTGTCAAAAGCCTTCTCCACATGTGGCTCCCATCTCACCACTGTATGCATCTACTATGGAACACTCTTCATGATTTACATGCCACTGTCCAATGACAGATCATCGAGCACAAACAAGTTTTTTTCTCTGCTGTACATTTTGGTGACTCCAATGATGAATCCCATCATTTACAGTCTGAGGAATCAGGAGATCAGGAGAACTCTTCAACAAATGTTTCGAAAATGTTAAGGATATACTTAAATGCAGCTCACATATTTATGAGACTATCTTAGCTGATTACTGTATTTCCAGATGGGGAATGGGAGGAATGGACGATTTGTCTTCTAGATTTTCTTGACAGAATAGTCACAATAAATCATAAATGAGATGAATGACATTTTTTTCAGTTCATGCCAAATTTTCTTTTTTTTATAGAATTCCTCTATATAGTTTTTTTAAAGAATCATTCCTCCTCCCATCAAAGTTTTATTCACTTATAATATTGCAATCTTCCTATTATATGGCACTGTGTTAGAGCGTCCCGCTCCCCAGGCTTCCCAATTGCCGCCGCCGGGCCCGCCGCCTACCGCGCCACTGCTCCTGCCTTGTCTCTGTCTTCTGCCCGCGCTCCCCTCCGAGTGTCTGCACGGGTTCCCCGACGCACTTCCTCTCCTGCTGCCGGCTGCGTGCCCCCACTGTCCGGGCATGCCTACTAGGGCCAAACCGCGCGCGCTCCCCCTATCTTACGTCCTCCAGTGACCTCACCCGGTTGCGCTGCCTGTCCAATGATGGACAGGCATCGGGTATTTTAAGCCGCCCTCCCTTAGTGGAGGTGCCTGAATATCGTGTCTAACCTGCCACATTTTTGGCCACAAGGAACTTAACCCCGTCATTTACTTCCTCTCTTCCAGGACCTGTACCTGCTCCGTGTACCCCCGGATCCTCCCTCCATCTGCACCTCCACTTGCTCTCGTCCTGCCTCCATTGCCTCCGGCTCTCTCCTTTGTCAGCTACCAGTTCTCACCATCTCTCCTCACTGCTCCGCTACCTCACCATCTGGCTACCCTTTGTCTCATTGCCTCCTTGCTGCCTCCGGTCACTATGTTCTCCTCTCCTGCTCCTTTTTGTCTTCTCTCTGTGGTTCTCCTGCCTCCTTCCTGAGCCGACCCCTGGTCCTGGCATCTGTGGTTCTTGAGGTTCCCGAGCCTGCTCCCAAATGATCCCTGTATAGGGGTTGGTCAAACCTGGTGTGCTCACTCGGGGAAGGTTCGGAACTACTGTCCATTGGGTCCACTCTCGATACCCGACGCCTCAAGCATAACAGCATATTCAGGCCATGGACCCCACCGGGACTGCTGCCCAGAAGGAGTTGGTGTTCTTGCGAGAAAACCAGACTCGCATCATGTCTTTTATGAAGACAATGGATTCTCGGTTTTCTGTCCTGCAGGACGCGGACCCTGGGAATGTCTCTCAGTTAGCCAGTCTCCAGCAGGAGCTGGTTCAGCAACGCGACACGCAGGCTCATATCTTGTCCTACATGGCCTCCGTCGACCACCGCCTGCTCTCCTTCCAGGCATCCTCCTCACAGACATCCTCTCGGGCCATTGATCCTACCCCTGCACTCTCACCCCGTCTGGGGAAACCACCTCGCTATGGTGGTGACCCCAAGCTGTACCGGGGTTTCCTCAATCAGTGTCGCTTGCACTTTGAATTGTTACCCCTTCAGTACCCCACTGACCGGGCCAAGGTGGCCTTTATCATTTCCCATTTGGAGGGTGAGGCTCTCACCTGGGTGAATCCCCTAAGGAAGCGAGATGACCCTATTGTCTCCAGTGTGGTGACCTTTATGGAGACCTTTCAAAGGGTCTTTGATGAGCCTGGGCACTTGGCTTCCACCACGGAGTCCTTGTTCAACCTCCATCAGGGCTCTCTCAAGGTGGGTCTATATGCCATACACTTCCGCACCTTGTCATCGGAGCTGGGGTGGAACAACGAGGCCTTGGTTGGGGCCTTTTGGCGAGGGCTGTCTAGCAAAATTAAGGATGAGCTTGCAGGAAAGGACACCCCGACCACTTTGGAGGACCTCATTTCAATTTCTCTTTCGAGAGGCTGCCAGAGAGAGGAGACTGTTATGAATGGGTCACCAAGGAGGACAACAACAAGCCAAGTCCCAGAAAACCAGAGCAGTTGGTAACTATGCAGATTGCAGATCCCTGATCCTATCCACACAACTAGCAGTAGCAGTGGAGCATTCCTACAATGACCTAGATGCCTCGTCACCGCCGGAGGACTACATAAGCCTAAAGCAAGAAAAGGGGAAAACTAACTGCCCCAGAGCAGACCCAAAAGGAATAGACAGCCCCCACACATGTATTTACGGTGAAAAAAGATGAAAACACAAACACAGGCAGGAAAATACGCTGAGCAAACGATGGGGCCCAAATTAACTATAAAGGATAGGAAAGGAAAGACACTGTCTGCAATCTGCCACAAACCCTACAAAAATAATGTCCAACACTTCTGATAACAAAATTAACCCTGAAGTCACTAGACTTCTCCCACTATATCAGCACTCTGAAATATTCTGAGACAGAGCAAAAAAGAGGCCAATCTAATATGGGACTAAAAAGCAAATTGGAAAATACAGATAAATAAGAGTGGAAATTCAGCACAGCCACAGCTGGGACTGGCTGAACACACAAAAAACTGAATAGACCAACAAAATCAAGTGTGAACATTAGCAAAAACACTTAGCTTTGAGAAGGCTGGAACAGAGCTGAAAACCAAGACCTCAGAAGCCAGAAGCAATCACCAGCACTGACATAGGGCGTCGGCTGTCTTAAATCCAGTCTAAGATTCCTGAGGTCCAATCGTCATCCTCATTATCAGGTGGTATTAAATCAGCCTCACTACCTCCTGTTACCACCAGAGGGAGTCTGGAAGGAGAACTCATTACTGGTGGACCAGAGAATGAACTCACAACAGTACCCCCCCCTTGAGGAGGGGTCACCAAACCCTCATCCACGCCACCAGTCCGATCAGGATGTGCCCGATGAAAAGCACGAACCAATCTATTGGCATGAATATCAGAGGCAGAGACCCAATAATTATCCTCCTGGCCATAACCCTTCCTTTTGACCAAATACTGGAGTCTCCATCTAACCAAACGAGAATCCAATATTTTCTCTACCTCATATTCCATATTGCCTTTAACCAATACAGGGTCAGGAGGTGCTGCCATAGGAACCACTGGCTCAACAAACCTCTTCAACAGTGATTTATAAAATACGTTATGGATCTTGAATGTAACTGGAAGAGCCAATCGAAAAGAAACAGGATTAAGAATCTCCAAAATTTTATAAGGTCCAATAAATCTTGGCTTAAATTTTGGAGATGCAACCTTCATAGGAATATTCTTAGACGACAACCAGACCATATCACCCACTTTAAACCGGGGACCAATGGTCCTACGTCGGTTGGAAAATAGCTGGGCCTTTTCCTGAGAGAGTGACAACTTATCCACTACTTGGTCCCATATCTGCTGCATTCTCTCAACCACAGTGTCCACACCTGGGCAGGACGAAGATTCCACTTGCCCTGAAGAGAATCGAGGATGAAACCCAAAATTACAGAAAAAGGATGACATCAAAGTGGCAGAACTAGCTCTATTGTTCAGCGCGAATTCGGCCAAGGGCAAAAATGAAACCCTATCATCCTGATCAGCAGACATAAAACATCTTAAATAAGACTCCAAGGTCTGGTTTGTTCTCTCAGTCTGCCCATTAGTCTGGGGATGAAACACGGAGGAGAAGGATAACTAAATTCCCAGATTGGAACAAAAGGCTTTCCAGAATCTGGAAACAAACTGGACTCCTCTGTCCAGCACAATGTTCTCAGGAATACCATGTAACCGAACCACCTGTTGTTAAAACAAGGGCACCAACTCAGCAGAAGATGGCAACTTTGGGAGTGGTACAAGATGGACCATCTTTGAAAATCTATCACAAATCTCCCAGATAACAGTCATTCTCTGAGAAACAGGAAGATCAGAAATAAGATCCATTGAGATATGAGTCCATGGCCTCTTGGGCAACTGCAGGGGCATCAGCAACCCACTAGAACGAGAACAGGGTTTAGACCAAGAACAAGTCCCACAGGACTGCACAAAATTCCTGACATCTCGAGATAAGGCGGGCCACCAAAAAGACCGACTCACCAAATCTCTGGTACCAAAAATACCTGGATGACCAGCCAATGCGGAGAAATGAACTTCAGACATCACTCTCTTTCTCCACTGGTCAGGAACATACAATTTTCCCGTAGGGCAACGCTCAGGTTTATCCTCCTGAAATTCCTCCAGGGTGCGTCTGAAATTGGGCGAAATGGCAGAAAGAACTACCCCTTCACCTAGGATGGTAGTAGGCTCTGTCACATTAAGAGAATCAGCAAAGAAGAAACTCCTAGAAAGAGCGTCTGCCTTAACATTATTAGTGCCCGGAAGAAAAGAGACCACAAAATTAAAACGCGTGAAAAACAAGGCCCATCTAACCTGTCTGGGATTCAAGCATTTTGCCGACTCCAGATAAATCAAATTCTTGTGATCGGTGAGGACCACAACCGGATGTCTGGCTCCCTCCAACCAATGTCTCCACTCCTCAAACGCCCACTTCATGGCCAACAATTCCCGATTCCCCACGTCATAGTTGCGTTCAGATGGGGAGAACTTACGAGAAAAGAAGGCACAAGGATTCATCTTAGAAGTCACAGGGTCTCTTTGGGACACAACAGCTCCTGCACCAATCTCAGAAGCATCTACCTCCACCGGAAATGGAAGTGAGACATCAGGTTGCCGTAAAACTGGAGCTGAAGTAAATCTCCACTTAAGCTCCTGAAATGCTGAGACAGCCTCAGGAGACCAATTCAGCACATCAGCGCCCTTCTTGGTCAGATCAGTCAGTGGTTTGACAATACCAGAAAAATTACTTATATATTTACGATAGAAATTAGCAAAACCCAAAAACTTCTGGAGAGCCTTCAAAGAAGTAGGCTGAACCCAATCAAAAATGGCCTGTACCTTGGCCGGGTCCATTTCAATAGTCGATGGAGACAAGATAAATCCCAAAAATGAAATCCTCTGTACACCAAAGAGGCATTTCGATCCCTTAACAAACAGGGAATTCTCCCTCAAAATCCAGAACACAGTCCGGATGTGTTCCACATGAGAATCACAATCACTAGAAAAGATCAAAATATCATCCAGATAGATGATCAAAAACTTATCCACAAAGTCACGGAAAATATCATTCATAAACGACTGGAAGACAGAGGGGGCATTAGTGAGCTCAAAAGGCATTACCAGGTACTCAAAATGTCCCTCCGGAGTATTAAACGTCGTCTTCCATTCATCCCCGTGCTTAATGCGAATAAGATTGTACGCCCCCCTGAGGTCAAGCTTAGTAAACCAGCAGGCACTCTTAACTCTGGAGAATAAATCAGACATCAGAGGTAATGGGTACTGATATTTAACCGTGATCTTGTTAATGGAACGATAATCAATACACGGTCTTAATGAACCATCTTTCTTGGCCACGAAAAAAAACCCAGCACCTAAAGGTGACGAGGATGGTCAAATATGACCCTTCTCCAACGACTCCTTAATATAGGATCGCATAACCTCATGTTCGGGTACTGATAAGTTGAAAAGCCGACCCTTGGGAAATTTACACCCAGGCATCAACTCAATTGCACAGTCATAACTCCTATGAGGAGGCAAAGACGCAAACTTACTCTCACTAAATACATCAGAGAAATCGGCCAGATAATCAGGAATATCATGAGACTGAGGAGAGGTGGAGAAAACAGGAGAGTCCCTAAGAACACACTGACAGCCCCAACTCACCACAGACCCAGATTTCCAATCCAAAACAGGATTATGAGTTTGCAACCAGGGAAAACCCAGAACAATAGTATCATGCAAATTATGCAGCACCAGAAATTTACAAATTTCTTGGTGGTCTGGGGCAACTCGTATTATCACCTGGGTCAAAAACTGAGGTTTATTCTCTGCCAAAGGAGTAGCATCAATACCCCTCAAAGGAATAGGCGTCTGCAGAGGTGTCATGGACAAACCACAACGTTTAGCAAAGTCCAAATCCATCAGATTCAACGCTGCTCCAGAATCCACAAAAGCCTTAGGCCTCTTTCACACATCAGGTTTTCGCCGTCAGGCGCGATCCGGCGCTTTTGACAGAAACCGGATCCGGTGAAATGCAATGCTGGATCCGGTTTCCCCCCCATTGACTTGCATTTGCGCCGGATCGCGCCGTATGGCCATGCGTTTCATCCGGTTTTCGCTGGATCCGGCAATGTGTCGCGATCCGGCGTCTGGAAAAAACGGCTACTGTAACGTTTTTTGTCTCCGGCGAAAAAGCCGGACACGCCGGATCCGGCACGTCCGGCTTTTTCACACAATGAAAGCCTATGAGCGCCGCAATGCGCCTGATCCGGCGAAAGCCGGATTCGGTGGCCGGATCCGTTTTTTTTGGTCTGAGCATGCTCAGTAGCTCTGCCCACAAGACATATATAAAAGCAAGACAGTGGGACCCACACCCACACCCAACATGCCACCCAAGAAAGCAACCAAGCGAAGCAGGAGAAGGCAGGAGACCACTGCAGCACCATCAGCACCACCACCACCCCAAATGGAGCAGCAAATGGAACATGCTGAGGAGGGGAGGCCAGCAGCAGATGACAGACGGTAATTATCAAATCCCCCATTCCTCCAAACTAGGGCTATTGAATATCAAGATATTCATTGGCCCTTTGTTTCTCTTTATTCAACAGCCGCCCAATAGATGCAGCAGCAGCAGCAGCAGCAATGGCAGCAGCTGGAACACCACCCACAGGCATGGAGTGTGGCCACCAGGAAGACAGCACATCATCTTCTGGAAGCCCTCCCTCGCATCGTCAGCGTTTGACGGTAAGTTTTTATTTCCAAAATCCATCATCTCTGTAATATATGTCTATTCATTGCCTTTTATTTCAAAACAGGATTCACAAGATGAAGAGGAGCTCCCAGAAGAAGAAGGAAGGGGTGGACAGACACCTGGAGTGGGCTCACAATTGGTAAGTTTTTTGCATCAAACGCAGAAACACAACATCACACTACACACAACACATAGAAAACAATGTTCTGCAGACCACACACAGCAAACAAATGCCTACATCCAAAGACATAACATTTTTTGTTTTCTTCTCTAGTCTTCCCAATCTGGTGCTCGGCCAAGAGGTCCTCGCAATGCCTCCCAGGGTCGTCGGCGACAGCAACGCGGCGGTCACCAGCGTGTAAGTATAAATATTTTTGCTTTGTTTTTTTGCACTTTTTATTTCATTTCTTTTGTGGAGGCTAATTATGTTATTTTTGTCTTTTTCTTTAACAGCCTTCACAGCGTGCTCCCGACTCTGACGGTGAGGATGGAGGACTCGATGTGGACCACCTCATCGATCTCGTCAGAGAAAGGGAGCCGCTCTGGAATATGGCTGACCACCGCCACGCTGACCTTATCGTTACCCGACGACTCTGGGAGGAAATCTGTTCGCTCCTTGTGGGCCGCTGGGAGGACCTCGATGTTCGGGCCCAGATTAAAGAGCGTAAGTATATACAGTACCGGTTGCTTGATGTAAACCAGTGTTTCCCGAACTCCAGTCCTCGTGGTCCCCACGGATCATGTGTTCAGGATTTCTATTTACTATGGAATCCTGAAAACATGACCCCTGGGGACCATGAGGACTGGAGTTTGGCAAACACTGATGTTGTATACTAACCACTTTGTCCTTTCTCGTTTCAGGGAACAGAATTGTGAATCGGTGGCGGTCTGTGAGGGATCGTTTCAAGAAGGAGTTCAATAAAGAGATGCGGGCCCCGAGTGGATCTGGAGGACGCAGGAGCAAGTACAAGTACGCAGAAGCCCTGTCGTTCCTCCGGGAAACAATGGTCACTAGAAGGTAAATATTACACACCACATGTGAAAAAAAATGTTAGATGTAAAAATTTTTTTTCAGCCAGGGCCATACCATGTCAGTATTTTAATTGTTTTTTTTTCTCTTTATTCCACAGCACGGTGAGCAGCACTCGGGAGCCTGCACGATTGGACCCTTCTGAGGCGATCCCTGAGGAGACCGGCACCGAGAGACACTTCGACCGCCCCGGTACATCTGCACCTTCCCAGCCTTCCCACACATTCGACCCATCTGTCCCATCCATCAGCACAGGAGCATCGTGGCCGCCTACATTACATGAAGCTGCTGGTGAGGAGATCGCTTTCCCTTTACCCCACCCTTCTGCCCCTGCCACCTCTAGTACACCTGCGGGTACTGGGCGGCAGCGGCAGAGGGGTCAGGAAAAGACTTATGCGCCAGAGTTCTTGCACCTGAATGCATCTTTCCAGAACTGTCTAAAAGTCTTGTCAGAGCAAATCTCCGCAGGCTATCAGCAGATCAACTCCAGCATTCTGGAGGTGAAGACACTTCTGCAAACCATGCATTCAGAAGCAAGATCTTCGCCAAACCACACCTTTTTCAGGTCTGTTGTGGAGCGCATGGAAACGCTCTCTCCTGCCCAGCAGATGCATGTAATGCATTCATGCCACGCTGCTCTCCAGCAAGTTACCTCCCAACCTCCTCCTCCCACCACAGTAGTTCCTCCACCTGCACCCCCTCCAGCCACTTTCCATCCTCCCCCTCCTATTACATCTACACCCCCTCCAGCCACTTTCCATCCTCCCCCTCCTATTACATCTACACCCCCTCCAGCCACTTTCCATCCTCCCCCTCCTATTACATACCATCCACCTCCCCAGCACCATCCACCTCCCCAGCACCATCCACCTCCCCAGCACCAGCAACCTCCCCAGCACCAGCAACCTCCCCAGCACCAGCAACCTCCCCAGCACCAGCAACCTCCCCAGTACCAGCAACCTCCCCAGTACCAGCAACCTCCCCAGTACCAGCAACCTCCCCAGTACCTGCAAACTCCCCAGTACCAGCAACCTCCCCAGTACCAGACATCTCCCCACTTCCAGCAACCTGCCCCGTACCAGACATCTCCCCACTTCCAGCAACCTGCCCCGTACCAGACATCTCCCCACTTCCAGCAACCTGCCCCGTACCAGACATCTCCCCACTTCCAGCAACCTCCCCGTACCAAACTCCTTCCCCATACAACTTGCCATCAACATCATCTGCTCCTACAGTCCCTGCCCAACCCTCCACTCCACCACCCACCACCTCTTCTGCTTCCCACATGTCCACCCATTCTGTAGTTTTTTCCACACCTTCACCTCTAACTGTTCCTTCCCCACCACGATCCCAGTCCTCTCTCCACACTCCCAGTGTCGAAGTGTCCCGCAGCCCCTACAGCAGTATTTCCACCACACACTACACAGATTTATAATGTGTGTATTTAAATAAAAATGACCAGTTTTATGGTTTCAAATCTTTATTAAACAAGTTTATTAAAATTTTAAAAAAGTTTACTAAAAAAAACATTTTTCAATAAAAGTTAAATTATTTTACACTGGTTGTCTGTCATTTCTTTCTGCGGCGAAAAAGGTTAAATACAGGGTATTTAAAAGGTGAAATGGTATTCAAAACTAGGTATATAACTGTGGGTAAATTTTAGCTTTTTGCCATAGTTGTGTTCCTGGTTGTGTTTGAAGCAAAGTATTTCACCTAAAAAGTTGTGTTTATTGTTGGTGATTTCCTAACAATGTACACAACTTTTGTTAAAAGGTGAAATACTTTGCATAAAACACAACCAGGTACACACCTGTGGCCTAAAGCTAAAAATAGAGACCATGACAAGATAGCCAACTTTGGTTGGCAAAGGTATATACTGTTGGTACAGAAGGTACACAAGTTTGGTTGGGCACAAATCTTTCACACTCTGTCATCCTGCCAGTGTACTCTGCCTTGAGGTGACATAAAGTATAGTGCAAAATTGTCCCTCATTACTGAAACCGTCACAGAACTTCTAGTGGTAATGTCATGGTAATCTTGCAAGGTGGTTTCTTCAGAGGTGTCCTCAATGGAAATGGGTTCCTTGCAGATAACAAAATTGTGGAGTACCACGCACGCTTTGATCACCTCGTCCACAGTTTCTGTCTTGAGGTTGATCGCAGTCAATAGGACCCGCCATTTGGCTGTCAGAATACCAAAGGTACATTCAACCATTCTTCTTGCTCTTGTGAGGCGGTAATTAAAAATGCGTTTTGGTCTTGTCAATCCTCTGCTAGAGTACGGTTTCAAAAGGTGTTCTGACAGCTGGAAGGCTTCATCCCCTACACAGACAAATGGCATAGGTGGACCAGATGTTTGCGGCAGCGGTCTAGGTGGTGGGAACTGGAAGGTGTTTCCATACAGTTTACGCCCCATGGCAGACAGTTTGAAAACTTGAGAGTCATTGGAGCGGCCATAGGCCCCAATATCAACCGCAATAAATTTGTATTCCGCGTCAGCGATGGGCATGAGGACAATTGAAAAATATTTCTTGTAATTGAAATATTCCGATCCCGATCCAGCTGGCTTTACAATGCGGATATGTTTCCCGTCCACAGCGCCCAAGCAGTTTGGAAACTGACATATCTGTTGAAACTTGTCAGCAATTTCAATCCACCTCTCTGTTGTGGGCTCTGGTAAAAACTCTTCAGCTAAGGAGTCCCACAGTGCACGGCATGTGTACTTCACAATTCCAGATATGGTGGAAATCCCGAGTCTGTACTGGAAATGCAGTGACGAAAGGGATTCTCCAGTTGCAAGAAATCTGTGGGGAATTAAAAAACAATAAATTAGTTTTAAATCACAGCATTACATACCAAAACTGACCTATAACACTTGGAGATACAAACTACCACCAACAAGATTGCAGTGAAAGTGTGCTCTGATGCGATCACATCCAATAAATGTGGCTTACCTTAAAGTCACCATCAGACGCTCTGCGGGTGAAACAGAGAAGCGGCAATAGGTGTCCGCTTTTCTTATGAGGTGTGCAATGCGCTCCACCAAGTAATCAAAATTCTCCATTTTCATCCTAACATATCCAAAAAATTTATGCGGGTTTCGTCGAAGGTCCATGCAGAGTGTAGAATAGACCCCACGCGTCATTCTCTTGGCTGTGATGGGGTGGATCCACAAACGTCGTCTACGATGCCTGATGCGCTGCTGTCTCGCTCTCTCCTTCTCCAGAACAATCACCCTCAAACGATTTGCCTCCGCTATAAAATCCGCCAAATTCTTCAAAATATTTCCAATGACAACATCCATCTTCGCCAGTAACTTGCTCTTCTCTCCAACCTGCACCTTCTCCTCTACAACCTGTCAAAGAAGGGCTGTAGGAACATGCTATATATAGTTTTCCAGTAGCCAATCCCGTTCGGAAGGCCACAAGGGTCAATTTTAAAAACCGGATCCGGCGTAATCCGTCGAAAAACGGATAGAAAAACGGATGAACCGGATGAGACGGATCCGGTTTTGTCTGTCAAGAAAAAGACGGATCCGGCAGAAAACTGGATCCGTCACATCCGGTTTTACGAAACATTTGCCGGATCCGGCGTTCCGGCACGACGCCGGATCGCGCCTGACGCCGAAAACCTGATGTGTGAAAGTAGCCTTAGTGGAAAACGTGTATAAGGAGCAGATCAGAGTAATTGCCAAAAGAAACTTAGATTGTCCACCACCCACAGCAAAAGTGTGTACAAAACGTTTCTCTCATTTAGGGCAGACAGAAATACTATGAAAGGTGTCTCCACAGAAAAAACACAGCTTATTACGCCTTCTAAACTCCTGACGTTGCGCCCTAGACAAAACCCATCACATTGCATAGGTTCAGACATTTGTTCAAAAGGTGGCAGTGCCTCGCGTGTAGTTTTACGTTCACGTAAACGCCGATCAACTGTAATGGCTAATGACATAGAATTATCCCGACCAGAGGGAACAGGAAATCCCACCATAACATCTTTTACAGTCTCTGATAAACCCTTTCAAAAGAGAGCTGCCAATGCACTATCATTCCATGTAGTAAGGACCGCCCACTTTCGGAATTTTTGACAGTATAACTCTGCAGAATCCTGACCCTGGTTTAATGCCAACAGGGTTCTCTCAGCTTGATTAACAACATTAGGTTCATCATACAACAACCCCAAGGCCTGAAAAAATGCATCCACATTAGTCAAAATAGGATTTTCAGGTGTCAGAGAAAAAGCCCAATCCTGGGGATCGCCACGCAGCAAGGAGATGACAATTTTAACCTGCTGCACAGAGTCGCCCAATGAGTTAGGCTTCAAGGCCGAAATAATTTACAATTATTCTTAAAATTCAGAAATTTAGACCGATCCCCAGAACACACATCAGGTGTGGGGGTCTTAGGTTCAGCAGCATGTGACTGAATGAGGTAGGTGGAAATTCCCTGCACTTCAGCAGCAAGTTGCTCCACACGATCAGACAATTGCTTAATCTCCATTGGAAAAAAAAAATCCTCCTACGGCCCCCCCAAAAAAAGAGGAATATATATATATATATATATATATATATATATAAAAAATTCTGACACTTTTCCTTTTTTTTTTTTTCTTTTTTAAACAATTTTCTCCTGCTTTTGAGTACCCTAGAATCTGCGGTATGGCTGGTGATTCTGTTATGAATGGGTCACTGAGGAGGACAACAAAAAGCCAAGTCCCAGAAAACCAGAGAGGTTGGTAACTATGCAGATTGCAGATCCCTGATCCTATCCACACAACTAGCAGTAGCAGTGGAGCGTTCCTACGATGACCTAGACGCCTCGTCACCGCCGGAGGACTACATAAACCTAAAGCAAGAAAAGGGGAAAACTAACTGCCCCAGAGCAGACCTAAAAGGAATAGACAGCCCCCACACATGTATTTACGGTGAAACAAGATGAAAACACAAACACAGGGAGGAAAATAGGCTGAGCAAACGATGGGGCCCAAACTAACTATAAAGGATAGGAAAGGAAAGACACTGTCTGCAATCTGCCACAAACCCTACAAAAATAATGTCCAACAATTCTGATAACAAAATTAACCCTGAAGTCACTAGACTTCTTCCACTATATCAGCACTCTGAAATATTCTGAGACAGAGCAAAAAAGAGGCCAATCTAATAAGGGACTAAAAAGCAAATTGGCAAATACAGATAAATAAGAGTGGAAATTCAGCACAACCACAGCCGGGACTGGCTGAACACACAAAAACTGAATAGACCAACAAAATCAAGTGTGAACATTAGCAAAAACACTTAGCTTTGAAAAGGCTGGAACAGAGCTGAAAACCAAGACCTCAGAAGCCAGAAGCAATCACCAGCACTGACTTAGGGTGCCGGCTGTCTTAAATCCAGTCTAAGATTCCTGAGGTCCAATCATCATCCTCATTATCAGGTGGTATTAAATCAGCCTCACTACCTCCTGTTACCACCAGAGGGAGTCTGGAAGGAGAACTCACTACTGGTGGACCAGAGAATGAACTCTCAACAGGAGGCCCTTTAGGCCTTCCTTTTCTTCGGGTCATAGACTGCCCCGTCCTCAGCCTTCGAGTTCCGCCGGCAGTCCTGCACCGGAGCCTATGCAGTTAGACTGGTTTAAGATGGCAGAGCAATGCCGGAGGGAGAGGATAGCACAGGGCCTGTGCTTATACTGTGGTGGTACCTCCCATTTTCTGCGCTCATGTCCTGAGAGGCCGGGAAACGCCTCCACCTAGGTAAGGTAAGAGAGGCCTCCCTAGCTGAGTCAGATTCCTCTCCACCCCTTACTCTTTCTGTTCTGATTGTCCAGGGTCAGAGGCGTGGCTCAGAGCTGGCATATGTGGATTCGGGTGTGGTGGACAACTTCATTCGGCTTAAGGAGATGAAGAAATGCCAGATTCCCGTGATCACCCTGAAGTATCCCCGTATGATTGCCTCCGTGGACGGTAAACCCCTGCAAGAATATATTTCCATGGTTACTGAGTAGGTGGTTTTGCAGGTTGGGGGCCTGCAACAGGAGAAGATTGCTCTTTATATCCTGCCCAACTTATCACATCCGCTGCTTCTCGGCCTTCCCTGGCTCCGGACACACGAGCCCGTCTTGAATTGGAGTTCCGGTGAGATTCTCCGATGGGGACATCTATGTCAGGAGAGATGAGTTAGGTCTATCCGTCCAATCACCATCTCACAAACCCCTTCTGGTCCTGCAGGGTTGCCTTCCGCGTACTGGTCCTTCACGGATGTGTTAGACAAGAAAGAGGCTGAGACCCTTCCTCCACATCGGCACTGTGACTGCCCAGTCAAACTTCGGCCAGGAACCACCCCGCCTAAGGGCTAAATCTACCCACTTTCACCTGCCGAGACATCTGCCATGTCGGTATACATCCGGGAGAACCTTGCCAAGGGTTTTATACATAAATCCACCTCGCCTGCCGATGCTGGGTTTTTCTTTGTCAAGAAGAAAGCTGGCTCCCTTCGTCCTTGCATCGACTAAAGGGGTCTGAAAGACATTACGATAAAGAATAAATATCCTCTGCCCCTGATTCTTGAGCTCTTCGACCACCTGAGAGGGGCCCAGATCTTTTCTAAGTTGGATCTACTGTATATAGATATAATAAACTGTATATAGATATAATCATTATAATTTGTTATAACTAACCATAGTTAGTTACTAAGCATGGGCAAAGCTGGGCTCTTCAGCTAGTGCAAAAAAAAAAATCAAAATTTAGAAGTTTAACTCTTAACAGTTAACACATAAAAAGCATTGAAATGTAATTGTTAGATATTACACTTTTCTAAGTTAAGATATTTTTTTTCTGTATTGTGATATCTGTCATTATAGTGGTTTGAAAAAACCACTATATTGTAATCCGAACGCTGCTAACTTATTCTTCTTCTTATTATTATTATTAAGTTGATTTACGCAATTAATGCGGCCCGAACCGCTACACGCACAGACGCCGTTGAGGTGTTGTTTCGAAGCCAGCGTCCACGAGAGGTGTGCTAAGTATTTTTCGTGTCGATCGGATTTGTAGTTTTTGCGCAATTTGCGTTTGAAATTTTTTTTTCCCGTCATTGGAATGCACTGTCTCCAATGCTTTTCAATGGGTAATGGCAAAACGTGCCCTGAGGCGATTGAAATGGCAGTTGAGCTCATTGATATGCGCAGGCAGACCCAGTTACTATGCCAACGCCTACGAACTTCACATGACATCCCAAGGACAGAGATTCTGCCACATAATATCAGCTCTTAAAGCGAAACTCACAGCACAAATGCAAATCTAGCTTCATCACATGACACATGCCCCTGAGATAGAATGTGCGACAAAGTGGATTTAGAAACCCAGTGAGCCACCCTGGCTCTTAAAGGGCTGACGTGCCACAGTGATTCTTAAAGGGCCAGCTCACCGAAATGAGTCTTAAAGGGCCGGCGCGCCAAATCGAAAGCTGAGTGACCCTGAGGGGACCCGGCCACAAAATCGGACCCTGAGAGACCCCGGCCACAAAATCGGACCATGAGGGGCCCCAACCACAAAATCAGACCCTGAGGGGCCCCAGTCACAAAATCGGACCTGAGGGGCCCCACCCACAAAATCAGACCCTGAGGGACCCCAGCCACAAAATCAGAACCTGAGGGGCCCCAACCACAAAATCAGAACCTGAGGGGCCCCACTGACAAAATCAGACCATGAGGGACCCCACCCGCAAAATCGGACCCTGAGGGGCCCCGCCCACCAAATTAGACCCTGAGGGGCCCCACCCTCAAAATCGGTCGCTGAGGGGCCCCACCCACAATTCCAGACCCTGAGGGGACCCGGCCACAAAATCGGACCCTGAGGGGCCCCAACCACAAAATCAGACCCTGAGGGGCCCCAGTCACAAAATCGGAACCTGAGGGGCCCCACCCACAAAATCAGAACCTGAGGGGCCCCAACCACAAAATCAGAACCTGAGGGGCCCCACCCACAAAATCAGACCATGAGGGACCCCACCCACAAAATCGGACCCTGAGGTGCCCTGCCCACCAAATTAGAACCTGAGGGGCCCCACCCTCAAAATCGGTCGCTGAGGGGCCCCACCCACAAAATCAGACCCTGAGGGGCCCCAGCCACAAAATCAGAACCTGAGGGGCCCCAACCACAAAATCAGAACCTGAGGGGCCCCACCCACAAAATCAGACCATGAGGGACCCCACCCACAAAATCGAGCCTGATGGGCCCCGGCCACCAAATCGTACCCCGATGAGCCCCGCCCACCAAATCGGACCCAGATTGACCCCGCCCACCAAATCGGACCCTGAAGGGCCCCACCCACCAAATCGGACCCAGAGGTGCCCCGCCCACCAAATCGGACCCTGAAGGGCCCCGCCCACCAAATCGGACCCAGAGGGGCCCCACCCACAAAATCGGACCCCACCCACAAAATCAGACCCTGAGGGGCCCCACCCACAAAATCGGTCGCTGAGGGGCCCCACCCACAAAATCGGACCCTGAGAGACCCCAGCCACAAAATCGAACCCAGAGGGGCCTCAGTCACAAAATCAGACCCTAAGGGGCCCCGGCCACAAAATTGGACCCTGAGGGGCCTCACCCACAAAATCAGACCCTGAGGGGACCCAACTACAAAATCGGACCCTGAGAGACCCTGGCCACAAAATCGAACCTAGAGGGGCCCCAGTCACAAAATAGGACCCTCAGGGGCCCCAACCACAAAATCAGACCCTGAGGTGCCCCGGTCACAACATCGGACCCTGAGGGGCCCCACCCACAAAATCAGACCCTGAGGGGCCCCACCCACAAAACCAGGCCCTGAGGGGCCCCAGCCGCAAAATAAGACCCTAAGGGGCCCCACCCACAAAATCGGACCCTGAGAGACCCCGGCCACAAAATCGAACCCAGAGGGGCCCCAGTCACAAAATGAGACCCTAAGGGGCCCAGGTCACGAAATCGGACCCTGAGGGGCCCCACCCACAAAATCAGACCCTGAGGGGCCCCACCCACCAAATTAGACCCTGAGGGGCCCCACCCTCAAAATCAGACCCTGAGGGGCCCCAGCCACAAAATCAGACCCTGAGGGGCCCCAGCCACAAAATCGGACCCTGAGGGACCCCACCCACAAATCCAGACCCTGAGGGGACCCGGCCACAAAATCGGACCCTGAGAGACCCCGGCCACAAAATTGGACCATGAGGGGCCCCAACCACAAAATCAGACCCTGAGGGGCCCCAGTCACAAAATCGGACCCTGAGGGGCCCCACCCACAAAATCAGACCCTGAGGGACCCCAGCCACAAAATCAGAACCTGAGGGGCCCCAACCACAAAATCAGAACCTGAGGGGCCCCACCCACAAAATCAGACCATGAGGGACCCCACCCACAAAATCAGACCCTGAGGGGCCCCGCCCACCAAATTAGACCCTGAGGGGCCCCACCCTCAAAATCGGTCGCTGAGGGGCCCCACCCACAAATCCAGACCCTGAGGGGACCCGGCCACAAAATCGGACCCTGAGAGACCCTGGCCACAAAATCGGACCCTGAGGGGCCCCAACCACAAAATCAGACCCTGAGGGGCCCCAGTCACAAAATCGGAACCTGAGGGGCCCCAGCCACAAAATCAGAACCTGAGGGGCCCCAACCACAAAATCAGAACCTGAGGGGCCCCAACCACAAAATCAGACCATGAGGGACCCCACCCACAAAATCGGACCCTGAGGTGCCCCACCCACCAAATTAGACCCTGAGGGGCCCCACCCTCAAAATCAGACCCTGAAGGGCCCCAGCCACAAAATCAGACCCTGAGGGGCCCCAGCCACAAAATTGGACTCTGAGGGGCCCCAGCCACAAATCCAGACCCTGAGGGGACCCGGCCACAAAATCGGACCCTGAGAGACCCCGGCCACAAAATCGGACCATGAGGGGCCCCAACCACAAAATCAGACCCTGAGGGGCCCCAGTCACAAAATCGGACCCTGAGGGGCCCCACCCACAAAATCAGACCCTGAGGGACCCCAGCCACAAAATCAGAACCTGAGGGACCCCAGCCACAAAATCAGAACCTGAGGGACCCCACCCACAAAATCAGACCCTGAGGGGCCCCAGCCACAAAATCAGACCCTGAGGGGCCCCACCCACAAATCCAGACCCTGAGGGGACCCGGCTACAAAATCGGACCCTGAGAGACCCCGGCCACAAAATCGGACCATGAGGGGCCCCAACCACAAAATCAGACCCTGAGGGGCCCCAGCCACAAAATCAGAACCTGAGGGGCCCCAACCACAAAATCAGAACCTGAGGGGCCCCACTGACAAAATCAGAACCTGAGGGGCCCCACTGACAAAATCAGACCATGACGGACCCCACCCACAAAATCGGACCCTGAGGGGCCCCGCCCACCAAATTAGACCCTGAGGGGCCCCACCCTCAAAATCGGTCGCTGAGGGGCCCCACCCACAATTCCAGACCCTGAGGGGACCCGGCCACAAAATCGGACCCTGAGGGGCCCCAACCACAAAATCAGACCCTGAGGGGCCCCAGTCACAAAATCGGAACCTGAGGGGCCCCACCCACAAAATCAGAACCTGAGGGGCCCCAACCACAAAATCAGAACCTGAGGGGCCCCACCCACAAAATCAGACCATGAGGGGCCCCGCCCACAAAATCGGACCCTGAGAGACCACGGCCACAAAATTGAACCCAGAGGGGCCTCAGTCACAAAATCAGACCCTAATGGAACCCCGACCACAAAATCGGACCCTGATGGGCCCCACCCACAAAATCAGACCTGAGGGGCCCCAGCCACAAAATCAGAACCTGAGGGGCCCCGACCATAAAATCAGAACCTGAGGGGCCCCACCCACAAAATCAGACCATGAGGGACCCCACCCACAAAATCGGAGCCTGATGGGCCCCGCCCACCAAATCGGACCCCGAGGAGCCCCGCCCACCAAATCGGACCCAGATTGACCCTGCCCACCAAATCGGACCCTGAAGGGCCCCGCCCACCAAATCGGACCCAGAGGTGCCCCGCCCACCAAATCGGACCCCCGAAGGGCCCCGCCCACCAAATCGGACCCAGAGGGGCCCCGCCCACCAAATCGGACCATGAGGGGCACCGCCCACTAAATTGGACCCAGAGTGGCCCCCGCCCACCAAAATGGACCCAGGGGGCTCCACCCACAAAATCAGACCCTAAGGGGCCCCACCCACAAAATCGGACCCTGAGTGGGCCCGGCCACAAAATCAGACCCTGAGGGGCCCCAACCACAAAATCGGACCCTGAGAGACCCTGGCCACAAAATCGAACCTAGATGGGCCCCAGTCACAAAATAGGACCCTCAGGGGCCCCAAACACAAAATCAGACCCTGAGGTGCCCCGGTCACAACATCGGACCCTGAGGGGCCCCACCCACAAAATCAGACCCTGAGGGACCCCACCCACAAAACCAGGCCCTGAGGGGCCCCAGCCGCAAAATAAGACCCTGAGGGGCCCCACCCACAAAATCGGACCATGAGAGACCCCGACCACAAAATCGAACCCAGAGGGGCCCCAGTAACAAAATGAGACCCTAAGGGGCCCAGGTCACGAAATCGGACCCTGAGGGGCCCCACCCACAAAATCAGACCATGAGGGGCCCCACCCACCAAATTAGACCCTGAGGGGCCCCACCCTCAAAATCAGACCCTGAGGGGCCCCAGCCACAAAATGAGACCCTGAGGGGCCCCAGCCACAAAATTGGACTCTGAGGGGCCCCACCCACAAATCCAGACCCTGAGGGGACCCGGCCACAAAATCGGACCCTGAGGGGACCCGGCCACAAAATCGGACCCTGAGAGACCCCGGCCACAAAATCGTACCCTGAGGTGCCCCGCCCACCAAATTAGAACCTGAGGGGCCCCACCCTCAAAATCGGTGGCTAAGGGGCCCCACCCACAAAATCGGACCCTGAGAGACCCCGGCCACAAAATCGAACCCAGAGGGGCCTCAGTCACAAAATCAGACCCTAAGGGAACCCCGACCACAAAATCGGACCCTGATGGGCCCCACCCACAAAATCAGACCCTGAGGGGCCCCAGCCACAAAATCAGAACCTGAGGGGCCCCACCGACAAAATCAGGCCATGAGGGACCCCACCCACAAAATCGGACCCTGAGGGGCCCCGCCCACCAAATTAGACCCTGAGGGGCCCCACCCTCAAAATCGGTCGCTGAGGGGCCCCACCCACAAATCCAGACCCTGAGGGGCCCCACCCACAAAATCAGACCCTGAGAGACCCTGGCCACAAAATCGGACCCTGAGGGGCCCCAACCACAAAATCAGACCCTGAGGGGCCCCAGTCACAAAATCGGAACCTGAGGGGCCCCACCCACAAAATCAGAACCTGAGGGGCCCCAACCACAAAATCAGAACCTGAGGGGCCCCAACCACAAAATCAGACCATGAGGGACCCCACCCACAAAATCGGACCCTGAGGTGCCCCGCCCACCAAATTAGAACCTGAGGGGCCCCACCCTCAAAATCGGTCGCTGAGGGGCCCCACCCACAAAATCGGACCCTGAGAGACCCCGGCCACAAAATCCAACCCAGAGGGGCCTCAGTCACAAAATCAGACCCTAAGGGGCCCCGGCCACAAAATCGGACCCTGATGGGCCCCACCCACAAAATCAGACCCTGAGGGGCCCCACCCACAAAATCAGAACCTGAGGGGCCCCAACCACAAAATCAGAACCTAAGGGGCCCCACCCACAAAATCAGACCATGAGGGACCCCACCCACAAAATCGGACCCTGAGGGGCCCCGCCCACCAAATTAAACCCTGAGGGGCCCCACCCTCAAAATCGGTCGCTGAGGGGCCCCACCCACAAAATCGGACCCTGAGAGACCCCGGCCACAAAATCGAACCCAGAGGGGCCTCAGTCACAAAATCAGACCCTAAGGGGCCCCGGCCACAAAATCGGACCCTGAGGGGCCCCACCCATAAAATCAGACCCTGAGGGGCCCCACCCACAAAATCGGACCCTGATGGGCCCCACCCACAAATCCAGACCCTGAGGGGCCCCAGCCACAAAATCGGATCCTGAGAGACCCCGGCCACAAAATCGGACCCTGAGGGGCCCCAACCACAAAATCAGACCCTGAGGGGCCCCGGTCACAAAATCGGACCCTGAGGGGCCCCACCCACAAAATCAGACCCTGAGGGACCCCAGCCACAAAATCGGACTCTGATGGGCCCCACCCACAAAATCGGACCCTGAGGGGCCCCACCCACAAAATCGGACCCTGAGGGGCCCCACCCGCAAAATAGGACCCTAAGGGGTCCCGGCCACAAAATCGGTCCCTGAGGGGCCCCACCCGCAAAATCGGACCCAAAAGGGGCCCCACCCGCAAAATCGGACCATGAGGGGCCCCGGCCCCAAAAATCGGACCCTGAGGGGCCCCAACCACAAAATCGGACCCTGAGAGGCACCGGCTACAAAATCGGACCCTGAGGGGCCCTGGACACAAAATCGGACCCTGAGGGGCCCCGGCCACAAAATCGGACCCTGAGGGACCCAACCCACAAAATCAGACTCAGTGTCCCGCCCACCAAATTGGACCCTGAAGGGCCCCGTCCACCAAATCGGACCCAAAGTGGCCCCGCCCACCAAATCGAACCCTGAGGGGCCCCGCCCACCAAATCGGACCCTGAGGGGCCCTGCCCACCAAATTGGACCCTGAGGGGCCCCGCCCACCAAATCGGACCTTGAGGGGCCCCGCCCACCAAATCGTAGCCTGAAGGGCCCCGCCCACTAAATCGGATTCTGAAAGGCCCCAACCACAAAATCGGACCCTGAGGGGCCCCACCCACAGAATCGGACCCTGAGGGTCCCCGATGACCAAATTGAACTCTTAGGGGCCCCGCCCACCAAATCGGACCCAGAGTGGCCCGCCCACCAAATCGGACCCCGAGGGGCCCCTCCCACCAAATCGGACCCCGAGGGATCCCGCCCACCAAATCAGACCCCGAGGGTCCCCGCCAACCAAATTGGACCCTGAGGGGCCCCGCCCACCAAATTAGACCCTGAGGGGCCCCACCCTCAAAATCGGACCGTGAGGGGCCCCGCCCACCAAATTAGACCCTGAGGGGCCCCACCCTCAAAATCGGACACTGAGGGGCCCCGCCCACCAAATTAGAACCTGAGGGGCCCCACCCTCAAAATCCGACCCTGAGGGGCCCCAGCCACACAATCAGACCCTGAGGGGCCCCGCCCAACAAATCAGACCCTGAGGGGCCCCAGCCACAAAATCAGACCCTGAGGGGCCCCAGCCACAAAATCAGACCCTGAGGGGCCCCAGCCACAAAATCGGACCCTGAGGGGCCCCACCCACAAATCCAGACGCTGAGGGGACCCGGCCACAAAATCGGACCCCGAAGGTCCCCGCCCACCAAATTGGACCCTGAGGGGCCCCACCCACCAAATCGGACTCTGATAGATCCCGCCCACCAAATCAGACCCTGAGGGGCCCCGCTCACCAAATCGGACGCTGAGGGGCCCCACCCACCAAATCGGACCCGGAGGGGCCCCGGCCACAAAATCAGACCCTGAGGGGCCCCACCCACAAAATCAGACCCTGAGGGGCCCCGGCCACAAGATTGGACCCTGAGGGGCCCCAACCACCAAATCAGACCCTGAGGGGCCCCGGCCACAAAATCGGACCCTGAGGGGCCCCACCCACCAAATCGGACCCTGAGGTGCCCCACCCACAAAATCGGGCCCTGAGGGCCCCACCCACAAAATCGGACCCTGAGGCCAAAGTGGCCCCTGAGAGGCACCCACAGTTAAAACGGTTCCTGAGTTGAAAGTCTTGCAGGTGCAGCAGGCAAGTCTCTCTTAAAGGGGCAGCCTGGGCAGCATTTCAAACCACTATCTGTACTTCCTTCAGGAAATACACATCTAGTATTACAATTATAATGCGCCAATCACAAGTTATTCAGTTGATTTCCGCAATTAATGCGGCCCGAACCGCTACACGCACAGACTCCGTTGAGGTGTCGTTTTGAAGCCAGCGTCCATGAGAGGTGTGCTAAGTATTTTTCGTGTCGATCGGATTTGTAGTTTTTGCGCAATTTGCATTTCAAATTTTTTTTTCCCATCAATGGAATGCACTGTCTCCAATGCTTTTCAATGGGAAATGGCAAAACGTGCCCTGAGGTGATAAAAATGGCAGTAAAGCTCATTGATATGCGCAGGCACACCCAGTTACTATGCCAACGCCTACGAACGTCACATGACGCCCCCAGGACAGAGCTTCTGCCACATAATATCAGCTCTTAAAGCGAAACCCACAGCACAAATGCAAATCTACCTTCATCACATGACGCATGCCCCTGAGAGAGAATGTGCGCCAAAGTGCGCCCCCGCCCACCAAATCGGACCCTGAGGGGCCCCGCCCACCAAATCGGACACTGAGAGATCCCGCCCACCAAATCAGACCCTGAGGGGCCCCGCTCACCAAATCGGACCCTGAGGGGCCCTTCTCACCAAATTGAGCTCTGAGGGGCCCCGCTCACCAAATCGGACCCTGAGGGGCCCCGCCCACCAAATCAAACCCTGAGG
This sequence comes from Dendrobates tinctorius, assembly GCF_039654945.1. Taxonomy (NCBI): domain Eukaryota; kingdom Metazoa; phylum Chordata; class Amphibia; order Anura; family Dendrobatidae; genus Dendrobates; species Dendrobates tinctorius. The sequence goes on from NW_027361818.1 coordinate 14,524,008, forward strand.
GATCCCGCCCACCAAAGAGGACCCTGTGGAGCCCCACCCACCAAATCGGACCCTGAGGGGCCGCGCCCGCCAAATCAGACCCTGAGGGGCCCCGCCCACCAACTTGGACCCTGAGGGGCCCCCACCAAATTGGACACAGAGTGGCCCCGCCCAAGAAATCAGACCCAGATGGCCCCACCCACCAAATTAGACCCCGAGGGGCCCCGGCCACCAAATTAGACCCTGAGGAGCCCCATCCACAAAATTGGACCCTGAGGGGCCCCGGCCACCAAATCGGACCCTGCGGGGCCTTCCCACCACTTCGGACCCTGAGAGGTTCCACCCACCAAATCGGACCCTGAGGGGCCCCACCCACCAAATCGGACCCTGAGAGGCCCCACCCACAAAATCAGACCCTGAGGGGCCCCAGCCATAAAATCGGACCCTGAGGGGCCCCACCCACAAAATTGGACCCTGAGGGGTTCCGGCCACAAAAATCGAATCCTGAGGGGCCCCGGCCACAAAATCGGACCCTGAGGGGCCCCAACCACCAAATCGGACCCTGAGGGGCCCCAACCACAAAATCAGACCGAGGGGCCCCACCCACCAAATCCGACCCTGAGGGGCCCCGGCCACCAAATCAGACCCTGAGGGGCCCCGGCCACCAAATTGGACCCTGAGGGGCCCCGGCCACAAAATCGGACCCTGAGGGGCCCCACCCACAAAATCAGGCCCTGATGGGCCCCACCCACAAAATCAGACCCTGAGGCCAAAGTGGCCGCTGAGAGGCACCCACAGTTAAAACGAATCCTGAGTTGAAAGTCTTGCAGGGGCAGCAGGCAAGTCTCTCTTAAAGGGGCAGCCCGGGCACCATTTCAAACCACTATCTGTACTTCCTTCAGGAAATACACATCTAGTTATAGTGGTTTGAAAAAACCACTATATTGTAATCCGAACGCTGCTAACTTATTCTTCTTCTTATTATTAAGTTGATTTCCGCAATTAATGCGGCCCGAACCGCTACACGCACAGACTCCGTTGAGGTGTCGTTTCGAAGCCAGCGTCCACGAGAGGTGTGCTAAGTATTTTTTGTGTCGATCGGATTTGTAGTTTTTGCGCAATTTGCGTTTGAAAATTTTTTTTCCCGTCATTGGAATGCACTGTCTCCAATGCTTTTCAATAGGAAATGGCAAAACGTGCCCTGAGGCGATTGAAATGGCAGTTGAGCTCATTGATATGCGCAGGCAGACCCAGTTACTATACCAACGCCTACGAACTTCACTTGAACCCCAGCACAGAGCCTCTGCCACATAATATCAGCTCTTAAAGCGAAACCCACAGCACAAATGCAAATCTAGCTTCATCACATGACACATGCCCCTGAGATAGAATGTGCGACAAAGTGGATTTAAAAAAAGCCCAGTCAGCCAAACTAGCTCTTAAAGGGCCAACGCGCCAAAGTGATTGTTAAAGGGCCAGCGCACCCAAATGAGACTTAAAGGGCCGACACACCAAATCGGAGACTGAGCCACCCCGGCCTCCAAATCGGACAATGAGCCACCCCGGCCTCCAAATCGGAGGCTGATCCACCCCGGCCTCCAAATCGGATCCTGATCCACCCCGGCCTCCAAATCGGAGCCTGATCCACCCCGGCCTTCAAATCGGAGGCTGATCGACCCAGGCCTCCAAATCAGAGGCTGAGCCACCCCGGCCTCCAAACAGGAGGCTGATCCACCCCGGCCTCCAAATCGGAGGCTGAGCCACCCCGGCCTCCAAATAGGAGGCTGAGCCACCCCGGCCCCCAAATCGGAGGCTGAGCAACCCCGGCCTCCAAATCGGAGGCTGAGCCACCCCGGCCTCCAAATCGGAGGCTGAGCCACCCCGGCCTCCAAATCAGAGGCTGAGCCACCCAGGCCTCCAAATCGGAGGCTGAGCCACCCCGGCCTCCAAATCGGAGGCTGAGCCACCCCGGCCTCCAAATCGGAGGCTGAGCCACCCCGGCCCCCAAATCGGAGGCTGAGCAACCCCGGCCTCCAAATCGGAGGCTGAGCCACCCCGGCCTCCAAATCGGAGGCTGATCCACCCCGGCCTCCAAATCGGAGGCTGATCCACCCCGGCCTCCAAATCGGAGGCTGATCCACCCCGGCCTCCAAATCGGAGGCTGATCCACCCCGGCCTCCAAATCGGAGGCTGAGCCACCCCGGCCTCCAAATCGGAGGCTGAGCCACCCCGGCCTCCAAATCGGAGGCTGAGCCACCCCGGCCTCCAAATCGGAGGCTGAGCCACCCCGGCCTCCAAATCGGAGGCTGAGCCACCCCGTCCTCCAAATCAGAGGCTCATCGACCCCGGCCTCCAAATCGGAAGCTCATCGACCCCGGCCTCCAAATCAGAGGCTTTTTGACCTCGGCCTCCAAATCGGAAGCTCAACGACCCCGGCCTCCAAATTGGAGGCTGAGCGACCCCAGCCTCCAAATCTTACCCAGAGTGGCCCCGCCCACCAAATCGGACCCTGTGGGGCCCCGCCCACCAAATCGGACCCTGAGAGGCCCCGCCCACCAAATCGGACCCAGAGTGGTCCCGCCCACCAAATTGGACCCAGAGTGGTCCCGCCCACCAAATTGGACCCAGAGGGGCTCCGCCCACAAAATCAGACCCAGAGGGGCCCCTGCCACAAAATCAGACCCTGAGGGGCCGCGGCCACAAAATCGGACCCTGATGGGCCCCAGTCACAAAATTGGACCCTGATGGGCCCCGGCCACAAAATCGGACCCTGAGGGGCCCCAACCACAAAATCGGACCCTGAGGGGACCCAACCACAAAATCGGACCCTGAGAGGCCCCGCCCACCAAATTGGACCCAGAGTGGTCCCGCCCACCAAATTGGACCCAGAGGGGCCCCACCCACAAAATCGGACCCAGAGGGGCCCCTGCCACAAAATCGGACCCTGAGGGGCCGCGGCCACAAAATCAGACCCTGAGGGGCCGCGGCCACAAAATCGGACCCTGAGGGGCCCCAACCACAAAATCGGACCCTGAGGGGACCCAACCACAAAATCGGACCCTGAGGGGCCCCTGACACAAAATCGGACCCTGAGGGGCCCCGGCCACAAAATAGGACCCTGAGGGGCCCAACCCACAAAATCGGACCCTGAGGGGCCCTGCCCACCAAATTGGACCCTGAGGGGCCCCGCCCACCAAATCGGACCCTGAGAGGTCCCACCCACAAAATCGGACCCTGACGGGCCCCGGCCACAAAATCGGACCCTGAGGGGCCCCACCTGCAAAATTGGACCCTGAGGGGTTCCGGCCACAAAAATCGGATCCTGATTGGCCCCGGCCACAAAATCGGACCCTGAGGGGCCCCAGCCACAAAATCGGACCTTGAGGGGCCCCACCCACCAAATCAGACCCTGAGGGGCCCCGGCCACCAAATCGGACCCTGAGGAGCCCCGGCCACCAAATCGGACCCTGAGTGGCCCCGGCCACAAAATCAGACCCTGAGGGGCCCCACCCACAAAATCGGACCCTGAGGGGCCCCACCCACAAAATCAGGCCCTGAGGGGCCCCACCCACAAAATCAGACCATGAGGCCAAAGTGGCCCCTGAGAGGCACCCACAGTTAAATCGTATCCTGAGTTGAAAGTCTTGCAGGGGCAGCAGGCAAGTCTCTCTTAAAGGGGCAGCCCGGGCACCATTTCAAACCACTATCTGTACTTCCTTCAGGAAATACACATCTAGTTATAGTGGTTTGAAAAAACCACTATATTGTAATCCGAACGCTGCTAACTTATTCTTCTTCTTCTTATTATAGTGGTTTGAAAAAACCACTATATTGTAATCCGAACGCTGCTAACTTATTCTTCTTCTTATTATTATTATTATTATTAAGTTGATTTCCGCAATTAATACAGCCCGAACCGCTACACGCACAGACTCCGTTGAGGTGTCGTTTCGAAGCCAGCGTCCATGAGAGGTGTGCTAAGTATTTTTCGTGTCGATCGGATTTGTAGTTTTTGCGCAATTTGCGTTTGAAAAATTTTTTTCCCGTAATTGGAATGCACTGTCTCCAATGCTTTTCAATAGGAAATGGCAAAACGTGCCCTGAGGCGATTGAAATGGCAGTTGAGCTCATTGATATGCGCAGGCAGACCCAGTTACTATGCCAACGCCTACGAACGTCACATGACCTCTCCAAGACAGAGCTTCTGCCATATAATATCAGCTCTTAAAGCAAAACCCACAGAACAAATGCAAATCTAGCTTCATCACATGACGTATGCCCCTGAGAGAGAATGTGCGACAAAGTGTATTTAGAAGCCCAGTGAGTCACCCTGGCTCTTAAAAGGCCGACGCGCCAAAGTGATTCTTAAAGAGCCGGCGCACTAAAATGAGTCTTAAAGGGCCGGCGCGCCAAATCGAAAGCTGAGTGACCCAAGGCTCCAAATCGGAGGCTGATAGACCCTGGCCTACAAAAAGGAGGCTGAGCCACCCTGGCATCCAAATTGGACCCAGGGTGGCCCCGCCCACCAAATCGGACCCAGAGTGGCCCAGCCCACCAAATCAGACCCAGAGTGGCCCCACCCACCAAATTGGACCCTGAGGGGCCGCACCCACAAAATCGGACCCTGAGGGGCCCCGGCCACAAAATCGGACCCTGAGGGGCCCCACCCACAAAATCGGACCCTGAGGGGATCCGGCCACAAAATCAGACCCTGAGGGGCCCCGGCCACAACATCGGACCCTGAGGGGCCCCACTCACAAAATCGGACCCTGAGGGGCCCCAGCCACAAAATCGGACCCTGAGGGGCCCCGCCCACCAAATTAGACCCTGAGGGGCCCCACCCTCAAAATCAGACCCTGAGGGGCCACAGCCACAAAATCAGACCCTGAGGGTCCCCAGCCACAAAATCGGACCCTAAGGGGCCCCACCCACAAATCCAGACCCTGAGGGGCCCCAGCCACAAAATCGGACACTGAGAGACCCCGGCCACAAAATCGGACCCTGAGGGGCCCCAACCACAAAATCGAACCCTGAGGGGCCCCACCCACAAAATCAGACCCTGAGGGACCCCAGCCACAAAATCAGACCCTGAGGGGCCCCACCCACAAAATCGGACCCTGAGGGGCCCCGCCCACCAAATTAGACCCTGAGGGGCCCCACCCTCAAAATCGGTCCCTGAGGGGCCCCGGCCACAAAATCGGACCCTGAGGGGCCCCGGCCAAAAAATCGGACCCTGAGGGGCCCCAACCACAAAATCGGACCCTGAGGGGCCCCAACCACAAAATCGGACCCTGAGAGACCCCAGCCACAAAATCGAACCCAGAAGGGCCCCACCCACAAAATTGGACCCTGAGGGGCCCCGCCCACAAAATCGGACCCTGAGGGGCCCCGCCCACAAAATCGGACCCTGAGGGGCCCCGCCCTCAAAATCGGACCCTGAGAGGCCCCGCCCACCAAATCGGACCCTGAGGGGCCCCGCCAACCAAATCGGACTTGGAGGGGCCCCACCCACAAAATCGGACCCTGAGGGCCCCCAACCACAAAATCGGACCCTAAGAGGCCCCGGCCACAAAATCGGACCCTGAGAGACCCCGGCCACAAAATCGAACCCAGAGGGGCCCCGCCCACAAAATCGGACCCTCAGGGGCCCCGCCCTCAAAATCGGACCCTGAGGGGCCCCGCCCTCAAAATCGGACCCTGAGGGGCCCCGCCTACCAAATCGGACCCTGAGGGGCCCCGCCAACCAAATCGGACTCTGAGGGGCCCCACCCACAAAATCGGACCCTGAGGGGCCCCACCCTCAAAATCGGACCCTGAGGTGCCCCGCCCTCAAAATCGGACCCTGAGGGGCCCCGCCTACCAAATCGGACCCTGAGGGGCCCCGCCAACCAAATCGGACTCTGAGGGGCCCCACCCTCAAAATCGGACCCTGAGGGGCCCAACCAACAAAATCGGACCCTGAGCTGCCCCAGCCACAAAATCGGGCCCTGAGGGGCCCCGGCCACAAAATCGGACCCTGAGGGGCCCCGGCCACCCAGGCTGAGCCACCCCGGCCTCCAAATGGGAGGCTGATCGACCCCGGCCTCCAAATGGGAGGCTGAGCCACCCCGGCCTCCAAATGGGAGGCTGATCGACCCCGGCCTCCAAATGGGAGGCTGAGCCACCCCGGCCTCCAAATCGGAGGCTGAGCCACCCCGGCCTCCAAATCGGAGGCTGAGCCACCCCGTCCTCCAAATCGGAGGCTGAGCCACCCCGTCCTCCAAATCGGAGGCTGAGCCACCCCGGCCTCCAAATCGGAGGCTGAGCCACCCCGGCCTCCAAATGGGAGGCTGAGCCACCCCGGCCTCCAAATGGTAGGCTGAGCCACCCCGGCCTCCAAATGGGAGGCTGAGCCACCCCGGCCTCCAAATGGGAGGCTGAGCCACCCCGGCCTTCAAATCGGATGCTGAGCGACCCCGGCCTCCAAATCGGAGGCTGATCCACCCCGGCCTCCAAATGGGAGGATGATCCACCCCGGCCTCCAAATGGGAGGCTGAGCCACCCCGGCCTCCAAATGGGAGGCTGAGCCACCCCGGCCTCCAAATGGGAGGCTGAGCCACCCCGGCCTCCAAATGGGAGGCTGAGCCACCCCTGCCTCCAAATGGGAGGCTGAGCCACCCCGGCCTCCAAATGGGAGGCTGATCGACCCAGGCCTCCAAATCGGAGGCTGATCGACCCCGGCCTCCAAATCGGAGGCTGAGCCACCCCGGCTTCCAAATCGGAGGCTGATCCACCCCGGCCTCCAAATCGGAGGCTGAGCCAACCCGGCCTCCAAATCGGTGGCTGAGCCACCCCGGCCTCCAAATCGGAGGCTGAGCCACCCCGGCCTCCAAATCGGAGGCTGAGCCACCCCGGCCTCCAAATTAGAGGCTGAGCCAACCCGGCCTCCAAATCGGAGGCTGAGCCACCCGGCCTCCAAATCGGAGGCTGAGCCACCCCGGCCTCCAAATCGGAGGCTGAGCCACCTCGGCCTCCAAATAGGAGAGTGAGCCACCCCGGCCTCCAAATCGGAGGCTGAGCCACCCCGGCCTCCAAATCGGAGGCTGAGCCACCCGGCCTCCAAATCGGAAGCTCATCGACCCCGGCCTCCAAATCGGAGGCTCTTTGACCTCGGCCTCCAAATCGGAGGCTCTTTGACCTTGGCCTCCAAATCGGAAGCTCAACGACCCCGGCCTCCAAATTGGAGGCTGAGCGACCCCAGCCTCCAAATCTTACCCAGAGTGGCCCCACCCACCAAATCGGACCCTGTGGGGCCCCGCTCACCAAATCGGACCCTGAGGCCCCGCCCACCAAATTGGACCCAGAGTGGTTCCGCCCACCAAATTGGACCCAGAGTGGTCCCACCCACTAAATTGGACCCAGAGTGGTCCCGCCCACTAAATTGGACCCAGAGGGGCTCCGCCCACAAAATCAGACCCAGAGGGGCCCCTGCCACAAAATCAGACCCTGAGGGGCCGCGGCCACAAAATTGGACCCTGATAGGCCCCGGACACAAAATCGGACCCTGAAGGGCCCCAACCACAAAATCGGACCCTGAGGGGACCCAACCACAAAATCGACCCTGAGAGGTCCCGCCCACCAAATTGGACCAAGAGTGGTCCCGCCCACCAAATTGGACTCAGAGGGGCCCCACCCACAAAATCGGACCCAGAGGGGCCCCTGCCACAAAATCGGACCCTGAGGGGCCGCGGCCACAAAATCAGACCCTGAGGGGCCGCGGCCACAAAATCGGACCCTGAGGGGCCCCAACCACAAAATCGGACCCTGAGGGGCCCCAACCACAAAATCGGACCCTGAGGGGACCCAACCACAAAATCGGACCCTGAGGGGCCCCTGACACAAAATCGGACCCTGAGGGGCCCCGGCCACAAAATCGGACCCTGAGGGGCCCCGGCCACAAAATCGGACCCTGAGGGGCCCAATCCACAAAATCGGACCCTGAGGGGCCCTGCCCACCAAATTGGACCCTGAGGGGCCCCGCCCACCAAATCGGACCCTGAGAGGCCCCACCCACAAAATCGGACCCTGACGGGCCCCGGCCACAAAATCGGACCCTGAGGGGCCCCACCCACAAAATTGGACCCTGAGGGGTTCCGGCCACAAAAATCGGATCCTGAGTGGCCCGGCCACAAAATCAGACCCTGAGGGGCCCCAGCCACAAAATCGGACCTTGAGGGGCCCCACCCACCAAATCAGACCCTGAGGGGCCCCGGCCACCAAATCGGACCCTGAGGGGCCCCGGCCACCAAATCGGACCCTGAGTGGCGCCGGCCACAAAATCGGACCCTGAGGGGCCCCACCCACAAAATCAGGCCCTGAGGGGCCCCACCCACAAAATCAGACAATGAAGCCAAAGTGGCCCCTGAGAGTCACCCACAGTTAAATCGTATCCTGAGTTGAAAGTCTTGCAGGGGCAGCAGGCAAGTCTCTCTTAAAGGGGCAGCCCGAGCACCATTTCAAACCACTATCTGTACTTCCTTCAGGAAATACACATCTAGTATTAATGTTGTAATCCGAACGCTGCTAACTTATTCTTATTTTTCAGTTGATTTCCGCAATTAATGCGGCCCGAACATCTACACGCACAGACTCCGTTGAGGTGTCGTTTCAAAGCCAGCGTCCACGAGAGGTGTGCTAAGTATTTTTCGTGTCGATCGGATTTGTAGTTTTTGCACAATTTACGTTTGAAATTTTTTTTTACTGTCATTGGAATGCACTGTCTCAATGCATTTGAATGGGAAACCTAAAACGTGCCCTGAGGCGATTGAAATGGCAGTAAAGCTCATTGATATGCGCAGGCAGACCCAGTTACTATGCCAACGCCTACGAACGTCACATGACGCCCCAAGGACAGAGCTTCTGACACATAATATCAGCTCTTAAAGCGAAACCCACAGCACAAATGCAAATCTAGACTCATCACATGCCGCCCACCAAATCGGACCCTGAGCGGCCCTGCCCAACAATTCGGACCCTGAGCGGCCCCGCCCACCAAATCGGATTCTGAAAAGCCCCAACCACAAATTCGGACCCTGAGGGGCCCCACCCACAAAATTGGACCCTGAGGAATCCCGGCCACTAATTCAAATCCTGAGGAGCCCAGGCCACCGAATCGGATCCTGAGGGGCCCCACCCACCAAATCAGACCCTGAGGCCAAAGTGGCCCCTGAGAGGCACCCACAGTTAAAACAGATCCTGAGTTGAAAGTCTTGCAGGTGCAGCAGCCAAGTCTCTCTTAAAGGGGCAGCCCAGGCACCAATTCAAACCACTATCTGTACTTCCTTCAGGAAATACACATCTAGTTATTATTATTAAGTTGATTTCCGCAATTAATACAGCCCGAACCGCTACACGCACAGACGCCTTTGAGGTGTTGTTTCGAAGCCAGCGTCCACGAGAGGTGTGCTAAGTATTTTTCGTGTCGATCGGATTTGTAGTTTTTGCGCAATTTGCGTTTGAAAATTTTTTTTCCCGTCATTGGAATGCACTGGCTCCAATGCTTTTCAATGGGTAATGGCAAAACGTGCCCTGAGGCGATTGAAATGGCAGTTGAGCTCATTGATATGCGCAGGCAGACCCAGTTACTATGCCAACGCCTACGAACGTCACATGACATCCCAAGGACAGAGATTCTGCCACATAATATCAGCTCTTAAAGTGAAACCCACAGCACAAATGCAAATCTAGCTTCATCACATGACACATGCCCCTGAGATAGAATGTGCGACAAAGTGGATTTAGAAACCCAGTGAGCCACCCTGGCTCTTAAAGGGCTGACGTGCCACAGTGATTCTTAAAGGGCCAGCTCACCGAAATGAGTCTTAAAGGGCCGGCGCGCCAAATCGAAAGCTGAGTGACCCCGGCCTCCAAATCGGAGGCTGAGCCACCCCGGCCTCCAAATCGGAGGCTGAACCACCCCGGCCTCCAAATCAGAGGTTGAGCCACCCTGGCCTCCAAATCGGACCCAGTGTGGCCTCGCTCAAAAAATCAGACCCAGAGTAGCACAGCCCACCAAATCGGATCCTGAGGGGCACCGCCCACCAAATCAGACTCCGAGTGGCCCCGCCCACCAAATCGGACCCTGAAGGGCCCCGTCCACCAAATCGGACCCTGAGGAGCCCCGCCCACCAGATCAGACCCTGAGAAGCCCCGCCCACCAAATCGGACCCAGAGTGACCCCGCCCACCAAATCGAACCCTCAAGGGCCCCGCGATCAAATCGGACCCAGAGTGGCCCCGCCTACCAAATCGGACCCAGAGGGGCCCCGCCTATCAAATCGGACCCTGAGGGGCCCCGCCCACCAAATCGGAACCTGAGGGGCCCCGCCCACCAAATCAGACCCAGATTGACCCCGCCCACCAAATCGGACACGAGGAGCCCCGCCCACCAAATCGGACCCAGAGGAGCCCCGCCCACCAAATCGGACCCAGATTGACCCCGCCCACCAAATCAGAACCTGAAGGGCCCCGCCCACCAAATCGGACCCGAGGAGCCCCGCCCACCAAATCGGACCCAGAGGAGCCCCGCCCACCAAATCGGACCCAGATTGACCCCGCCCACCAAATCAGAACCTGAAGGGCCCCGCCCACCAAATCGGACCCAGAGGTGCCCCGCCCACCAAATCGGACCCTGAAGGGCCCCGCCCACCAAATCGGACCCAGAGGGGCCCCGCCCACCAAATCGGTCCCAGGGGGCCCCGCCCACCATATCGGACCATGAGGGGCCCCGCCCACCAAATCAGACCATGAGGGGCACCGCTCACTAAATCGGACCATGAAAGGCACCGCCCACCAAAATGGACCCAGGGGGCTCAACCCACAAAATCAGACCCTAAGGGGCCCCACCCACAAAATAGGACCCTGAGTGGGCCCGGCCACAAAATCAGACCCTGAGGGGCCCCAACCACAAAATCGGACCCTGAGAGACCCCGGCAACAAAATCGAACCTAGAGGGGCCCCAGTCACAAAATCAGACCTAAGGGGCCCAGGTCACGAAATCGGAACCTGAGGGGCCCCACCCACAAAATCAGACCCTGAGGGGCCCCGCCCACCAAATTAGACCCTGAGGGGCCCCACCCTTAAAATCAGACCCTGAGGGGCCCCAGCCACAAAATCAGACCCTGAGGGGCCCCAGCCACAAAATCGGACTCTGAGGGGCCCCACCCACAAAATCGGACCCTGAGGGGCCCCACCCACAAATCCAGACCCTGAGGGGACCTGGCCACAAAATCGGACCCTGAGAGACCCCGGCCACAAAATCAGACCCTGAGGGGCCCCAACCGCAAAATCAGACCCTGAGGGGCCCCAGTCACAAAATCGGACCCTGAGGGGCCCCACCCACAAAATCAGACCCTGAGGGACCCCAGCCACAAAATCAGAACCTGAGGGGCCCCAACCACAAAATCAGAACCTGAGGGGCCCCACCCACAAAATCAGACCATGAGGGACCCCACCCACAAAATCGGACCCTGAGGTGCCCCGCCCACCAAATTAGACCCTGAGGGGCCCCACCCTCAAAATCTGTCGCTGAGGGGCCCCACCCACAAAATCGGACCCTGAGAGACCCCGGCCACAAAATCGAACCCAGAGGGGCCTCAGTCACAAAATCAGACCCTAAGGGGCCCCGGCCACAAAATTGGACCCTGAGGGGCCTCACCCACAAAATCAGACCCTGAGGGACCCCAGCCACAAAATCGGACCCTGAAGGGCCCCACCCACAAAATCAGACCCTGTGGGGCCCCAGTCACAAAATCGGACCCTGATGGGCCCCAGCCACAAAATCAGACCCTGAGGGGCCCCAGCCACACAATCGGACCCTGAGGGGCCCCACCCACAAAATCAGACCCTGAGGGGCCCCACCCACAAAATCGGACCCTGAAGGGCCCCGCCCACCAAATTAGACCCTGAGGGGCCCCACCCTCAAAATCAGACCCTGAGGGGCCACAGCCACAAAATAAGACCATGAGGGGCCCCAGCCACAAAATCGGACCCTGAGGGGCCCCACCCACAAAATCTGACCCGGATGGGCCCCACCCACAAATGCAGACCCTGAGGGGCCCCAGCCACAAAATCGGACCCTGAGAGACCCCGGCCACAAAATCGGACCCTGAGGGGCCCCAACCACAAAATCAGACCCAGAGGGGCCCCGGTCACAAAATCGGACCCTGAGGGGCCCCACCCACAAAATCAGACCTTGAGGGACCCCAGCCACAAAATCAGACCCTGAGGGGCCCCAGCCACAAAATCGGACCCTGAGGGGCCCCAGCCACAAAATCGGACCCTGAGGGGCCCCACCCTCAAAATCGGACCCTGAGGGGCCACACCCACCAAATTAGACCCTGAGGGGCCCCACCCTCAAAATCGGTCCCTGAGGGGCCCCGGCCAAAAATCGGACCCTAAGTGGCCCCATCCGCAAAATCGGACCCTAAGGGGCCCCGGCCACAAAATCGGACCCTGAGGGGCCCAATCCGCAAAATCGGACCCTGAGGGGCCCCACCCGCAAAATCGGACCCTGAGGGGCCCCACCCGCAAAATCGGACCCTGAGGGGATCCACCCGCAAAATCGGACCCTGAGGGGCCCCGACCCCAAAAATCGGACCCTGAGGGGCCCCAACCGCAAAATCGGACCCTGAGAGGCACCGGCTACAAAATCGGGCCCTGAGGGCCCCACCCACAAAATCGGACCCTGAGGCCAAAGTGGCCCCTGAGAGGCACCCACAGTTAAAACGGATCCTGAGTTGAAAGTCTTGCAGGTGCAGCAGGCAAGTCTCTCTTAAAGGGGCAGCCTGGGCAGCATTTCAAACCACTATCTGTACATCCTTCAGGAAATACACATCTAGTTATAGTGGTTTGAAAAAACCACTATATTGTAATCCGAACGCTGCTAACTTATTCTTCTTCTTCTTATTATTATTATTATTAAGTTGATTTCCGCAATTAATACAGCCCGAACCGCTACACGCACAGACTCCGTTGAGGTGTTGTTTCGAAGCCAGCGTCCACGAGAGGTGTGCTAAGTATTTTTCGTGTCGATCGGATTTTTAGTTTTTGCGTAATTTGCGTTTGAAATTTTTTTTTCCCGTCATTGGAATGCACTGTCTCCAATGCTTTTCAATGGGTAATGGCAAAACGTGCCCTGAGGCGATTGAAATGGCAGTTGAGCTCATTGATATGCGCAGGCAGACCCAGTTACTATGCCAACGCCTACGAAGGTCACATGACATCCCAAGGACAGAGCTTCTGCCACATAATATCAGCTCTTAAAGTGAAACCCACAGCACAAATGCAAATCTAGCTTCATCACATGACGCATGCCCCTGAGAGAGAATGTGTGCGCCAAAGTGGATTTAGAAGCCCAGTGAGCCACCCTGGCTCTTAAAGGGCCGACGTGCCTCAGTGATTCTTAAAGGTCCAGCGCACCGAAATGAGTCTTAAAGGGCCGGCGTGCCAAATCGAAAGCTGAGTGACCCCGACCTCCAAATCGGAGGCTGAGCCACCCCGGCCTCCAAATCGGAGGCTGAACCACCCCGGCCTCCAAATCGGAGGCTGAGCCTCCAAATCGGACCCAGTGTGGCCCCGCTCAAAAAATCAGACCCAGAGTAGCACAGCCCACCAAATCGGATCCTGATGGGCCCCGCCCACCAAATCGGACCCTGAAGGGCCCCGTCCACCAAATCGGACCCTGAAGGGCCCCGTCCACCATATCGGACCCTGAGGAGCCCTGCCCACCAAATCAGACCCTGAGAAGCCCCGCCCACCAAATAGGACCCAGAGTGACCCCGCCCACCAAATCGGACCCTGAAGGGCCCCGCCCATCAAATCGGACCCAGAGTGGCCCCGCCCACCAAATAGGACCCAAAGGGGCCCCGCTCATCAAATCGGACCCTGAGGGGCCCCGCCCACCAAATCGGAACCTGAGGAGCCCCGCCCACCAAATCGGACCCAGATTGACCCCGCCCACCAAATCGACCACGAGGAGCCCCGCCCACCAAATCGGACCCAGATTGACCCCGCCCACCAAATCGGACCCTGAAGGGCCCCACCCACCAAATCGGACCCAGAGGTGCCCCGCCCACCAAATCGGACCCTGAATGGCCCCGCCCACCAAATCGGACCCAGAGGGGCCCCGCCCACCAAATCGGACCCTGAGGGGCCCCAGCCACAAAATCGGACCCTGAGGGGCCCCAACCACAAAACCGGACCCTGAGGGGCCCCAGCCACAAAATCAGACCCTGAGGGGCCCCGCCACAAAATCGGACCCTGAGTGGGCCCGGCCACAAAATCAGACCCTGAGGGGACCCAACCACAAAATCGGACCCTGAGAGACCCCGGCCACAAAATCGAACCTAGAGGGGCCCCAGTCAAAAATAGGACCCTCAGGGGCCCAGGTCACGAAATCGGACCCTGAGGGGCCCCGTCCACCAAATTAGACCCTGAGGGGCCCCACCCTCAAAATCAGACCCTGAGGGGCCCCACCCTCAAAATCAGACCCTGAGGGGCCCCAGCCACAAAATCAGACCCTGAGGGGCCCCAGCCACAAAATTGGACTCTGAGGGGCCCCACCCACAAAATCGGACCCTGAGGGGCCCCACCCACAAATCCAGACCCTGAGGGGACCCGGCCACAAAATCGGACCCTGAGAGACCCCAGCCACAAAATCGGACCCTGAGGGGCCGCAACCATAAAATCAGACCCTGAGGGGCCCCAGTCACAAAATCGGACCCTGAGGGGCCCCACCCACAAAATCAGACCCTGAAGGACCCCAGCCACAAAATCAGAACCTGAGGGGCCCCAACCACAAAATCAGAACCTGGGGGCCCCTCCCACAAAATCAGAACCTGGGGGCCCCTCCCACAAAATCAGACCATGAGGGACCCCACCCACAAAATCGGACCCTGAGGGGCCCCGCCCACCAAATTAGACCCTGAGGGGCCCCACCCTCAAAATCGGTCGCTGAGGGGCCCCACCCACAAATCCAGACCCTGAGGGGTCCCGGCCACAAAATCAGACCCTGAGAGACCCCGGCCACAAAATCGGACCCTGAGGGGCCCCAACCACAAAATCAGACCCTGAGGGGCCCCCAGTCACAAAATCGGACCCTGAGGGGCCCCACCCACAAAATCAGAACCTGAGGGGCCCCAACCACAAAATCAGAACCTGAGGGGCCCCACCCACAAAATCAGACCATGAGGGACCCCACCCACAAAATCGGACCCTGAGGGGCCCCGCCCACCAAATTAGACCATGAGGGGCCCCACCCTCAAAATCGGTCGCTGAGGGGCCCCACCCACAAAATCGGACCCTGAGAGACCCCGGCCACAAAATCGAACTCAGAGGGGCCTCAGTCACAAAATCAGACCCTAAGGGGCCCCGGCCACAAAATCGGACCCTGAGTGGCCCCACCCACAAAATCAGACCCCGAGGGACCCCAGCCACAAAATCGGACCCTGAGGGGCCCCACCCACAAAATCGGACCCTGAGGGGCCCCACCCACAAAATCAGACCCTGAGGGGCCCCGCTCACAAAATCGGACCCTGAGGGGCCCCGCCCACAAAATTAGACCCTGAGGGGCCCCACCCTCAAAATCAGACCCTGAGGGGCCACAGCCACAAAATCAGAGCCCCACCCACAAATCCGGACCCTGAGGGGCCCCAGCCACAAAATCGAACCCTGAGAGACCCCGGACACAAAATCGGACCCTGAGGGGCCCCAACCACAAAATCAGACCCTGAGGGGCCCCGGTCACAAAATCGGACCCTGAGGGGCCCCACCCACAAAATCAGACCCTGAGGGGACCCGGCCACCAAATCGGACCCTGAGGGGCCCCACCCACCAAATCGGACCCTGAGGTGCCCCACCCACAAAATCGGGCCCTGAGGGCCCCACCCACAAAATCGGACCCTGAGGCCAAAGTGGCCCCTGAGTGGCACCCACAGTTAAAACGCATCCTGAGTTGAAAGTCTTGTAGGTGCAGCAGGCAAGTCTCTCTTAAAGGGGCAGCCTGGGCAGCATTTCAAACCACTATCTGTACTTCCTTCAGGAAATACACATCTAGTATTACAATTATAATGCGCCAATCACAAGTTATTCATTTGATTTCCGCAATTAATGCGGCCCGAACCGCTACACGCACAGACTCCGTTGAGGTGTCGTTTTGAAGCCAGCATCCACGAGAGGTGTGCTAAGTATTTTTCGTGTCGATCGGATTTGTAGTTTTTGCGCAATTTGCATTTCAAATTTTTTTTTCCCGTCAATGGAATGCACTGTCTCCAATGCTTTTCAATGGGAAATGGCAAAACGTGCCCTGAGGTGATAAAAATGGCAGTAAAGCTCATTGATATGCGCAGGCACACCCAGTTACTATGCCAACGCCTACGAACGTCACATGATGCCCCCAGGACAGAGCTTCTGCCACATAATATCAGCTCTTAAAGCGAAACCCACAGCACAAATGCAAATCTACCTTCATCACATGACGCATGCCCCTGAGAGAGAATGTGCGCCAAAGTGCGCCCCCGCCCACCAAATCGGACCCTGAGGGGCCCCGCCCACCAAATCGGACACTGAGAGATCCCGCCCACCAAATCAGACCCTGAGGGGCCCCGCTCACCAAATCGGACCCTGAGGGGCCCTTCTCACCAAATTGAGCTCTGAGGGGCCCCGCTCACCAAATCGGACCCTGAGGGGCCCCGCCCACCAAATCAAACCCTGAGGGGCCCCGCCCACCAAATCGGACCCTGAGGGATCCCGCCCACCAAAGAGGACCCTGTGGAGCCCCACCCACCAAATCGGACCCTGAGGGGCCGCGCCCGCCAAATCAGACCCTGAGGGGCCCCGCCCACCAACTTGGACCCTGAGGGGCCCCCACCAAATTGGACACAGAGTGGCCTCGCCCACCAAATCAGACCCAGATGGCCCCACCCACCAAATTAGACCCCGAGGGGCCCCGGCCACCAAATTAGACCCTGAGGAGCACCATCCACAAAATTGGACCCTGAGGGGCCACGGCCACCAAATCGGACCCTGAGGGGCCCCAACCACAAAATTGGACCCTGAGGGGCCCCGGCCACCAAATCGGACCCTGCGGGGCCTTCCCACCACTTCGGACCCTGAGAGGTTCCACCCACCAAATCGGACCCTGAGGGGCCCCACCCACCAAATCGGACCCTGAGAGGCCCCACCCACAAAATCAGACCCTGAGGGGCCCCAGCCATAAAATCGGACCCTGAGGGGCCCCACCCACAAAATTGGACCCTGAGGGGTTCCGGCCACAAAAATCGAATCCTGAGGGGCCCCGGCCACAAAATCGGACCCTGAGGGGCCCCAACCACCAAATCGGACCCTGAGGGGCCCCAACCACAAAATCAGACCGAGGGGCCCCACCCACCAAATCCGACCCTGAGGGGCCCCGGCCACCAAATCAGACCCTGAGGGGCCCCGGCCACCAAATTGGACCCTGAGGGGCCCCGGCCACAAAATCGGACCCTGAGGGGCCCCACCCACAAAATCAGGCCCTGATGGGCCCCACCCACAAAATCAGACCCTGAGGCCAAAGTGGCCGCTGAGAGGCACCCACAGCTAAAACGAATCCTGAGTTGAAAGTCTTGCAGGGGCAGCAGGCAAGTCTCTCTTAAAGGGGCAGCCCGGGCACCATTTCAAACCACTATCTGTACTTCCTTCAGGAAATACACATCTAGTTATAGTGGTTTGAAAAAACCACTATATTGTAATCCGAACGCTGCTAACTTATTCTTCTTATTATTATTAAGTTGATTTCCGCAATTAATGCGGCCCGAACCGCTACACGCACAGACTCCGTTGAGGTGTCGTTTCGAAGCCAGCGTCCATGAGAGGTGTGCTAAGTATTTTTCGTGTCGATCGGATTTGTAGTTTTTGCGCAATTTGCGTTTGAAAATTTTTTTTCCCGTAATTGGAATGCACTGTCTCCAATGCTTTTCAATAGGAAATGGCAAAACGTGCCCTGAGGCGATTGAAATGGCAGTTGAGCTCATTGATATGCGCAGGCAGACCCAGTTACTATGCCAACGCCTACGAACTTCACTTGAACCCCAGCACAGAGCCTCTGCCACATAATATCAGCTCTTAAAGCGAAACCCACAGCACAAATGCAAATCTAGCTTCATCACATGACACATGCCCCTGAGATAGAATGTGCGACAAAGTGGATTTAAAAGAAGCCCAGTCAGCCAAACTAGCTCTTAAAGGGCCAACGCGCCAAAGTGATTGTTAAAGGGCCAGAGCACCCAAATGAGACTTAAAGGGCCGACACACCAAATCGGAGACTGAGCCACCCCGGCCTCCAAATCGGACAATGAGCCACCCCGGCCTCTAAATCGGAGGCTGATCCACCCCGGCCTCCAAATCGGATCCTGATCCACCCCGGCCTCCAAATCGGAGCCTGATCCACCCCGGCCTTCAAATCGGAGGCTGATCGACCCAGGCCTCCAAATCAGAGGCTGAGCCACCCCGGCCTCCAAACAGGAGGCTGATCCACCCAGGCCTCCAAATCGGAGGCTGATCGACCCAGGCCTTCAAATCGGAGGCTGAGCCACCCCGGCCTCCAAATCGGAGGCTGAGCCACCCCGGCCTCCAAATAAGAGGCTGAGCCACCCCGGCCTCCAAATAAGAGGCTGAGCCACCCCGGCCTCCAAATCGGAGGCTGAGCCACCCCGGCCTCCAAATAGGAGGCTGAGCCACCCCGGCCCCCAAATCGGAGGCTGAGCAACCCCGGCCTCCAAATCGGAGGCTGAGCCACCCCGGCCTCCAAATCGGAGGCTGAGCTACCCCGGCCTCCAAATCAGAGGCTGAGCCACCCAGGCCTCCAAATCGGAGGCTGAGCCACCCCGGCCTCCAAATCGGAGGCTGAGCCACCCCGGCCTCCAAATCGGAGGCTGAGCCACCCCGGCCTCCAAATCGGAGGCTGATCCACCCCGGCCTCCAAATCGGAGGCTAATCCACCCCGGCCTCCAAATCGGAGGCTGATCCACCCCGGCCTCCAAATCGGAGGCTGATCCACCCCGGCCTCCAAATCGGAGGCTGAGCCACCCCGGCCTCCAAATCGGAGGCTGAGCCACCCCGGCCTCCAAATCGGAGGCTGAGCCACCCCGGCCTCCAAATCGGAGGCTGAGCCACCCCGGCCTCCAAATCAGAGGCTCATCGACCCCGGCCTCCAAATCGGAAGCTCATCGACCCCGGCCTCCAAATCAGAGGCTTTTTGACCTCGGCCTCCAAATCGGAAGCTCAACGACCCCGG
Organism: Dendrobates tinctorius; assembly: GCF_039654945.1. Lineage (NCBI taxonomy): Eukaryota > Metazoa > Chordata > Amphibia > Anura > Dendrobatidae > Dendrobates > Dendrobates tinctorius. The sequence goes on from NW_027361818.1 coordinate 14,543,298, forward strand.
CCTCCAAATTGGAGGCTGAGCGACCCCAGCCTCCAAATCTTACCCAGAGTGGCCCCGCCCACCAAATCGGACCCTGTGGGGCCCCGCCCACCAAATCGGACCCTGAGAGGCCCCGCCCACCAAATCGGACCCAGAGTGGTCCCGCCCACCAAATTGGACCCAGAGTGGTCCCGCCCACCAAATTGGACCCAGAGGGGCTCCGCCCACAAAATCAGACCCAGAGGGGCCCCTGCCACAAAATCAGACCCTGAGGGGCCGCGGCCACAAAATCGGACCCTGATGGGCCCCAGTCACAAAATTGGACCCTGATGGGCCCCGGCCACAAAATCGGACCCTGAGGGGCCCCAACCACAAAATCGGACCCTGAGGGGACCCAACCACAAAATCGGACCCTGAGAGGCCCCGCCCACCAAATTGGACCCAGAGTGGTCCTGCCCACCAAATTGGACCCAGAGGGGCCCCACCCACAAAATCGGACCCAGAGGGGCCCCTGCCACAAAATCGGACTCTGAGGGGCCACGGCCACAAAATCAGACCCTGAGGGGCCGCGGCCACAAAATCGGACCCTGAGGGGCCCCAACCACAAAATCGGACCCTGAGGGGACCCAACCACAAAATCGGACCCTGAGGGGCCCCTGACACAAAATCGGACCCTGAGAGGCCCCGGCCACAAAATAGGACCCTGAGGGGCCCAACCCACAAAATTGGACCCTGAGGGGCCCTGCCCACCAAATTGGACCCTGAGGGGCCCCGCCCACCAAATCGGACCCTGAGAGGTCCCACCCACAAAATCGGACCCTGACGGGCCCCGGCCACAAAATCGGACCCTGAGGGGCCCCACCTGCAAAATTGGACCCTGAGGGGTTCCGGCCACAAAAATCGGATCCTGATTGGCCCCGGCCACAAAATCGGACCCTGAGGGGCCCCAGCCACAAAATCGGACCTTGAGGGGCCCCACCCACCAAATCAGACCCTGAGGGGCCCCGGCCACCAAATCGGACCCTGAGGAGCCCCGGCCACCAAATCGGACCCTGAGTGGCCCCGGCCACAAAATCAGACCCTGAGGGGCCCCACCCACAAAATCGGACCCTGAGGGGCCCCACCCACAAAATCAGGCCCTGAGGGGCCCCACCCACAAAATCAGACCATGAGGCCAAAGTGGCCCCTGAGAGGCACCCACAGTTAAATCGTATCCTGAGTTGAAAGTCTTGCAGGGGCAGCAGGCAAGTCTCTCTTAAAGGGGCAGCCCGGGCACCATTTCAAACCACTATCTGTACTTCCTTCAGGAAATACACATCTAGTTATAGTGGTTTGAAAAAACCACTATATTGTAATCCGAACGCTGCTAACTTATTCTTCTTATTATTATTATTATTATTAAGTTGATTTCCGCAATTAATACAGCCCGAACCGCTACACGCACAGACGCCTTTGAGGTGTTGTTTCGAAGCCAGCGTCCACGAGAGGTGTGCTAAGTATTTTTCGTGTCGATCGGATTTGTAGTTTTTGCGCAATTTGCGTTTGAAAATTTTTTTTCCCGTCATTGGAATGCACTGGCTCCAATGCTTTTCAATGGGTAATGGCAAAACGTGCCCTGAGGCGATTGAAATGGCAGTTGAGCTCATTGATATGCGCAGGCAGACCCAGTTACTATGCCAACGCCTACGAACGTCACATGACATCCCAAGGACAGAGATTCTGCCACATAATATCAGCTCTTAAAGTGAAACCCACAGCACAAATGCAAATCTAGCTTCATCACATGACACATGCCCCTGAGATAGAATGTGCGACAAAGTGGATTTAGAAACCCAGTGAGCTACCCTGGCTCTTAAAGGGCCGACGTGCCACAGTGATTCTTAAAGGGCCAGCGCACCGAAATGAGTCTTAAAGGGCCGGCGCGCCAAATCGACAGCTGAGTGACCCCGGCCTCCAAATCGGAGGCTGAGCCACCCCGGCCTCCAAATCGGAGGCTGAACCACCCCGGCCTCCAAATCAGAGGTTGAGCCACCCTGGCCTCCAAATCGGACCAAGTGTGGCCTCGCTCAAAAAATCAGACCCAGAGTAGCACAGCCCACCAAATCGGATCCTGAGGGGCCCCGCCCACCAAATCAGACTCCGAGTGGCCCCGCCCACCAAATCGGACCCTGAAGGGCCCCGTCCACCAAATCGGACCCTGAGGAGCCCCGCCCACCAGATCAGACCCTGAGAAGCCCCGCCCACCAAATCGGACCCAGAGTGACCCCGCCCACCAAATCGAACCCTCAAGGGCCCCGCCGATCAAATCGGACCCAGAGTGGCCCCGCCTACCAAATCGGACCCAGAGGGGCCCCGCCCATCAAATCGGACCCTGAGGGGCCCCGCCCACCAAATCGGAACCTGAGGGGCCCCGCCCACCAAATCAGACCCAGATTGACCCCGCCCACCAAATCGGACCCCGAGGAGCCCCGCCCACCAAATCGGACCCCGAGGAGCCCCGCCCACCAAATCAGACCCAGATTGACCCCGCCCACCAAATCAGAACCTGAAGGGCCCCGCCCACCAAATCGGACCCAGAGGTGCCCCACCCACCAAATCGGACCCTGAAGGGCCCCGCCCACCAAATCGGACCCAGAGGGGCCCCGCCCACCAAATCAGTCCCAGGGGGCCCCGCCCACCATATCGGACCATGAGGGGCCCCGCCCACCAAATCAGACCATGAGGGGCACCGCCCACTAAATCGGACCATGAGGGGCACCGCCCACCAAAATGGACCCAGGGGGCTCAACCCACAAAATCAGACCCTAAGGGGCCCCACCCACAAAATAGGACCCTGAGTGGGCCCGGCCACAAAATCAGACCCTGAGGGGCCCCAACCACAAAATCGGACCCTGAGAGACCCCGGCAACAAAATCGAACCTAGAGGGGCCCCAGTCACAAAATCAGACCTAAGGGGCCCAGGTCACGAAATCGGAACCTGAGGGGCCCCACCCACAAAATCAGACCCTGAGGGGCCCCGCCCACCAAATTAGACCCTGAGGGGCCCCACCCTTAAAATCAGACCCTGAGGGGCCACAGCCACAAAATCAGACCCTGAGGGGCCCCAGCCACAAAATCGGACTCTGAGGGGCCCCACCCACAAAATCGGACCCTGAGGGGCCCCACCCACAAATCCAGACCCTGAGGGGACCTGGCCACAAAATCGGACCCTGAGAGACCCCGGCCACAAAATCAGACCCTGAGGGGCCCCAACCGCAAAATCAGACCCTGAGGGGCCCCAGTCACAAAATCGGACCCTGAGGGGCCCCACCCACAAAATCAGACCCTGAGGGACCCCAGCCACAAAATCAGAACCTGAGGGGCCCCAACCACAAAATCAGAACCTGAGGGGCCCCACCCACAAAATCAGACCATGAGGGACCCCACCCACAAAATCGGACCCTGAGGTGCCCCGCCCACCAAATTAGACCCTGAGGGGCCCCACCCTCAAAATCTGTCGCTGAGGGGCCCCACCCACAAAATCGGACCCTGAGAGACCCCGGCCACAAAATCGAACCCAGAGGGGCCTCAGTCACAAAATCAGACCCTAAGGGGCCCCGGCCACAAAATTGGACCCTGAGGGGCCTCACCCACAAAATCAGACCCTGAGGGACCCCAGCCACAAAATCGGACCCTGAAGGGCCCCACCCACAAAATCAGACCCTGTGGGGCCCCAGTCACAAAATCGGACCCTGATGGGCCCCAGCCACAAAATCAGACCCTGAGGGGCCCCAGCCACACAATCGGACCCTGAGGGGCCCCACCCACAAAATCAGACCCTGAGGGGCCCCACCCACAAAATCGGACCCTGAAGGGCCCCGCCCACCAAATTAGACCCTGAGGGGCCCCACCCTCAAAATCAGACCCTGAGGGGCCACAGCCACAAAATCAGACCATGAGGGGCCCCAGCCACAAAATCGGACCCTGAGGGGCCCCACCCACAAAATCTGACCCGGATGGGCCCCACCCACAAATGCAGACCCTGAGGGGCCCCAGCCACAAAATCGGACCCTGAGAGACCCCGGCCACAAAATCGGACCCTGAGGGGCCCCAACCACAAAATCAGACCCAGAGGGGCCCCGGTCACAAAATCGGACCCTGAGAGGCCCCACCCACAAAATCAGACCCTGAGGGACCCCAGCCACAAAATCAGACCCTGAGGGGCCCCAGCCACAAAATCGGACCCTGAGGGGCCCCAGCCACAAAATCGGACCCTGAGGGGCCCCACCCTCAAAATCGGACCCTGAGGGGCCACGCCCACCAAATTAGACCCTGAGGGGCCCCACCCTCAAAATCGGTCCCTGAGGGGCCCCGGCCAAAAATCGGACCCTAAGTGGCCCCATCCGCAAAATCGGACCCTGAGGGGCCCCATCTGCAAAATCGGACCCTGAGGGGCCCCACCCGCAAAATCGGACCCTGAGGGGCCCCACCCGCAAAATCGGACCCTGAGGGGATCCACCCGCAAAATCAGACCCTGAGGGGCCCCGACCCCAAAAATCGGACCCTGAGGGGCCCCAACCGCAAAATCGGACCCTGAGAGGCACCGGCTACAAAATCGGACCCTGAGGGGCCCCGGACACAAAATCGGACCCTGAGGGGCCCCGGCCACAAAATCGGACCCTGAGGGGCCCAACCCACAAAATCAGACTCAGTGTCCCCGCCCACCAAATTGGACCCTGAAGGGCCCCATCCACCAAATCGGACCCAAAGTGGCACCGCCCACCAAATCAGACCCAGAGTGGCCCCGCCCGCCAAATTGGACGCTGAGGGGCCCCACCCACTAAATTGGACCCTGAGGGGCCCCGCCCACCAAATTGGACCCTGAGGGGCCCCGCCCACCAAATCGGACCCTGAGGGGCCCCGCCCACTAAATCGGATTCTGAAAGGCCCCAACCACAAAATCGGACCCTGAGGGTCCCCGCTGACCAAATTGAACTCTGAGGGGCCCCGCCCACCAAATCGAACCCCGAGCGATCCCGCCCACCAAATCGGACCCCAAGGGTCCCCGCCAACCAAATCGGACCCTGAGGGCCCCACCCACCAAATCGGACTCTGATAGATCCCGCCCACCAAATCAGACCCTGAGGGGCCCAGCTCACCAAATCGGACCCAGAGTGGCCCTGCCCACCAAATTGGACCCAGAGTGGCCCCGCCCACCAAATCAGACCCAGAGTGGCCCCGCCCACCAAATTGTACCCTGAGGGGCCCAACCCACAAAATCGGACCCTAAGGGGCCCCACCCACAAAATTGGACCCTGAGGGGCCCCGACCACAAAATTGGACCCTGAGGGGCCCCACCCAAAAAATCGGACCCTGAGGGGATCCGGCCACAACATCGGACCCTGAGTGGCCCCACTCACAAAATCGGACCCTGAGGGGCCCTACCCACAAAATCGGACCCTGAGGGGCACCAACCACAAAATCGGACCCTGACGGGCCCCGGCCGCAAAATCGGACCATGACGGGCCCGGCCACAAAATCGGACCCTGAGGGACCCCACCTACAAAATTGAACCCTGAGGGGACCCAACCACAAAATCGGATCCTGAGGGGCCCCACCCACAAAATCGGACCCTGAGGGGCCCCACCCACAAAATTGGACCCTCAGGGGCCCCGGCCACAAAATCGGACCCTGAGGGACCCCGGCCACAAAATCAGATCCTGAGGGGCCCCAACCACAAAATCGGACCCTGAGAGGCTCCGGCTGCAAAATCGGACCCTGAGGGGCCCCATCCACAAAATCGGACCCTGAGCGGCACCGGCCACAAAATCGGACCCTGAGGGGCCCCGGACACAAAATCGGACCCTGAGGGGCCCCGGCCACAAAATCGGACCATGAGGGGCCCAACCCACAAAACAGACCCAGAGGGGCCCCGCCCACCAAATTAGACCCTGAGGGGCCCCAGCCACAAAATCAGACCCTGAGGGGCCCCAGCCACAAAATCGGACTCTGAGGGGCCCCAGCCACAAAATCAGACCCTGAGGGGCCCCAACCACCAAATCAGACCCTGAGGGGCCCCGTCCACCAAATCGGACCCTGAGGAGCAACACCCACCAAATCAGACCCTGAGAAGCCCCGCCCACCAAATCGGACCCAGCGTGACCCCGCCCACCAAATCGGTCCCTGAAGGGCCCCGCCCATCAAATCGGACCCAAAGTGGCCCCGCCCATCAAATCGTACCATGAGGGGCCCCGCCCACCAAATCAGAACCTGAGGAGCCCCGCCCACCAAATCGGACCCAGATTGACCCCGCCCACCAAATCGGACCCTGAAGGGCCCCGCCCACCAAATCGGACCCAGAGGGTCCCCGCCCACCAAATCGGACCCTGAAGGGCCCCGCCCACCAAATTGGACCCAGAGGGGCCCCGCCCACCAAATCGGACCCAGGGGGGCCCCGCCCACCAAAATGGACCCAGGGGGCTCCACTCACAAAATCGGACCATGAGGGGCCCCGCCCACCAAATCGGACCATGAGGGGCACCGCCCACTAAATCGGACCCAGAGTGGCCCCGCCCACCAAAATGGACCCAGGGGGCTCCACTCACAAAATCGGACCCTGAGGGGCCCTACCCACAAAATCGGACCCTGAGGGGCCCCAACCACAAAATCGGACCCTGATGGGCCCCGGCCACAAAATCGGACCCTGAGGGGCCCCGGCCACAAAATCGGACCCTGAGGGACCCCACCTACAAAATTGAACCCTGAGGGGCCCCAACCACAAAATCGGATCCTGAGGGGCCCCACCCACAAAATCGGACCCTGAGGGGCCCCACCCACAAAATTGGACCCTCAGGGCCCCGGCCACAAAATCGGACCCTGAGCGACCCCGGCCACAAAATCAGATCCTGAGGGGCCCCACCCACAAAATCCTACTCTGAGGGGCCCCACCCACAAAATCGGACCCTGAGGGGCCCCACCCACAAATCCAGACCCTGAGGGGACCTGGCCACAAAATCGGACCCTGAGGGGCCCTGCCCACCAAATCGGACCCTGAGGGGCCCCGCCCACTAAATCGGATTCTGAAATGCCCCAACCACAAAATCGGACCCTAAGGGGCCCCGCTGACCAAATTGAACTCTGAGGGGCCCCACCCACCAAATCGGACCCAGAGTGGCCCGCCTACCAAATCAGACCTAGAGTGGCCCCGCTCACCAAATAGGACCCGGAGGGGCCCCACCTACCAAATCGGACTCTGAGGGGCCCCACCCACCAAATCAGACCCTGAGGGGCCCCGCTCACTAAATCGGACCATGAGGGGCCCCGCTCACCAAATCGGACCCTGAGGGGCCCCACCCACCAAATCGGACCCTGAGGGGCCCTGGCCACAAAATTGGACCCTGAGGGGCCCCACCCACAAAATTGGACCCTGAGGGGCCCCGGCCACAAGATTGGACCCTGAGGGGCCCCACCCACCAAATCGGACCCTGAGGGGCCCCACCCACAAAATCGGACCCTGAGGCCAAAGTGGCCCCTGAGAGGCACCCACAGTTAAAACGGATCCTGAGTTGAAAGTCTTGCAGTTGCAGCAGGCAAGTCTCTCTTAAAGGGGCAGCCTGGGCAGCATTTCAAACCACTATCTGTACTTCCTTCAGGAAATACACACCTAGTTATTATTATTATTATTAAGTTGATTTCCGCAATTAATGCGGCCCGAACCCCTACACGCACAGACTCCGTTGAGGTGTCGTTTCGAAGCCAGCGTCCATGTGGCTAAGTGTGCTAAGTATTTTTCGTGTCGATCGGATTTGTAGTTTTTGCGCAATTTGCGTTTGAAATTTTTTTTTCCCGTCATTGGAATGCACTGTCTCCAATGCTTTTCAATGGGTAATGGCAAAACCTTCCCTGAGGCGATTGAAATGACAGTTGAGCTCATTGATATGCGCAGGCAGACCCAGTTACTATGCCAACGCCTACGAACTTCACTTGAACCCCAGCACAGAGCCTCTGCCACATAATATCAGCTCTTAAAGCGAAACTCACAGCACAAATGCAAATCTAGCTTCATCACATGACACATGCCCCTGAGAGAGAATGTGTGCGCCAAAGTGGATTTAAAAGAAGCCCAGTGAGCCAAATAGCTCTTAAAGGGCCAGCGCGCCAAATGAGTCTTAAAGGGCCGACACACCAAATCGGAGGCTGAGCCACCCCGGCCTCCAAATCGGAGGCTGAGCCACCCCGGCCTCCAAATCGGAGGCTGAGCCACCCCGGCCTCCAAATCGGAGGCTCATCGACCCCGGCCTCCAAATCGGAAGCTCATCGACCCCTGCCTCCAAATTTGAGGCTCTTTGACCTCGGCCTCCAAATCGGAAGCTCAACGACCCCGGCCTCCAAATTGGAGGCTGAGCGACCCCAGCCTCCAAATCTTACCCAGAGTGGCCCCACCCACCAAATCAGACCCAGAGAGGCCCTGCCCACCAAATCGGACCCTGAGGGGCCCCGCCCACCAAATCGGACCTTGTGGGCCCCGCCCACCAAATTGGACCCTGAGAGGCCCCGCCCACCAAATTGGACCCAGAGTGGTCCCGCCCACCAAATTGGACCCAGTGGGGCTCCGCCCACAAAATCAGACCCAGAGGGGCCCTTGCCACAAAATCAGACCCTGAGGGGCCGCGGCCACAAAATCGGACCCTGCTGGGCTCCAGTCACAAAATTGGACCCTGATGGGCCCCGGCCACAAAATCGGACCCTGAGGGGCCCCAACCACAAAATCGGACCCTGAGGGGACCCAACCACAAAATCGGACCCTGAGAGGCCCCGCCCACCAAATTGGACCCAGAGTGGTCCCGCCCACCAAATTGGACCCAGAGGGGCCCCACCCACAAAATCGGACCCTGAGGGGCCGCGGCCACAAAATCAGACCCTGAGGGGCCGCGGCCACAAAATCGGACCCTGAGGGGCCCCGGCCACAAAATCGGACCTTGAGGGGCCCCACCCACCAAATCAGACCCTGAGGGGCCCCGGCCACCAAATCGGACCCTGAGGGGCCCCGGCCACCAAATCGGACCCTGAGTGGCCCCGGCCACAAAATCGGACCCTGAGGGGCCCCACCCACAAAATCGGACCGAGGGGCCCCACCCACAAAATCAGGCCCTGAGGGGCCCCACCCACAAAATCAGACCCTGAGGCCAAAGTGGCCCCTGAGAGGCACCCACAGTTAAATCGTATCCTGACTTGAAAGTCTTGCAGGGGCAGCAGGCAAGTCTCTCTTAAAGGGGCAGCCCGGGCACCATTTCAAACCACTATCTGTACTTCCTTCAGGAAATACACATCTAGTATTAATATTATTATTCAGTTGATTTCCGCAATTAATGCGGCCCAAACCACTACACGCACAGACTCAGTTGATGTGTCGTTTCAAAGCCAGCGTCCACGAGTGGTGTGCTAAGTGTTTTTCGTGTCGATCGGAATTGTAGTTTTTGCGCAATTTGCGTTTGAAAAAACTTTTTCCCGTCATTGGAAAGCATTGTCTCAATGCATTACAATGGGAAAATGTTGCCATAGGGAAAACATGAGGCAGTCGTGAGGTGGCAGTTAAGCTCATTGATAAGCGCAGGCACACCCAGTTGCTGTGCCAACGCCTACGAATTTTACATGACCCCACAGGACAGAGTTTCTGCCAGATAATAGCTCTTAAAGTGAAACCCAAAGCACAAATGCAAATGTGATCGACCCTGGCCTACAAATCAGGCTGAGCCACCCAGGCCTCCAAATCAGACCCAGAGTTGCCCTCGCCCACCAAATCGGACCCTGAGGGGCCCCGCTCACCAAATCGGACCCTGAGGGGCCCCAGACACAAAATCGGACCCTGAGGGGCCCCGCCCACAAAATCGGACCCTGAGGGGCCCCAGCCACAAAATCAGGCCCTAAGGGGCCCAGGCCACAAAATCGGACCCAGAGGGGCCCCGGCCACAAAATTGGACCCTGAGGGGCCCCGGCCACAAAATCGGACCCTGAGGGGTCCTGGCGACAAAATCAGACCCTGAGGGGCCCCACCCACAAAATCAGACCCTCAGGGGCCCCAGCCATAAAATCGGACCCTGAGGGGCCCTGGCCATAAAATCGGACCCTGAGGGGCCCCGGCCACAAAATCGTACCCTGAGGGGCCCCACCCACAAAATCAGACCATGAGGGGCCCCACCCACAAAATCGGACCCTGAGGGGCCCCACCCATAAAATCGGACCCTGAGGGGACCCACTCACAAAATCGGACCCTGAGGGGCCACACCCACAAAATCGGACCCTGAGAGGCCACACCCACAAAATCAGACCCTTGGGGGCCCCACCCACAAAATTGGACCCTGAGGAATCCCAGCCACTAATTCAAATCCTGAGGAGCCCAGGCCACCGAATCGGATCCTGAGGTGCCCCACACACCAAATCAGACCCTGAGGCCAAAGTGGCCCCTGAGAGGCACCCACATTTAAAACGGATCCTGAGTTGAAAGTCTTGCAGGGGCAGCAGCCAAGTCTCTCTTAAAGGGGCAGCCCAGGCACCATTTCAAACCACTATCTGTACTTCCTTCAGGAAATACACATCTAGTTCTTCTTCTTCTTATTATTATTATTATTAAGTTGATTTCCGCAATTAATACAGCCCGAAGCGCTACACGCACAGACGCCGTTAAGGTGTTGTTTCGAAGCCAGTGTCCACGAGAGGTGTGCTAAGTATTTTTCGTGTCGATCGGATTTGTAGTTTTTGCGCAATTTGCGTTTGAAATTTTTTTTTCCCGTCATTGGAATGCACTGTCTCCAATGCTTTTCAATGGGTAATGGCAAAACGTGCCCTGAGGCGATTGAAATGGCAGTTGAGCTCATTGATATGCGCAGGCAGACCCAGTTACTATGCCAACGCCTACGAACGTCACATGACATCCCAAGGACAGAGCTTCTGCCACATAATATCAGCTCTTAAAGTGAAACCCACAGCACAAATGCAAATCTAGCTTCATCACATGACACATGCCCCTGAGATAGAATGTGCGCCAAAGTGGATTTAGAAGCCCAGTGAGCCACCCTGGCTCTTAAAGGGCCGACGTGCCACAGTGATTCTTAAAGGTCCAGCGCACCGAAATGAGTCTTAAAGGGCCGGCGTGCCAAATCGAAAGCTGAGTGACCCAAGGCTCCAAATCGGAGGCTGAGCCACCCCGGCCTCCAAATCGTAGGCTGAACCACCCCGGCCTCCAAATCGGAGGCTGAGCCACCCTGGCCTCCAAATCGGACCCAGTGTGGCCCCGCTCAAAAAATCAGACCCAGAGTAGCACAGCCCACCAAATCGGATCCTGAGGGGCCCCGCCCACCAAATCAGACTCCGACTGGCCCCGCTCACCAAATCGGACCCTGAAGGGCCCCGTCCACCAAATCTGACCCTGAGGAGCCCCGCCCACTAAATCAGACCCTGAGAAGCCCCGCCCACCAAATCGGACCCAGAGTGACCCCGCCCACCAAATCGGACAATGAAGGGCCCCGCCCATCAAATCGGACGCAAAGTGGCCCCGCCCACCAAATCGGACCCAGAGGGGCCCCGCCCATCAAATCGGACCCTGAGGGGCCCCGCCCACCAAATCGGAACCTGAGGAGCCCCGCCCACAAAATCGGACCCAAATTGACCCCGCCCACCAAATCGGACCCCGAGGAGCCCCGCCCACCAAATCGGACCCAGATTGACCCCGCCCACCAAATCGGACCCAGAGGTGCCCCGCCCACCATATCGGACCCTGAAGGGCCCCGCCCACCAAATCGGACCCAGAGGGGCCCCGCCCACCAAATCGGACTCAGGGAGCGACGCCCACCAAATCGGACCATGAGGGGCCCCGCCCACCAAATCGGACCATGAGGGGCACCGCCCACTAAATCGGACCCAGAGTGGCCCCGCCCACCAAAATGGACCCAGGGGGCTCCACCCACAAAATCAGACCCTAAGGGGCCCCACCCACAAAATCGGACCCTGAGTGGGCCCGGCCACAAAATCAGACCTAGAGGGGCCCCAACCACAAAATCGGACCCTGAGAGACCCCGGCCACAAAATCGAACCTAGAGGGGCCCCAGTCACAAAATAGGACCCTCAGGGGCCCCACCCACAAAATCAGACCATGAGGGACCCCACCCACAAAATCGGACCCTGAGGGGCCCAGCCCACCAAATTAGACCCTGAGGGGCCCCACCCTCAAAATCGGTCACTGAGGGGCCCCACCCACAAAATCGGACCCTGAGAGACCCCGGCCACAAAATCAAACCCAGAGGTGCCTCAGTCACAAAATCAGACCCTAAGGGGCTCCGGCCACAAAATCAGACCCTGAGGGGCCCCACCCACAAAATCAGACCCTGAGGGACCCCAGCCACAAAATCGGACCCTGAGGGGCCCCACCCACAAAATCAGACCCTGAAGGTCCCCGGTCACAAAATCGGACCCTGAGGTGCCCCACCAACAGAATCGGACCCTGATGGGCCCCACCCACAAAATCAGACCCTGAGGGGCCCCAGCCACAAAATCGGACCCTGAGGGGCCCCACCCACAAAATCGGACCCTGAGGGGCCCCACGCACAAAATCGGACCCTGAGGGGCCCCACCCACAAAATTGGACCCTGAGGGGCCCCGCCCACCAAATTAGACCCTGAGGGGCCCCACCCTTAAAATCAGACAATGAGGGGCCACAGCCACAAAATCAGACCATGAGGGGCCCCAGCCACAAAATCGGACCCTGAGGGGCCCCACCCACAAAAACGGACCCTGATGGGCCCCACCCACAAATCCAGACCCTGAGGGGCCCCAGCCACAAAATCGGACCCAGAGAGACCCCGGCCACAAAATCGGACCCTGAGGGTCCCCACCCACAAAATCAGACCCTGAGAGGCCCCGATCACGAAATCGGACCCTGAGGGGCCCCACCCACAAAATCAGACCCTGAGGGACCCCAGCCACAAAATCAGACCCTGAGGGGCCCCAGCCACAAAATCGGACCCTGAGGGGCCCCACCCACAAAATCGGACCCTGAGGGGCCCCACCCACAAAATCGGACCCTGAGGGGCCCCGCCCACCAAATTAGACCCTGAGGGGCCCCACCCTCAAAATCCATCCCTGAGGGGCCCCGGCCACTAAATCGGACTCTGAGGGGCCCCGGCCACAAAATCGGACCCTGAGGGGCCCAGGCCACAAAATCGGACCCTGAGGGGCCCCGGCCACAAAATCGGACTCTGAGGGGCCCCACCCGCAAAATCGGACCCTAAGGGGCCCCGGCCACAAAATCAGACCCTGAGGGGCCCCACCCGCAAAATTGGACCCTGAGGGGCCCCACCCGCTAAATCGGACCCTGAGGGGCCCCACCCGCAAAATCGGACCCTGAGGGGCTCCACCCGCAAAATCGGACCCTGAGGGGCCCCGACCCCAAAAATCCGACCCTGAGGGGCCCAACCCACAAAATCAGACTGTGTCCCCGCCCACCAAATTGGACCCTGAAGGGCCCCGTCCACCAAATCGGACCCAAAGTGGCCCCGCCCACCAAATCAGACCCAGAGTGGCCCCGCCCACCAAATGGGACCCTGAGGGGCCCCGCCCACCAAATGGGACCCTGAGGGGCCCCGCTCACCAAATCGGACTCAGAGTGGCCCCGCCCACCAAATCGGACCCAGAGTGGCCCCGCCCACCAAATTGTACCCTGAGGGGCCCCACCCACAAAATCGGACCCTAAGGGGCCCCACCCACAAAATTGGACCCTGAGGGGCCCCGGTCACAAAATTGGACCCTGAGGGGCCCCACCCACAAAATAGAACCCTGAGGGGATCCGGCCACAACATCGGACCCTGAGTGGCCCCACTCACAAAATCGGACCCTGAGGGGCCCTACCCACAATATCGGACCCTGAGGGGCCCCAACCACAAAATCGGACCCTGACGGGCCCCGGCCACAAAATCGGACCCTGAGGGGCCCGGCCACAAAATCGGACCCTGAGGGACCCCACCTACAAAATTGAACCCTGAGGGGCCCCAACCACAAAATCGGATTCTGAGGGGCCCCACCCACAAAATCGGACCCTGAGGGGCCCCACTCACAAAATTGGACCCTCAGGGGCCCCGGCCACAAAATCGGACCCTGAGGGACCCCGGCCACAAAATCAGATCCTGAGGGGCCCCAACCACAAAATCGGACCCTGAGAGGCTCCGGCCGCAAAATCGGATCCTAAGGGGCCCCACCCACAAAATCAGACCCTGTGGTGCCCCGGCCACAAAATCGGACCCAGAGGGGCCCCACCTACAAAATCGGGCCCTGAGAGGTCCCACCCACAAAATCGGACCCTGAGGCCAAAGTGGCCCCTGAGAGGCACCCACAGTTAAAACGGATCCTGAGTTGAAAGTCTTGCAGGGGCAGCAGGCAAGTCTCTCTTAAAGGGGCAGCCCGGGCACCATTTCAAACCACTATCTGTACTTCCTTCAGGAAATACACATCTAGTTTTAATATATGTTACACCTTTATGTATGATAATAAGTCTCTAAATTATATTGCTAATCCCTAATAGAACATAAGTCCCACTAGAGAACAGTAATAACACTTCTATAAAAGACCAATACAACTTAACTGTAAAGTATACAATATTAAAAAAATCTTAACCCCTTCACTACCAAGGGTGGTTTGCACGTTAACTCCCGGGTCAATTTTTACAATTGTGACCACTGTCCCTTTATGAGGTAATAACTCTGAAACGCTTCCATGGATCCTGGTGATTCTGACATTGTTTTCTCGTGACATATTGTACTTCATGTTAGTGGTAAAATTTCATTCAAATAACTTGCGTTTATTTGTGAAAAAAACAGAAATTTGGCGAACATTTTTAAAATTTCGCAATATTCCAAATTTGAATTTTTATGCCCTTAAATCACAGAGATATGGCACACAAAAAACTTGATAAGTAACATTTCCCACATGTTTACTTTACATCAGCACAATTATGGAACCCAAATTTTTTTTGTTAGGAAGTTATAAGGGTTAAAAATTGACCAGCGATTTCTCATTTTTGCAAAACCATTTTATTTTCACGGACCACATCACATTTAAAGCCACTTTGCGGGGTCTATATGATAGAAAATACCCAAAAGTGACACCATTCTAAAAACTGCACCCCTTAAGGTGCTCAAAACCACATACAAGAAGTTTATTAACCCTTTAGTTGCGTCACAGGAATTTTTTGAATATTTAAAAAAAAATTAACATTTAACTTTTTTTCACAAAAAAAATACTTCAGGTTCAATTTTTTTTATTTTACCAAGGGTAACAGGAGAAATTGGACTGCAAAAGTTATTGTGCAATTTGTCTTGAGTACGCTGATACCCGATATGTGGGGGGTAGAGTTGAGCGAAACGGGTCGAAAAAATTCAAAAGTCGCCGACCCTAGGATGAGGTTGGCCACGAGGTCGGCGACTTACGCGCCAAAGTCGCGTTTCAAAAGTTTGTTTTGCGCTCTTTTTCAGCCAATCAGGATCCACGGACACTGTGGGCAACGTGATGACATAGGCACGGGTCACCACCATCTTTCAGAAGGGCATGCAAGTGATTGGCTTGCTTTGGTGGGCGTCACAGGGGGTATAAAAGGGCGTGCACGCCGACCGCCATCTTACTTCTGCCGATCTCAGTATAGGGAGAGGTTGCTGCTGATTCTGTAGGGAGAGCGTTAGGCAGGGAAGAAGACCAAAAAACTGCTTCTGCTGCTAGCGATTTGGCCTGCACAACACACCAGTCACTGTGTGTGCAGTGCAAGGGAAGGCTATATAATGGTGTATCAGTGGTGTTGGTTGTTGGGCTGCCTTCTAAGGCTTCCTGACGGCTGCATTGCTGTTTACCCACTGCTCTGCAAACTGCTTTTTTAAAAGCAATCCAATCTCCCTTATCCTCCAGTCACTTTGGTCACAGCTGTGCCATCGAGCCTGTCACATAGCGCTCAGATATTCATTGGGCCTCAAACTGCTTTTTTAAAAGCAATCCCAATTTTTTTTTTTGTCCTGCTGAGAAGAAAAAAAAACTGCTTCTGCTGCTGATAGCAATTTGGCCTGCACAACACACCAGTCACTGTGTGTGCAGTGCAAGGGGAGGCTATATTGTGGTGTATCAGTGGTGTTGGTTGTTGGGCTGCCTTTTAAGGCTTCCTGACAGGCTGGCATTGCTGTTTACCCACTGCTCCGCAAACTGCTTTTTTAAAAGCAATCCAATCTCCCTTATCCTCTAGTCACTTAGGTCACAGCTGTGCCATCAAGCCTGTCACATAGCGCTCAGATATCAGTGGGACTCACACAATCCAAAAGTGTCCAGTGTCCAAAAGTGTGTGCAGAGATTCAAAATCTCACTTATCCTCTAGTCACTTAGGTCACAGCTGTGCCATCGAGCCTGTCACATAGCGCTCAGATATTCATTGGGCCTCACACAATCCAAAAGTGTCCAGTGTCCAAAAGTGTGTGCAGAGATTCAAAATCTCACTTATCCTCTAGTCACTTAGGTCACAGCTGTGCCATCAAGCCTGTCACATAGCGCTCAGATATCAGTGGGCCTCACAAAATCCAAAAGTGTCCAGTGTCCAAAAGTGTGTGCAGAGATTCAAAATCTCACTTATCCTCTAGTCACTTAGGTCACAGCTGTGCCATCGAGCCTGTCACATAGCGCTCAGATATCAGTGGGCCTCACACAATCCAAAAGTGTCCAGTGTCCAAAAGTGTGTGCAGAGATTCAAAATCTCACTTATCCTCTAGTCACTTAGGTCACAGCTGTGCCATCAAGCCTGTCACATAGCGCTCAGATATCAGTGGGCCTCACACAATCCAAAAGTGTCCAGTGTCCAAAAGTGTGTGCAGAGATTCAAAATCTCACTTATCCTCTAGTCACTTAGGTCACAGCTGTGCCATCGAGCCTGTCACATAGCGCTCAGATATTCATTGGGCCTCACACAATCCAAAAGTGTCCAGTGTCCAAAAGTGTGTGCAGAGATTCAAAATCTCACTTATCCTCTAGTCACTTAGGTCACAGCTGTGCCATCAAGCCTGTCACATAGCGCTCAGATATCAGTGGGCCTCACACAATACAAAAGTGTCCAGTGTCCAAAAGTGTGTGCAGAGATTCAAAATCTCACTTATCCTCTAGTCACTTAGGTCACAGCTGTGCCATCGAGCCTGTCACATAGCGCTAAGATATCAGTGGGCCTCACACAATCCAAATGTGTCCAGTGTCCAAAAGTGTGTGCAGAGATTCAAAATCTCACTTATCCTCTAGTCACTTAGGTCACAGCTGTGCCATCGAGCCTGTCACATAGCGCTCAGATATTCATTGGGCCTCACACAATCCAAAAGTGTCCAGTGTCCAAAAGTGTGTGCAGAGATTCAAAATCTCACTTATCCTCTAGTCACTTAGGTCACAGCTGTGCCATCAAGCCTGTCACATAGCGCTCAGATATCAGTGGGCCTCACACAATCCAAAAGTGTCCAGTGTCCAAAAGTGTGTGCAGAGATTCAAAATCTCACTTATCCTCTAGTCACTTAGGTCACAGCTGTGCCATCGAGCCTGTCACATAGCGCTCAGATATTCATTGGGCCTCACACAATCCAAAAGTGTCCAGTGTCCAAAAGTGTGTGCAGAGATTCAAAATCTCACTTATCCTCTAGTCACTTAGGTCACAGCTGTGCCATCAAGCCTGTCACATAGCGCTCAGATATCAGTGGGCCTCACACAATCCAAAAGTGTCCAGTGTCCAAAAGTGTGTGCAGAGATTCAAAATCTCACTTATCCTCTAGTCACTTAGGTCACAGCTGTGCCATCGAGCCTGTCACATAGCGCTCAGATATCAGTGGGCCTCACACAATCCAAAAGTGTCCAGTGTCCAAAAGTGTGTGCAGAGATTCAAAATCTCACTTATCCTCTAGTCACTTAGGTCACAGCTATGCCATCGAGCCTGTCACATAGCGCTCAGATATTCATTGGGCCTCACACAATCCAAAAGTGTCCAGTGTCCAAAAGTGTGTGCAGAGATTCAAAATCTCACTTATCCTCTAGTCACTTAGGTCACAGCTGTGCCATCAAGCCTGTCACATAGCGCTCAGATATCAGTGGGCCTCACACAATCCAAAAGTGTCCAGTGTCCAAAAGTGTGTGCAGAGATTCAAAATCTCACTTATCCTCTAGTCACTTAGGTCACAGCTGTGCCATCGAGCCTGTCACATAGCGCTCAGATATTCATTGGGCCTCACACAATCCAAAAGTGTCCAGTGTCCAAAAGTGTGTGCAGAGATTCAAAATCTCACTTATCCTCTAGTCACTTAGGTCACAGCTGTGCCATCAAGCCTGTCACATAGCGCTCAGATATCAGTGGGCCTCACACAATCCAAAAGTGTCCAGTGTCCAAAAGTGTGTGCAGAGATTCAAAATCTCACTTATCCTCTAGTCACTTAGGTCACAGCTGTGCCATCGAGCCTGTCACATAGCGCTCAGATATCAGTGGGCCTCACACAATCCAAAAGTGTCCAGTGTCCAAAAGTGTGTGCAGAGATTCAAAATCTCACTTATCCTCTAGTCACTTAGGTCACAGCTATGCCATCGAGCCTGTCACATAGCGCTCAGATATTCATTGGGCCTCACACAATCCAAAAGTGTCCAGTGTCCAAAAGTGTGTGCAGAGATTCAAAATCTCACTTATCCTCTAGTCACTTAGGTCACAGCTGTGCCAAAAAGCCTGTCACATAGCACTCAGATATCAGTGGGCCTCACACAATCCAAAAGTGTCCAGTGTCCAAAAGTGTGTGCAGAGATTCAAAATCTCACTTATCCTCTAGTCACTTAGGTCACAGCTGTGCCATCGAGCCTGTCACATAGCGCTCAGATATTCATTGGGCCTCACACAATCCAAAAGTGTCCAGTGTCCAAAAGTGTGTGCAGAGATTCAAAATCTCATTATCCTCTAGTCACTTAGGTCACAGCTGTGCCATCGAGCCTGTCACATAGCGCTCAGATATCAGTGGGCCTCACACAATCCAAAAGTGTCCAGTGTCCAAAAGTGTGTGCAGAGATTCAAAATCTCACTTATCCTCTAGTCACTTAGGTCACAGCTGTGCCATCGAGCCTGTCACATAGCACTCAGATATCAGTGGGCCTCACACAATCCAAAAGTGTCCAGTGTCCAAAAGTGTGTGCAGAGATTCAAAATCTCACTTATCCTCTAGTCACTTAGGTCACAGCTGTGCCATCGAGCCTGTCACATAGCGCTCAGATATTCATTGGGCCTCACACAATCCAAAAGTGTCCAGTGTCCAAAAGTGTGTGCAGAAATTCAAAATCTCCCCTGTCCTATAGACACCTTGTACCTTGTTTTACATACTATATAGTTTGTTGGATTTTGTCTACATTTCTACCAAAAATTAGGAAGGCTGGTGGAAGAGGCCGTGGAATTGGGCGGGGGTTGGCAGCTGGTAATGATGGTGTTGGTGGTGGATCTGATGGTAGTGGCAAGAGCAAAATAGGACCGAATGCAGGAGGTGTTGAGCCTGCGTCATCGTCTGGCTACATAAGGCCTCGAACGCTTAGTTTTCTAGGAGTTGGCAAACCGCTTTTAAAGCCAGAGCATCAGGAAAAAGTTTTGTCTTACACTGCTGACTCAGCCTCCAGCTCTATCGCCTCCTCTTCTTCAGTTGTAAAAAGTAAAAGCACTGAGTCGTCATTGGAGGCTCATGTTCATGAACCACACCTTTCCTTGTGTCCTTCACCCCAACCAAGATTGAAGGATGACGCAGGCCATACTACTGATTACTCCATGGAGCTGTTTTCACATACCATGCCTGGATTATCAAGTGAAATGGTGAATTACCCAGGCCAAGATGAATCTGACATGGAGTGCACTGATGCACAGCCGCTGATGGATGATTCTGCTGGTACATTCACTCAGAGCACTACATTGTCCTCGCAGTGTACAGAGCCAGATTCTGACCCTGATGAGACTCAGGTGCCCCTTCCCGCACACTATACCACCATACACGGTGACACAGAGGAAGGTGCACATGACATAGAAGAGGAGGTGATGGATGACCCAGTTGTTGACCCAGATTGGCATCCATTGGGGGAAGAGGGTGCTGCTTCCAATAGCTCAGATGAGGAGCATCCACAGCAGACATCGACATCGCAACAGCTGTTATCTGGCAGGCCCGGAGCACTAAAAAAAAAAGGTTCCAAACATCAAAAGAGTTGCTGGACAGCTTGTCCAGAGGGTCAAAAGATCACAGCGTGCTAGGCCGCAAAATGTCTGCCAAAGTAGGAAGAGTGCAGTGTGGCACTTTTTTGAACAAAATCCTCATGATCAGGCCAAGGTTATCTGTAAGAAGTGCGCAAAGACCTTTAGCCGAGGGAAAAATCTGAAAAATTTGAATACCAGTTGCATGCTTAGACATTTAACCAGCATGCACTTGCAAGCGTGGACACAACACCAAACCTCAAGTGCCACATGTGCAACTGATCAAAACAAAGGTAGTCATCAACGCTACATTGTTTCCCCCACTGTAAGCCCACCGGTTAGCACAGCAGCAAATGTTGAGGTGTCGTTGCAAGGCCACAGCAGTCAGGGAATCCCACTGTTATATCAACGAAAGACTGATTCTAGGCCGTCAGAAAGAACACCAACTCCATCACCATCATCAACCCTCTCTCAGTCCGCCCTGTCCACCGCTACTTCCACCATATGCAGCTCTCAAGTCCAGCTCACCCTCCCAGACACTATGAGTAGGTCAAGAAAGTACTCAGTCTCTCATCCGCGTACACTGGGTTTGAACGCCCACATTGCCAAACTAATCTCGTTTGAGATGATGCCATTTCAGTTGGTGGAAAGCACAGCTTTCCGCGAACTCATGGCCTATGCATTACCACGCTGTGACCTACCCAGTCGCCACTTCTTCTCTCGCAAAGCCATCCCAGCCCTCCACCATCATGTGAAAGACCGCATTGTCCATGCACTCAAGCAGTCAGTGAGCGGAAAGGTGCACCTCACAACTGATGCATGGTCCAGTCGGCATGGCCAGGGCCGTTACGTTTCCATCACTGCGCACTGGGTTAATGTGGTGGATGCAGGGTCCACAGGGGACAGCGGTGGTGGGACAGTGCTACCTAGCCCACGGTATAGGAAACAGTTGGCTGTAGGCGTTCCACCCTCCTCCTCCTCCTCCTCCTCCACCAGAAGCGAAAGCTCGTCCACAGAGCGCAGTCGTACGAGCACTCCATCTGCAGCTGCCACTGTTGCACACGATGTGTCCCCCTATCGATCAGCTAGTGGAAAGCGTTAGCAGGCTGTGTTGCAGATGATGTGTTTGGGCGACAGACATACCGCCGAGGTGCTGGCCGAGTACTTGAAGCGACAAACTGAGTCATGGCTGGGCAGTGTACATCTTGAGGCAGGCAAGGTAGTTAGTGATAACGGCCGTAATTTTGTGGCAGCCATAGCCCTTTCAAAACTCAGCCACATACCTTGCTTGGCTCACACCTTGAACCTGGTGGTGCAGTGCTTCCTCAAAAATTATCTGGAGTTAACAGCCCTGCTCCAGAAGGTGCGAAGACTGTGCGCGCACATCCGCCGGTCGCCTGTATACTCCGTTCGTATGCAGAAGCTGCAGCGATTGCTCCACCTTCCCAACCACCGCCTCATTATCGACATTGCAACAAGGTGGAACTCCACCCTGCACATGGTGGAGCGGCTGTGCGAGCAGAGGCAGGCTATAATGCATTTGTGGGAGGATACACGGCCAGGCACTTTGAGAGCAGACATGGAGTTGACAGGTGTGCAGTGGTCGAAGCTGAAAGACCTCTGTAAAGTCCTTCAGTGTTTTGAGGAATGCACACGGCTGGTAAGCACAGACGACGCCATCCTAAGCATGAGCATCCCACTTATGCGTCTGCTCATGCAAACTTTGACGCACCTTAAGGAGCAGGCGTCTGCAGCCAATGTTGATGAGGAGGAAGAGGAGGAGGGAATCCTTGATGACATTCAGCCATTGTCTGCTCAGGGACCTCTCCTGGACGAGGTGGAGGAAGAAGAGGAGGAGGAGGATGATGATGGGGATGATTACTTAGGGGAGGAGGATGCATCTCGTGGGGCAAGTGAAAATGTTAGCGTGGCAAGGTCTGGTACAGGGTTTGTGCGTGACTGGAGGGATGTGGATTTGCCAGAAAGTGCTCCTCCAACCAGCACTCGCAGTGCATCATTGACACCGGGAACATTGGCCCACATGTCAGATTATGCCTTGCGGATCCTAAAAAGGGACCCCCGCATTGCCAAAATGATGAACGATGACGACTACTGGTTGGCCAGCATCCTGGATCCACGCTATAAAGGCAAATTACAAAACATCATGCCACAGGAGAACCTTGACCTAATATTGGCTAATAAACAAGCAACTCTGGTAAATCGGTTGCTTGAGGCATTCCCAGCACACAGCAGCGGTGATGGTTCTCACACGAGCCGTACGGGCCGGGGGCAGCTTGGCAGAGGTGTTCGTGGTGCACACAGCAGAAGTGGCGTTGGAGACAGGGGTTTCATGACAATGTTGTGGACTGATTTTTCAAATACCGCTCACACAACTGGTAATACTGCATCGATGGAAAGTGACAGGAGACAGCAGTTGTCAACCATGGTTACAAACTACTTTTCCTCCCATATCGATGTTCTCCCACACAGGTCATTCCCCTTTGACTATTGGGCCGCTAAACTGGACACCTGGCCTGAATTGGCACAATATGCCTTACAGGAGCTCGCTTGCCCAGCTGCAAGTGTGCTATCGGAAAGAGTCTTCAGTGCAGCTGGATCAATCCTGACAGAAAAAAGGACCCGTCTGTCAACCCAAAATGTGGATGATCTAACCTTCATTAAAATGAACCATGCATGGGTTTCCAAGGATTTTGTCCCACCTTCCCCTGATGACACATAGGGTGACAGAAAAATGGCTTGCTTTGGTCCACCTCTTCCTGAGACTTGACCTATTTCGCCTTTTGCATCAGCTGAATGTCCAACATCAACATATGCCACTTTCTAAAACTCCCTAACTGTGCTGCCTCCCCCCCCATGGCCGGGGTCACCACCTAGCGCACGACACCGTGCGAGTGCCGTTGCCCTGGACAGGTGGGTAGGCCGACTCTTGGGCGCGGGCACTGGCACAGGGTCCCTCATAGTGCAATCAAGTGTCTCTGACGGTGGTGGTGCACACCCACCGTCAGACACACCGCTGTACTATGATGGGCCCAATGCCAGTACCGACGCCCACGAGTGGGCCCCCCTTGCTTGGGCAGGGCCCCAGCATTTGCAATCTTTACCTCTCCCTGCTCCTCCGCTGTGTAATCTGGGCCGTCAAATCCATACTGTGCCTGCCACCGTCTGAGCCTGCCTCCTGAGACATATATTTTGAATGTGTACGCTATCCATACATGTTATCCGGGGATACGGTACCCTTTCTAACCTTTGTGCAATCACGTGCAATCCATACTGGGCCTAACACCGTCTGAGCCTGCCTCCTGAGACATATATTTTGAATGTGTACGCTATCCATACATGTTATCCGGGGATACGTTACCCTTTCTAACCTTTGTGCAATCACGTGCAATCCATACTGGGCCTAACACCGTCTGAGCCTGCCTCCTGAGACATATATTTTGAATGTGTACGCTATCCATACATGTTATCCGGGGATACGGTACCCTTTCTAACCTTTGTGCAATCACGTGCAATCCATACTGGGCCTAACACCGTCTGAGCCTGCCTCCTGAGACATATATTTTGAATGTGTACGCTATCCATACATGTTATCCGGGGATACGGTACCCTTTCTAACCTTTGTGCAATCACGTGTAATCCATACTGGGCCTAACACCGTCTGAGCCTGCCTCCTGAGACATATATTTTGAATGTGTACGCTATCCATACATGTTATCCGGGGATACGGTACCCTTTCTAACCTTTGTGCAATCACGTGCAATCCATACTGGGCCTAACACCGTCTGAGCCTGCCTCCTGAGACATATATTTTGAATGTGTACGCTATCCATACATGTTATCCGGGGATACGGTACCCTTTCTAACCTTTGTGCAATCACGTGCAATCCATACTGGGCCTAACACCGTCTGAGCCTGCCTCCTGAGACATATATTTTGAATGTGTACGCTATCCATACATGTTATCCGGGGATACGGTGCCCTTTCTAACCTTTGTGCAATCACGTGCAATCCATACTGGGCCTAACACCGTCTGAGCCTGCCTCCTGAGACATATATTTTGAATGTGTACGCTATCCATACATGTTATCCGGGGATACGGTACCCTTTCTAACCTTTGTGCAATCATGTGCAATCCATACTGGGCCTAACACCGTCTGAGCCTGCCTCCTGAGACATATATTTTGAATCTGTACGCTATCCATACATGTTATCTGGGGATACGGTACCCTTTCTAACCTTTGTGCAATCACGTGTAATCCATACTGGGCGTGAGAACGGCTGGCGAGCTGTCAAGCAAGCTACAGCACCTGTGGTTTGCACACGTAAGTTTTTCATTTTTTCAGGAATGACGGTTAGGCCTAATTCCGGAACTGCAGTTGACCTGCACTTACTGGGAAATCATTGTTCGCGGGTAATAATTGTAATCAGTGATCCCCATCACTAACGTTGTTCAGCGGGTTATCTGCACCTGTAAGCGACAAACGCTGGCCTTTTCAGTGTAGCGCACATGCAGCCACGGACATGTAAGGGCATGACACACCAGTTATTGGCCAATCTCATGTTCCAGAGCCTCACGTGTCCCTCTAGTAAGCCGGACTCGGACCGCGGGGCATGACGGAGTCTCGTTCGTTAACGGAATTAAGCTTGCAATGTGTGCATCTGTTCTGTAGCTGGCATGGTTGAGGTTTCCCAGGTGGAGTCGAATTTAACCGTAGGCTCCACTCCTGGTGGTGCCCTTCTGGACATTCTTTTAAGGTTCAGCTTTGCAACCATACTGCCCACGTAAAACAAACACTTTGCCTTCATGAACGCTGTTTGGAGGGTCATGACTCGTGGGAATAACGCCGCCCAATCAGTTAACCTGCTAGAGAGATCGTTCGTTGCTTCCAAGCATGACATCACACTCCCTAGGAAGAAGGTAATGCCACTGTGGCGACCGTACTCCTGGGGGCGACACAAGTGCACTGATGCCCAGCCACTGCTCGATGAATCTGCTGGTACATTGACCCAGACCACTACATTCCCCTCGCACGCTACACGGCCTGAATCTGACCCTGATGAAACTCAGGTTACCCTTCCCATATACAGTTCCATCTTACACGGTGACAAAGAGGAAGCTGCAGATGAAAGTGCAGGTTCGGCCCACCCGCCATCAGACACACCACCGTACTATCAGAGGCCCTGTGCCAGTGCCGTCGCCAACGAGTGTGCCCCCCCTGCTTGCTCAGGATCACAGCACTTGCAAGGTTGAAATACTGTGCAGTGAGATGGAAGATGGGGACGACGAGGAGTCCAGACTAGTACAGGGATTCCCTAGCGAGGAGACCTTATTTGATTGTTTTCAAAGTTGGGACAGCAATTTTTGGGGAGCACTATACTCTGGAGAATGATAGATGGGGCCCACCATACACTGGAACATTCCAAAGGTGGACATCAGACACTGGAGCAGCATTTACAGGGCCCATTATACACTAGAGCATTAGAAATGGGGCCCATTATGTTTGGAGCATTATTTGGGCCCATAAGACAGTGGAGCTTCATCCATGGGGACCAACATATACTGTAGCATTATGTGGAGCTCATCATATACTGTTTCAAACATTATATGGGACCAATGATTCTGTATGGAGAAATAGATGGGCCTTGTCATGAGATGTAAAAAGTGAAGTATTTTTCATTGTACTATACCGCTATTTCTCTGCCGTATCGGAGCATGATGAGTTGTGGTATGTGTTAAAGGGGCGCTCTTTCGCCCAGGGCACATGAAAACCTGGAGCCAGCCCCCCCCCACAACTTTAGCCAAATAACCCCCATTTTTCAGTGCGTAACTTGTATTATGAAGTTAATTAAGGTTGACAAGCTTAAGTAAGAAGAATTGATGCTTTTGGCATTCAAATGGGCACTGTAGGTGTGTTTCCTGTCCTCCTCTCACTGCCGACTTTTATTCCCCATTGACTTACATTGGGTTTCGTGTTTCGGGACGACCCCGACTTTTCCCTATAATCGGACGATCTTGCTCGACCCGACTTTTGGAAAAGTCGGGTTTCACGAAACGAAACGCGACCCTAAAAAACCAAAAGTCGCTCAACTCTAGTGGGGGGGAATCACTGTTTCGGCGCATGGCAGAGCTCAGAAGGGAAGGAGCGCCGTTTGACTTTTTTAATGCAAAAGTGGCTGGAATTCAGATCGGACGCCATGTCGCGTTTGGAGAGCCCCTGATGTGCCTAAACAGTGGAAACCTCCCACAAGTGACCCCATTTTGGAAACTACACTGTGTTCCAAATTATTATGCAAATTGGATTTAAGTGTCATAAAGATGTAATTTTTTGTTTTTCATATAAACTCATAGATGATATTGTGTATCAGGGCTCTTTGGATCACTGAAATCAATCTCAAATGCCTGTGATAATTAGTTTACCAGGTGAGGCCAATTAAAGGAAAACTACTTAAGAATGATGTTCCGCATTATTAAGCAGGGCACAGGTTTCAAGGAATTTAGGAAAGAAAAAGGATCTCTCTGCTGATGAAAAGCATCAAATAGTGCAATGCCTTGGTCAAGAGATGAAAACATTAGATATTTCCCAAAAATTTAAGCGTGATCATCGTACTGTTAAGAGATTTGTGGTTGATTCTGAGCACAGAAATGTTTGTGCTGATAAAGGCAGAATGAGGAAGGTTTCTGCCAGGCAAGTCCATCGGATTAAGAGAGTGGCTGCTAAAAAGCCATTACAAACCAGCAAACAGATATTTAAAGCTGCTGGTGCCTCTGGAGTCCCTCGAACCTCAAGGTGTAGGATCCTTCAAAGGCTTGCTGTGGTGCATAAACCTACTATTCAGCCACCCCTAAACAGTGTTCACAAGCAGAAATGGTAGCAGTGGGCCCAGACATACATGAAGACTAATTTTCATACAGTCTTGTTTACTGATGAGTGTCGAGCAACCCTGGATGGTCCAGATGGATGTAGTAGTGGATGGTTGGTGGATGGCCACTATGTCCCAACAAGGCTGCGACATCAGCAAGGAGGTGGAAGAGTCATGTTTTGGGCCGGAATCATGGAGAAACAGCTGGTAGGGCTCTTTAAGGTTCCTGAAGGTGTGAAAATGACCTCTGCAAAGTATATCGAGTTTCTGACTGACAGCTGTCTTCCATGGTATAAGAGGCAGAAATGTGCCTTCAGGAGCAAAATCATCTTCATGCATTACAATGCACCATCTCATGCTGCAAAGAATACCTGTGAGTCATTGACTGCTATAGGCATAAAAGGAGATAAACTCATGGTGTGGCCACCATCTTCCGCTGACCTCAACCCTGTAGAGAACCTTTGGAGTATCATCAAGCAAAAGATCTATGAGGGTGGGAGGCAGTTCACATCAAAACAGCAGCTCTGGGAGGCTATTCTGACTTCATGCAAAGAAATACAAGCAGAAACTCTCCAAAAACTTCCAAGTTCAATGGATGCAAGAATTGTGAAGGTGATATCAAAGAAGGGTTCCAATGATAGCATGTAACGTGGCCTGTTAGGATGTTTTGATGTTAAATAGCTTTTTTGTTCAGTGAATGTGACCTCCTAATGCTGCAAATTCCACAAATGAGCATTTTCAGTTCTTTAAAACATATCAAATGTTTAGAAATTCTATTGTGCCTAATAATTTGGAACAGTGCAATTTGAGTTTTTATTCATTTTGGAGATTATACTGTTATCATTGGGAGGTTTCTTCAATAAAATTTGATGTATACTCTAACGGGTGATGACTTTTATTAGACTGACTGTCATTTGTACCGACTATTTAGGAAAATCATAGAAAAATATCATTTGCATAATAATTTGGAACACAGTGTAGACCCCCCAAGGAACTTATCTAGATATGTGGTGAGAACTTTGAACCCACAAGGGCTTCACAGAAGTTTATAACGTACAGCGGTTCAATTAAATAATCATATTTTTTCCACAAAAATGATCTTTTCACCCCCAATTTTCATTTTACCAAGGGTAACAGGACCCTAAAAGTTATTGTGCAATTTGTCCTGAGTATGCTGATACCCCACATGTTGGGGTAAACCACTATTTGGGCACAAGTCAGAGCTCGGAAGGGAAGGAGCGCCATTTGACGTTTTTGGCTGGAATTGAGATCGGACACCATGTCGCGATTGGAAAACCCCTGATGTACCAAAACAGTGGAAACCCCCTGCAAATGACACCATTTTGGAAACTAGACCCCCCAAGGAACTTATCTAGATGTGTGGTGAGAACTTTGAACCCACAAGGGCTTCACAGAAGTGAAAATAAAAAAAAAATTTTTTTCCACAAAAATGATATTTTTGCCCCCAATTTTTTATTTTCCTAAGGGTAACGGGAGAAATTGGACCCCAAAAGTTGTTTTGCAATTTGTCCTGAGTAGTCTGATACCCCATATGTGGGGGTAAAACACTGTTTGGGCGCATGGCAGAGTTTGGAAGGGAAGAAGCACCATTTGACTTTTTCAACGCAGAATTGGCCGGAATTGAGATTAGACGCCATGTTGCATTTGGAGAGCACCTGATGTGCCCAAACAGTGGAAACCCCTAATTCTAACTCCAACCCTAACCCCAACACACCCCTAACCCTAATCCTAGCCCTAACCCTAGCCCTAACCCTAACCCTAACCCTAGCCCTAACCCTAGCTCTAATGGGAAAATGGAAATAAATACATTTTCTTTTAATTTTATTATTTTTCCCTAACTAAGGGGGTGATAACGGGGGGTTTGATTTACTATTTACGGCAGTTTTTATGTTTGGCAGCTGTCGCACGCTAAAAGGCACTTTTTATTGTAAAAAAAGTTTTTGCATCACCACATATTGAGAGCTATAATTTTTCCTTATTTTGACCCACCGAGTCATGTGAGGTCTTATTTTTTGCGGGACGAGTTGACGTTTTTATTGGTACCATTTTCAGGCACGTGACATTTTTTGATCGCTTTTTATTTTGTTTTTTGGGACGCAGAATTTACAAAAACCAGCGTTTCATGAATTTCTTTTGGGTGGTGCGGTAAAATTTATGAGGCAGTTTTATTCTTCGGGTCAATACGGTTGCAGCGATACCTCATTTAGGTCTTTTTTTATGTTTTGGCGCTTTTATGCTATGAAAACAATTTTATATAAAAAATAATTATTTTTGCATCGCTTTATTCTGCGAGCTATAACTTTTTTATTTTTTTGCTGATGATGCTGTATGGCAGCTCGTTTTTTGCGGGACAAGATGATGTTTTCAGCGGTACCATGGATATTTATATGCATCTTTTTGATCGCGCGTTATTGCACTTTTTGTTCGTCGGTATGATAATAAATCATTATTTTTTGCTTTGTTTTTTATTTTTATTTTTTAAGGGGTTCGCTTAAGGGGTTAACTATTGGGACAGTTTTATAGTGCAGGTCGTTACGGACGTGGCGATACCAAATATGTGTACTTTTATTGTTTTTTTTTATTTCCAAAAAATGAATTTATTGGGGAATATTTTTTTTTTTTTATTTATTTTGCGATTTTTTTAAAATTATTTTTACACTTTTTTTTTTTTATATACTTTATTACAATGTCCCAGGGGGGACATAACTGTCCTGTGACAGATCGCTGAAGGAAGCCAGCTTCCTGCAGGCCCCCGGAGGTCCCCGCCGCCATATTGGATCCAGGGACCTGCAGGAAAGGAGCCCCCCGCAGCAGCGCTGCACATTGCGCTGCCGTGGGGGGCTCAGGGAAGCATGGAGGGAGCCGCCTCCCTGCCGATGCTTCCCTTTAACCCCCGGTACACCGCGATCGTGTTTGATCGCGGTGTGCAAGGGGTTAACATGTCGGGGGCGGTCTGTGACCGCCCCTGACACATTGTGCCGGGTGTCAGCTGTGATAATCAGCTGACACCCGGCCGCGATCAGCGGCGCTCACCACGTGGGCGCCGCTGATCGCTGTGATGTAATATTCCGTCCATGGAAATTAGGTCCAGGGTCTCATGGACGGAATATTACGTCCATTGTAGGTAAGGGGTTAAAATTGAATTTATAATGGTTCAAGAATAAAAAATAACCCTCAGTTGTTGAATTGCATATTGTATATAAATATATAAAGACACTTTCCAAGCATAATTCTTAGTGGAGAAAAAAGTCCAAAACACTGTCTTACAAATGTTATGGTTTAATACAACTCTGGGCATATTGTAACATGAACACACAGTAAAACGTGTCCTCACCAACGTGATTCATCCCATGAGCGGCATCATTAGGGAACGGCAAAGAGCCGAGAAACACCATGTATATGTGGTCAATGATTAAAACAACTCCATAATGTGAAGAGCACCATATAAACCTTTCACGGAGTGTCACCTTCATATTGTGTATAGTAGCATGGCAGTACAATATATTGTGACCCCCCCACCTGCTGTGATTTCGCATCCACAAATAGTAAAAAAAAAGGCTGGCATGGTCACACTGCTGTGTAAATAGGTCCTTTCTGATTTCAGAAAGTCACAACCATGCACCAGCTATGTATATTGAGTTTTTTGTAATAGGTTTAGAATATATAGTTATGGGAAATGTACTTCCGGCATTGTGGCTCAGTGCTGAAAACAACACATTCACTTGCAATACTGTGCAGCCTACCTATTAGCGTATAATTAATCTAAAAAATTTCTCTGTTATTGGTTAAATAAATAGCGAATATTTATCTAGCAGTTGCGCAACAGGCGCAAAGCGTGCTGAGATACGCAAACATTACTATTTAACAGGAATTTTCCTGAGGCTGCTGTTGGAAAGTGCAATAAAAGTGATATAAAAAATTTTCTCTGCTATTAGTTAAATAAATAGCATATATTTACACACGTGGTCAAAATTGTAGGTGCCCCACGTTTAATGACTGAAAAACTCACAATCGTCACTGAAATAACTTGAATCGGACAAAAGTAATAATAAATAAAAAAATCGATGAAAATGAACAAATGAAAGTCAGACTTTGCTTTTCAAACATGCTTCCACAGAATTTAAAAAAAAATAAAACTCATGGACTAGGCCTGGACAGAAATGATGATACCGCTGAAAAAAAGTGACAAAATGGACTTGTTATATGAAGGTGTGGCCACTAATTAGCATCACAGGTGTCTACAATCTTGGAATCAGTGAGTGGCCTGTATAGAGGCTACAGATACTCACTGTGCTGTGTGGTGACATGGTGTGTATCACACTCAACATGGACCAGAGGAAGCGAAGGAAAGAGTTGTCTCAAGAGATTAGAAAGAAAATTATAGACAAACATGTTAAAGGTAAAAGTTATAAGACCATCTCCAAGCAGCTTGATGTTCCTGTGACTACAGTTTCACATATTATTCAGAAATTTAAGCTCCATGGGACTGTAGCCAACCTCCCTCAACATGGTCGCAGGAGGAAAATTGATGACAAATCAAACAGATGGATAATACGAATGGTAACAAAAGAGCCCAGAAAATTTTCTAAACGGATTAAAGGTGAACTTCAAGCTCAAGGAAAACCAGTGTCAGATCGCACCATCTGTCTTTGTATGATCCAAAGTGGACTTCATGGGCGACAACCAAGGAGAACACCATTGTTGAAGAGAAAAATCATAAAAAATCCAGACTGGAATTTGCCAAACTACATGTTGACAAGCCACAAAACTTCTGGGAGAATGTCCTATGGACAGATGAGACAAAATTGGAACTTTTTGGCAAGGCACATCAGCTCTATGTTCACAGATGGAAAAATGAAGCATATAAAAAAACACTGTCCCTACTGTGAAACATGGAGGAGGCTCTGTTATGTTCTGGGGCTGCTTTGCTGCACCTGGCACAGGGTGTCCAAAATTTATGCTGGGTACAATGAAATCTCAAGACTGTCAAGGGATTCTAGAGAGAAATGTTCTGCCCTGTGTCAGAAAGCTTGGTCTCAGTCACAGGTCATGGGTCTTGCAACAGGATTATGACACAAAACACAAAGCTAAAAACAACCAAGAGTGGCTAAGAGGAAAACATTGGACTATTCTGAAGTGGTTTTCTATGACCTCAATACTATTGAGCATATTTGGAAAGAGCTGAAACATGCCGTCTGGAAAAGGCAACCTTCAAACATGAGACAACTGGAGCAGTTTGCTCTTGTGGAGTTGGCCAAAATACCTGTCGAGAGGTGCAGAAGTCTTATTGACAGTAACAGGAATTGATTGATTGCAGTGATTGCTTTTAAAGACTGTACAACAAAATATTAAGTTAAGGGTATCATCATTTCTGTCCAGGCCTATTTCATGAGTTTTATTTTTTTTTAATTCTGTGGAAGCATGGCTGAAAAGAAAAGTCTGACTTTCATTTGTTCATTTTCATAGATTTTTAATTTATTATTACTTTTGTAAGATTCAAGTTATTGCTGTGACAAGTGGGTTTTTCTGACATTAAACGATGGGTACCAACAATTTTGACAATGTTTGTATGTAGCAGTTAATTCCAAATATCCACATACACAATATTGTAGCTACATAATGCTTGAAAATACAACATTGATGAACTCACAGCATTTGTCTCTCACAACGAGCCACTGTGGGTACCTGACCGAAGAAACACCTACAACCAAAATTTTAATTTCACTGCCACCAACAAAAGTGTCATTGCCTTCCTAGATGCTCCAGGTGGAACAGGAGAGACATTTTTAACCCCTTAACGACCGCCAATATGCCTTTTAACAACGGTAGTTAAGGGTACTTAAACCACAGCACCGTTAATTGACTGCTCTGTGGAAAAAGTGTATAGTCCCCCTCAAGTCGGATTTTCTCTGGGGTCTCGCTGCCATGGTAGCCGAGACCCCAGAGAACATGATTCGAGTCGGTGTTTACCAACCCCGCTTTTGTGATCGCCGGTATTAACCGTATAACGGCGACCACAAAAAAAATCCGATGTGCCATTTAATTTCTCTCTCCTCTGATGTGATCGCACATCAGGGGAGAGAGAAATAGGGTCCCCGATCCTCACAGTACTTCCCGGTGGTCCTCGGCCCTCCTGCTTCACCTCCATGGGCGCCGCCATCTTCTTCCGGAAGAAAATGGCAGGCGCATGCGCAGTGCGCCTGCTGGGATCTGCCGGCTGGTACCCGGCAACAATAGGAAGATTTTTTCTATTGGTTCATTTGGTCACTGTGATAGACCGAATAACAGTGATCAAAATTAAAAAATAATAAATAACCCCCCCTTTATCATCCCTATAGGTAGGGAAAAATAATGAAAATATATTTATTTTCTTTTTTTCATTAGGATTAGGGTTAGAATTAAGGTTAGGATTGGAATTAGGGTTGGGATTAGGGTTAGGGTTTGGATTATGATTAGGGTTGGGATTAGGAATAGGGGTGTTTTAGGGTTAGAGTTGGAGCTAGAATTGAGGGGTTTCCATTATTTACGCACGTCAGGGGGTCTCCAAACACGACATAGTACCAATTTTGCATTCAAAAAGTCAAATGGTGCTCCCACCCATCCGAGCACCGTCGTATGCCCAAACAGTGGTTTAGCCCAACATATGGGGCATCAGCGTACTCAGGACAAATTTCACACCAACTTTGATGTCTAATTTCTTCTGTTACCCTTGGGAAAGTAAAAAAATTGGGGGCTAAAAAATCATTTTTGTGGAAAAAAATGATTTTTAATTTTCCCGGCTCTGCGTTATAAACTTATGTCTTAGGGTGTCAAAGTGCTCACCACACATCTAGATCCTTGGGGGGGTCTAGTTTCCAAAATGGGTTCGTTTCTGGGGGGTTTCTACTGTTTAGGCACATCAGGGGCTTTGCAAACGCAACATGACGCCCGCAGAACATTCCAAAGTCTGCATTCCAAAATGGCGCTCCTTACCTTCCGAGCTCTCCCATGAACCCAAACAGTGGTTCCCCCCACATATGGGGTATGGGCGTACTCATGACAAATTGCACAACAACTTTGCGGGACTAATTTCTCCTATTACCCTTGTAAAAATAAAAAATTGTGGGCGAAAAGATCATTTTTGTGGAAAAAATATGATTTATTATTTTCACGGCTATACGTTATAAACTTCTGTGAAGCACTTGGAGGTTCAAAGTGCTTACCACACATCTATGTAAGTTCCTTAAGGGGTCTAGTTTCCAAAATGATGCCACTTGTTGGGGTTTCCACTGTTTAGGCACATCAGGGGCTCTCCAAATGCAACATAGCGTCCAATCTCAATTACAGCCAATTCTGCATTGAAAAAGTCAAATGACGCTCCTTCCGTTCCAAGCCTAGCCATGCGCCCAAACAGTGGTTTACCCCCACATATGGGGTATCGGCAGATTCAGGAGAAATTGCACAAATTTTATGGCTCATTTTCTCTTTTTACACTAGTGAAAATAGAAAAAATTGGTTCTGAAATAAAATGTTTTTTTAAAAAAATGTAAATGTTAATGTTTTGCTTCCACATTTCTTCAGTTCCTGTGAAGCACATAAAGGGTTAATAAACTTCTGGAATGTGGTTTTGACTACCTTGAGGGGTGCAGTTTTTACAATGGTGTCACTTTTGGGTATTTTCTGTCATATTGACGTCTCAAAGTGACTTCAAATGTGAGGTGGTCCCTAAAAAAAATGGTTTGGTAATTTTGTTGCAAAAATGAGAAATCGATATTCAACTTTTAACCCTTGCAACTTTCTACGAAAAAAAAAATTTGGTTCAAAAATTGTGCTGATGCATAGCAGACATGTGGAAAATGTTATTTATTAAGTATTTTTGTGACATATCTCTCTGATTTAAGGGTATAAAAATTAAAAGCTTGAAAATTGATACATTTTAAAAATTTTCACAATATTTCTGTTTTTTTCATAAATAAATGCAAGATATATCGAAGAAATTTTACCACTAACATGAAGTAAAATATGTCATGAAAAAACATTCTCAGAATCAGCGGGATCTGTTAATGCGTTCCAGAGTTATAACCTCATAAAGTGACAGTGGTCAGAAATGTAAAAATTGGCTTGGTCATTAAGCTGCAAAATGGCTCTGTTACTAAGGGGTTAACCAACTTGCTCGTAGCTAAATTTCGGCAACAACAAAAGATTGCACTTGCAGTGGCATCTTCTGGAATTGCAGCTACACTTTTAAATAGTGGTAGGACGGCACATTCGACATTCAAGCTACCACTTAACCTGTCTCACAGTGACAGCCCAGTCTGCAACATTGCCAAAGGATCAGAAGAGGCCAAACTGCTTCAAAAGAGCAATGCCATCATTTGTGATGAATGCACAATGTCACACAAGAGGGATCTGGAAGTAGTGGACAGACTGCTGCAAGACTTGCTTGGAAGCAATTCTATCACGGGAGGTGTAGTTGTTGTTTTGGCAGTTGATTTTCGACAAACACTACCTGGTATACCAAGATCAACTCTTGCAGAAGAACTCAATGCCTGCCTAAAAGCACCATGTCTTTGGAGACAAGTTAAGAAAATGTCGCTGACCACAAACATGAGGGTCCACATGATGGCCGATGTTTCTACTGGACTGGCAAGGCCCCAATAAACTCAACCACTGGACAAATCATGTTTAGTGATGAGCGAACGTGCTCACCACTACTCGTTACTAGAGTTGAGCGACTTTTGTTTTTTTAGGGTCGAGTTTCGTTTCGTGAAACCCAACTTTTCCAAAAGTCGGGTCGAGCAAGATCGGCCGACTATAGGGAAAAGTCGGGGTCGGCCCGAAACACGAAACCCAATGTAAGTCAATGGGGAATAAAAGTCGACAGTGAGAGGAGGACAGGAAACACACCTACAGTGCCCATTTGAATGCCAAAAGCATCAATTCTTCTTACTTAAGCTTGTCAACCTTAATTAACTTCATAATACAAGTTACGCACTGAAAAATGGGGGTTATTTGGCTAAAGTTGTGGGGGGAGGGCTGGCTGCAGGTTTTCATGTGACCTGGGCGAAAGAACGCCCCTTTAACACATACCACAACTCATCATGCTCCGATACGGCAGAGAAATAGCGGTATAGTTCAATGAATAACCGTCATTCCTGAAAAAATGAAAAACTTACGTGTGCAAACCACAGGTGCTGTACCTTGCTTAACAGCTCGCCAGCCGTTCTCACGCCCAGTATGGATTACACGTGATTGCACAAAGGTGAGAAAGGGTAACGTATCCCCGGATAACATGTATGGATAGCATAGTGTACACATTCAAAATATATGTCTATACATCAGGAGGCAGGCTCAGATGGTGTTAGGCCCAGTATGGATTGCACGTGATTGCACAAAGGTGAGAAAGGGTACCATATCCCCGGATAACATGTATGGATAGCATAGTTTATACATTCAAAATATATGTCTATACGTCAGGAGGCAGGCTCAGACGGTGTCAGGCACAGTATGGATTTGACGGCCCAGATTACACAGCGGAGGAGCAGGGAGAGGTAAAGATTGCAAATGCTGGGGCCCTGCCCAAGCAAGGGGGGCCCACTCGTGGGCGTCGGTACTGGCACTGGGCCCCTCATAGTACAGCGGTGTGTCTGACGGCGGGTGTGCACCACCACCGTCAGAGACACTTGATTGCACTATGAGAGACCCTGTGCCAGTGCCCGCGCCCAAGAGTTGGCCTACCCACCTGTCCAGGGCAACGGCACTCGCATGGTGTCGTGCGCTAGGTGGTGACCCCGGCCAAGGGGGAGGGAGGCAGCACAGTTAGGGAATTTTAGAAAGTGGCATATGTTGATGTTGGACATTCAGCTGATGCAAAAGGCGAAATAGGTCAAGTCCCAGGAAGAGGTGGACCAAAGCAAGCCATTTTTCTGTCACCCTATGTGTCATCAGGAGAAGGTGGGACAAAATCCTTGGAAACCCATGCATGGTTCATTTTAATGAAGGTTAGATCATCCACATTTTGGGTTGACAGACGGGTCCTTTTTTCTGTCAGGATTGATCCAGCTGCACTGAAGACTCTTTCCGATAGCACACTTGCAGCTGGGCAAGCGAGCTCCTGTAAGGCATATTGTGCCAATTCAGGCCAGGTGTCCAGTTTAGCGGCCCAATAGTCAAAGGGGAATGACCTGTGTGGGAGAACATCGATATGGGAGGAAAAGTAGTTTGTAACCATAGTTGACAACTGCTGTCTCCTGTCACTTTCCATCGATGCAGTATTACCAGTTGTGTGAGCGGTACTTGAAAAATCAGTCCACAACATTGTCATGAAACCCCTGTCTCCAACGCCACTTCTGCTGTGTGCACCACGAACACCTCTGCCAAGCTGCCCCCGGCACGTACGGCTCGTGTGAGAACCATCACCGCTGCTGTGTGCTGGGAATGCCTCAAGCAACCGATTTACCAGAGTTGCTTGTTTATTAGCCAATATTAGGTCAAGGTTCTCCTGTGGCATGATGTTTTGTAATTTGCCTTTATAGCGTGGATCCAGGATGCTGGCCAACCAGTAGTCGTCATCGTTCATCATTTTGGCAATGCGGGGGTCCCTTTTTAGGATCTGCAAGGCATAATCTGACATGTGGGCCAATGTTCCCGGTGTCAATAATGCACTGCGAGTGCTGGTTGGAGGAGCACTTTCTGGCAAATCCACATCCCTCCAGTCACGCACAAACCCTGTACCAGACCTTGCCACGCCAACATTTCCACTTGCCCCACGAGATGCATCCTCCTCCCCTAAGTAATCATCCCCATCATCATCCTCCTGCTCCTCTTCTTCCTCCACCTCATCCAGGAGAAGTCCCTGAGCAGACAATGGCTGAATGTCATCAAGGATTCCCTCCTCATCAACATTGGCTGCAGACGATTGCTCCTTAAGGTGCGTCTAAGTTTGCATGAGCAGACGCATAAGTGGGATGCTCATGCTTAGGATGGCCTCGTCTGCGCTTACCAGCCGTGTGCATTCCTCAAAACACTGAAGGACTTTACAGAGGTCTTTCAGCTTCGACCACTGCACACCTGTCAACTCCATGTCTGCTCTCAAAGTGCCTGGCCGTGTATCCTCCCACAAATGCATTATGGCCTGCCTCTGCTCGCACTGCCGCTCAACCATGTGCAGGGTGGAGTTCCACCTTGTTTCAATGTCGATAATGAGGCGGTGGTCGGGAAGGTGGAGCAATCGCTGCAGCTTCTGCATACGAATGGAGTGTACAGGCGACCGGCGGATGTGCGCGCACAGTCTTCGCACCTTCTGGAGCAGGGCTGTTAACTCCGGATAATTTTTGAGGAATCACTGCACCACCAGGTTCAAGGTGTGAGCCAAGCAAGGTATGTGGCTGAGTTTTGAAAGGGCTATGGCTGCCACAAAATTACGGCCGTTATCACTAACTACCTTGCCTGCCTCAAGATGTACACTGCCCAGCCATGACTCAGTTTGTCGCTGAAAGTACTCGGCCAGCACCTCGGCGGTGTGTCTGTCGCCCAAACACATCATCTGCAACACAGCCTGCTGACGCTTTCCACTAGCTGCTCGATAGGGGGACACCTCGTGTGCAACAGTGGCAGCTGCAGATGGAGTGCTCGTACGACTGTGCTCTGTGGACGAGCTTTCGCTTCTGGAGGAGGAGGAGGAGGAGGATCGAACGCCTACAGCCAAATGTTTCCTATACCGTGGGATAGGCAGCACTGTCCCACCACCGCTGTCCCCTGTGGACCCTGCATCCACCACATTAACCCAGTGCGCAGTGATGGACACGTAACGGCCCTGGCCATGCCGACTGGACCATGCATCAGTTGTGAGGTGCACCTTTCCGCTCACTGACTGCTTGAGTGCATGGACAATGCGGTCTTTCACATGATGGTGGAGGGCTGGGATGGCTTTGCGAGAGAAGAAGTGGCGACTGGGTAGGTCATAGCGTGGTACTGCATAAGCCATGAGTTCGCGGAAAGCTGCGCTTTCCACCAACCGATAGGGCATCATCTCAAACGAGATTAGTTTGGCAATGTGGGCGTTCAAACCCAGTGTACGCGGATGAGAGAATGAGTACTTTCTTGACCTACTCATAGTGTCTGGGAGGGTGAGCTGGACTTGAGAGCTGCATATGGTGGAAGTAGCGGTGGACAGGGCGGACTGAGAGAGGGTTGATGATGGTGATGGAGTTGCTGTTCTTTCTGTTGGCCAAGATTCAGTATTTCGTTGATATAACAGTGGGATTCCCTGACTGCTGTGGCCTTGCAACGACACCTCAACATTTGCTGCTGTGCTGACCGGTGGGCTTACAGTGGGGGAAACAATGTAGCATTGCTGACTACCTTCTTTGTGATCAGTTGCACATGTGGTACTTGAGGTTTGGTGTTGTGTCCACGCTTGCAAGTGCATGGTGGTTAAATGTCTAAGCATGCAACTGGTATTCAAATTTTTCAGATTTTTCCCTCGGCTAAAGGTCTTTGCACACTTCTTACAGATAACCTTGGCCTGATCATGAGGATTTTGTTCAAAAAAGTGCCACACTGCACTCTTCCTACTTTGGCAGACATTTTGCGGCCTAGCACGCTGTGATATTTTGACCCTCTGGACAAGCTGTCCAGCAACTCTTTTGATTTTTGGAACTTGTCTTTGGAGTGCTCCGTGCCTGCCAGATAACAGCTGTTGCAATGTCGATGTCTGCTGTGGATGCTCCTCATCTGAGCTATTGGAAGCAGCACCCTCTTCTCCCAATGGATGCCAATCTGGGTCAACAACTGGGTCATCCATCACCTCCTCTTCAATGTCATGTGCACCTTCCTCTATGTCACCGTGTATGGTGGTATAGCATGCGGGAAGGGGCACCTGAGTCTCATTAGGGTCAGAATCTGGCTCTGTACACTGCGAGGACAATGTAGTGCTCTGAGTGAATGTACCAGCAGAATCATCTATCAGTGGCTGTGCATCAGTGCACTCCATGTCAGATTCATCTTGGCCTGGGTAATTCACCATTTCACTTGATAATCCAGGCATGGTATGTGAAAACAGCTCCATGGAGTAATCAGTAGTATGGCCTGCGTCATCCTTCAATCTTGGTTGGGGTGAAGGACACAAGGAAAGGTGTGGTTCATGAACATGAGCCTCCAATGACGACTCAGTGCTTTTGCTTTTTACAACTTCAGAAGAAGAGGCGGTAGAGCTGGAGGCTGAGTCAGCAATGTAAGCCAAAACTTTTTCCTGCAGCTCTGGCTTTAAAAGCGGTTTGCCAACTCCTAGAAAAGTAAGCCTTCGAGGCCTTGTGGAGCCAGACGATGACGCAGGCTCAACACCTCCTGCATTCGGTCCTATTTTGCTTTTGCCACTACCATCAGATCCACCACCAACACCATCATTACCAGCTGCCAACCCCCGCCCAATTCCACGGCCTCTTCCACCAGCCTTCCTCATTTTTGGTAGAAATGTAGACAAAATCTAACAAACTATATAGTAATGTAAAACAAGGTACAAGGTGTCTATAGGACAGGGGAGATTTTGAATTTCTGCACACACTTGTGGACACTGGACACTTATGGATTGTGTGAGGCCCACTGAATATCAGAGTGCTATGTCACAGGCTCGATGGCACAGGTGTGAAAAAAGTGACTACAGGATAAGGGAGATTTTGAATTTCTGCACACACTTGTGGACACTGGACACTTATGGATTGTGTGAGGCCCACTGAATATCAGAGCGCTATGTTACAGGCTCGATGGCACAGGTGTGAAAAAAGTGACTACAGGATAAGGGAGATTTTGAATTTCTGCACACACTTGTGGACACTTATGGATTGTGTGAGGCCCACTGAATATCAGAGCTCTATGTCACAGGCTCGATGGCACAGGTGTGAAAAAAGTGACTAAAGGATAAGGGAGATTTTGAATTTCTGCACACACTTGTGGACACTGGACACTAATGGATTGTGTGAGGCCCACTGAATATCAGAGCGCTATGTCACAGGCTCGATGGCACAGGTGTGAAAAAAGTGACTACAGGATAAGGGAGATTTTGAATTTCTGTACACACTTGTGGACACTGGACACTTAT
Source organism: Dendrobates tinctorius (assembly GCF_039654945.1). Taxonomy (NCBI): domain Eukaryota; kingdom Metazoa; phylum Chordata; class Amphibia; order Anura; family Dendrobatidae; genus Dendrobates; species Dendrobates tinctorius. The sequence continues at coordinate 14,584,481 of NW_027361818.1, forward strand.
GGATTGTGTGAGGCCCACTGAATATCAGAGCGCTATGTCACAGGCTCGATGGCACAGGTGTGAAAAAAGTGACTACAGGATAAGGGAGATTTTGAATTTCTGCACACACTTGTGGACACTGTACACTTATGGATTGTGTGAGGCCCACTGAATATCAGAGCGCTATGTCACAGGCTCGATGGCACAGGTGTGAAAAAAGTGACTACAGGATAAGGGAGATTTTGAATTTCTGCACACACTTGTGGACACTGTACACTTATGGATTGTGTGAGGCCCACTGAATATCAGAGCGCTATGTCACAGGCTCGATGGCACAGGTGTGAAAAAAGTGACTACAGGATAAGGGAGATTTTGAATTTCTGCACACACTTGTGGACACTGGACACTTATGGATTGTGTGAGGCCCACTGAATATCAGAGCGCTATGTCACAGGCTCGATGGCACAGGTGTGAAAAAAGTGACTACAGGATAAGGGAGATTTTGAATTTCTGCACACACTTGTGGACACTGGACACTTATGGATTGTGTGAGGCCCACTGAATATCAGAGCGCTATGTCACAGGCTCGATGGCAGAGGTGTGAAAAAAGTGACTACAGGATCACGGAGATTTTGAATTTCTGCACACACTTGTGGACACTGGACACTTATGGATTGTGTGAGGCCCACTGAATATCAGAGCGCTATGTCACAGGCTCGATGGCACAGGTGTGAAAAAAGTGACTACAGGATCACGGAGATTTTGAATTTCTGCACACACTAGTGGACACTGGACACTTTTGGATTGTGTGAGGCCCACGAATATCACAGCGCTATGTCACAGGCAGAAATTGGCTAGTGTATCACAAACTACAAGGTGTATATTGAATTGGGCAGAATAGGAATCTCCCTAGAGTGTAGGTCTGTAAGAACGGAACAAGTCCTCCACTTATCCTTCCACAGTGACACACAGATAGCTTCACTGTGGCCGTGATAACAGCCGTTACACAGTACTGAGAGGAGCGTGCACGTACACAGCTGTCCGGTGTACGCAAAATTTTCAAGCTCCGTGTTTTTTAAGTATACGGACTGACACACGCTGTCTCTCTATAGTTTTGAATGTGATCAAACAGCAAATATATTTAACTGTTTGAAAGCTAGACAAAACTAGAAGGTGCAGGTCTGTAAGAACGGAACATGTCCTCGACTTATTCTCACAGAGTGACACACAGATAGCTTCACTGTGGCTGTGATAACAGCCTTTACACGGTACTTTGTGAGGAGTGTGCACCGCTGTATGGTGTGAAAAAATGCACGCTCAGTACCTCAGCAGGACAAAAAAAAAAATTGGGATTGCTTTTAAAAAAGCAGTTTGCAGAGCAGTGGGTAAACAGCAATGCAGCCGTCAGGAAGCCTTAGAAGGCAGCCCAACAACCAACACAGCTGATCCAGCAAAATATAGCCTCCACTTGCACTGCACACACAGTGACTGGTGTGTTGTACAGGCAAAATCGCTAGCAGCAGAAGCAGGTTTTTTTTCTTCTTCCCTGCCTAACACTCTCCCTACAGAATCAGCAGCAGCAACCTCTCCCAATGCTAAGATCGGCAGAAGTAAGATGGCGGTCGGCGTGCACGCCCTTTTACACCCCCTGTGACGCCCACCAAAGCAAGCCAATCACTTGCATGCCCTTCTGAAAGATGGTGGTGACCCCTGCCTATGTCATCACGTTGCCCACAGTGTCCGTGGATCCTGATTGGCTGAAAAAGAGCGCAAAACAAACTTTTGAAACGCGACTTTGGCGCATAAGTCGCCGACCTCGTGGCCGACCTCATCCTAGGGTCGGGTTTCGTTTCATGAAACCCGACTTTGCCAAAAGTCGGCGACTTTTGAAATTTTTTGACCCGTTTCGCTCAACTCTACTCGTTACTCGCCCGAGTATCACTGTACTCGATGTACTCGACGAGCACCGGGCATTTCCGGAATTACTCGGTGGGAACTCAGGTCTCCACCCAGCACTTTTGGTGGACTTTAGAGACCCAATCACGGTGCAAGGATTGTCTGCCAGGCTATGGAACGCCACAGCAATCTTTATTGTGGACGTGCAGTGATTGGCTGGCTGCACAGCATCATCAGGGGTATAAGAGACTGGACACCGCCTTGCTAGGCATATTCAGCTCCGGATTCAGATAGTGTATTGGCCGCCTTGATAGGGTCAGAATTGGTGATTTATTAATTAGTATGGGGTCTATCATCCTCAATACTGACATCCAGCTTAACCTACAGTCCTTCTAAGTAAAAAATCCAAAGTATATTAGTTCCAGTGTTAGGCAGGCAGGGGATTGCACGTCGTTGTATACACATCAGTGCAAGGCCTGCAGGCACTGTATGTGTGTATATATAGCATTGCATAGATCAAGAGGGTCCATTCCCTTCCTGTGTTCTGGTGCTGCTGCTACCTGTGGGATATATTAGCCATATATAGCTGGCCCCAGGTGTGATTTGAATACAGGCCACACATTTTTTGGTGTGGTATCTCCATGGCAGCTCATATCTGTGCGTGCTGAAATTGTGGCCTGCTTACGGCTTTTTTCTCTCTTTTGCCTGGCTGTTTGTTTTGCTTAAATAAAGCAGTATTTAGGCCAAATAAAAAGGCCACCCATTTATTATCTGTGGGTGGTGAAATTTTGGCCATTTTACGGCTTTTTTCTCTATGTTGCCTGGCTGTTAGTTTTTCTTAAAGCAGAATTTAGGCCCAAAAAAAGGCCACTTATTTTTTGGTGCGGTATCTTCGGGCCAGCTATTATCTGTGCGTTATGAAATTTTGGCCATTCAACATTGGTTTACTTTTCTAGGCCTGCCTGTCACAGTCGTTACATTAAGCAGTCTTTTGTATCCAAAAAAATAAAAAAAATTAATACAGTCTGTTATGTCAGGCTAAGACCTGGTGTATCTGTGGTGGAAAATTGTTTGCTTTGCAGGCATACTTTTCACATCTAATTTTTCTCACAAGAAATCCATTTGTATTGAGGTTTTGCAAGGGACGGCGAAGTGGACATGATGCTAATGGTGCATGCAGAGGACAAGGCCGTGGTCAAGCAGAAAGTGGGCCACAGCAAAGACCCACATCTGCGAGCTCGACCTGCCTGTCAGAGTTTCTAGGGAACCGCACCACACCACTATTGAATCCAGAGCATTGTGAAATGGTTGTTCTTTGGATAGCGGATAATGCGTCCAGCCAGTTAGCCACCAACACCACCAACACATCTTCCATACGGTCAAGTCTGAGTAGCCGTGACGGTGGACCAGATATTACTAATTCTGCTCCTCCTTCCTCCCACCATGCCCAGTGCACTGATATAACTGATACCACACTTGGAGACTCCGAAGAGCTGTTCAGTTATCCATTTGGAGATTCGTGCCTCTCACCCACTCCACTTGAAGCGGGGCAAGATGATATTCCATGTAGCGATGCACAAATCTTTGAGCAGCCATGGTCACCTGAGGTGGATTATGATGACACACAATTGCTGGAATGTCAGGAGGAGCAGGTTGCGGATGTGGAAGACAAGGTGGTGAATGACATAGTGACTGACCCAACCTGGCAGGAGGACATGCAGAGCGAGGAAAGCAGCACACATGGGTAAGGAGGCATATCACATCAACAGGCAGGAAGAAGCACTGTGGTGTCCACAGACAGAATGCGTGCATCCGTTCCCTGTAACACCAACAGGATGGAAGTGGCCATTCCTGTGGTTAGATCTTCCTGAGTCTGGTTATTTTTTAAAGACTCTGCTGATAACCCCAAACAGGCCATTTGCAGCACTTGACATGCCCACATCAGCAGGGGTAGCAAAACTACCAGCCTGACCACCACCAGCATGATTAGGCACATGGCAGCAAAGTACTTGACTTTGTGGGCCGAACCCCTGGCTCCAGGAGCACTGTCTGCAGGTGACAACACTGCTTTTTCCACTGTTTTGCGTCCAAGCAAATCCCCAGTTCACCGTGCCTGTGAAGATGCCTTGGGCTCTGCATCTGTTGTTACCCACAGTCAACCAGCACCATCATAAAGCCCATCTACGTCCTTGTCCGAGCCCAGCGTTCAGTTGTCTATACCCCAGTCATTGGAATGCAAGCGGAAATACGTAGCCAATGCCCCACAGGCCACAGTACCTAATTCGCACATTTCTCGTCTGCTTGTGCTCGAACTATTGCTTTTTAGGCTCATTGAGATGGAAGCTTTTTGCAACCAGATGGCAGCGGCCGTCCCAAGGTATTCGGTCCCCAGTTGCCACTATTTCTCCCATTGTGCCACACCTGCATTACACCAGCATGTGTCCCACAACATTACCCATGCCCTCAACAATGCTGTTTGTTGTGAGCTCATTTTCGGGTTTGCCTCTGGCTTTTGGTGAGGGTTATGGATCTGGCTGTGCTGACAGAGTAGTGAGTTCTCTATCTGGACTCCCTCTGTTGGTGAAGGGAGGTAATGAAGCTGATCTAAATGGCAGAGACCGGCCACCTGAGGAAGAGGACTGTGATTGGACATCATGAATTTCTGATTGGATTTAAGGCAGCCGACTCCCTAATTTCTTGCTGGTGATTTCTCCTGACTGTGGCTTCTGGTTTCCAGTTTGGTTCCTGCCTTCTTAAAGCTAAGTTTCTCTGCTATTGTTAATATGAGTTTTTGTCTGGTTTACTTAGTTTTTGTGTTTAGCCTGCCCTGGCTGGGACTGGGCTGAATCCCCATTTTGTCTCTGATCAGTTGATCTCTTTTGCTCTGTCTTCAGAATATACCTGAGTGCAGATATAGGGAATTGAAGCCTAGCGACTTCAGGGCCTTTTTCTATCAGACGTGTTGGACATTTTTTGGCAGGGTTTTTTGCGTGATTGCAGACAGCAGCTTTTCTTTCCTGTCCTTTCTAGTTGGTGAGGGCCCCATCGTTTGCTCAGCCTATCTTTCTATCTGTGTTTGTGTTTTCATCTTGTTTCACCGACAATACATGTTGGGGGCTGTCTATTGCTTTGGGGTCTGCTCTGGGGCAGTTTAGATTTTCCCTTTCTTTCTTTAGGCTTATTTAGTTCTCCGGCCGTGACGAGACGTCTAGGACCACCGTAGGCATGCTCCATGGCTACTGCTAGTTGTTGTGGATAGGATCAGGGGTCTGCAATCCGCTAGTTACCAACCTCTCCGGTTTTCTGGGCTTAGCTTGCTTTTTGTTTTTTCCTCCTCGGTGACCCATTCATAACAGCTTTTACAGGGAAAGTCCACATAAACATGGACACATGGACAAGTGCCTGTGGGCAGGGATGGTACATCTCACTGATGGCACGCTGGGCTAATATAGTGGAAGCTGGAACCCTGTCGGACCTTGGGATGGAACACATCCTCCCCACGCCAAGGATTGTGGGCCCTACGTCAGTCAGGGTTGCACCCACAGTCTACAGCTCCTGCACCTCATCCACCTCCTCTTCTACAGCCTCCATCTCTGAAAAGAACCTATCAGTCAGCAGCTGGAAGCACTGCAACACTGCCTCAGCCAAGCGTCAACAGGCTGTGCTGAAACTGCATGGGTGACAAACCTCACAATGCAGAAGAGTTGTGGACAGCGCTGAAAGAGCAGTCAAATATTTGGCTGACACCGCAGAACCTATAGCCAGGCATGGTCGTGTGTGACAATGGCTGGAACCTGGTGGCGGCTCTGAGGCAAGGTGAGCTCACACACCTACCTTGCCTGGCTCATGTGCTTAACCTCATGGTTCAATGCTTTCTCAAAAGCTACCCAGAGCTGCCGGATCTGCTAGTGAAAGTACGTCATCTGTCTGCCCATTTTTGAAAGTCAGCTATGGCTTCAGCCGTTCTTGCCATGCTTCATCAGTGATTACAGATTCCGGCTCACTAACTGGTGTGTGATGTCCCCATGCATTGGAACTCTACAATGCATATGTTGGAAAGGATTTGTGAGCAGAAGAGGGCAGTTGTTGATTACCAGCATCAACAAGGCCGTCAATATTCAGTTGCGACTCCACACATAAGACCTCTGGAGGGAACATGGATGTCAGACATATGTACCATCCTCCAGAACTTTGAGGACTACACCAAGATGGTGAGCGGCGATGACGCCATCATTAGCGTCACCATCCCGCTTTTCAGCATTCTGAATACCTCTCTGCCCACAATTAAAGAAAATGCATTGCAGGCAGAGGACGAGGACGTGGAGCAAGGAACCATAAAGGGTGATTACACTCAGCCCAGCCTCATGTCATCGCAAAGTGGATTGGTAGACAATGAGCAGAAGGAGGAGGAAGAACAGGAGCTACTTTCATGCGCTATAGATGGTACTACAAGCACAGCTGTCATACCATCTGCTCAGCTGGGATAGCCTGAGGACAGGGAGGAGGAGGATGACACCACGGTTACTCATCCTGTTGGTGAGGTCATGGAAGTCTTGCCTGTTAGTAGTCAGGCACGCATGGCTTACTTTATGTTGCGCTGCGTTTCCCGTGACCTTCACATTTTAAAAATTTTGGGGGACGGTCAGTACTGGTTAGTGACACTTCTAGACCCATGTTACAAGGAAAACTTTCAATCTCATCTTCTAGAGGCAGAGAGGTGTACAAAAATGTTGCTGTACTAGAGGTCCCTTGTAGCAGAATTACTGAAAAAATTCCCATGTGGGAACGCTGGCAGCAGATGTCAGAGTTTGTTGTACAGCCAAGGAGTCCAAGCAAGAGAGAAAGAAGTCCAATCCAGTTCAGGAAGAAGAACAATGGCAAAGTTCTGGAACAGTTTTCTCAGACACTCACATCGTGCCGCCACAAAGGCAAGGGGTGGTGTCATAAGAAGTGCAATGTTTGGGAAGATGGTGAGGGAGAACATTGCAGATTGTACAAACGTCCTCCGCAATTCCTCTGTGCCTTTTAATTATTGGATATCCAAGCTGGACACGTGGCATGAATTGTCTCTCTACGCCTTGGAGGGCCTGGCCTGCCCTACTGCTAATGTTCTGTCAGAGTGGGTTTTTAGTGCCGCTGGAGGAATTATAACAGATAAGTGCATCCGCCTGTCAACTGACAATGTTGACCGGCTGACTCTTATAAAAATGAACAAGGGCTGAATTGGCACAGACTTCTGTACACCAGCGAATGAAAACATCGAAACATAAACTCAAATTAATTTTTTGTTTGGTTGGGGAGGAGTATTCTCATGCACCTCTTCACAATCACACATGGTTATCTGCTTCCTGATGGGGTCTGATTGGTGTTATCCTCCTCCTTACTCTGTTTTGTAAGGGCTTCAAAGGATTGTAATGAATAAGAAAATGCTCACACGAGAATTGAATTTACTTAAATTGAGTTACTTAATAAATAATAAGATTAAATAATAAACATTATAAAACTATAAATACATATGCATCAATCAGAAACAAGCATTATTCATACGTTATAGTATTCAGATTGAAGTCCACCACTCATCCTCCAGGAAACAAAAGAGCCAGAAGCACAAGTGTCCTAGTTCCTTATGTCCAGCTAAAAAAGGTGGGTCCAGGCCCACTGTGTGGGGAATGATGTCACAAGTCTTTTGTCTATTAGCTAAAAGCACATCCCCTCAATACTGAATGAAAACCTGTTTTACCAGTACATGGCAGAATACAGCAAGCTGGAGGAGGGGTCTCTGAGCACATGTGGGGGAATTATACAGTTTATAGATATATAATTAGTAAAATAATTAATTGGAGTGATGAAACCATTAAAAATAACTTGTACTAAACATTCCATCCCTGGTTTCAATCACTTTAATTAATTAACCTGTCACTAAACTATACCATTTATCATTTATTGATTTATTTCTTTTCTACCAATAGAAAACCGCTTTGGTAAAAAAAAAACACATCCTGGGCTTAAAAAGGGAAAAAACAAAACAAAAACAAACAGTGGACCAGCTGGGACTTAAACATCAAATGTCTTTGTAGAAATCTTCAGATCTTCTTAGACCACAGTCCTATCGGGTCTACTGCAGGGAAGCACGGGGAGTATTATGCCCTCATCACCAAAAACTTAATGACAAGGTGACTTCACTACATTCCCTGGTTAGCAAAAGAACAGACTCTAAAGAGCAATCTGTCCCTGCCCTTCATGACATTAACCCCTCGTTTTTCCAAAGCAATGGGGGAGGGGAGTGCAGGTGTCCATGGCTGAGCATAAGAGCCCCTTTAACTTCTATTGCTGCTGCTCAGGGCCTTACTTATATATGGCATTTGATTACTGGCAAAAGCTTCTAGGGTTAGTTGTCCCCTCGCCTGTCATGAGCTGGCAGTTATGAGGATTCATCATGGTGACGGTGGAGGAGGAAGAACAGGTGCTAGTTTCATGCGCTATAGATGGTACTACAAGCACAGCTGCCATACTGTCTGTTCAGCATGGATGGCCTGAGGACAGGGATGAGGAGGATGAGGATGATGAGGACAACATGGTCAGTGGTCCTGTTGTTGAGGACACAGAAGTCTTGCGTGTTAGTAGTATTGCAGGCATGGCTGACTTTAGATTGCAGTGCATTTCCTGTGACATTCGCATTCTAACAATTTTTGGGGACACTCATTACTGGTGGGTGACACTTCTAGACCCATGCTACAAGGAAAACATTAATTCTCTTATTCCAGAGGCATAGAGGTCTACAAAAATGATGATGTAACAGAGGGCCCTTGAAGCGGAATTACTAAAAAAATTCCAATGTGAGATCGCTGCCAGCAGACCTCAGAGTTTCTTGTGCAACCAAGGAGTCCAAGCGACAGAGACAGAAGTACAATCCAGCTCATGCAGATTAACAATGTCAAATCTCTGGGACAGTTTGCTCAGACCCTCCCATCGTGCTGCCACAGAGGTAAGGGGTGGTGTCACAAGAAGTGCAATATTTGAGAAGATAGTGAGGGAGTACCTTGCAGATCACAAAAACATCCTCCGTGATTCCTCTGTGGCTTTTAATGATTGGTTATCTATCTGAACATGTGGCATTTAACTGGCTCTCTACGCCTTGGAGGTCCTGGCCTGCCCTGCTGCTTGCGTTCTGTCAGAGCGGGTTTTTAGTGCCACTGGAGGAATTATAACAGATAATTGCACCCGCCTGTTAACTGACAATGCTGACAGGCTAGTTCAGACAGCGTAGAGACGGTCAAGGAATAGGAGCGCCAACCGTGCGCTATTTTAAACTTGAAGCTCCAGCCAGGTACCTCATGAGAGGAAATGGTAACAGTTCTAGGTAGTATCCTGGTCACACACGGAGCGCAAAGAAGGAAGAGGGTGAATTAAAATCTTTTTATTAGTGCATGATCCAAAACGCATTTCAACAGAGTCATCTGTCTTCCTCAGATAACTTCTTTGCGTTGCGTGTGTGACCAGGATACTACCTAGAAATGCTGACAGGCTGACTCTTATCAAAATGAACAAGGGCTGGATTTGCCAAGACTTCAAAACACCACTGAAAGAAAACAACCAAACATAACCTAAAATATTTTTTTTTGGGTGGTTGGGGAGGTGTATTCTCATGCACCTCTTCACAGTCACACATGGTTATCCGCTTCCTGATTGGGTCTGTTTGGTGTTATCTTCCTCCTTATCCTCATCCTCATCATCCACAACCATTACAACACCAGAGTATTCCATGATGCAAAAGTCACTATATTTTTATTTATATCCCTGTCTGTGAACTGTTCCTAAGGACAAACATATCTCATTGAACACATTCTGGCTTCATATCTATGCACCTGTGTTCGTCCTTCCCTTTTGTTATTTTCTTTTATAGGTGGATTCACATTTTTTATTTTATTTGCTTGATTTCAATATGATTTCTCATTATGTCTCCTCATTATCCACCACTAGATCACCAGGGTTAACATGCTCTGACCTGCTACAGGCAGTTTAATTTTTTGAAAGGTCATCTAAGATGCCCATAGTATAATTTTAAAAAGTGTAACCCTCACGGGGAAATGTTTGTCCGGCCATATGCTGCATGTATGGGTGTTACAAGTCTAGGTGACCACCTCCTTAACATTGGGCCTAGCTTTTAATGAGGTCTTCATCAATGTCTCCTCCTCTGCCACTGGATGACCAGGGTTAACGTGTTCTGTGCCGCTACAGGCAGTAAAATTTTAAGCACGGGTGTCTATGATGCCCATATTAGAGTATAAAAGTACCCCCAATGGGGACATTTTTTTCTGCCCATGCACTGCGTGTATGGCCATTACAAGTCTAGGAGACTGGCTCCTTTTGTAATGGGATTTTTATTTTTGGAGGCTCTCATCCATGTTTCATCATTGTGGTGCGTGGAAATTTTGGTCAAGACGGCCCTTGCATTCCAGACTGTGAAGTGGGTTATCACGTGGACTTCCAGTATGTGGGTTGAAAAGCTTATTGGGGTGCATATGACTTGGCAGCAGGGCATACCTGTCAATGCATAAACAAAAATATGGGAGTACAAAATGCATAATGTGAAGTGGATTTTCCTGGGCCCATCCAGTATGTGGGTTCAAAGGCATATTGGAGTGCATATGACTTGACAGCAGGGCAGGCCTTGCTATCAATGCATAAGGAAAGAGTACATGATGTAGGGATTTCACTCGCTCAGGCGCGATGGGAGTAAATCAGGCAGCGCGTTCCTTTAAAGCTCATAGGGTTTATTGCATCATAAACCAAAACAGCACGTCACCAAACGAAACAGCCTTCAGCTCAGGAGACAAAGAAACATAAATGTCCATTCCTTCTTGCTCAGCCGTGGAGCCTCAGCACACACAGTAGGTGTTGTGAGTTCATTTTCCCCTTCATCACTGAGGCCCGAGGAATTCCCTCTTCTGGTAAGGAGAGGTAGTGAGTCTGATTATCAGACACCTGAGATTAATGATGATGACTGGCTGAGTGGAGTCACAGACTGGATATAAGGCTGCATACGCCCATTCCTCCCTGCGGGTGATTTCTCTGTGGTATCCTTGGAGTCCAGTCTGAATTCCTGCTCTACTAAAGCTAAGTTTTCCTCCTGGCTTTTTGCATTTGTGCCTTGCTTTGTTTTTTCTGGATTTCAGCCATTCCCTGCTGGGGTGAGCTGAACTCCTTAGCTCTGTCTTCTGAAATTACCAGAGTGCTGATTTAGTTTTGAAGCTTAATTGTTTCAGGGTCTTTTACCATTTCAGCTTGCTGGCCTATGTTTTTGATAGGATTTTTTGCCGATTGCAGACAGCAGCTTTTCCTTTCCTTTCCTGTTTAGATTAGATTGGGCCCCAACGTTTGCTCAGCCTATCTTTCTATCTGTGTCAGTGTTTTTTCATCTTGCTTCACCGTCATTATATGTTGGGGGCTGCCTTTTACTTTGGGGTCTGCTCTGGGGCAGTTTAGATTTCCCTTTCTATCTTTAGGCTATATAGTCCTCCGGCTGTGTTCGAGGGGTCTAGGGCACCGTAGGTACCCCCTACGGCTACTGCTAGTTGTGTTGATAGGTTCAGGGGTCTGCAATCGGATAGTTGCCAGCTCCTCTGGTTTTCTGGACGTAGCTTCTATTTTTTGTGTCTGCCTCCTATGGTCACTCAATCATAACAGTAGGTGTATCCCTCCTCACATACAGCCCTGGGCTTCAGGAGTAGTCTAGCTTATAAAGTTCTAGCCACACCCACGAACCCAGCAGCTGACTGGTCATGTGATTGTGACCTCTCCACAGGTCCTTGCAATACATCAGAAATAGAGTTATATTAATTAGGGCATACATTACAGAACGCACCCATCTCTGCGCCACATACTTCCCATCAACTATAAAACCCTTAGCCATGCCACATACCTCCCTCCTCTGCCTAAAGCCGTGGGGCTTGGCACTTTCACCTACTAGACAAGGGATTCGTGAGAGGGCATCGGCATTATCATGTAGCTTCCCGGCCCTATGTTCTACATGGAAGCTGAAGTCTTGCAGGGCTAAGAACCAGCGGGTGACCCTAGCATTCTTACCCTTTGTTTCCCTCATCCATCTGAGTGGGGCATGGTCGGATATTATTATTATTATGGTTGGTAAATGTTACAATGACATTTCCCAGTGAATGTATTTGTTTTGGGTGAAAGCAATGTTAAAGTGTATAAACGCTTCAAAAACGCTGCGTTGGAACATAGCCTAAGTGGGGGAGGAACATTTTGGCCTGGGGATAATTATTTTGCCTTATATAAAAGTCATTAACCTGGAAAGGATGTACCTTAACATATTTCCCAGCAAAATCCGTTTTGGTTTCGTTTTGGAGTGTTTTTTGGTAAAAATGGCATGAAACTATGAAACAATTGGTTAAAGCTGTGAACTAGGTGTCAGAAATGCTTCCAGGGGCGATCCCCATGATGTCCCCGTGTCATTTGAGCAGTGTTTCCATCATTTTCAGATGTTTTTAGAGCCTAAAAGGACCTCCGCGGGGATTGCGTTAAAAATGCTTGTGTCAGACTTACATTGGGCTCATTGTTCAGTCCGAGTACCCGAGTATTTCAATTTTTGTGCTCGCCCATCACTAGTCATGTTTCCAAGCAACTTTGGCTACATCATTACATCAATTGAGGAGCTAAAAGAAAAGGTTTTTCCAAACATACAATGCAACTTCAGAAAGTCTGGCTGGCTGTGTGAATGGGTTATTCTAGCTCCGAAAAAAGATAGTATAAACAAGATCAATCTTCAAATTTTAAGTCTCCTTCCAGGTAAGTACACAACATACTGTACAAGTCAAGTCAGTGGATACAGTAACAGACACTGATCAAGCATTATTCTATCCAATAGAGTTCCTCAACCCCTTGGAACCACAAGGACTTCCTCCGCATAAACTCTTTCTAAAACCTGGAGCACCTATTCCGCTGTTGAGAAATTTAGATCCACTAAAGCTGTGTAATGGAACAAGACTCTTGATTAAAAACCTGTTTACATATGTAATTGAAGCAACCATTTTGACAGGATGTGCCAAATAAGAGGACATTTTCACATTTTCATTCCAAGAATTCCACTCATTACATCTGATTTGCCTTTTGATTTTAAATGCCTCAAGTTTCCAGTTTGCGATTTGCAATGTCTATTAACAATGCTCAGGGAAACTCCTTAAAAGTAGTAGGGATTAATTTGCAATCTCCATGCTTTTCTCATGGGCAACTTTACCTGGCCTTTTCAAGAGTTGGAACTGTCCAAAATCTCTTCATCTTTGCTCCGGAAGGAAAAACCAAAAATGTTGTTTATCAAAAGGCTCTTGAATGAGTTGAAAATAAAATACTATCAATACTTGGGTAATCGTTTAGATAATTTGTGTTGCAAATCTGTAGTGTTGAATATATGATGTGAAATGTTTTTATGTGCAATATAATCATTATAATTTGTTATAACTAACCACAGTTGGTTACCATGCCCGGGCAACGCCGGGCTCCAGGATATATTTAGACAGTGTGTACATAAAGTCATGGTGCACTTTTGACCAGTCACAGGAAAGTATACAAGCATACCATGATCCCCGGATCTGACACCCTTAGACTTTTACTTTTGGGGTTATGTGAAGCAACATCTGTACATTGAACATATCAATGACATTAATCGCTTAAAACAGAGAATCACAGACGTTATTCACTCTGTTACACTAGACGTGCTTACCCATGTATGGCATGAACTTCACTATCATTTGGATGTGCGTAGGGCAACAAATGGAGCCCACATCAAACTGCACTGAAGAGGTATGAAACTGGGAGAGTTTTTCTTTTATTTGGAGCAGATTTATCATTTCTATCATTTTTTCTATTACCGTACATTCCAGTGACTGGTCAAAACTGCACCATGACTTTACGGACAGACTGTGTATATATATATATATATATATATATATATATATATATATATAAAGATACCAAATGTAAATTTTTGGTGAATAATCAACAGCAAGTGGGACACAATTGTAAAGTTGAACGAAATTTATTAGTTGTTTTAAATTTTTGTGGAAATTCAAAAACTGAAAAGTGGGGCGTGCAATATTATTCGGCCCCTTTACTTTCAGTGCAGCAAACTCACTCCAGAAGTTCATTTTGGATCTCTGAATGATCCAATGTTGTCCTAAATGACTAATGATGATAAATATAATCCACCTGTGTGTAATCAAGTCTCCGTATAAATTCACCTGCTCTGTGATAGTCTCAGGGTTCTGTTTGAAGCACAGAGAGCATCATGAAGACCAAGGAACACAACAGGCAGGTCCGTGATACTGTTGTGGAGAAGTTTAAAGCAGGATTTGGATACAAAATGATTTCCAAAACTTTAAAGATCCCAAGGAGCACTGTGCAAGCGATCATATTGAAATGGAAGGAGTATCATACCACTGCAAATCTACCAAGACCCGGCCATCCCTCTAAACTTTCATCTCAAACAAGGAGAAGACTGATCATAGATGCAGCCAAGAGGCCCATGATCACTCTGGATGAACTGCAGAGATCTACAGCTGAGGTGGGACAGTCTGTACATAGGACAACAATCAGTCATACACTGCACAAATCTGACCTTTATGTAAGAATGGCAAGAAGAAAGCCTTTTCTCAAAGATATCCATAAAAAGTGTTGTTTAAAGTTTGCAACAAGCCACCTGGGAGACACACCAAACATGTGGAAGAAGGTGCTCTGTTCAGATGAAACCAAAATCGAACTTTCTGGCAGCAATGCCAAACGATATGTTTGGCGCAAAGGCAACACAGCTCATCACCCTGAACACACCATCCCCACTGTCAAACATGGTGGTGGCAACATCATGGTTTGGGCCTGCTTTTCTTCAGCAGGGACAGGGAAGATGGTTAAAATTGATGGGAAGATGGATGGAGCCAAATTCAAGACCATTCTTGAAGAAAACCTGTTGGAGTCTGCAAAAGACCTGAGACTGGGACGGAGATCTGTCTTCCAACAAGACAAAGATCCCAAACATAAAACAAAATTTACAATGGAAAGGTTCACAAATAAATGTATCCAGGTGTTAGAATGGCCAAGTCAAAGTCCAGACCTGATTCCAATAGAGAATCTGTGGAAAGAGCTGAAAACTGCTGTTCACAAACGATCTCCATCCAACCTCACTGAGCTCGAGTTGTTTGCCAAGGAAGAATGGGGGAGAATTTCAGTCTCTCGATATACAAAACTGATAGAGACATACCCCAAGGGACTTGCAGCTGTAATCTCAGCAAAAAGGTGGCGCAACAAAGTATTAAGTTAAAGGGGCCAAATAATATTGCACGCCCCACTTTTCAGTTTTAGAATTGTGTCCCACTTGTTGTTGATTCTTCAGCAAAAATTTACATTTGGTATCTTTATGTTTGAAGCATGATATGTGGGAGAAGGTTGAAAAGTTCCAGAGGGCCGAATACTTTTGCAAGGCACTGTATATATATATTTATATATATATATATACAGTATATATACACTGCTCAGAAAAATAAAGGTAACACTTAAACAGGAGAATATAACTCCAGGTAAATCAAACGTCTGTGAAATCAAACTGTCCACTTAGGAAGCAACACTGATTGACAATCAATTTCACATGCTGTTGTACAATTGGAATAGACAACAGATGGAAATTATTGGCAATTATCAAGACAGCATTGAGAATGGAAGGATTTGTCTCCTCTTAGTTATAGCACTATGGCACTTTACAAGTTGTGTCCCCTGAAGATTTTACATGGATGAAACGCGTTGGGACACCCCCTTAGGGAAAGTGCAGGGCATGTGCAATTTAGGGTGAGCTGTGGACTGCCCTTGTTAGGACGGGAGTTTGTGGATTAGATGATTGCTAGCCCCTTAGGGGTATTGTCTTCCCTTCTTTGCCTTCCATTGACCAAACAGAGGATCTTTGGAGACTTCCGACCCACCATCTTATTTGGTGAGATTGTTCCTCTTTTTTTACTATCTCACCTGATTGCCTATTTATGTGGTCATAAAAGACCCTTTTGGCACTTTGTATCTTATATATGTGCAATTAGGTTATGGCATTTATGTGTTAAATTGTTATTCATTGCTGTACCTTTTAGATATTTTGTTCACCTATGCAACAGATTATCAGGTGACAATCTATATCCTTTATGCATCTAGGAGGTTCCCTTTGTTTTTAGGGTCCACCCATCAGATTGGCATTTTTTATGCATTTTATTCACATTTGGGTGACATACTTTAGTAGTTCTTTTAATTAACGGATTAAAGGTTATGTTTTATTTTCACCTATTGCTTTATATTCAATTATCAAGACACCCTCAATAAAGGAGTGGTTCTGCAGGTGGGGACCACAGACCACATCTCATTACCAATGCTTTCTGGCTGACGTTTTGTGGACGTCGGGCACTCACACCATACTCATGGAGTTGGTTTCTAACAGTTTGTGCAGACACATGCACATTTGTGGCCTGCTTGAGATCATTTTGCAGGGCTCTGTACCTCCTTGCACAAAGGCTGAGGTAGCGGTCCTGCTGCTGGGTTGTTGCCCTCCTACGGCCCCATACACGTCTCATGGTGTACTGGCCTGTCTCGTGGTAGCAACTCCAGCCTCTCCATACTACGTTGACAGACACAGCAAATCTTCTTGCCACAGCTCGCATTGATGTGCCATCCTGGATGAGCTGCACTACCTGAGCCACTTGTGTGGGTTGTAGAGTCCATCTCATGCTACCACGAGTGTGAAAGCACAGCCAACATTCAAAAATGACCAAAACATTAGCCAGAAAGCATTGGTACCGAGATGTGGTGTGTGGTCCCCACCTGCAGAACCACTCCTTTATTGAGGGTGTCTTGATAATTGCCAATAATTTCCATCTGTTGTCTATTCCGTTTGCACAACAGCATGTGAAATTGATTGTCAATCAGTGCTGCTTCCTAAGTGGACAGTTTGATTTCACAGATGTTTGATTTACTTGGAATTATATTCTGTTGTTTAAGTGTTCCCTTCATTTTTTGAGCAGAATATATATATATATATATATATATATATATATATACAGTACTGTATACAGTATATATTACATATATAGAAGAAAAGCCTGTAATTCATCAGCCGTGTAATGTAAAATCACTGCTGGAGCCAACAGTATAGAAAACATGGATTACACACAGTAAATACAAATATAACAGGTAGATATATAGATGTCTGTGAAAAATACAATTAATATTATCAAGTTACCATATATCCTGAAATGCCTATGGGAATATGAAGAGATACCAAATACAATAATAAAATTTTTTTTTACTTAAAGATAATATAAAAACACAGTGGAAACCCAATAAAAATCAAAATACTGTCAAGAGGACCCCAAACGGTAAAAACCACCAAAAACAATAACATATGTAAGGGATATCTCAGTTAAGCATTAGTGTCATGAGCTTGTAGACATTATAATGCCTTATAGAAACAGTGGGGAAATAAAATATTTAGTCAGTCTCCAATTGTGCAAGTTCCCTCACTTAAAAAGATGAGAGAGGCCTGTAATTGACATCATAGGTAGACCACAACTATGAGAGACAAAATAAGAACACAAATTCAGAAAATCATCTTGTCTGATATGGCAAGATTTATTTTGCAAATTATGGTGGAAAATAAGTATTTGGTCACCTAAAAACATGCAAGATCTCTGGCTCTCACAGACCTGTAACTTCTTATTTAAGAGGCTCCTCTGTCCTCCACTCATTACCTGTAGTAATGGCACCTGTATGAACTGGTTATCAGTATAAAAGACACCTGTCCACACCCTCAAACAGTCTGACTCCAAACTCCACTATGGTGAAGACCAAAGAGCTGTCTAAGGACACCTAAAACAAAATTGTAGCCCTGCACCAGGCCGGGAAGACTGAATCGGCAATAGGCAAGCAGCTTGGTGTGCTGAAATCAACTGTGGGTGCAATAATAAGAAAATGGAAGACATACAAGACCACTGATAATCTCCCTCAATCTGGGGCTTCACGCAAAATCTCAGCCCCAAAATATCGGTACTTGGTATCGGAATTCCGATACAGCGAATATCGGCCGATACCCGATATTTGCAGTATCAGAATGCTCTACACTACTTTTTAATTACATTTCTCAGTTTTTATGTCATTTGTGAAAAACTCTCCTCCCACCTGAGGATATAACTGCATGGGACATTGGTCATCATGGTAACGCAGATCCTACCTACAAATAGCATTTTTTCATCTTTGTAATTTTGCTTCAGGACACCTACATACACCTTCTTTGGTGTTGCCCCGTAACAACCGGGGAGGGGTTTGCCCCTTTTTGTCTATGCTGTCACTGGGCACATCACTGATAAAGGTTCTGTCATTGAGCACTGTGAGCCCCATCTTTTTTCCTATTGGTGACATCACCGCTACCCAGTGTTCTGGCGGTGTAGAAAATTGCTTTTGAAAGGCTTCTGGGATCGACTTTGGGATTGCCCCCTTGCAGACCGGGGGGCTGAACCCTCATCTGACCTTGTTTTCTCTGGGCACACCGCTGGTGAAGGTTCCGTCTCTGCCTGCTGCACGTGCCATCTTCCTCCTCTGTGGTGGCGTCACCGCTACCCGGTGTTCAGGCAGTGTGGAGATTTCCTTCTGAACAGCATCTGCGTCCTGCCTTAGGCTTACCCCTTGCCGACTGGGTTTTTTTTGCCCTCCTCTGATCAAGTTAAGGCAGGGCACATCGTTGATGAAGTTCCTGTGAAGGTTTGCTGCAGGCACCATCTTCCTCCACCTTCAGTGACGTCAGCGCTACCAGCGGTATCCGGGTCGGTGCTCAAATTATCTTCCTCTGTCACCTTCCTTGGGGATGCCCCTCATGGCCTGAGGGGTCTGCAATCTATTTTGGACTTTTTTTCACCGGGCACACTGCCCTAGAAGATCTTGTTGCAGACCGCTGTCTCCTCCTCCTCCGGCCGGGTGCGACCAATCAGCGACATAGGATTTTTCATTACAAACAGACAGACAGAATTAGATAATTTTATAGTAGATTGTATATTGTAGATTGTATATGATAATAACTTCTGGATAACATGAAATTCCCTACATATGTCAAAAGGGCCAGGGACTACAAAGGTAAATGAATGTGAAAACGCTAATGTGACTTTAACATACAATTATGAGAGGCACCAATCATGAAACAATTAACATGTAAAGTTGTAAATACAACTATATATTATTATTTGACAATGTGTGAAGTCCCTGCACACGTCAATGAGACCAAGGACTTTTTTTAAGATCTCAATACTAGCGTTATCAAGAAATGACATAATAGCCCTAACAATTAAGTCTCAAAGTAATGATTTACCAGATGCCCCTGGAAGAAGCTGGTGGTGAAACGTGCGTCGGGGTGAAGGGACACCAAATGGACACATAGCACCAGCCTCACCGGTAAATCATTATTTTGGTCTCATTGACCAAAGCTTTATAATTGTCTGGCCCTTGAGGCCTCCTTCCTGCATCAACCATGATACAGCCCCTTGGGCTAATTTTTGGAAGCACTATGTCTGTGCCTGCACATTGGGCTCTGGAATTACCATGCCAGTAGTCCTGGCTTCATAATTGTCAGACCCTTGAGGCCTACTTCCTGCATCAACCATGATACAGCCCCTTGGGCTAATTTTTGGAAACCAAAGTCACCAAAATGAAGGAAAGAACTTGCACTCACAGTAGCATAAAAAAATTTATTTTATTGTGGGGTCATATACAAACAAAGCAAGCAATCATGTGGAAAACGTGCTGGACGATGGCCGTTTTGCACTACATTGCGCTTCGATGGGTCCTACAAGACATTTCTTATGGGATGGTGAGTGCAAGTTCATTCCTTCATTTTGGTGACTTTGGACATTCCGTGCATTGTTCCTTTGAACTTGGCACCCGTATCCCAGGAGTTTGTTTTGCCTCACTGCCCTGGAGCTGAGCAGTTGCATGCCAGTCCCTGCTCGCTTTCTTTTGTCTAATTTCTGGAAACACTATGACTATGCCTGCACATTAGGCACTGGAACTACCGTCCTAGTTTCAGAATTGTCTAGCTCTTGAGGCCTCCTTCCTGCATCAACCATGATACAGCCCCTAGGTCTAATTTTTTGGAGACAGTATGCCTGCACATTGTACAGTGGCAGTGGAACATCAAGGACAGTAGTCCATCCTTTATAATTGTGAAGCCCATGTGATGATGATGGGTGGCTTCTTCGTGTGTTAACCAACACACAGATTTTTACTGCCTGCTTTTAAACAATCATGCACCCATTTCAGCTTTTTCCTCAGGTCCCCAGACCACTTTGTAGGGTCCATCAGAAAATTACTTGCATTTCCCTTTGACTTGCATTGAATTTGCTGTTCGTTACAAATTCCTGAGTATTAGGACCTACTCACTACGAGTATAGCGAGTCTGAATATTTGGCTACTCTCTCATCCCTAGTGGAAATTTTAGGTTTCTGAACTGTTAAGGCATCAAGCTGTTCTTTGTAAATGATATTATCCACATACGCCTTGTTTAGAATTCCCAAAAGGGCATCTGAATAAGATGTCAACGGGTTGTAAGTCAACCGACGATAACATTGTTTGTCGCCCAATTGACGATTAGCTTCCGATTCATACATGTAACACGGCCAGATCACTATATTTCCACCCTTGTCTGCAGGTTTAAAGACTAAGTTCTTCATCTTAATTAGCTTGTTCAAACTTGTGCATTCGTCCACTGCCAGATTATCTTTATATATTTTTCTCAGAATTTTTTTAAATCCTCTGACACCAGTTGAACAAGTAAATCAATTTATCTTTCAGCTGTGCGACTAGCGCAAAGCCTACTGAGATAGGCAAACATCAATATTTACCAGAATATTTAGAATTGAGAGTTCTCAGTGGTTCATACCTTTTAATGGCTAACTGAAAAGATGGTAACACAGTGCAAGTTTTCGAGACTACTCAGGTCGCTTCATCAGGCTAGACTAATACAAAATCTGAAGAATGACATATTTATACACAAAACAGCAAAATAAAAGGGTATTACCTAAGTGCATAAAGCTGAAAGGCGAGAACAGTAAAATAAAAGAGATCCTAAGTACAATGTGTTAAAAGAAAGTGGCAATATAGACTACTATATAAGATATCGAAGAGGGAAGATATACCTGAGTCACAAGAATATGTGTGTGAGTCTTACATCTGCGCTTCAGGAGAGTGCGTGGTAAAGATGCTATGAGCGTCTCTTATAACCAAACATAATTGGTCCCAGCTGCGGTATGTACTGTAAATTACGGGGCGTGTATCCTAAAAAGACAAGACTATGCATAATGTCTGATTTGTACGGCACATACAAAACCACATGTGTTTACACAACTAAAGTCCAACCAACGTGGAGTCAGGTATAGACATCAGCGCTAATATAAAATGACATAAAACTGCATGTGTGAATGACATAACAGGCATGCCAAGATAACAGCGGTGTGTACCAGGAAAGCAAAACAACCCGCATGCGCAATGAATGCCATGATGACTGACTAAGGTGCGTTGTCATGGTAGCCAAAACAACTACACCACGCGTGCGTGAAACAGCCGCGCATTCGCTATGATAATCGTGATTGGACCATCAGTCTTGGGTATGTTGTCATAGCAGCTGCGTATGCGTAGACAAGTTGAAAATGTACTTATCATTCTCAAGACCAAAAAAGGGAGATGTGCTTTCGTGAATATACGATATATTACTATAATCTATCATGGAATACATGTGAACTAAATGTATGTAAAATGCTAAAAAAAAATTTAAGCGACAAATCATAATATGTTATGATTAATAAAATAGAATAGAACCTATAAAGAAACTTATAAGATGAAAGAAAGGAGAATATACCGAAGGTATACAGATAGAGCCAAAGTTATCAACTATATATAGGATATATCTGAAAATAAGGATGAGTGAGAATAGAGGCATTGGGATGCTGCCATATATACCTGTCAACTAGAGTTGAGTGACTTTAGTCGGATCGGGTTTCATGAAACAAAATTTGTTTCAGATGAAACTGGTCCGACTAGGGAAAAAAAAGGTGGAGTTTCGTCCGAAACCCGACCCCAATGCAAGTCAATGGGGATGAGTGGATGAATGTCATCCGCGCAATGCCGACTTTTAATCCCCATTGACTTGCATTGGGGTGGGGTTTCGGACGAAACTCTGACTTTTTTTGCCCTAGTTGGACCAGTTTCATCTGAAACAAATTTTGTTTCATGAAACCCGTTCTGACCAAAGTCACTCAACTCTACTGTCAACCAGTTAATTGACCTGCAAAATACAAAATATGCATATTAATAACAGAAGACCAACATGGGAAAAAATAATAATACTTAAAAATTAGAATAAAATTATAATAAAAAATTATAATAAAAAAAGAGGTAAGTACATAGCCAAAAAATTTTTTAATGATAGAATATCTCATATTCTCGATGGAGACCATGATGCTCCATAGTATCAAGCATATTGCTCCATAGTATCAAGCATATAAATCCAAAAAGCCTTTCGTTTTAATTTCAGAATTCTGTTACCCCCTCTTCTTGATATTGGTACAGATTCTATAACTTGAAAACACAGCTGTGCCACATTATGATTGGCCGCAGAAAAGTGTGCAGGGATTAGTAACATCAATCTTTATGCACCGGATTGTAGACTTGTGTTGGGAAATGCGGTCCCGGATATGCTGGGTGGTCTCCCCAACATATCCGAGACCGCATGGGCACTTGATTAAGTACTCAACATATGACGAATCACACGTATAAAATCCATTAGCGGAAAACCTTTTCCTGGTTCTAGGATGAAAGAATGATTCTCCTTTTATTACATTATAACACTGAAGACAATGCAAACATGGGTATGTTCCCTTACGAGGTGTACCCAAAAAGGTTTGTATATCCCTGCATGATGTTGATCTAATATCAGCTCGAACCAAAAGGTTGTGTAGATTATTAGATTTTTTATAACAGATGAGGGGAGGAAAATTCAGGAATATTAGGATAGGAGCCTTTCAATACAGTTCAATGTTTCTTAATAATACCATTTAGATAATGGATGAAAGGTATTGACAAAAACCATTTGAGGGGTGGTATTTTTCTGATTAGGAGATACTGATGGTCTCAATAATGAGTCTGGATAGCCTCGATCTTTAAATTTTTTCTTCATCTTATTCAGATGGATAGTCTGGACCGAGATGTCAGATACTATTCTACTCTAGGAGGAGGAGGAGGTGCAGGAGCTGTAAACTGTGGGAGCAACCCTGACTGATGTAGGGCCAGCAATCCTAGACATGGGAAGGATGTGGTCCATCCCAAGGTCCGACAGGGTGCTGGCTTCCACTATATTAACCCAGTATGCCGTCAGTGAGATGTACCATCCCTGCCCACCGGCACTTGTCCACGTGTCCATGGTTAGGTGGACTTTACCAGTAACAGCATTGTTGAGGGCATGGGTAATGTTGTGGGACACATGCTGGTGTAAGGCCAGTATGGCACAATGGGAGAAATAGTGGTGACTGGGGACTGAGTACCTTGGGATGGCCGCTGCCATAAAGTTGCAGAAAGCTTCCATCTCCACGAGCCTAAAAGGAAACATTTTGAGCGCAAGCAGACGAGAGATGTGCGAATTAAGTACTGTGACCTGCGGTGCATTGGCTGGGTATTTCCGCTTGCGTTCCAATGACTGTGGTATAGAAAACTGAAGGCTGGGTTGGGACATGGACGTGGACGGGCTTGATGATGGTGCTGGTTGACTGTGGGCAACAACAGGTGCAGGGCTTGAGGCATCTTCACAGGCACGTGGAACTTTGGATTGGCATGTATGCAAAACAGTGAAAGAAGAAGTGTTGTCACCTGCAGAGAGTGTCCCTGGAGACTGTGGTTCTGCCCACAAAGTCGGGTGCTTTGCTGTCAGGTGCCTAATCATGCTAGTGGTGGTCAGGCTAGTAGTTTTACTACCCCTGCTGATGCGGGCATGGCAAGTGCTGCAAATGGCCGGTTTGGGGTTATCGGCAGAGTCCTTAAAAAATAACCAGACTCTGGAAGATCTAACACTTTGAATGGCAACTTCCGGCCTGTTGGTGTGATGGGGAATGGATGCATGCCTTCTGTCTGTGCTACCACACTGCCTCTTCCTGCCTGTTTGGGTGATATGTCTCCTTCCCCATGTGTGCTGCTTTGCTCACTCTGCATGTTCTCCTGCTAGGTTGGGTCAGTCACTATGTCATCCACCACCTCGTCTTCCACATCCGCACCCTGCTCCTCCTCCTGAATTTCCGGCAATTGTGTCTCATCATCATCCACCTCAGGTGACCATGGCTGCTCAAAGATTTGTGAATTGCTACATAGAATATCATCTTGCCCCACTTCAAGTGGAGCGGGCGAGAGGCACAAATCTACAAATGGATGACTGAACAGGTCTTCTGAGTGTCCAAGAGTGGCATCAGTTGTCTCAGGGCACTCGGCATGGTGGGAGGAAGGAGGAGCAAGGTCAGTAATATCCGGTCCACACTCACGGCTACTCAGACTTGACTGTGTGGAAGACATGGAGTGGTCTTGATGGCTGAGTAACCTAAAGCATTATCCGCTATCCAACCGACAACCATTTCACACTGCTCTGGCTTCAATAGTGTTGTGATGGGGTCCCCTAGAAACTGGGACAGGAATTTCGATTGCGAGGATGTGGGTCTTTGCTGTGGCCCACTGTAAGCTTTGCCACGGCCTCGTCCTCTGCATGCACCATCAGCATCATTTCCACTTCCTCGTCCCTTGCCTTGCCTATTTTAAATGGAGTAATGAAAGAGGTAAAAAGCTGCCTACAAATGGATGTCTTTGGAGAACAATTGGATGTGGTAAGTACTGTAGGCCTGCAAAGCGAAGATTTTTCCTCCACAAATATACCAGGCCTCTGCCTGAGATAAAAGACTGTATTCCTTATTAATTTTTACTTTTTTGGGATACAAAAGACTGTTGGATATAACTAAAGTGACAGGCAGGCGAAAAATCAAACAGCCGTAAACTGGCCAAAGTTTGAGCACGCACAGATAGTAGCTGGCACGGAGGGACCACTACAATGAATGTGGGGACTTTTTTACTTTGTGGGCTAAATTCTCGTGTATTTAAAGCAAAGTGACAAGCAACCCCCAAAAATAAAACAGCCGTAAACTGGCAACAGTTTGAGCACACTCAGATATGAGCTGGCACCAAGATAACACTACAATGAATGTGTTTGGTTTTTTTAAATCTTTTGGGGGCTAAATGCTGCTGTATTTAAAAAAGGTACAGATAGCCCAAAAAATTAAAGAGCCGTAAAATTGTTATAGTTTGATCACGCAAAGATATGAGCTGGCACCAAGATACCACAGCAATGAATGTGTTGTTTTTTTTATGTTTTTTGGGCTAAATGCTGCTGTATTTAAAAAAGGTACAGATAGCCCCAAAAATGAAACAGACGTGAACTGGCTATAGTTTGAGCACGCACAGATATCAGCTGCCACGGAGATACCACACCAAAAAATGTGCGGCCTGCATTCCAATTGCACCTGGGGCTAGCTAGATACGGATAATATAGCCCACAGGTGGCAGCAGCAGCACCAGAAAACTGGACGAGAATGGACCCTCTTGATGTATGCAATGCTCTATATACATACAGTGCCGCTGAGCTATCCCGGAAATGCTCGCTGCTTGCCCAGTGCACCGAGCACACTAATACTCAGGCGAGTAACGAGTAGTGGCAAACACGTTCGCTCATCACTACATATCAGTCATTAATTAAACAAGCACATGGTATGATTGCAAAACTCTAAGGAAAGCAGCCCAACATTAGCAAACATGGAACAAATCATTTCTGGAGTTCATTCCTTGAGGGAATTTAGTGTCCAGATTAAAAATCCAGAATGTTTCATGTGTGAATAGCTGAAATATTTTTTCAAAAGCAAAAAACATAAAAGTGGAAGCATTTCCCAGATGCATATTAACAAAATGTTTTGCTGCACCTGAGTAACTTGCATTTTTATTTGATAAATTTGTTAAATGTTCTGCAATTTTTTTTATTTTTCTGGTTGTACAACCAATGTATTGTTTTAGACATGCTGTGCAAACAATGCAATAAACTACAAAGTGCGACTTACAATTCATTAAAGAAGACATTCTAAAGGTAAGAGTAGGGACAGAAAAATAAAACACCTCTTTGGTTTTATCTGCTTCAAAGGCACATAGAGCGAGAATGTGGAAACTACAAAAAGACTTTGCGACCAAAGATCCCATATCATATTATATTAATATATCATCATTATTAGAAGAGATGAAGGATCCTGGTGCTCCGAAACGCGCGTCGGGGTAACGTGCGGACTGCCCGGACTTCTACAGGCTTCATTGGAAGTAATGTTGTTTTGGGGTATTAACCCTTTCCTGGTGGGCGGCAAGGTGGTTCCCCAGTGGAAGGGATAAGAATCTCTCCGGTGTAATGCGTGCTCACTGGCATAATTTCTAGACTTTGTGGCAGCAGCACATAACAGTTACTGGCTACTGGCACTGGTTTCTGGCATTGAAGCCTAATAATAAAATATTTATAGCACACATGGATTATACTTGATGGGCATATGTGTACTTAGTGTTATGATCATTATAGATGCTGTGTGTGCTGCCTTGGTGTCCCATTGTTGGTCACCCTCCATATTTGCCATTTTGTCTTTGTGAGCATTGTTAACACTTTATATGCCTCCTTAAAAATTAGATTTGAATATCTACACAACAGCCTTTTGTTTTTCTGTGGCCAGTCCTGCGCGTTTAGCACTGCTGCACTTTGTTTGCTGTTTGCTCATGTTCCCCATTTGTCCTATCCTGTCCTTTTCTAATAAAGATGATATATTAACATACAATGATATGGGATCTTTGGTCGCAAAGTCTTTTTGTGGTTTCCACATTCTCGCTCTATGTAAAGCAGCGATTGATCCTGGAATGTCCAACAATAAGAGCATCCATCGCAGTGTCATAATATTACATACAGGATGCTTCTATATACCTTTGCTATTGCGTTTTTTCAAAGGCACATGCAGAGCATCGGTTTCCAGCGCATTTATAAAAACCCTCAGTGGATAACCAAGATTTAGATGTGGAAATGTCTTTCCATAAACCGGGTGAAAGTGCATTGCCCAGGCTAGAACCTTTTTTTGCTACATAGCGACAGCCATTGTTCACAACAGTACTTAATTTATCATCCTGATTTCAAACCGGCAAGTATTTTTTAACTATTTCTTTGATAGAATTAAATTGAGGGCTGAAGGGTGTGGAGAAAGTCAGAAATCTGTTTTATTATCAGGAGGATTGGATCTACCAGAAAAAAACCTGGGGCGATTAGAAACTTTTTCAAACGCAGTTTTTTATAGCATCAGGTTTATACCCTCTATCCAAAAGATGCTTGGAAGAAGTGCGACTTTCCCGCAAAAAGACTCATGGTCTGAACATAGTCTTCTCACTCTATTAAATTCTCCGGATGGGATGGCCCTAATGGTATGCTTGTCATGTGAAGATGAAGTTGCCAAATGGCTGTTACCGGATTTTCCAATTATTCCCATCTTTCATGGGTTACCTAAAGTACATAAAGAGGTTTTCCCTCCACCTCTCAGACCAAATATTTCCAGTATAGGCAGGGCCGGCCCGAACGTATAGGCGAACTAGGCAGCTGCCTAGGGCGCCGACCCAAAGGGGGCGCCAGAGAAAAAATAGAAAAAATTATAAAAAATCTTTTCAAAAGGCAAAAAGTTTTAGGGATGGAAAGAAAAGTGTACATATTTAAGGGCAAATATGACGCAAGAGAGGTTGGTTGGGTTGGCAACAATTTCGATAGAATCTGAAGTTGCTATACAAATTAATCTCGGTGTAAGGACTTGGCCTGCATATCCGTTTCTCTGAAATCCTTGCCTTATGTCTGTCGCTCAGTTTCTGCTTTGCCCTTAGTTTACTTCATTTTTGCCCTCATCCAAGATGGAGTCACGAGCCTCAACGGGGGCCATCTTATTTCCTGTGTTGATCTCTCTTGCTCCTGTCTGCTCTGTATATAAGGATGCTCTGTATGATTACTCATTGCTTGAGTATACTTGTTCTTGGACTTGTTATCAAGCTGGAAGGACTGCTACCTAGCTCGTCTCTTCATTACCTTGGGATACCCCGCCTGCCTGTGAATCTTGGTCTCATTGTAAAGACTTGTTTCTTCGGATCAGCTCTGCACCCACCTCCATTTCAAGGACTGTTTCCTGCTAGCAGGCCTGGCCTGCTCTCCAGGTCTCCGGATCTGGCAACTTGGACTTCATACGTCTCCACGGTCTGTACGTTTGCTCACTGCGTTATTATCTTCATCTGCTTTAACCCTGCTGTGTCTTATCTGTAAACCTGCTTGACTCTGATAAATACTACAGAACTGAAAACCTATGAGCTCAGGCCTCTTTTCTGACCCACGTCACTGACCTCCATTACACGGAGTATATAAAATTATAATACTCGGTGACTTAGTGTCATTCTTTTCAAAAAAAAAGGCAAGGAAACAAAAATTTTAATTACCTATGGTCATTTTTGTTTTGTGTTATTGATTACTTTGTATATATTTGTCCTATACAACGTCTCAGAAGATTAAAGAGTTAGGAGAGAGTTAATTAATCATTGTTGTTGTGGTTTATTTTGCTCCTAAATTTATATCCCAAGTTTTCATCTACTGCCAAGAATAGTAGGGGCGCAACAAAATAGTTTCGCCTAGGGCACCGTAATCTCTCGGGCCGGCCCTGAGTATAGGGTCCCTAAGTGAGCATCTGGGTTGACAGACACTTTCATCCTTTGGTTTCAAGAGTACCAGGGTACCTTAAGGATTCCACATCAGTACTGACTGCATTGGACAATTTACAGGGGTCTTCTGAGTTTTGTTTTTAACTTGTGATGTGGTTAATCTTTATTCTTCTATTCCCCGTGATCTAGCCATTAATGCTATCAAACACCATTTGGATAGCTACAGTAAAAGTTCCAGCAATTTGAAATCTTTCCTCATCAGATCTCTCACACACCTGTTAGGGCATAACTTTTTTATGTTTAATAAAATTTTTTTTTTACAAATCCTTGGTCCCCCAACGGGTTTAAAATTTTCTCTGTCGCTAGCCATCCTTTATATGGCATGGTAGGAAGAAAAATTTCTTTTTTCTGAATTAAATAATTTTCCCATCATATTCATCGGTTC
Organism: Dendrobates tinctorius; assembly: GCF_039654945.1. NCBI lineage: Eukaryota > Metazoa > Chordata > Amphibia > Anura > Dendrobatidae > Dendrobates > Dendrobates tinctorius. Next base: position 14,613,663 of record NW_027361818.1, read on the forward strand.
GCCAGGTATATGGATGATCTGATTTTTATTTGGAAGGGTCCCCATACAGAGTTAAATCCATCATGCATTTTTGAATTTAAACAATTTTAATCTATCCTTTACAATCAGCAAAGTTGGAGATAAAGTTACTTTTCTGGACATTTGGTTAGTAGGTGATTTTTCTAGTCAAAAAATCCATACCTCTGTGTATAGAAAAAATGTTTCAGGTAATACACTTCTTTTGTCTTCATCTTCACATGACAAGCATACTATTAGGGCCATCCCATACGGAGAATTTAATAGAGTGAGAAGACTATGTTCAGATCATGAGTCTATTTTGAGGGAAAGTCGCACTGTTTCCAAGCATCTTTTGGATAGAGGGTATAAACCTGATGATATAAAAACTGCGTTTGAAAAAGTTTCTAATCACCCCAGGTTTTTTCTGGTAGATCCAATCCTCCTGATAATAAAAACACATATGTCACTTTTTCCACACTCTTCTGCCCTCAGTTTAATTCTATCAAAGAAATAGTTAAAAAATACCTGCCGGTTTTAAATTAGGATGCTAAACTACCCTATATACTCGTCTATAAGCCGACCCGTGTATAAGCCGACCACCTTAATTTTGCCACAAAAACTGGGAAAACTTATTGACTCACGTATAAGCCTAGGCTGGTAAATTTCAAAAATAAAAATAGATGACAATAAAAGTAAAATTAATTGAGACATCAGTAGGTTAAATGTTTTTGAATAGCCATATTGAATCAGGAGCACCATATAATGCTCCATACAGTTCATGATGGGCCCCATAAGCTGCTCCATACAAAACATGCCCCTTATAATGCTGCACAAAGGTTAATAATGGCCCCATAAGATGCTCCATAGAATAATATGTCCTCACCCCATAAGAAGTTCCATAGATTAAGCCCCATATGCTGCACCATAAAATATTCCATAGAAAAGGCCCCATAAGATGCTCCATAGTTTATGCCCCAGATGCTGCCCCATAAGATGCTCCATTGAATATGCCCCCCGTAAGATGCTCCATTGAATATGCCCCAATATGCTGCCCCATAAGATGCTCCATTGAATATGCCCCCATATGCTGCCCCCATAAGATGCTCCATTGAATATGCTCCCATATGCTGCCCCAATAAGATGCTCCATTGAATATGCCCCCAAATGCTGACCCCATAAGATGCTCCATTGAATATGCCCCCAAATGCTGACCTCATAAGATGCTCCATTAAATATGCCCCCATATGCTGCCCCCATAAGATACTCCATTGAATATGCCCCCATATGCTGCCCAATTGAATATGCCCCCATATGCTGCCCCCATAAGATGCCTCATAGATTATGTCCCCATATATTGCTGCTGCCCTACTGCGGGTATTAAAAAAATGACATACTCACCTCTTGTCCACCGGCATGATATGGGGGACAGGTGTTGCTGCTGGCTCTGGATCCGGCACCTGAGATATTCACCTGTCCCAGTTCCAACGCTGCTTGCTGCTGTCTGCCTGCTGGGTGCCTCTGCAGTGATGTTCAGCAGAGGGTGTGTACTGACTACGTCATTGCGCTCTCTGCTGCCTGAATGTCACTGACAGAGGGACCCATGGTCTCCCTTCTTTCCTTCAGCGGTCACGTGGTACCGCTCATTAAAGTCATAAATATGCGCATATTCATGAGTTAAATGAGCAGTACTATGTGACCGCTGTGGGAAGGAAAGGAGACCATGATACAAGCAGGAGGGCTGTAGAGATGTGCCGGTGGGGGTCAGTATGATCTGACACCCCCGCTCCTCCTCCCTCACCTACCCCCTGGCTATATGACTCGCGTATAAGCCGAGAGGAGGACTTTCAGCCCAAAAAAATGGGCTGAAAATCTCGGCTTATAAGCAAGTATATATGGTAAGTACTGTTGCGAACAATGGCTGTCGATTTGTTTGATTGTGCACCTGTGTCTAGGCCTGTATCACCCTTCATCTGTGGTGCTGGTCAGGCACTGTGTGGAGGTTAGACTTGAAATGTCTATGTCTGGACCTGGTCGACCTTTATCTGCACTCGCCTTTTCTGGCTCCATGGGAGTGATTCAGAAATGCTTCAGGTACATTTTGCATTTAATGTGGTTTTGCTTGTAATACATTTAGGAGGCTGTAATGGCACAGCGAATATAAAAAACGTAGATTAGGACTGCCCCGTATGAGAAAGCCTTGGCGTGGCGTGGTGGCTCAAATAATTGATAAATTTTTTGCTAAATATCTCATTTTGAAATACAGTTAGAAATTAATATGTGCATATGCACTTTAGGTATTGCGTTCTGACCATAAGCAGCACTGGCTTCTCCCCTTTTTTAAAAAAATACTTTTGGTTCCAAAATTGTGCTGATGTAAAGTAGACATGTGGGAAATGTTATTTATTAACTAATTTTTGTGATATATCGCTCTGATTTAAGGGCATGAAAATTAGAAGTTTGAAAATTGCTAAATTTTAAAATTTTTTGCCATATTTCCATTTTTTTCATACATAAATGCAAGTTGTATCAAAGAAATTGTACCACTAACCTGAAGTACAATTTGTCACGAAAAAACAATCTCAGAATCAGCGGGATCCGTTGAAATGTTCCAGAGTCATAAGCACATAAAGAGACAGTGGTCCGATTTCAAAATTAAGGTCTGGTCCTTAACCTACAAAATGGCTTGTTCCTTAAGGGGTTAAGCCATAATCATCAATATTAACAGAAATAAACACTTGAAATAAATTGCTCTGTGTGTAATGACTCCATATAATGCATGAGTTTCACTTTTTGTACTGAAGAACTGATATAAATTAACTTTTTGATGATATTCTAATTTTGTGAGATGCCCCTGTAATAAATTCTCCGTCTATCCTAATATGATATCAAAGAAACAATTTTCGGATTTAAACGTGCGCTGCTAGACAAAACGACTCCTTTCCAGATTGTGTACTTGTATACTTTTATTTTCCCAACGCGTTTCGAAGTCTCAAACTTCTTCCTGAACATTACTGGATCGCTCCCATGAAGCCAGATGGAGCAAGTGCAGATGAAGGCCAACCAGGTCTGAACATAGACATATCAGGAATGGCCTCTATTATCATCCAGCTTTGATATAACGTATCTAGATGAGTTCCCAGGATCTGCTGTTAGCACCTGCACTCTACGCACCGGTTACACCATGTGTTCACGCTATCATGTTCCGCCATAGCGTTTCTTCTTTGGATTTGCTAATCCCCAGATGTAGAGGGTAACAAAGGGAACCATCATATCCATTACACCTGCCATCATCCTGGCTCCTGGGTCACAGGTCTATCAGGTTTTAGGATGAGGAGAGAATCAGCATTGTAGGGTCATGTTAGGATAACATACCGTACACACAAGTCTTAGCAGTCGTGTTTTTTAGTCTCTGTGATTCCTACTTTTGGTCAGACAGGTAATAGACATGATTGACATGCTACGTGCCCTTCCACAGTTCTAGGTCTGCTTGGTTAGTCACAATTTCACCCACTGGCTTTCCTTATATATCCAATGTTGGGTCTTATATGACAGCAGAAATGTTGACTCTCCTATATTGGTCATCTAAGCTTGTTACATCTCCCTCTGGCTTCTACCATTGGTCAATAAAGACTAAACCGATGTGTTCTATAAATGGCAGACAGAAGATCATCCACCATCCCCGTGTGTCTGGGTGTCTATAGAACATTGGAGTTGCCATTTGGACAGCTACAATCTCCACGTCTACATTTAAAATGTGACAATGAGATTTCCTCTGCTGTAAAGTAGAGATGAGCGACTTTGCCTTTTTTCGGGTCGAGTCGGGTTTCATAAAACCCGACTTTCTCAAAAGTCGGGTCGAACGAAATCGGCCGATTATCGTGAAAAGTCGAAGGCCGACTGAAACACGAAACCCAATGCAAGTCAATGGGGTAGAAAAGTCGGCAGTGAGTGGAGGACAGGAAACACACCTACAGTGCCCTTTTTAATGCCAAAAACATCAATTCTTATTACTGAAGCTTGTCAACCTCAATTTACTTTATAATAATAGTTAGGCACTGAAAACTTGGGGGTATTTGGCTAAAGTTGTGGGGTGGGGTAGGGCTGGCTCCAGATTTTCATGTGCCCTGGGCCAAAGAGTGTCACTGGGCTCCTTTAACACATACCACAATTCATGATCCTCTGATACTGCAGAGAAATAGCGGTATAGTACAATGAAAAATACTTCACTTCTTACATCTCATGACTGATATCAAATTTAAATTCTCCAATAGCTACAAAAACGGACAGTATATTACTCCATACAGTATTATGGCCACCGCATAATGCGCTATACAGAGTAATGAGGCCCATATATTTCTCCATACAGAATCATTGGTCCCATATAATGTTTGAAACCATATATGATGAGCTCCACATAATGCTACAGTATATATTGGGCCCCATGGATGAAGCTCCACTGTCTTATGGGCCCAAATAATGCTCCACATATAATGGCCCCATTTCTAATGCTCCAGTGCATATTCAGCCCTGTAAATGCTGCTCCAGTGTCTGATGTCCACCTTTGGAATGTTCCAGTGTATGGTGGGCCTCATATATCATTCTCCAGAGTATAGTGCTCCCCAAAAATAGCTGTCCCAACATTGAAAACAATTAAATAAGTCTCCTCGCTAGTGAATCCCTGTACTAGTCTGGACTCCTCGTCGTCCCCATCTTCCATCTCACTGAACTTGGACTGTTTAGGCAGAGGGCGTACAGACGTGATGTCATCATGCTCTCTGACCAGAATGTCAATGTCAGGAAACGCGGAAGACGTCACGGCGGTGGAGCAGGGAGAGGTAAGTATTTCAACTTTGCAAGTGCTTTGATCCTGAGCAAGCAGGGGGGGCCCACTCGTTGCCGACGGCACAGGGCCCCTCATAGTACGCCGGTGTGTCTGATGGCGGGTGTGCACCCCCACCATCAGGGACACTTGATTCTACTATGAGGGACATTGTGCCAGTGCCGTTGCCAAACAGTGTGCCCACCCACCTGTCCAGGGCAACGGCACTCGCACGGGTGAGTGCGCCAGGTGGTGACCCCGGCCCTGTGGGGGGAGGCAGCCCAGTTAGGGAGGTGGAAAAATTGGCATATATTGATGGTGGACATTCAGCAGCTGCAAATGGAGTAATTGGAGAACTCCGTGGAAGAGGAGGACAAAAGCAAGCCATTTTTCTGGCAACCTACGCATCAGCAGGGGAAGGTGGGACAAAAACCTTTGAAACCAATGCATGGTTCATTTTAATGAAGGTTAGATCATAAACTTTTTGGGTCGACAGACGGGTCCTTTTTTCTGTCAGGATTGATCCAGCTGCACTGAAGACTCGTTCAGATAACACACTAGCAGCAGGGCAAGCGAGCTCCTGTAAGGCATATTGGGCCCATTCAGGCCAGGTGTCAAGTTTACTGACCCAATAGTCAAAGGGGAATGACCGGTGAGGGAGAACATCGATATGGGAGGAGAAGTAGTTTGTTACCATAGTTGACAACTGCTGTCTCCTGTCACTTTCGATCGATGCAGTATTACGAGTTGTGTGAGCGGTACTTGATAAATTAGTCCACATCATTGTCATGAAACCCCTGTGTCCAGCGCCACTTTGGCCGTGTGCACCACGAACACCTATTTCATGTTGCCACCTATGGCTTGTTGGAAAAACATCACCGCCGCTGTGTGCTGGGAATGCCTTAAACAAACGGTTTACCAGAGTTGCTTGTTTGTTAGCCAATATTAGATCTTGGTTCTCCTGTGGCATGATGTTTTGGAATTTGCCTTTATAGCATGGATCCAGGATGTTGGCCAACCACTAGTCGTCATCGTTCATCATTTTGGCAATGCGGGGGTCCCTTTTTAGGATCTGCAAGGCATAATCAGACATGTGGGCCAATGTTCCAGGTGTCAATGATGCACTGCAATTGCTGGGTGGAGGAGCACTTTCTGGCAAATCCACATCCCTCCAGTCACGCACAAACCCTGTACGTGACCTTGCCACACCAACATTTTTTCTTGCCCCCTGAGAAGCATCCTCCTCCCAAAAATAATCATCCCCCTCCTCCTCCTCCTCCTCTTCCTCTTCCTCTTCTTCCTCCTCGTCCACGAGACTTCCCTGACCAGAAAATGGCTGACTGTCATCAAGGCTTCCCCCCTCCTCTTCCTCCTCAGCTGCAGACGCCTGCTCCATAATGTGCGTCAAAGTTTGCATGAGCAGACGCATAAGTAGGATGCTCATGCTTATGATGGCTTCGTCTGCTCTTACCAGCCGTGTGCATTCCTCAAAACACTGAAGGAGTTTACATAGGTCTTTCAGCTTTGACCACTGCACACCAGACAACTCCATGTCTGCCTGCAAACTGCCTGCCCGTGTATCCTCCCACAAATTAATTCCTGCCTGCCTCTTTTCGCACAGCCTCTGAACCATGTGCAGGGTGGAGTTCCACCTTGTTGCAATGTCAATAATTAGGCGGTGCTTGGGAAGGTGGAGCAATTGCTGCAGCTTCTGCATACGACTGCATACGACTGCATACGACGGGTGACCAGCGGATGTGCGAGCACAGTCTTCGCACCTTATGGAGCAGGGCTGTTAACTCTGGATAGTTATTGAGGAAGCACTGCACCACCAGGTTCAAGGTGTGAGCCAGGCAAGGTATGTGTCTGAGTTTTGAAAGGGCTATTGCTGCCACAAAATTCCAGCCGTTTTCACTAACTACCTTGCCTGCCTCAAGATGTAGACTGCCCAGCCATGACTCAGCTTGTCGCTGCAAGTAGTCGGCCACTACCTCCGCGGTGAGTCTGTTGTCGCCCAAACGCATCATCTTCAGCACAGCCTGCTGATGCTTACCACTAGTTGTTCGATAGTGGGACACCTCGTGTGCAACACTGGCAGCTGCAGATGGAGTGCTCGTGCGACCACGCTCTGTGGACGAGCTTTCGCTTCTGGAGGAGGAGGGTCGAATGCCTACAGCCAACTGTTTCCTATACTGTGGGTTAGGCAGCACTGTCCCTCCGCCGCTGTCCCCTGTGGACCCTGCATCCACCACATTAACCCAGTGCGCAGTGATGGACACGTAACGGCCCTGGCCATGCCGACTGGACCATGCATCTGTTGTGAGGTGCACCTTTCCACTCACTGATTGCTTGAGTGCATGGGCAATGCGGTCTTTCACATGCACGTGGAGGGCTGGGATGGCTATTCGCGAAAAGAAGTGTCGACTGGGTAGGTCATAGCGTGGTACTGCGTAGGCCATGAGCTCGCGGAAAGCTTTGCTTTCATCCAACCAGTAGGGCATCATCTCTAACGAGATTAGTTTGGCAATGTGGGCGTTCAAAGCCAGTGTACGCGGATGAGAGGATTAGTACTTTCTTGTCCTACTCAGAGTCTCTGGTAGGGTGAGCTGGACTTGAGAACTGCATATGGTGGAACTAGCAGTGGACATGGTGGACTGAGAGAGGGTTGGTGATGGCGATGGTGTTGGTGGTGTTGCTGATGGCCTAGATTCAGTCTTTCGTAGCAATAACATTGTGATTCCATGACTGCTTTGCCCTTGCGATGACACCTCGACATTTGCTGCTGGTGGTGTGCTAACCGGTGGGCTTACAGTGGGGGAAGCAATGTAGTGTCGCTGACTACCTTCTTTGGGAGCAGTTGCACATGTGGTACGTGAGGTTTGGTAGTCCGTCCATGCTTGCAAGTGCATGGTGGCTAAATGTCTAAGCATGCAACTGGTATTCAAATTTCTCAGATTTTTCCCTCGGCTAAAGGTCTTTGCGCACTTCTTACAGATAACCTTTGCCTGATCATTAGGATTTTGTTCAAAAAAGTGCCACACTGCACTCTTCCTACTATGGAAGACATTTTGAGACCTTGCACGCTGTGCTAATTTGACCGTCTGGCCAAGCTGTCCTGCAACTCTTTTGGTTTTTGTAACACGTTTTTGGACTGCTACGGTCATGCCAGATAACAGCTGTTGTGATGTCGCTGTCTGCTGCGGATCCTCCTCCTCGTCTTCTGAGCTATTGGCAGCGGCACCCTCTTCCCCCAATGGATGCCAATCTGGGTCAACAACTGGGTCATCCATCACCTCCTCTTCAATTTCATGTGCACCTTCCTCTGTGTCACCATGTAAGGTGGTATAGTATGCGGGAAGGGGCACCTGAGATTCATCAGGGTAAGATTCTGGCTCAGTACACTGCGAGGACAATGTAGTGCTCTGAGTGAATGTACCAGTAGAAAAATCTAGCAGTGCACTCCATGTCAGATTCATCTTGGCCTGGGGAATTCACGATTTGACTTGCTAACCCAGGCATGGTATGAGAAAAGAGCTCCATGGAGAAATCGGTAGTGTGGCCTGCCACATCCTTCACTTTTGGTAGGGGTGAAGGAAACGAGGAAAGGTGTTGTTCCTGGCCAGGAGCCTCCAATGACGACTCAGTGCTTTTATTTTTTGAAACTTCAGAAGAGGAGGCGAGAGAACAAGAGGCTGTGTCAGCAATGTAAGCCAAAACTTGTTCCTGATGCTTCGGCTTTAAAAGTGGTTTACCTACTCCCAGAAAAGAGAGCCTTTGAGGCCTTGTGGAGCCAGACAATGACGCAGGCTCAACACCTACTGCCTTAGTTGCTATTGTGCTTTTGCCACTACCAACAGATGCACCACCAACATCACCACCACCACTATCGGGACCAGCTGGCAACCCCTGCCCACTTCCATGGCGTCTACCACCATACTTGCTCATTTTTGTGAAAATGTAACCAAAATACCACCAGTTATATGGTACTGTAAAACAAGGTAGAAGGTGTATCTACTATTGGTGAGAATTTGAATCTCACTATAGATTTGAGGACGCAGAACTATTGTCTCTGGCCCAGTAGAGATTACACCTCAATGTAACAGACTGAAATTGGATGGTGTTTGACAAGGTGGAGGGTGCCTATAGGATTGGTGAGATTTTGAATCTCACTATAGATTTGAGGACACAGAACTATTGTCTCTGGCCCAGTAAAGATTACACCTCAATGTAACAGGCTGAAATTGGATGGTGAATGACAAGGTGTAGGGTGTCTATAGGATTGGTGAGAATTTGAGTCTCACTATAGATTTGAGGACGCAGAACTTTTGTCTCAGGCCCAGTAGAGATCACACCTCAATGTAACAGGCTGAAATTGGATGGTGAATGACAAGGTGGAGGGTGTCTATAGGATTGGTGAGAATTTGAATCTCACTGTAGATTTGAGTTCCATAATCAATTCTGAATATTTTTTTATAGATTTGAGGACGCTGAACTATTGTCTATGGCCAAGTAGAGATTACCCGTTAATGTAACAGGCTGAAATTGGATGGTGAATGACAAGGTGTAGGGTGTCTATAGGATTGGTGAGAATTTGAATCTCACTATAGATTTGAGGACGCAGAACTATTGTCTCTGGCCCAGTAGAGATTACACCTCAATGTAACAGACTGAAATTTGATGGTGTATGACAAGGTGGAGGGTGCCTATAGGATTGGTGAGATTTTGAATCACACTATAGATTTGAGGACACAGAACTATTTTCTCTGGCCCAGTAGAGATTACACCTCAATGTAACAGGCTGAAATTGGATGGTGCATGCCCTTCTCAAAGATGGTGGTGACCGATGCCTATGTCATCGCGTTGCCCACAGTGTGCGTCCTCCATCATTGGCTGAAAAAGGGCGCTGGAAGCATCTTTTGAAATGCAACTTTGGCACTCTGGTCGCCGACCTCGTGGCCGACCTCACGCTATGGTCGGGTTTCGTTTCATGAAACCTGACTTCAGCGAAAGTCAGCGACTTTTGAATATGACCGACCCTTTTCGCTCAACTCTACTGTAAAGCAAATAATGTAGGTGAATTTTCTTTTTTCTCCCCTAATATTCAATAAAATAAAAAATACTTCTGTGGCTATTTTTACTTATTTTTCACATTTAAATGTTTCTTATCATCCAACCAATTTTACAACAAGATAAAGACAACACAAGTAAGCACGGAATGGAATTTTTATATGTTTATTCCATTTAAGGAATGTATAGAATTAATCAAGATCGGCACACGTGGACAGAATTGTTGGTACCCCTCGTTTAATGACAGAAAACCCCACAATGGTCACAGAAATAACTGGAATCTGACAAAAGTATTAAATAAAAAAATCTATGAAAATGAACTAATGAAAATCAGACATTGCTTCTCAGCCATGCTTCCACTTCCACAGAATTTTTAAAAAAGTAAAACTCATGAAATCGGCCTGGACAGAAATGATGGTTCCTTAACATAATATTTTATTGTACAGCCTTTTGAGGCAATCTCTGCAATCAAACAATTCCTGTAGCTGTCAATGAGACTTCTGCACCTCTCAGTATTTTCGCCCACTCCTCAAAAGCAAACTGCTCCAGTTGTCTCGTGTTGGAAGGTTGCCTTTTCCATACGGCATGTTTGGGTTCTTTCCCAAGATGCTCAATAGCCCCCTTCAGAATAGTCCAATGTTTGTCTCTTAGCCATTCTTGGGTAATTTTAGCTGTGTTGTTGAGAGACCCATGACCTGTGACTGAGATGAAAGTATCTGACAATGTGCAGAACATTTCTCTCTAGAATCCCCTGATAGTCTTGAAATTTCATTGTACCCTGCACAGATTCTAAACACTCTGTGTCAGATGCAGCAAAGCAGCCCCAGAGCATATCAGAGCCTCCTCCATGTTCCACAGTAGGGACAGTGTTCTTTTATTGATATGCTTCTGTCTTTGAACATGGAGCTGATGTGTCTTGCCAAAAAGTTAAATTTTTGTGTCATCTGTCCATAGGACATTCTCCCAGAAGATTTGTGGCTTGTCAACATGTACTATGGCAAATTCCAGTCTGGCTTTTTTATGATTTTTTTTTGAACAATGGTGTCCTCCTTGGTCATCTCCCATGAAGTCCATTTTGGCTCATACAATGACAGATGGTGCGATCTGACACTGATGTTCCTTATGCTTTAAGTTCACCTTCTGTTTAGAAGTTTTTGCGGCTCTTTTGTTACCAATGGTATTATCCATCTCTTTGATTTGTCATCAATTTTCCTCCTGCGGCCACATCCAAGGAGGTTGGCTACAATCCCATGGATCTTAAATTTCTGAATAATATGTGCACCTGTAGTCACAGGAACATCACGCTGCTTGGAGATGGTCTTATAACTTTTACCTGTAACATGTTTGTCTACAATATTCTTTTTAATCTCCTGAGACAACTCTTTCCCTTGTTTCCTCTGGTCCTTGTTGTGTGTGATACACACCATGTCACCACACAGCACAGTGAGTATCTGTAGCCTCTATACAGGCCACTCACTGATTCCAAGATTGTAGACACCTGAGATGCTAACTAGTGGACACACCAAGATTTAACGTGTACCTTTTGTCATATTATTTTCAGGGGTACCATCATTTCTGTCCAGGCCTAATCATAAGTTTTCTTTTTAATAAAAAATCAGTGGAAGCATGGTTGAGAAGCAATGTCTGACTTTTATTTGTTCATTTTCATAGATTTTTTATTTATTATTACCTTTGTCAGATTTAAGTTACTTCTGTGACCATTGTGGGTTTTTCTGTCATTAAACGAGGGGTACCAACCATTTTGACCACATTTGTATGTCACTAACATGAAAAAGCTCTGTCCCCTCCAAACCTATCAACTACTTGTGCAACTCTTAGCAGGAATAATCAGACATTTGCTGTACCTTGTGAAGAGTTTTACATAGCTGTGAATGAATTTTGGACAGTCTTTTCATATCAGGTTTTATCACAATGTCTCAGATCATGGAATCCACAACCTTCACTTTCTTGCCTTTGAGCCATTCAGAGGTGAACTTTTTGTATGGTGTGGGGATGATTGTCTTCTGTAGAACCTGGATGACTTGTAGACATGGGGTTCTGGCGATATTCGGATTTGCACAATTGTGCAGATTTTACCAGGAAACTTGATTAGTACCCAATTTATTCTCTGTGAATTGAATGTCTGTTATTATTCTCAGGGATCCATAGATGTAGAACAAATATAATAGTTCATCGCTCAGCTTTGTTGCTTACTGCCCTCCTACAGTACTCGGTGTTAGGATTGGCGGAAGGCACCAAATAAGAAATTATAATAATGTGCTTTCACAACCCAGGGTCTACCGTGCGGTGATGGAGAAACCGCAGCTAGCACAATGGCGGAGCAAGGCTGCAAGAAAACACTTAAAGCACACTGAGTTAGATGTCACTCAGTGTGCACAGAGAGCAAAGTATCAAGCTCTATTACACCACAGAGCAGTATAATGAAGCAACGCAAAAAGGACTATACCCTGTTAGACTGCACAAGCATATAGAAAAATACTAATTGGGGTTCCTGTAACTTAATCCCCCAAGGAAGACTAAGCCGGTGGTTGGACCTGCACTGACACACGGTGTGCTTTAGGATGCCCGGTGCAGATGCTAAGTTCAAGCGGGAGATCCCACCCTACACTGCCTGTGTAGAAAAACATTTGCAGTGCTATTGTAATACAACGGCCGCCAGGGGGTAGCTGCTGCGGCCGCTCCATTACTCACTGTGCTGGAGGCTGTTTCATCACCCGTATGCTGTCCACTTTGAGGACCCAATTGACTGCAGACAGAGGCTGGAAACGACTTTAACAACTCAGCTTTATTCTCTTCAGGGCACAGCATATCTACAACGGCTACAGGACTCTTTACTTGGTAACAGCAGTACATCTTCATCTACAGCAGTACGTCACTTCTTCTTTCACTTCACACGTATGCACCACACAAACAAGCTGACACATCACACAGAGCATGATAAACACGGAACACTTCCCTTCTTCCAGAGCCCGACTTCAGTCCACGAAGGTTCCTGACTTATCCGTTACAGCTCACCCCTTTACGGCACTGTTGCTCCTGTTCGTGTCCTAGGTTCGCAGCTCACTAGACTCTCCACACAGCCTCCGTACTCCAGCTGCTTCTCCCACAGGGGACTCTCCCACGTATCTCCCTGGCTTGCAATTCTCCAGACACGGGCTGGACTCAATAGACTGGCTTGGTTTTCACTTCAGCTCTTCCTTGCTAGCTGACTTGACCACTGAGACTCCTTCTTCGGTCTCCCTAGTCCTGCAGTCCCCAGTCTCTAACTACAGCACCTCCAGCACCACTACGTGCTGGCTACAGTTGTAGGCATTTGCTGTGTTCACTTCTGTCCAGTCCAGCTACCCCCGGCTCACTGACTTATTGGAGGGAAAACTATCTCCTTTCCTCCTGTCTAGCCACTCCTCTAAGTTAACCCTTCTAACCGTCTTCTCACTAGTTGAACTCAGTGCCCCCATCAAGTGGCCCTTTTCTAATATAACACCTAACTATCTAAATAATGTTGTGTGGACGCAAACACACACACACAACATACATACAACACACAGATAATACACATTAATGTTACTATTTACAGGGTGAGGCCCTTGACCTCCTTACACTATTAGAGGCACATGTGCACACAGGGTGGTAAAGTAGCCACCAACACACCAAACACACATGATACCAGGGCACAGTATTCGCCATTGAGAGCTTTTTATACCTTGCTCAAGTCCAGACAGAAAGGACCTTGCCAGTGGACCAATCTGAAGCTACCACATCACCAGAGCACCTGACGTCCGAGCACCTATGGGAAGGCACCATATCAGTGACATGCTCAGTAGGGTGAAATCTGGACTTGGGCTCCAGAACACAGCGCTGCACGTGTAAACTAGTAGTCACCACAGGCTTTTACTGGAGGGACAGCAGTAACTACACATGCAGCACAAGCCTGGGCAAGGCGCTGTGACCGAAGTCTGTGCTGAGCAGTCATCCCAGCGGCTGAGCCTGAACGGGAGGCCACAGCACCAGACATGGCTTGAGATCCTTCCCGTGCAGAGAATCCCGGTGCCTAACACTCGGCACATCTTAAAGTTGCCGTGTGTTTAATCTGTTTGTTAGGTCAGGACAGAATGACTTTTTGCATGCTCAGCGTCATCCTGGGAAATCCTGTCCTACAAAGCGAGTCATACTGTTGCTGCACAGGTCGCGAAATTGCAACGCCACTATGACTTTACAATGCACATGCACAAAGACATCCTGGACCTAGGAACAGACTCTAGGCTGGGGCATCGCTTGAACTATATGAATTTGCATTGATGCTCACAGAAACTGTATGACATGCACTCTAGGCTGGTAGTCCTAGCCTACTGTGAATATGCAGTGCTCAATGGTGATTAACCACTCTAAGAAACCTCGTATCAAAAATGTACCCACCAAATGTCATAATTCATGGATCAAAACTAAACTACACTGCCCAGCACTCTCTGAAAAAACTATATTCATAAAATATCCCATGTCCCATTTAGTCTTTTTATTTTCCCACTACTTTGGGATGGTAGGAAGTGTGGAGGCCTGATTCTGAAATAGCATATGATGTACCAGCCAAAAATTCTTAGATTGCAGCAAGCTAGTTCAAAATTATAAAAAAATCTAAAACTAATATACTTTATTCAAGACTAGTGTTGAGCGATACCGTTCGATACCCCAAAATATCGTATCGGATGGTATCGCCCGATACGAAAAAAATATCGGGTATCGCCGATTCCGATGCCGGAAGTCCCATTCAAGTCTATGGGACTTCCGGTATCGGAATTTAAAAAAGCCCTTTATTTCCTTGTTGGCTAATTCTACATAATTGAAAACAAATAAGAATCATGTAGAATTTATTGTGGGAGGTGGAGGAGACATTAAAGGCATAGTGGTTTATTCAAATCACATGGCATAGCATTAATTCCAATTTTTTTTTCAAGACGTTAGGAGTTAAAAAGATATTGACTATGTTAACTTTTTTATATTTAGTCAGATATGTATGTTTCACAACTTCCATGCTCTTCACCTTCTTTTGTACTTCTCCCACACTTTCTCCTTCATGATCCGCAGCAGTAGCATTTTTTTCATCAACTTTTTCTTCACCTTATTCATCTTCTTCTTCATCTTCTTCCCATTAATTTTTTTTTTCCATTCTTCATATTCTTCTTATTCAGCTATTATTAATTTTCATATGCTATTTCTTCATCTTCTTCCTATTCTTCTTTTTCTTCATTTTCGTATGGTGACAGGCATTCCTGTAGTACTTATCTATAAAAGTTATAAGATTACACCTTACGTTCTGCCTGTCACAAAAGATTTACAACAGGATTTGTCCGCGTTCAGTTTGGCCTGCAGCAGCAGGCATTTTCCAGGGGCACCACGAGGAGGAACGGACTCACCCCCATTTACTGCTTAGTCTTCTTCTGCTTATAATTTTGATTTCTTCTATGCTGATTTTTAGTCTTATGCTTAATGTTCTTCTGCTTTCTGTTCTTCTGCTTTTGCTTCTTCTGCTTCTTGTTCTTCTGTATTTTGTTCTGTATCTTGGTGGTTGTCTTCATGTTCTTTGTCCTCTTGGTCATATTATTTAGGGTCATATTTCTGGTCTTCTTTGGTGTGGTCTTCAGGGTCGTCGTCATCAGGGTCGTCGTCATGGAGGTCAATAAGGATTACCAAAGACAATTTCAAAAAGCTTGATCTTGGAAATGTAGCAGAAGGTACAAGAAGGCTGAGAAACTGGCGAGAACCAGCTGACAGTACTGGAACCCCTATTGGCAGCAGAAGGAACAATAGCCAATGGCACTACTGAGGAACAGCTGACGGTGCTGGACCCCGGTTACTATGCAGGAGGTACCTGTGCTAGAAACCACTACCAAGGAACAGCTGACCTTGCTGGACCTCGGATACCGAGAAGGAGGCACCTAGGCCAAAGGCTCTGGCGAGAACCAGCTGACAGTGCTGGCACCCGGATGGGTAGTAGAAGGAACAAGAGCCAATGGCACTACTGAGGACCAACTGACGGTGCTGGACCACTGTTACTAAGCAGAAGGTACCTGTGCTAAAAAGCACTACCAAGGACCAGCTGACGGTGCTGGACTTCGGATACCGAGATGGAGGCACCTAGGCCAAAGGCTCTGGCGAGAACCAGCTGATAGTGCTGGATCCCGGGTGGGTAGCCGAAGGTACCCATCCAAAGCAAAGTAGCCAGGCTGCAAGCCGGCCGCAGTTACCGGAACCCACAGTTCTACAGGGGGTCCATGTCCCATTGGCACTACGGATCCAGCCTTCAGTGCCAGTTCCCGCAGCCCACATAGGAGTCACCTAAACTGCAGGCACCGTAGAGTCGGCTAACCCGGCCGCAAGACGACAGTACAACGGATTGTTGGCATAGTGACCTTGACACTACCCGGAAACAGCTAGCGTGCTGGAACCAGGCTGGGCAACAGGGAGTACCCGTGCCAAAGACACTGCCGAGCACCAACTGGCGTTTTTGGAACCCAGGGACAATCATGGTAAAGGCCGAGACCTACTTGGTGGTAGTTTTAGATTGTTTGTAGGCTACAACAGACTGTCAACATGATCCAATTAGGCATCTGTCTCCACTCTGTTTCCAGGATTTCACGTGACCACCAACACCGCCAGTTTATGCGTACAGTAGCCATCTGCCCAATCCACACGTGTTCCTGTGTTACTGGGGTTCTGTAATGTCAGCAGATCCCCTGATGTGTGTCTGCCACTGTCTCCTGCTCTGTCCACATTCCCACCACTTGCAGTGGGAAGGTGGACAGCGCAGGAGACAGTGCCGGACACACATTGGGGGATCTGCTCACGTAACATAACACCAGGAACACAGGAACAAGTGTGGAATGCGTGGATGGCAACTGTGAGCAGGAACTGGCGGTGTTGGAGGTCAGGGGAAATACTAGAGTCATAGTGGAGACAGAGGCCAAATCAGAGAATGTTTAAATCTGTAGTAGTTACAATTTGGAGGCAGCAGCAGTTTGCCCTCCACACAGCAGGGGATCAGCTGACGTTACTGACCGCCACTTTCACATGAACGAGTGTTTTTTTTCTGTGTGGACAGCACTTCCAAGCACCAACTGGCGTTGTTGGAGCCCAGGGACAATCATGGTGCTGGCCGAGGCCTACTAGGAGCCAGGTGTAAATCGGAGGTATTTTGACTTTGGAGGGAGCAGGACACTTTGCCCTCCACACAGCAGGGGATCAGCTGACGTTACCGAACCCCACTTTCACATGAACAAGTGTTTTTTTCTGTGTGCACGAACTGGCGTTGTTGGAGCCCAGGGACAATCATGGTGTAGACCGAGGCCTACTTGGTGGCAGTTTAAGATAAGACGTTTGAATTTGGAGGCAGCAGGAGAGTTTGCCGTACACACAGCAGGGGATCAGCTGACGTTACCGAACCCCACTTACACATGAGCGGGTGTTTTGCCTGTGCGTACAGCACTTCTGAGCACCAACTGGCGTTGTCGGAGCCCAGGGAAAATCAGGTAGTAGGCCAAGGCCTACTTGGAGCCAGGTGTAAATCTGAGGTTGTTTGACTGTGGAGGGAGCAGGACACTTTGCCATACACACAGCGGGGGATCAGCTGACGTTACAAAACCCCACTTACATTTAGCGAGTGTTTTGTCTGTGCGTACAGCACTTCTGAGCACCAACTGGCATGTCGGAGCCCAGGGAAAATCAGGTAGTAGGCCGAGGCCTACTTGGAGCCAGGGGTAAATCTGAGGTACTTTGACTTTGGAGGGAGCAGGACGCTTTGCCATACACACAGCGTGGGATCAGCTGACGTTACCGAACCCCACTTACACTTGAGCGAGTGTTTTGTCTGTGCAGACAGCACTTCTGAGCACCAACTGGCGTTGTCGGAGCCCAGGGAAAATCAGGTAGTAGGCTGAGGCCTACTTGGTGGCAGTTTTTGATTGTTTCTACACTACTACTAACTGTCAACGTACTCCAATTAGGCCTCTGGCTTCACTCTGTTTCGAGTATTTCCTCTGGCTTCCAAACACGCCAGTTGCTGCTCTGAAATGCCATCTGCACAACCCACACTTGTTCCTGTGTTACTGGGGTTCTGTAACAGCAGCTTCTCCCTAGAGGTGAGTCAGGCAATGTCTCCTGCTCAGTCCACTTTTCCACTACAAGGAGTGGGAATGTAGACAAAGCAGGAGACATTGCCGGACTCACCTCTGGAGATGAGCAGATGTTACAGGACCCAGGTAACACAGGAACAAGTGTTAATTGTGCAGACGGCACTTGAGAGCAGAAACAGGCGGTGTTGTAGGCCGGAGGAAATACTCAAAACAGAGTGGAGACAGAGGGCAAATCAGAGAACATATTAAATCAGAGGTAGTCAGAAGTTGTAGGCAGCAGGAGAGTTTGCCGTACACACAGCAGGGGATCAGCTGACGTTACCGAACCCCACTTACACATGAGCAAGTGTTTTGTCTGTGTGGACAGCACTTCTGAGCAACAACGGGCATTGCTGTAGCCCAGGAAATAAAGTTCAGGTCATAGAAACATGAACACAACAGGAGACCTGGATCCTGTTGCCAGCCAATTATTTATTCTGGAAGAGAACTGGCAAATTCAGGTGAGATCCAGGCCTTGTTAATTTTCAGAAAAGTAAGCCGGTCAACATTATCGGCGGATAGTCGCGTGCGACGGTCTGTTACCACACCACCTGCAGCACTAAAGACACGTTCCGATAATACACTGGCAGCAGGGCAAGCCAGCACCTCCAATGCATACTGGCTAAGCTCCGGCCATGTATCCAGCTTAGAGACCCAATACTTGAACGGGGAAGAGCCGTCTGGGAGTACACTAACAGGGCAAGACAAATAGTCTGTCACCATCTGACGGAAACGTTGCCTCCTGCTGACTGGAGCCGTCTGTGATGGTGTAGCTGTTTGTGGCGGTCCCACAAAACTTTTCCACATTTGGGCCATACTTGCCTTGCGGTCCCACAAAACTTTTCCACATTTGGGCCATACTTGCCTTGCCTTGTCCTGCGGCACTGCCTCTGCTACCTCTTTGTGCAGAGCTTCCTCCACTGCCTCTACCCACATGGCTGCTTTGAAAAGCACTACCAGCAACACTTGCGGGGGGAATGGAGAACATGATGGCCTGCACAAGTGTTTCTTGGTACTCCCGCATTTTTTGCTCCCGGTTCAACTGTGGTATGAGGCTTTGTAAGTTGTCCCGGTAGCGAGGATCTAGGAGGGTGTACACCCAATAATCAGCCGTGTGGAGAATGTTGGCGATGCGGCGGTCATTTAACAAGCACTGCAGCATGAAATCAACCAGGTGCTGCAGACTGCCAACTGGACCGGAAACGCTGTCCCCAGCTTGAAGCAGCATCTCAGCCTGCTCAGCATCACCCCACCATCGCTGTACACACTGAGTACTAGAGCCTTGTGTACCTCCCTCCTCTGGAGAGATGTGTTCCTCCTCCTCCATTGACTCCTCGTCATCCTCCTCACTAAGTGTCCCCTGCCTGGGCCTTTGTGTGGAAGCACGTTGCGCAGACTTGCCAGAAGCAGATGGCATTTCTGACTGCTCATCCTCGACCTCTTCAAAGACCTCCTCACTTAGTGCTTGTAAGGTTTTTTGAAGCAGACAGATAAGGGGGGACAGTCATGCTGACTAGTGCATCATCTGCACTGGCCATCCGCGTGGAGTCATCGAAGGCACACAAAACTTGGCAGATGTCCCTCATAGTGGCCCACTCAGTGGTGGTGAAGTGTGTCCGGTGCACAGTGCGACTTGTTTGCGCCTGATGCAGCTGGTACTCCATTACTGCTGCCTGCTGCTCACACAACCGCTCCAACATATGTAACGTTGAATTCCACCTGGTGGAGAGGTCACATATGATGCGATGTTCTGGCAGGCGGATTCGGCGTTGCAGAGATGCAATGCGCGATCTTGCCATGCTGGAACGCCGCAAGTGAGCACACTCTAGGCGAACCTTATGCAGCAGTGCATCAAGATCCGGATAGTCCCTCAGAAAGCTCTGCATGACCAAATTGAGCACGTGTGCCAGACATGGTATGTGAGTGAGGTTGCCTTGGCCCAGAGCTGCAAATAGATTTCGGCCATTGTCATTCACTACCAAACCTGGCTGGAGATTCGCTGGCACAAACCACACATCGCTCTCCTGCTTGATGGCATTCCAGAGCTCCTGTGCTGTGTGGCTCCCGATTCCCCATAGAAATTAATTTAAGGATGGCCTGTTGACGTTTGGCCACACCTGTGCTCATATCTGGCCTAACAGGCTCATGCAGTGCTGATTCCGAGGAACTAGAGTAGGAGGAGGACTCAATATGTACAGACTGCATTCCTGCAATCCTTGGAGTTGGCAGAATACGTACAGAGCCACTCTCCAGATCTGTACCCGGCTCCACAACATTGACCCAATGGACAGTGAGGGAAAGGTATCGTCCCTGTCCATGGCTACTGGTCCACGCATCGGTGGTCAGGTGGACCTTGCTACTGACGGCGTTTAGTAGCGCATTTTTAATTTTTCCCTCCACATGCTTTTGCAGGGCAGGGACGGCTTGCCTGCTGAAATAAAAGCGGCGTGGCACATTGTATTGTGGAACTGCCAATGACATCAAGTTCCGGAAGGTGTCAGTCTCCACCAGCCTGAATGACAGCATCTCAAGGGCCAGTAGTTTGGCAATGCCGGCATTCAGAGCCAGTGCTCGGGGATGGTTTGCCGAGTATGGCCGCTTTTTCTCCCATGCCTGTGCTACCAATTGCTGGTGAGTGGCCTGGGAGTGTGCTGATGACTGAGAACGTGGTCCAGAGGGTGGATTTTCACTTGGTCTCTGGACAACAGGGCAGTGGTTCTTCCATGGCGTTCCAGTGAGGAAGCCGAACCAGCTGTGTGTGAGCTGGAGGAAGAGGCCCCAACACGAGCTGAAGAGGTGGTAGGTGCTGCTGAAGGTTGGCCTACATCTTCAGTGTGTCTGTGTAACTCCACCTCGTGCTTGGTACGCACATGTTTCCACATATTTGTGGTATTGAGGTTGCTCACATTTTTCCCTCGTTTAACTTTCTGATGACACAGCTTGCATTTGACAAAGCAAATGTCATCTGCAACTGTGTCAAAAAAAGACCACGCACTGCAAATCCTGGGAGAGCCCGTTTTCTATTTTGGAAGAGGATTGCTCCTCACGGGTGCCAAAGTGGAGGCTACTGGCAGCCAAGTCTGCCCCCGCCCTCTCCCTCCTCTTTTTGCCGTTCGGGGAATCTCTTCCTCAGAGCTGCTCCCACCACCTTCCTGTGGCTGACGCCATGATGGGTCAAGGACCTCATCATCTCCACTCCCCTCTTCAAGCACCGGCTGGTCCTGGGTTGTCTCGCCAGCACCGTACGCACCAGAAATTGGCAACTGAGTCTCATCATCATCAGATGAGCACTGAGGTGTGGTGACAATAGGCACTGGCCCACCCGCCTCTTCAGATTCAGAGGGAAAAGCAGTTGCGCATCACTGCATACTCCCTCTTCTTCACGCTCTAGAATGCTGCTTGGCTGGCCACCTCTTTCCAAGCCAACAGATTCTGAGAACAGAAGTAAAGATTGAGATGGCTCCTGTCCAGGTCTCTCAGACTGCCTGGGCAATTTGGCAGGTGATGAAGAGACAGATGGTTGCTCTTCAGTGCTCTGGCCCTGGGAGGATGCGGAAGTCATTGAAGTGGATGCGTTACCTGCCATCCATCCGACAATGGCTTCAATTTGTTCGTCACGCAGCAGTGGGGTACGGCGAGGTCCTACAAAGCTGCGCATGAAGGACTGTTGCCTGGTAAAAGTGGGGGATTCCGGGTCACTGGTGGCCGCAGCAGACACCGAATCCCCACGTCCTCTCCCTGCTGAATCCCCCCGTCCTCTCCCTGCTGAAACTCCACGGCCACGACCATGTGCCTTACTCCCTGCCTTCTTCATCTTGGTAGACTGATAAAGATAGGCAGAAAAGTAAAAAATGGGGGGCTTAGTGTTCTTATTCCTGAACACCTGCTAACCAGTATAAGAAACACTAATTTGGCTAAGAGTGTGTGTACTACACTTTAATATGATCAAATGTGGCCTACACAACTCTAAAGTGGAGTGTTTGGTGAACTTTATTTCCTTTTTTTTTTTTGGGGGGGAAGGAAAGGATGTGACCAAAGTTTGAAAGCTATAGTGTCACAAACTTTTTGGAGCGATTACAATGCAGGAAGCTAACCTACAATGCAATTGATGAGGCTCCAAAAAATAGGGTGATACTAGTCTGGCTGGCCCTGAAGGGCACAAGCCAGCAAAAAGGCTCCTCTATCTAATCCTATATAGTGTTTGCAACCAACCAATGACAATGATGCGGATGGAAGCACACTAATATAGGAGCAAAAATCTGGACAAATTATCTGCAAAAAAAGGACTATGTTTGAGGCAGTGATGCACGCTGAGCGGACTACAACCAGCGGTGGCTGTAGAACACACTGCAACGTGAGCTGCACTCACACACAGAGAGACCTATCAGACAGCCAAAAACAGTGCAGAGAAATGGGCTATAGCACTGAAAGGCTGCTGAAAGGCTCCACTGTCCACTCCTTTAGTGTTTGCAACCAACGTATATGGATACGTATGGAAGCACACTATACATGAGAAAAAAAAAGCAGCAATAAAAGAAAAATATGTATGAGGCAGAGACACACGCTGGGCGGCCTACAAGCAGACGTGCCTGCAGGACACACTACACAGCGTGGGTCTGCACTCACACAGCCCTTGCAGACAGCTATTAAAACAGCACTGCTGGGCTAAAAAAATGCTACAGTGGTGGATTATGTAGCCTGGGTAGAGCAATAGATATGTTTGATGATCGCTATTTCTAACTGTCCCTCACAGTCTTCAACAGCAGCCTGTCCCTAACTGAATTCACAGCAGAGTGAACCCGAAATGGCGGCGGCGGCTTTTATAGTGCATCATGACATCATTTCAGCAGCCAATCACAGCCATGCCAGTAGTTAACATGCCTACATGCCTAACAGGATGTGCCCACACTTCTGAGGATCCCCATTGGCTGAATTAAATCGAGCGGGCTCCTAGCATTATGGGAACTTCCGATTCCGGTATTCGATATGAAAAAAGTATCGGAACTAAGTATCGGAATTCCGATACAGCGAATATCGGCCGATACCCAATACTTGCGGTATCGGAATGCTCAACACTATTCAAGACACATTTAAAAAGAACCTGTAGGTTCCTACTAAACGTGCACGTGGGACAAAAGACAGACAAACAGAAAATCGCATACAATGAATATCTATGCGATATATAGGACACCAGACATCTTAACACGAGAGGCTTGACTCAAAATGACAGTGCTCGGAGTAAACCTCTCAATTATATCCTATACAGAACTGTCTCAACAGAAGCCATTGGTGCCTGTCAAAGCATTCACCTTATTTCTGATTCCTAGGAGATACTCTCCTTTTTGAATGCTTAGAATAGTCTATGTTACACAGAAAAAATAATTTCTTAAGGACAAATGAACGTCCGCCCTGTAATGACTAAATGTAAACATACACATGTCCCATAGGCACTATAGCAGCACATACATATATGAAGTAGGTGGCATATAAAGCAAACTGGGGTTCATAAACTGATATATGAGTCATGTCTCTCATTTCCCAGTAAGGGCACATATCAACATTACTAATTTCCCACCCCCTCATTCAAGTTTGCATAAGAAAAAGGCATATATCACGGAAGGATCTCACCCATTTTAGTACCAATAATGGGTTCCTCCGTAAGTACACTACTCCCTTCCCCGACGCGTTTCGTTGTGCTCATGCTCATCAGGGGAGTTTTCGGGTGTAAACTGATGCTTCATGCTCCAAAATGCCCTCTGCATACTTCACATAGCCGCCCTGTTATTGATCCTGTTGTACGTTCCCATGCCCGCACCCCAAAATTTTTTTTAAACTAAAGTCATACAGTAGGGGACATGTCACTTTTAAATCTTTTGGCGCAACTACTCAGTCTCATACAGTAGGGGAGATCTGTTTTAAATTGTTTGAAGCACAACTTCTTTGTTATACAAGCCACATCCACACAGATTTTTTTTTTGTGACTAACTTGATTCAGCACTCCATATTTCACCTTGTCATTTAGTACCACTGAAATTCAGCTGTGCAGAGGTGGTGTAGAGTAGAAAATCTAATGTTTAATAATACTGTGCTCAAAGCACACTATCTGAGAAACATGACTGGGAAAGAGGAACGTCATGGTGGAAGGGGGATTAGGTTTTATGTTTGAAGTCTTAATGGGGTAGGTGGTGAAATTGATGCCACTTTATTGGTGTCTGGCACTAATTTTTGAAAATGTGTACACTCTTGGTTGGGTGTCCATTTGCTGGGTGAGTTGTAGTGAAAGATGTGTCAGCCCCTATTATACTATTTCTACTCTCTTGAAATTGTTTCATGATCCCAGTGCAGGTTTTTGAGCTGCACACCGGGGGTTAATGTCTGGAGCTCTGTGCAGGTTTTGACCTGCACACTTGGGGTTAATGATTGTGGCCTCTTTCTGGTTCTGGGAGAGCTTCATAAACCCCTGGGTAGCTTCAATCCCTGCCAGTTATACTTTTGCCTTTGGCCTAGTGTGCTGACCCCCGTGTGCCTGTTTGCTGCTATAGCTTGTTTATATGGTTCTGACCCGGCTCTGTTTCCCGTTGTGAGTTTGCCTGTTGATTTTGTACTGCGTTATTATCTGTGTATGACTCATTGCCTGTGACCTGACTACTCTCTGCTCGCCCCTCTTGTACCTTGCAGCTATCTCTGTGTGTGACTCATTGGCTACATCCTGACTATTCTCACTGTCTATTCCCCTTGGTAACTTTGTCTCGCAGTTACTCTGCTAGGAATTGTCTTGCAGCTCCT
The DNA here is from genome assembly GCF_039654945.1 of Dendrobates tinctorius. Lineage (NCBI taxonomy): Eukaryota > Metazoa > Chordata > Amphibia > Anura > Dendrobatidae > Dendrobates > Dendrobates tinctorius. The sequence continues at coordinate 14,638,518 of NW_027361818.1, forward strand.
AGCTCTGTGGAGTTTAAGCCACGCCTCTAGCAGTCACGTGCTTCAGGTCCTGCGGGTCTGAAGTACATATCTATTCGGTTGCTGCCCGCTCCACAGGTAGCTTTGAGCACTGTTCGCTTTACTCAGGACACGCGCACTGGCTCAGTGAGCAAGTTCAGTGCGGTGTCTCTGACATTATAACTGGCCTACAATTTTTTTTTCTCTCCTCACTTCTGCAGCATGGACCCAATGTGTGCTTTATCTGAGCAGGTGAAAAGCTTGACTCAGTCACTGCAGAAGCTTAGTTTGGAACACCAAGCTCTGGCCCAGTCCCAACGGCGGGTTGAGGACTCAGTTCAGGGGGTACTTTCCGCAGGCTTCCAGCAGGTGGGGAATAGAGATGTCATTTTAGTCCCACCTGAATCCCCGGTTAAATTGCCAGATATACAGTGGGGCAAAAAAGTATTTAGTCAGTCAGCAATAGTGCAAGTTCCACCACTTAAAAAGATGAGAGGCGTCTGTAATTTACATCATAGGTAGACCTCAACTATGGGAGACAAACTGAGAAAAAAAAAATCCAGAAAATCACATTGTCTGTTTTTTTTTCAGTTTATTTGCATATTATAGTGGAAAATAAGTATTTGGTCAGAAACAAAATTTCATCTCAATACTTTGTGATATATCCTTTGTTGGCAATGACAGAGGTCAAACGTTTTCTGTAAGTCTTCACAAGGTTGCCACACACTGTTGTTGGTATGTTGGCCCATTCCTCCATGCAGATCTCCTCTAGAGCAGTGATGTTTTTGGCTTTTCGCTTGGCAACACGGACTTTCAACTCCCTCCAAAGGTTTTCTATAGGGTTGAGATCTGGAGACTGGCTAGGCCACTCCAGGACCTTGAAATGCTTCTTACAAAGCCACTCCTTCGTTACCCTGGCGGTGTGCTTTGGATCATTGTCATGTTGAAAGACCCAGCCACGTTTCATCATCAATGCCCTTGCTGATGGAAGGAGGTTTGCACTCAAAATCTCATGATACATGGCCCCATTCATTCTTTCATGTACCCGGATCAGTCGTCCTGGCCCCTTTGCAGAGAAACAGCCCCAAAGCATGATGTTTCCACCACCATGCTTTACAGTAGGTATGGTGTTTGATGGATGCAACTCAGTATTCTTTTTCCTCCAAACACGACAAGTTGTGTTTCTACCAAACAGTTCCAGTTTGGTTTCATCAGACCATAGGACATTCTCCCAAAACTCCTCTGAATCATCCAAATGCTCTCTAGCAAACTTCAGATTGGCCCGGACATGTACAGGCTTAAGCAGTGGGACACGTCTGGCACTGCAGGATCTGAGTCCATGGTGGCGTAGTGTGTTACTTATGGTAGGCCTTGTTACATTGGTCCCAGCTCTCTGCAGTTCATTCACTAGGTCCCCCCGCGTGGTTCTGGGATTTTTGCTCATCGTTCTTGTGATCATTCTGACCCCACGGGGTGGGATTTTGCGTGGAGCACCAGATCGAGGGAGATTATCAGTGGTCTTGTATGTCTTCCATTTTCTAATTATTGCTCCCACAGTTGATTTCTTCACTCCAAGCTGGTTGGCTATTGCAGATTCAGTCTTCCCAGCCTGGTGCAGGGCTACAATTTTGTTTCTGGTGTCCTTTGACAGCTCTTTGGTCTTCACCATAGTGGAGTTTGGAGTCAGACTGTTTGAGGGTGTGCACAGGTGTCTTTTTATACTGATAACAAGTTTAAACAGGTGCCATTACTACAGGTAATGAGTGGAGGAAAGAGGAGACTCTTAAAGAAGAAGTTACAGGTCTGTGCGAGCCAGAAATCTTGATTGCTTGTTTCTGACCAAATACTTATTTTCCACCATAATATGCAAATAAACTGAAAAAAAACCAGACAATGTGATTTTCTGGATTTTTTTTTCTCAGTTTGTCTCCCATAGTTGAGGTCTACCTATGATGTAAATTACAGACGCCTCTCATCTTTTTAAGTGGTGGAACTTGCACTATTGCTGACTGACTAAATACTTTTTTGCCCCACTGTATTTTCTGGTAACAAGGATGAGTTCAGGGCATTTAAGGAGGGCTGTAAGCTTTTTTTTTCTTTGAGACCCCGCTCCTCTGGGGATGAGAAACAGAGGGTGGGGGTGGTGATGTCCCTGCTTAGGGGGTCCCCACAAGCCTGGGCGTCCTCGCTTTCCTCTTCTGCCCCTGAGAGAATGTCTGTGGATGCATTTTTTGAAGCCTTAGGGCTTATTTATGATGAGCCTGATAGAGTGCAGTTTGCTGAGGATAAAGTAATGAGTGTCTGTCAGGGGGAGCACTCGGCCGAATGGTTCTGTACTGAATTCAGACGTTGGGCAGCAGAGATTTCCTGGAGTGATGCCGCCCTTCGGGGGCTGTTCCACAGAGGCCTGTGTGAACGTCTGAAGGATGCTTTGGCACTCCATCCTCCGCCTGACTCACTGGAGGATGCCATGGTCCAAGCGGTTCGCATGGATCGCAGGCTGCGGGCTAGATGCATTATGCAACGGGAATCGCCCTTATTCTACAGTGGAGATGAGACCCAGACTCTTCCTATGGCTATGGAGGTGAGCGCTGTCACCTGTGAGGGAAAGGAAAGAAGACGCCGCCGGGAAAAGCAGTTGTGCTTCTATTGTGGGAAATCTGGACATTGGAAGAAGGACTGCCCCTCCTGTCCGTCATCCTCCAAGATGGCGGGAAATGACTAGGTCTGGGTAGTAATCGAGGAGGCTACCCAGACCTTCAGGTACAATTTTCCTCATGTGCAAAAATGGTGCTGCAGGTGGAACTGGAACTTGGTTATGGTCCTGTTCAGACTACTGCTTTTATTGACTGCGGTTCGGCTGTGAACCTGATTGATACCAAGGTTATGACTCTTAATAAGATAGGGACAGTCAGGCTTCATGATCCTGTTAAACTTGTGGCAATTGACTCATCTCCTCTTACCCAAGATGGTATCTGTTGCAGGTCTGAACTTTTTTCTCTTAAAGTGGGTTCCACTCATGTGGAGAAACTAAGTTGTCTGGTGCTAGATAACTTGCCTGCAGGACTGGTACTGGGGATGCCTTGGCTTCAACGCCATAATCCTACCATTGATTGGGTTGCAGGGGAAATCACTCAATGGGGATGCAATAATAAATGTGGTAACCGGGGACATCTTGTTAACGCTGTTAAATCCGTGTCTGTGTCATCTGTCGATCTGGAAGGTATTCCGGAGTACCTGAAAGATTTCGAAGACGTTTTTTCCGAAAGTGAGGCTGAGGCGCTGCCACCACATAGACCCTATGATTGTGCCATTGATTTAGTACCCGGAGCCAAGTTACCTAAGGCTCGATTGTTCAATTTGTCTGGGCCTGAGCGCCAAGCCATGAAGGAGTACATAGCTGAGAGTCTCCACAAAGGGCATATCAGGCCTTCTGTGTCACCTGTGGCACCAGGGTTCTTCTTTGTGAAGAAAAAAGATGGTGGTTTGCGGCCGTGCCTTGACTTTCGGGAACTGAACAAGATAACGGTTAGGAACTCTTACACGCTTCCCCTCATCCCAGACTTATGTAACCAGTTAGCTGGGGCCCAATGGTTCTCCAAGTTAGATCTGCGGGGGGCCTACAATCTGATAAGGGTTCGGGAAGGGGACGAGTGGAAAACGGCATTCCTCACATCAGAAGGACTCTTTGAGAACCTGGTAATGCCATTTGGGTTAACTAATGCACCCGCTATTTTCCAAAATTTCATCAATGTTGTGTTTTCTGATCTGATAGGCCGTTTTGTTATTATTTATTTGGATGATATTTTGGTGTATTCCCCGGACAGTCAATCTCACTTGCAACATCTAAAGACAGTTCTCCAGAGACTCAGGGAGAACCAATTGTTCGCCAAATTGGAAAAATGTTCATTTTTTGTACAGGAGCTGTCTTTTTTGGGGTTGATTGTGTCCTGTGAGGGGTTTCGTATGGATCCTAAGAAGGTGCTGGCGATCGCTGACTGGGTTCAGCCTTGAGATCTCAAGGGGCTCCAGTGCTTCTTAGGATTTGCGAACTATTACCGGAGATTCATTAAAGGTTTCTCACAAGTGGTGAAACCACTCACAGATCTTACCCAGAAGGGAGCTGATGTAAAAAATTGGTCTGTACTCGCTAAGGAATCCTTCTCAGCGATTAAGAAATGTTTCATGTCTGCCCCGGTGTTGGTGCAACCTGACCCGTCCAAACCATTCATTGTGGAGGTGGATGCTTCTGAAGTGGGGGTGGGGGCTGTGCTGTCCCAGGGTCCGGCCACCCTTACCAATCTCAAACCCTGTGCCTTCTTCTCCAAGAAGTTCTCTTCAGCTGAGAAAAACTATGATGTAGGCAATAGAGAACTTCTTGCGGTCAAGCTGGCATTTGAGGAATGGAGGCACTTTTTGGAAGGGGCGGCTCACCCTATCACGGTTGTCACGGATCACAAAAATTTGGCATACCTTGAATCTGCTAAGAGGCTTACTCCTAGACAGGCCCGTTGGTCACTTTTTTTTTCACGATTTCAGTTCTCAATTACTTTTCGACCGGGGTCCAAAAATGTTAAAGCGGATGCCCTGTCCAGAAGTTTTGATCCAGTGTCTCCCCCTGAGCCGCCATCCTCCATTCTTCCCCCAGGGGTGGTAGTGGCGGGGGTCTCAACTGAGTTGGAACAAGAAATCCTAAGGGCTCAGGCCCTAGCTCCGGCAACCAGGCCAAGCGATAAACTGTTTGTTCCAGATTCATTGCGGCCTAGACTTCTGCAGGAGTTTCATGATTCTAGGCTGAGTGCTCATCCAGGTATCACGGCCACTAGAGAGGCAGTAGCCAGGGGTTTTTGGTGGCCTTCATTAAGGTCCGATGTCAAGGAATTTGTTTCTGCTTGTGACATATGTGCCCGTTCCAAAAGCTCGCATAACCGACCGGCTGGGGAACTCAGACCTTTACCGGTTCCTGATAGGCCATGGACTCATCTTTCCATGGATTTTATTACCGGCCTTCCACCTTCCAGGGGCAATACTGTGATCTGGGTGGTGGTGGATAGGTTTTCTAAACAGGCCCATTTCATTCCCTTGGCAGCATTACCTTCAGCAGAAACTTTGTCAAGATTGTTTGTGCAGCATGTGGTCCGATTGCATGGGGTACCCCTGAATGTTGTGTCTGACAGAGGTGTGCAGTTTGTGGCCAAATTTTGGAGGGCGTTCTGTATGAAATTGGGCATCTCACTCTCCTTCTCGTCGGCATATCACCTGGAGAGTAATGGTCAGACAGAACGCACCAATCAATCCCTGGAACAAATTCTCAGGTGTCTGACCTCCGCCAGACAGGAGGATTGGTGTGATGCATTACCGTTGGCTGAATTCGCTTTTAACAACCGGGTGAGTCAGTCCCCATTCCTGATTAACTATGGCTTTAATCCGCATTTTGGGGAGTTTTCTCGGGTGGATTCCGGTTGTCCAGGAGCAGAGGGGTCCGTTCTACGGTTAAAAAACCTCTGGGCTGAAGTCCGGCGTAATATCTCTCGAGCCCAGGAGAGATACAAATATTTTGCGGACAAAAAGAGAGCCTCGGGAGACAGGTTTCAGGTGGGAGAGAAGGTTTGGCTCTCCACACGTAACATCAACTTAAAGGTACCATCAGTTAAGTTGGGACCAAAGTTCATTGGTCCGTATGAGATTATGGAGATAGTCAACCCTGTGGCGTATAGGTTGCGTCTCCCCGCCTCCTTAAAAATATCTAATGTGTTCCATAAGTCTCTGTTGAAACCAGCAGGATCTGTCAAAGAGAACTCTGAGACTGTTGTTCCTCCAGTGCTGGTGGAGGGTCAATTGGAGTATGAGGTCGGACATATTGTGGACTCTCGGCGGGTGCGCCGCTCTTTGCAGTACCTGGTCCACTGGAAGGGATATGGACCAGAAGAGCGCTCATGGGTCCCTGCTCGCTCGGTACATGCAGATCGCCTGGTTCAGGCATTCCATGCCAAGTACCCGGGGAAGCCTGGGGGTCCAGAGGCCCCCCGTTGAGAGGGGGGTACTGTCATGATCCCAGTGCAGGTTTTTGAGCTGCACACCGGGGGTTAATGTCTGGAGCTCTGTGCAGGTTTTGACCTGCACACTTGGGGTTAATGATTGTGGCCTCTTTCTGGTTCTGGGAGAGCTTCATAAACCCCTAGGTAGCTTCAATCCCTGCCAGTTATACTTTTGCCTTTGGCCTAGTGTGCTGACCCCCGTGTGCCTGTTTGTTGCTATAGCTTGTTTATATGGTTCTGACCCGATTCTGTTTCTCATTGTGAGTTTGCCTGTTGATTTTGTACTGCGTTATTATCTGTGTATGACTCATTGCCTGTGACCTGACTACTCTCTGCTCGCCCCTCTTGTACCTTGCAGCTATCTCTGTGTGTGACTCATTGGCTACGTCCTGACTATTCTCACTGTCTATGCCCCTTGGTAACTTTGTCTCGCAGTTACTCTGCTAGGAATTGTCTTGCAGCTCCTAGCTCTGTGGAGTTTAGGCCACGCCTCTAGCAGTCACGTGCTTCAGGTCCTGCGGGTCTGAAGTACACATCTATTCGGTTGCTGCCCGCTCCACAGGTAGCTTTGAGCACTGTTCGCTTTACTCAGGACACGCGCACTGGCTCAGTGAGCAAGTTCAGTGCGGTGTCTCTGACAAATTGATACCACTTTGTTGGTGTCTCCAACTAATTTTTGGAAATGTGTGCATTAATAGTTGGGTGTCCATCTGCTGGGTTGGCTATAGTGGAAGGGATGTCGCTCCCCATTATACTATTTTTACTCTGGTGAAATCGATGCCACTTTGGTGGTGTCTGCCACTAATTGTTTGAAATGTGAGCACTCCTTGTTGGGTGTCCAACTGTCCATTTGCTGAGTTGGCTGTAGTGGAAGATTTGTCGGTCCCTTTTATACTATTTCTACTGTGGTGAAATTGATGTCTCTTTGTTGGGTTCTGACAATATATTTTTGGAAATGTGTAGGCTCCTGGTTGAGTCTCCTTCATGTGTCTTGCTTGTAGCAGTAGACCTCCGAGACAGGCAGTCCTCCACCCTCATCGAGTCAACTACCCGTGTTGCTATTCTTACATTTTTCTCACAGTAGCAAACTATGAACCTGAAATATGCGCGATCTGAATGTGGCTGAGCATCAATTTAAAATTGCAAAATATTTATATAGCACCAATAATTCAACATTCGCTTTACAGACATTTACAGACATTATGGCCACTGTCACCTTTGGGACTCAAATACTCCCTGTATGTCTTTGGAGTGTGGGTAGAAAAATAAATACTGGGAGGAAACCCTTGCATACATGGTTAGAACATACAAACCCTTTGCAGATGCTGTCCTTGGTGAGGTAGATACACAGGACTCCAGTGCTGAAAGGCTGCTAATGATTTTTCTTTGAGGATTCAACGTTTCTGTGGTTGGAAGCCAATCACTGTGATGCAAACTGTGTGCGTCACTGCTGTCTTGGGGAAAACCACTGCCAAGATTGCCTTCAAGCATATTTTGATACTGCAAAATGAGCACGTCCCTTTTTCAGGGGGGAGAGGAAGCTGGCAAAAGGTACTTTTGCATCACGGATAGGACACACTGGCACCCAGAAGTCAGCAGTATTTTGAATCATAACTATACGGGTAACAATCATGTTGCAGATAGTACTGCAAGAAGACACACATGGTCCAACTATTTCATGAGGTCCAACTCCACATTGTGTTTGTGGCGCAATAACACTCAATCTTTCTTCCTCGATCTCCTTGTGGCAACCATGGACAACAGAAAGGGAATAATTATCCTCCTCATGTCCTAAATGATGCACGTCCATCACCTCTTCCTTTTCGTCCTTTTCATGGTCCTGCTCCATTTATTCCTCCTCCATTTGTTCCTTCCATGGTGGTGTATGAATTGCTGTACCATCAGATTGAGGATGCTAGCCATACAAAGCACATGTGTAAGGTTGGCCCGGTGTAAGGCCACCACCTGGTTTGCACCTTTATGGCCCCCAACCTTCCATTTCTCCAGGTTGAGTGTAGACAGCCATTGCTCAACCTCGGAATGAATAGCTGCCACAGTTGATCTGCATGACTGCTATCTCCAAGGCACATTCATTTAAACACTGCCTGATTTTGGTGAGCCGTGGCTGCACAGTACAGAGGTGTGGGGGATCCCTCTGCAGTGTTGTAACGTCTGTTTCATTAAGGCAGATGTTGAGAGCACATGTGTAGGCTCTAAAGGAGGTGGAGGAGGCAGAAGCACTGGAGGAAGTATTAGATACAGAGCTTTGTTCCGCAAGCCCTGGGGATTCCAAGACTTGGTGTCTAGTGACACCTTGCTGTCTAGTGCTTTAAATCTCCATCCCCTGGTGTGTAGTAGTTTAGTTTTTCAATTCAAGCTGTTTAGTAGTTTAGTTCTCCGACCCCTGTTGTATAGTAGTTTAGTTCTCCATGTCCTACTGTGTATTTGTTTAGTTCTGCAATCAAAGCTGTTTAGTATTTTTGTTCTCCAACCCGTTGTCTATTAGTTTAGTTATCCATCATATGGTATGTAGTGGTTTAGTGCTAAAACCATAGCTGTTTAATAGCTTAGTTCTCCAACCCCTGTTGTCTAGAAGCTTAGCTATCCATCTTACGGTATGTAGAGGTTTATTTTTCCATCCCCAAGCGTCCTGTAAGCCTTGGGGAAGGGCTGCTCCACAAGTTTTGCAATCTTCAACTGCCCCTAATGTCACCAGAATCACACAGTGTCCAGTCATCTAGCTGTAATTCCACTCTCCATGCTTGCTTGTCTAGGTTTCATTGTTGAAATGGACCCTAGCAGACACAAAGTTTTTCAGGGAACAAGTGATGTTGTCTGCGACTTGTTGCTGTAGCACAGGCACATTTTTCTCACAGAAGTAATGATGACTGGGCAACTGGTATTGGGGGGACTGCGACAGCCATCAGCTTTTGGAAACCGTCTGTATCCATAAGGAGGGAAGGATGCATTTCCATGGCCAGCAGATTGGAGTGGTCTTGTAATAATAACAGAGATCACAGGCCATGAGTCATACAGAAATAAGCGCTGAGATCTTAGTAGCAAATCGCTCTCAGCTGACCCCTATCATCCAGACAATGACATGATTGAGTCTTGAACCATCCTAGAAGGCCACAGGTTGTTCACAATAATTAGTTCTCTGAAAAGTAATAGAAAAATTGAGAGTCCTCAGTGGTTGATACCTTTTAATGGCTAACTGAAAAAATGTTAACAAATTGCAAGCTTTCGAGACTACTCAGGTCTCTTCATCGGGCATTGACTAATACAACATCTGAAGAATCACATATTTATGCACAGCACAGAAGAAATGCAATGGATAAGACAAGTGACATGAAGCAGAACTATTATTATGGGGCAGTGACAGACAGTTATTTTTAGATGCCAGGTTTCTCCCTCTGAACAGAAGGAATCCCGAGGCTTGCCTTCTGTGGTCTCCCATTCAGTCCCGGCCACAGATGAGCCTACTCAGCAAAGACACCATTCCCAGCGCCCTGCTCAAGCTAGTGCTGTCGGGTTGGTTGCTGCTCCCATCCCTGGTTCAACTATAGTAGCCTACACTAGACAGCGGTGAGCAGCTCCAGGGACTGAGTCCCTTTTTCGCTCCACTGAGCATGCCCGTGGCTCAACGTCCCATTGAAGTTCAGGGTTCACATGCTCAGGTCCCGTGCCTGTTCCGATTGGATAACGGGGAAGGTCCCGGAAGGTCGCCACTAAAAAAGACTTGCATGGCCGCTTGGCCATGCGCTAATATATACTCAGATGGCTAGTTGTGCGTGTGATGAAGGATGCTTGTGAACCGCTGACTGACTCATTAAGACTCCCTCCCTCTGGTTGTGCTTGCTTAGGGTTAGAGTGTAGAGTCAGCGCCGACTGGTGGCACTGCCTAGCGCTGCAGTGCTCCCAGCTTCTCTCACATGTTGCGCCAGTGTGTGCCAATCTACACAAGGCACCACTGTACCGCTTAAACAGCTGCATCCCTCAGTGTGGCACCGTGTGCAGATAGTGCGCTTTCCAGCTCTAGCATAGGCTGGTTAGTGGCGCCCGCCAGGGTGGTGCTGCATGCTGTTGTAGCATTTATCCTTAGTCATTTTGTCCAGGCATTGCAGTTGCGGTTCTGAACACTGGTGGGGCTAGAGGGACTCTAACCCTGTGTCCTTGGGGCAGAGTCCTGTGTCTCTACACTAGCGCTCACCTTGCCGAGTCCTTTGAAGTTAACAGGCTCTGGCATTAGTTCCAGCAGCTCTGTGAGTTAATAGAGTCCGCACCTGTACACACTGGGTCAGTGGTTAACCCGCCGGTGTTCAGTTAGTACTCCGCCATTACCTAGCAGCAGGTTACCATCTCTGCACGGTGGACCCTGAGTTGCGATTGCACTTTCTTATATTTTTTATTTAGTGCAATCCGCAACCCTAGCAGTTATGGCTATAAATATTGGACCAATTCATAGAAAAGGAGTGAAAGTTTTATTGTCCTCTGATTGGGGTCTGGTAATGTGTTATGATGCCCCCACAAGGTCTTAGGAGTAGAGTTGAGCGACTTTGGTCGGATCGGGTTTCGTGAATCAAACTTTGATTCAGATGACACTGGTCCGACTAGGGCAAAAAAAGTCGGAGTTTCGCCCGAAACCCGACCCCAATGCAAGTCAATGGGAAATAAAAGTCGGCATTGAGCGGATGACATTCATACTTTGGAGCAAATTCCTTAATTGATGTAAAAAGACAAATTCATGCAACACATTCATTCCTGCACTGAGAGTGTCAAAGGTCATCATGAGTTTGTACTCCCAGACTCTTCTATCTCTCTGACATGTGAAGTTACCTATTAATAATACCAGTCATTTCATGTCCATGGTGTTGAAAAGTAATAGTCAGCATACGACTTATCCACGTCCAGATTACAACACATGGAATATGTATATTTCCCTCTGTACCATCACTGCTAACTCCACGATAACCCTATACCCCTTGCTGCCAAAAAAAATCCTGTTTTTAACCAAATAAATAAATGCAGGCCAATTGGATGGCATTCTTTTTTTGAGGTTCACACCATCAGGGTGTTCCATCCCCTCTCTCTCAAAGTAATAGTCATATACTGTCACCCAAGCTCACCCACCCACTTCCTTGACCACTTTTATGTGTTGCGGCCACACTTCAATTCCTCAGAATTGACAACCCTTATCCTTGGAAACTTCAACCCCTCCACATCCTCAACTGCATCCCAGCTTCTATGTCTTGCCAATACTTGTGGCCTCTCACAACTTTCAAATTCTGAGACACACAAAGACGGTTACACCCCTGATCTGAACTTTGTCCAGTTCAGTTAAATTTCCTACCTGGATGACTCACCTCTTGACCTTTGTCCCCAATGAAACTGGGAGTATAACCACAACTTAGACATTTTCAGGTGCTCCCTAAAAACACATGTGTTTAGGGTGGGCTATCACATTCCCTAATCAAAGTCCTTTTTATCTATATAGCTTATTCTCTTCTTATCTGAACATAATTTATCATGAAACTCAACGGTACCCAAAAGGCTCATGCAACCTTCACTACCGTTCAAATTTTAGGGTCACTTAGAAATTTCCTTATTTTTGAAAGAAAAGCAGTTTTTTACAATGAAGCTAACATTAAATGATTCAGCAATATACTCTATACATTGTTAATGTGGTAAAAGACTATTCTAGCTGCAAACATCTGGTTTGTAATGCAATAGCTTCATAGGTGTATAGAAGCCCATTTCCAACAACCATCACTCCAGTGTTCTTATGGTACTTTGTGCTTGCTAACTGTGTAAGAAGGCTAATGGATGGTTAGAATATCCTTGAAAACCCTTGTGCAAGTATGTTAGCACAGCTGAAAACGGTTTGGCTGATTAGAGAAGTTATAAACCTAACCTTCCTTTGAGCTAGTTGAAATCTAGAGCATTACATTTGTTCATTCCATTAAACTCTCAAAATGGCCAGAAAAAAAGAACTTTCATGTGAAACTCAACAGTCTATTCTTATTCTTAGAAATGAAGGCTATTCCAATGCGAGAAATTGCCAAGAAACTGAAGATTTCCTACAACGGTGTGTACTACTCCTTTCAGAGGAGAGGACAAACAGGCTCAAACAAGGGTGGAAAGAGAAGTGGGAGGCCCCGCTGCACAACTGGGCAACAAGGCAAGTATTTTAGAGTCTGTAGTTTGAGAAATCGATGCCTCACATGTTAGGGCTGGTGGAACACACCAAATAATAAAATAATAGTAAGGTGCGTTTGCAGCCCGGGGTCCACCATGCAGAGGTGGTAAACTGCTGCTTAGTAATGGCGGACACTAACTGAGCAACGGTGGGATAACCGCTGACCCGATGTGCACAGGAGCGAACTCTGTTACTGCACAGAGCCGCAGAAGCAAACGCCGGAGCCTGTTAACTTCACAGGGCTCGGCAGGGTGAGCGCTAGTAAAGGGACACAGGACTCTGCCCCTAGGACACAGGATTGGTGTCCCTCTAGTCCCACTAGCATTCAACACCTCAACTGTGATGCCAGGACTGAATAAAGAAAGGTAGCACCGCTACTGGTGCATGCAGCGCTGCTCTGGTGGACGCCACTAACCAGCTTACGCTGAACTGGAAAGCGCTCTATCAGTGCACAGCGCCGCACTGACAGATGCTGCAGTATGCAGTACAATGTGCCTCAAGCTGGATGGCACACTCTTGCATTACCTTGTGAGAGGAGCCTTGGACACTGTGGCGCTAGGCAGTGCCACTACTCGGCGCTGACTGTAAACACTAGCCCTGAACACAAACACAACCAAGGGTAGGTGTTTCTTAATGAGTCAGTCACCAGTCTCAAGCATCCATCATCACACACACAGCTAACCATTAGAGTCTATACTAGCGCATGGCCGTGCGGCCATGCAACTCTTTTATAGCGTCGTCCTTCCGGGACCTTCCCAGTAGTGGACCCATCCGAGCAGGAACGGGACTTGCGCATGTGACCTCCAATGAGAGGTCGTCCCATGGGCATGCTCAGTACCCAAAAGACAGGACTTAGTCCCAGAGGCGTCTACTTGCTGCTGACCCAAGCATGGCATTATAAAGAGTCAGAAGGAGCAACCAGACGCCTAGCATAAGCCTGGGCAAGACGCCTGGAGCGACGTCTCTGCTGAGCAGGAATCTCTGCGGCTGCAAAGGAATGGGAGACCGCAGCGGATATGGCTTGAGATTCCTCCTGTGCAGTGGGGGAAACTCGACACCTAACATCATAGGTCCTCTTCTGGCAGCTTCATTAAATAGTACACGCATAATGCCAGTATCAATGTCTACAGTGAAGAGGTGACTCCGGGATGCTGACCTTCAGGGCAGAGTGGCAAAGAAAAAGCCATATCTGAGACTGGCTCATAAAATGCAAAGATTAATATGGGCAAAAGAACACAGACATTGGACAGAGGAAGATTGGTAAAAAGTGTTATGGACAGACGAATCCAAGTTTGAGGTGTTGGGATCACACAGAAGAACATTTGTGAGGCGCAGAACAACTGAAAAGATGCTGGAAGAATGCCTGACGCCATCTGTCAAGCATGGTGGAGGTAATGTGATGGTCTAGAGTTGCATTGGTGCTGGTAAAGTGGGAGATTTGCACAAGGTAAAAGGGATTTTGAAGAAGGAAGGCTATCACTCCATTTTGCAACGCCATGCCATACCCTGTGGACAGCGCTTGATTGGAACTAATTTCATCCTACAACAGGACAATGACCCAAAGCACACCTCCAAATTATGCAAGAACTCTTTATGGAAGAAGCAGGCAGCTGGTATTCTATCTGTAATGGAGTGACCAGCGCAGTCAAGAGATCTCAACCCCATTGAGCTGCTGTGTGAGCAGCTTGACCGTATGGTGCAAAAAGTGCCCATCAAGCCAAACCAACTTGTAAAAGGGTCTTCTGGAAGCATGGGGTGAGATTTCTCCAGATTACCTCAGCAAATTAACTGCTAGAATGCCAAAGGTCTGCAATGCTGTAATTGCTGCAAAGGAGCATTCTGTGCCGAAAGCAAAGTTTGAAGGAGAAAATTATTATTTCAAATAAAAATCTTTTTTTTTAAACTATGTCAATGTCTGGAAAAGATTTTAAATTCATTTGGCAACTTATGTATTTGATTAATAAAAGTATGAGTTTTCATGGAAAACACAAAATTGTCTTGATGACCCCAAACTTTTGAACCGTGGTGTATATCTACCCCCCATTTCCTCAAGCTGGTTGTAATATCATTGTAAATAAGCACTTGTAATTGATGTCACTCCCACCTCATTGCGGATTGTTAGGTCTGACGAGCAGGGTCATCATTTTTCTGCTTTAATTGTTTGATTATCTTAAACTTTGTAATTTTTGACTGTTTTATATAAACTACTGACTCGTAAAGCTATGCCTGATGTGTTTGATATATAAATAAAGTTTATTATTATTACTAGATTGAAGATGGTGAAATTCAAATTGTTAAATGTGCCATGGGTAGGAGTGAAGAATATTTTATGTGAGCACAACTGCACAAATGAGGGTTTGCTGCTGTGTTGACACAGGATTGAGTAGGGTGAACAAGCTGCTCAACTGTGAGAGAGGTGCAGGCGGGGATGCTATGGTGGACTGAGAAAGATGGGGTGTGCTTGGTATGTAAGATAAGTCAAAAACAGCAGGCATGTCCAATTCCGTATCAGCTGACAGGCTATCAATCACCCCAACAGTAGGGCTAAACAAGGAGAGGTTCTTCGGCTAGAGACCTTTGCGACAATACTTGCCATGGTGAGGGAGGAGGAAGAATTAGAAGATGCGGTTGAGGTGGAATGTGGTTGGAGAGATGCGCTAGTCTGCGTTTTTGCACAATGACATTCTCAGATTAACGCGTGTGGTCCAGGTCATGCATGTAGTACTAAAATGATTTCTTTTTTTATTCTGCTAGATTGTTTTTAAAAAAATTGATAGATATGATTTTTTAGATTTTTGCCAATCTGAAAAAAAGACCCAAGCTGGGCAACTGCAGAACCATGAATGCTGCTGTCCAATTCCAAAGTTGGGCCTCATGTTGCAATGGCTGTCATGGTTGCATAACTCTGTGTCGACTTAACCTCCTCATCTTCCTCCTACTCCACTGCTTAGCTACTCAGCTGCATGCCTCTGGGTTTACACCAAGTGTGATCTACTACTACCTCTTCTTCTTCCTCTCTGCTCTCCCACTCCTCACCCTGAGAATGACTTTCCTCCTCTTCTTGAGTTGACAGCACAGTACAGTCCGCGGGTGTCTCAAATGTCTTAGTCTCATCACAAATGGATCACCTTCATCAAAAGGAGTTATCATCTGTTGAAGAGGGTTTGGATTATGCTCACTGAAATCTTTGTCCGGCCATAGATCTAGGTAAAAAAAATTTGACCGTCGATGCAGATGATTTCCTCCTCTTGACTCTGTGAATTTTTAGAGTACACTGTCATGATCAAGCCCTGACTGGTAGGCGTGAGCCAGGGGATTGTGGCCCCACTGTGCCACAAACCAGACTACCCTGGAAGGGGCGTGACTAGGACAGCTGCCTTGGTTGTCACTGGAGCCTCTGATGGTGAGGTGAGGCTTGTGCGGCAGGCACCTGCCAGGTGCCACTCCAGGGTGGTGTCTGGCTGTGGCTGCTGATCCCACTTGTGGAGATGGTGGCATGGCTGAAACACTGGCAGGCAGGCATGGCAGAGACACGAGCAGGCAGGTACGGCTGAGACACTGGCAGGAGGACACGGCTGAGACACAGGGCAGGCTGGCACGGCTGAGAAACAGGGCAGGCTGGCATGGCTGAGATACAAGTCAGGCTGGCACAGCTGAGACAAAGAGCAGGCTGGCACGGCTGAGACAAAGGGCAAGCAGATAAGGGTGCGAGAAAGGACAAGCAGGTACGGCTGAGACACAGGGAAAGCAGGTACCGCTGAGACACAGGGCAGGCAGGTGTGGTGCATGAGAGAACAGGTAGAGACCTGTTCACACAGCGGGTGCTGGTACTGGAACAGACAGAGGGAGAGTAATATCACGGAGCAGGTTTGGACCTGTTCACACAGGGGGAGCAGGTACGAGTACAGACAGAGCCACAAGAGTGTGGAGTACAGGCAGAGCGCCACAAGAGTGCAGAGCACAGGCAGAGCATCTCAAGAGTGCAATGCACAAAAGAGTACAGAGCACGAAGAGTTGCCAGAGAGCGGACTACAGGCAGAGCTGCAAGGGTACAGAGCAGGCACAGCTTTCAAGGGTACAGAGCAGGCAGAGCAGAGCAGGCAGAACTTGCAAGGGTGCAGAGCAGGCATAGCTTGCAAGGGTGCAGCGCACAGGCAAGGAGGACACAGCAAGGAAAGAAGCCACAGACAAGGAGACAGAGAGACAAAGGTAGGACAGAGTTAAGACACGGAAACAGTAAGAGACAAGCTACAGGGACCGAAGTATACTCAGATAAAACGCAAGACTTAGGGCAAGACACAGAGACCAAGACAAGACAAGGCAAGGAGTAATAGCCCAGAGACCAAGAAATACTGCCTCCAGGAGGGCGGCAAGACAGGAACAAGACGAAGCTAGGACAAAGACACAGAGACCAGGATATTCTGCCTCCTGGAGGGCAGACAGAGAGAATTAAGCAAGGCTAGGAGAAAGACCTCCAGAGAATGTGATAAACAGAAAAAGACCTGGCAGGCTCAGTCGCAAGATACTAACTGAGTTAACACATTGCACAGGCCAGGTTCAGTGGGTGGAGCAGCCCTAAATACTAGAGGGCTCTTGGAAATTAGTCAGGGTGATATGGAGTCAGGGTGCACCTGACTAATAAGAATCAGAGAGTTCAGGCGCCGCCCCCCTATACACACAGCCAGAAAACATGCAGAGAGCAGACATGAGACAGAAATCAGAGCATGGACTGGAGCAGTGAGAAAGTTGTTGAGTCATAGAATCATAGAATCGTAGATTTGGATGGGACCTCCTGGGCCATCTGGTCCAACTCCCTGCTCAAAGCAGGATTTGCTAAATCATCCCAGTCAGATGTCTGTCCAGCCTCTGTTTGAAGACTTCCATTGACGGAGAACTCACCACTTCTCGTGGCAGCTTGTTCCACTCATTGATCACTCTAACTGTCAAAAAGTTTTTTCTAATATTTAATCTGTGTCTCCTCCCATTAAGTTTCATACCATTGCTTCTAGTCTTTCCTTGTGCAAATGAGAATAAAGTTGATCCTTCTACAATGTGACAGTCCTTTAGATATTTGTTGACAGCTATTAAGTCTCCTCTCAGTCTTCTCTTTTGCAAACTAAACAATCCCAAATCATGCAACCTTTCCTCATAAGACAGGGTTTGCAGACCGGTCACCATTCTGGTTGCTCTTTTCTGAACTTGCTCCAGTTTGTTGATGTCTTTTTTAAAATGTGGTGCCCAAAACTGGACACAATATTCCAGATGAGGTCTGACCAAAGAGGAGTAGAGGGAAATAATGACTTCACGTGATCTAGACTGTATGCTTCTGTTAATACATCCTAGAATTGCATTTGCCTTTTTTGCTGCTGCATCACACTGTTGACTCATATTCAGTCTGTGATCTATTAGTATACCCAAGTCTTTTTCACATGTGCTGTTGCTTAGGCCTATTCCTCCCATTCTGTATATGCTTTTTTCATTTTTATTGCCCAGATGTAGTACTTTGCATTTTTCCCTGTTAAAAACCATTCTGTTAGTTGCTGCCCACTTCTCCAGTTTATTTATATCTTTTTGAATCCTCTCTCTCTCTTCTCTAGTATTAGCTATCCCTCCTAGCTTTGTGTCATCAGCAAATTTAATCAGTTTACCCTCAATTCCTTCATCTAAATCGTTGATAAAGATGTTGAACAATACAGGGCCCAGGACAGAGCCCTGTAGTACCCCACTTGAGACATTCTTCCAACTGGATGTGCAGCCATTTACGACCACTCTTTGGGTCCGATCACTAAGCCAGTTATGAATCCACCTAACAGTTGCCTTGTCCATTCCATACTTAGTCATTTTTTCAATAAGGATTGTATGAGATACTTTGTCAAATGCTTTGCTGAAGTCAAGATATACTATATCTACAGCATTTCAAATTCCCACGCAGCAATGGCATAAAGTGAGACTAGGGACTTTTTTTTTTTTAAGTGGCGGAGGAATACAGTGCGGAAGGATACCTACCTTCCGTCATTGGATTCCTGCAGCCCGTAGAGAACGGCAGCAACAGCTGATGCTGCCGTTCTCTACCCAAGATCGTCGTGGGACACACTCGTGGACTGCTTCGGATCGTGGGTGAGTATTTTTGTGGTTTGTTATGTTAATATTTATTCCGTAAAAGACAATGGCTTCGGGGAACAATGTGACAAGTATTGGTAAGTATGTTACTCTAGGTTATATGTACTGTATGTCTATGTATGTATTGTATGAATGTATTGTATGTAGTATGTATGTAGTATATATGTGGTATGTATGTAGCATGTAGTATGTATGTAGTATGTATGTAGCATGCATGTAGCATGCAGTATGTATGTAGCATGCATGTAGTATATATGTAGTATGTATGTAGCATGTAGTATGTATGTAGCATGCATGTAGTATATATGTAGTATGTATGTAGCATGTAGTATGTATGTAGCATGCATGTAGTATGTATGTAGTATGTATGTAGTATATATGTAGTATGTATGTAGCATGCAGTATGTATGTATGTAGCATGCATGTAGTATATATGTAGTATGTATGTAGCATGTAGTATGTATGTAGCATGCATGTAGTATGTATGTAGTATGTATGTAGTATATATGTAGTATGTATGTAGCATGTAGTATGTATGTAGCATGCATGTAGTATATATGTAGTATGTATGTAGCATGTAGTATGTATGTAGCATGCATGTAGTATGTATGTAGTATGTATGTAGTATATATGTAGTATGTATGTAGCATGTAGTATGTATGTAGCATGCATGTAGTATATATGTAGTATGTATGTAGCATGTAGTATGTATGTAGCATGCATGTAGTATGTATGTAGTATGTATGTAGCATGTAGTATGTATGTAGCATGTATGTAGTATATATGTAGTATGTATGTAGTATGTATGTAGTATGTATGTAGTATATATGTGTTATGTATGTAGTATGTATGTAGTATATATGTGGTATGTATGTAGTATGTATGTAGTATGTATGTAGCATGTAGTATGTATGTAGCATGCATGTAGTATGTATGTAGTATGTATGTAGTATATATGTAGTATGTATGTAGCATGCATGTAGTATATATGTAGTATGTATGTAGCATGTAGTATGTATGTAGCATGCATGTAGTATGTATGTAGTATGTATGTAGCATGTAGTATGTATGTAGCATGCATGTAGTATATATGTAGTATGTATGTAGTATGTATGTAGTATGTATGTAGTATGTATGTAGTATATATGTTATGTATGTAGTATGTATGTAGTATATATGTGGTATGTATGTAGTATGTATGTAGTATGTATGTAGTATGTATGTAGCATGTAGTATGTATGTAGCATGCATGTAGTATGTATGTAGTATTTTTTTTTTTTTAACATTTAACACATTAGCCGGATGATGGGACTACTACTGTCCCATCATTGGCTAATGTGTCAATCACTGTCATGGTAGCAGGCATCGCCAGATGGGACTTGTAGTCCCATCGGACGATGCTTGCACAGACCCCCGGACATCAGCACAGCCCCCCGGCAGGCCGGCACAGCCCCCCGGCAGGCCGGTACAGACCCCCACAGGGTGCACAGACCACCGGCAGGCCGGCACAGCCCCCCGGCAGGCCGGTACAGACCCCCACAGGGTGCACAGACCACCGGCAGGCCGGCACTGCCCCCCGGCAGGCCGGTACAGACCCCGGGCAGTCCACACAGCCCCCCGGCAGGCCGGCACAGCCCCCCGGCAGGCCGGCAGAGACCCCCGGAAGGCCCGAAATGACGGCGCATCATGATGCACACACACCGCGCATCATGATGACGTCAGGCTGTCAATCAACTTTGAACTTCCGATTCCGATGCCGACTTCCGATATTGAAAAAATATCGGAAGTCGGTATCGGAATTCCTATACAGCAAGTATCGGCCGATGCCCGATACTTGCGGTATCGGAATGCTCAACACTAATTGTTACCCAAACAATTTCCACAGATCTCCCAGTCTCTGAAGCTTGGATCTCTGTGCAGATATACGTGTTTCTAACATACAATGCGACACCTCCTCCTCGTTTATCAAGTCTGTTTCTTGCAAATAAGTTGTATCCTTCTAGTCTTGTATTCCAATCATGTGTATTGTCCCACCAAGTTTCAGTGATTCCAATGACATCATATTTCTTTTCCTGTGTTAGTAGTTCCAATTCTCCTTGTTTGTTGCCCATGCTTTGTGCATTAGTGTAGAAACATTTTAGTTTGTGATTGGTTTCTCTTTCTCCAATATTTTTATTAATTAGATTCTTTTGTCTTTGTTCTTCCTTTCCACTTCTAATAGCAGAGTTCTCAATAGCATTTGTCAGGTGTATGGCTTTTTCTGGTCTTTTGCTTCCCTTCCCATGTTGTTCTAGTTTAAAGCTCTCCTTACAATTGTAGCAAGGTGACTTCCAAAAACATGTTTTCCAGTCTTCGTAAGGTGCACCCCATCTCTAGCAAGTAGTCCATCGTAAAGGTAATTCACTCCGTGATCCAGAAATCCAAATCGTTGCTGACGGCACCATCGACGTAGCCAGTTGTTCACCTGGAGAATCTTATTCCACCTCCTTGTTCCATGGCCATGAGTGGGGAATGGGAGGCCATGCAGCGATGCCAGCAGGGTTGTTACATACACTTTATATGCCCATGGCAAACAATGTGTGAAAAGATCTGCAGATTCAATCATCTGTGGATCCCAATAGTCAATTGAGCTCTTGGAGAGATGTTGTGTCAGAGAAAATATGGTTAATTGGGTTGCCATCACTGAGGACTGTACTGTGTGTGATGCTAAGTTGGAGGAAGAGGAGCAGAGGTCACTTGATGCAGCACTTGCCATCTACTGGAGGACATTTTCTTTCTGACCCTCATCTACAAAGCGTTCTATTGTACCGCTGTTCCAAAAAATGGGAGGGGCTTGTCCGTCAGCAACAGAAGTTGTAAAAATGCTGCGCATATTCTGACTGCTTATAAAAAAACTGACATTTCATCCCTCATATCATACCTGTCTCACAACCCTAAACAGCCTCACCTGATGAAGGCCTACACGGCCGAAACGCATTATGTCTTTTATAGCAAAAAATGTTTTAATGTTTTTATTGTTTTTTAAAAAATTTTGCATTTTACTTAGCCAATAAAATGTCATCTGATTTAACATCAGAGATACTCAGTTATTTGTCTTTTTAATCTTCTTGCTTCAAATTGGGTTAAAGATCCTCTGAAGGAAGCGCCCTGAAACTTCTTTATTAACCCTAAACAGCTATTCAGTATTTTCAATTCTTCCCTGCATCCATCAGTTCCCGCTCCCTCTCCTCTCATCTCAGCTGAATACTTTGCCTCACCACCTGTAAACTTGACACAATAACATCCCACCTCATTTCAAACAATACCACAGCCTTCATCACAAGCATAACCCACCTCAACAACCAGTCACTAATAACTGTTGACTTCCATCCTGATTGAAACATACCTCGATCACACCCATCCTCAAAAATCCCAGCCTTGACTCATCCTCTGAGTATACCTATCGCCCCATATCATTTCTGCGCTATGCCATCAAACTACTGTAGCGACATGTCCATTTTGAACTGTCTTCACACCTCTCTTCATGCTCCCTCTTTGTCTTCATACAATCTGACTTCAGACTGCACCATTCCACTGAAAGTGCCCTTACTAAAGTCACCAATGACCTATTAACCACCAAATGAAAGCGACGCAAGTTTGTCCTCCTCCTTCTCCTGGACCTGGTATCTGTATTTGACACAGTGGTCCATTCCCTCTTCCTACAGACTTTCTGATCTGTTGACATTACAGACTTGGCCCTTTGTTTGATGTCCTCGTACCTAACTGACAGGACAATCAGTGTCGCCCACTCACACACCACCTCCTCATCTCACCACTTATGTGTTGGTGTCCACCAAGGTTCAGTTGTAGGACCAGGAACTATGCTTAGAGGGCGCATTCGTTCTCTCCCTCCCACTTAAATGGACCGCACGCATGAGCCTAAGGTATTCCCAACCTACAGCAGAGTGACGCGTTCTATTTAGTGCTTCTCCTTCAATATGGAGGTGCCTGAGCTAGATTGTTATTTTGCCTTGAATGCTTTCTAGTTGTCAGGTTACCCAGGTCACATCTGTCTGCTCGACTACCTTGTACCCATCTGCTTTTACCTCTCTGTGCACGTCTGCTCATACTTGTATGCGCTCTTCTGTTCATCAACTGGTCCAGAGTGCCAGCACCCATTTGTCTAACACCAGGTCCAGCCCACACCAGCCAGTGCTTTTCTGTTCCTTAGCTCGTCCCATCTGGACCCATTGTTCCAGAGTCCCTACAGTGCCTGCAGGCATTTTTCATCCCTTATTGGGGCCTTAGCAGCTTACCCGCTGTAGGGTGTTAGCTGCCACATTCTGTAGGTCAGCCATGGAATAGCACCTGGTGCCACCCCTTGGGTCACAGTTTTCACCTGCTGCCACTTGTCCGAGTAGGGATTTGGCAGGCGACCTAGTTACTCTCCTTCCAGACATTCAGAGGTATACGGAAGAGTGATTCCACCACCTTGCCTGTTACAGTCTCCATCTGCTGGATTGACTGTAGTGGAAGAGGTGCCGCTTCAGGGTATACTAATTCTACTTTATTGCAATTGATGACACTTTGTTGGTGTCTGCCAGTAATTTTTGTAAATGTGTATACTCCTGGTTGGGTCTCCTTCATGTGTGCTGCCTATAGCAGTAGGCCTAAGACACTGTCAGGCCTCCATGTCCTTGGACTCAACTACCCGTGTTACTATCCTTAATTTTTTTCTGATAATGGTAGTCTAGAAATTTAATATTTGTGCAACCTGAGTGTGGCTCAGCATGAAGGCAGGTAGAGGTGTAGCATGTGGTATCAGGGTTCCCAGCCAAGGAGGCCCTACACTGATCCCTCACCCACCTCGTCTTACTGTGACATTCAATTGAAAGATGTTAATGCTGTCCCAGTCCCTGATACCTCATGCCTGGCTGATTGCTGCAGTGACATGCTAAAATCTGTATTGTGGGTGAATTGAGGCCACTTTCCTGGTGTCTGTCCCTCATTTGATGTGTTTTGGCAGCACTTTGGGCCGTTATAAGGTGTTGTGCATGCATTTGTTTTTGCCTCCCATTGAGGTGAATGGCGTTTGGTTTTGTTCGGCGAATACTGCAAATTCGGTGAATGTAATCTGAACCGAACATTGAAATATTTCCTCATCTCTTGTCGCAACCAGTGTTCCTGCCTTTATAAAGACCGGGTCACGTGGTGTGTTGGCCAATCAAATCCATGCCAATACTTGGTGTGGCTATGATGGGATCAGAAGTGTCCATAGACTTAAAGCTTGTTCATTGGATGTGCTTCAGCCTTTCAGCAAGCCTTATTACATGTCAAGACCTGAACAGTAAGACGGATGTATAGTGAAAAATCCATCTCCGATGTCTGTTTCCGGACACTAATTGTCTGCTACGAACCCCAATCTTTTGAGTTCGCTTATTCCTAGTTAACAGTTTTTGTAGAGGAGACAGTGAGCTGTGAAACCTCCTTTTGTGAATGGTGGATCCTGTATTCTCTTCTGTAAATAGATGTGCTTTCAGTCATTATACAGTAGGAGAAGGTGAGCTGTGACATCACCAATTATTAGTGACGGACCTGTTTTATCGACTGTTTATAGAAGTGTTATCAGTCATTCGACAATAGTCGGGGGAGGTGAGCTGTGACCAGGGGCGTAACTACAATAGGTGTAGAAGTTGCAATCACACTTGGGCTGTGGAGCCTAGGAGGACTCCTAAGCCACTTCAGCCAGGATAAAAAGACTAATGCTATTAAACACTTGCAATAATTGGGGGCACGTTGGAGCTTTTTTGCATTGGGGCCTTTGAGTGTCAGTTATGCCACTAGCTGTGACACGGCTGATTGTAAATGGTCGACCTTATGTTATGTACCATCTGTAGATTTGTCAACTATCTAAGAGAACTCCAGTGGGATGAATGGACTTTTCAAGGTTTCTCATTTTTAAACACTTTACATTTAAAATGTGTTAACAAATATTACCAAATATATAAAAAATATGATTTAAACAATATATAATTATACAATAGTAACATAGTAAAATAGCTAGCTAGGCCGAAAAAAGACTTTTGTCCATAAAGTTCAGCCTATATTCCATCAGAATAAATTTAATGACACATTCCCTTTAAACATTCATATTTTACCAACGTATTAGTTGGTTTGTATTAAATAAAATCCCTCTGATGATTTTACACCGATGGGAATTTTTAGACCTTGGGGTAATTACAATAATACAATTTTTTTTGTCTATTAAAGAAATCCCATCATATTTTTCATCCCTCACCTGGCACCATCCGAGAGCTAATACTGTAGGCATAAATAGGATTGCGGAAGGGAAATGTCACTCTTTCTCTTGTATTAGCCAGATCTGTACGTGGAGATGATGTCTGTGATGAGAACACTGCGGTCTTATCCTCTGCTGCGCTCCGGTCCATAGCTCACTGTAAGTACAATGCATAAGATCTGCCACTATTCCTGGCACAGCCGAGGTTTACAAATCTGACTGGTGTTACTTTATATGGTGGTAACTCTGGAACGCTTCACAATATCCCAGTGATTAGGACATAGTTTCTACAGATGTTATATTTTATGTTAGCTGAAAATTCATTGCAGTTTTTCACCAATTTCAAACTTTGAATGCTTTTACCAAACACCAGATAGTCATACCAACCACACAACAGAAATAACAAATAACATTTCCCGTCCATCCGCTCTACATCAGCATCACCTCTCAATCGTCTTTTTATCTTATTTGGAGGGTTAAAATTTGGAAGCGATTATTCATATTTTCAAGGAAATTTGCAAATCATATTTTTTTTATCTATTCATATTAGAAGAGACTTTGAGAAGCTAAAATAATGAAAGATATCCAGAAGTTGTACGGTTTTATAGATTATTCTCTACAAATCCTAAACTGCTGTCAGGAAATTTCTTAACCTTCAGCTACGATATAGGAATTGTGGCAAAGTGGAATAAAAAAAAGAAAATATTTTGTTTTTCCACTTCGATTTAGATTCAGCAGCAAACTTTTCATTTTCATGAGAGGTAATAGGAGAAAATACTCATCATATGTAATAATCAATCTCTCACGAATGAAGCAATATCGTGTACAGGTGATTCTCAGAAAATTAGAATATCATCAAAAAGTGAATTTATTTCAGTTCTTCAGTACAAAAAGTGACACTCCTATATTCTATAGAGTCATTACAGAGTGATCTATTTCACGTGTTCATTTCTGGTAATGTTGATGATTATGGCTTACAGCCAATGAAAATCCAAAAGTCATTACCTCAGTAAATTAGAATACTTTATAACAGCAGCTTGAAAAAAAGATTTTAAAACTGAAGCGTTGGACTACTGTAATGTATGTTCAGTAAATGCTCTCAATACTTGGTCGGGGCTCCTTTTTATCAGTTACTGCATCACTGTGGCGTGGCATGAAGGCGATCAGCTTGTGCTGTGGGGGGTATAGAAGCCCAGATTCTCCTGTACGTGAGATACAATTGTGTGTGGTGTAAAATTACTGCTTGGGCACATAGTAGGACTCAGGATGGAAGTAGTGTGTGAAGACACGGCATTGCATATAAATTAACCAGACAACTGTTTTGGCATACCAAGAATACTAGAATGTTATTTGCATGTTGGCTTTCAAATTTATGTGTTTTATTTTCTGGTTGGTCAAGAAAACAGTCTCTTATTTGTATAAGCCAGTAATATTGACTTGTATTGTGCGCTTATTCTTGATCACTAGCAATGTTTGCTGATATGTAAATTATGCATTGTATTATGGAGCCAGTTTATTGATTTTGAAAGCAGAGATGGAAAAGCTATGCACATAGTTTAAATAATCAAGTAATGCTTCTTGATCTCATCTCCATTCCTTGCCTTTTATGTAAATACTGAATGAAGGACACTTGTAAAGTCTAAAGACAGGATACATGCCTCTGTATAAGAAGACTGAGAGAGAAAAAGAGACAGAGAGAGAGACAGCCAGGGCTTCTGCCAAGACATGTACATCCAAAGGAGCAGAGACAGGACAGCAGTCAATTCATCATGGCATCATCACAAGGAACACAGATCTATCATTCTACAGGAAACAACCTAGGGGTTTTCTGCCCCAGTTGGAAGAATACTGATCTGCTCCACTGACCGTCGCTGAACAATGGATATGTTTGAAGAAAGTCAGTATTGTGATCCACTGGTCAACTGGCCTCATGGAGATGTTCGGAAAAGCCAGGTTATGACTCTCAGGTCAACTGGCCTTGTACCTTTTGTGGACTTCCTACTCTTGTCATTGCCTCCTCTCTGTGTGCTATCCACAGGTGGGGTAGCAACCCTGGAACATCTTAACTCACATCTGCTATTATCCCGGAAAGTCAGCGGAAGAGTGAGACTCTGTAATGTGCACCATCTTGGTTACCGTGCTAGGGCTGTTTTATGTGCTTTCTGCCTGTTTTGTGGTTCAATAAAGCATTGCCACACTGTTATACCCTCAACCTGTGTTGTCTGAGTAGCGTTATGCCCACATTAAAAGAAGAGTGGGCGTTCGGCGGCATGATCCCTGGTCCATGCAATTCCGGCTAGCGGTCCTGAGCGCCCCATGTCTCCACAAAGTGCTATTTTGCATTTGAAGCATGAGTTTGGCTAGACTAGATTGTGGACACCAGGTAGCTAAATAGCAGAAATCTCCCACAAGCAACCTGCTTTTGTAAATCTAGCTAGGGGTATGTTTACCATTTTGTACCCATACATGTTTTCTAGATGTTTAATTCAAATTTGAAAATAAGAAAAATTACATTTTTTTCAATGAAATGTTGCTTTAGACTAGTGTTTGTATTTTTCTCAAGGAGTGACAGGGAAAAATGGATCCCTTAACTTGCTAAGCAATTTATTTTGAATGTAGTGATGCCTAAAATTTGGGCACATGGCAAAGCTAGGGAAGGAAAGAACACAATTACTTTTTTAACATAAAATTGTCTTGAACAGATTTTAGACACCATGTCGTATTTTCAGAGCCCCTGAGGTTCCAGAACATTAGAAAATCCCACAATTGACTATTGGGAAATAGTCCCATCATCAAATTGCTCTAGGTATGTGGAGAACATTTTCAACCCACAGGTTCATCACAAAACCTTTCAACGTTTGGATGTGAAAAAAATGTTTTTATGGTAAAATGTTCTTTAGCTCCAAGTTTGTAATTCTCACAAAATGTAATAGAAGAAAATGGATTTTATTTACATTATTGATCCTAAATGCACTGATAGATATATGTACAAGAAGTCATGTATATATATATATATATATATATATATATATATATATATATATATACACACAGTGGGGGAATTAAGTATTTGATCCTTTCCTGATTTTGTAAGTTTGACCACTGACAGAGACATAAACAGTCTCTAATTTTAAGGATAGGTTAGTATTAACATTGAGAGATAGAATATCTAAAATAAAATCCAGAAAATCACATTGCAAAAATTATATAAATTTATTTGCATTTTGCAATGGGAAAAAAGTATTTGATCCCTCTGGCAAGCAAGACCTAATAGAACCATAGAATAGTAGAGTTGAATGGGACCTCCTGAGTCATCTGGTCCAACCCCCTGCTCAAAGCAGGATTCACTAAATCATCCCAGACAGATGTCGTTTCAGCCTCTGTTTGAAGACTTCTTGGTGGCAAAACCCTTGTTGGCAAGCCCAGCAGTCAGACGCTTTTCTAGTTGATGATGAGGTTTGCGCACATGTCAGGAGGAATTTTGGTGCTCTCCGCTTAGCAGATCATCCCTAAATCATTAGGTTTTAAGGCTGTCGCTTGGCAACTCAGAGCTTCAACTCCCTCCATAAGTTTACTATGGAATTAAGTTCTGGGACTGGCTATTGTCATAAACTTCTATTTGTGCTAATGCAGCATTCAGAAATGAAAGAGAAATATTTTATTTTTGCAGTGGAAATAAACTGGAATAGATTGTGGACACCATGTCACATTTGCAGAGTCCCTGAGGTTCTAGAAGCTAGGAGGTTGGAGGTCACATGCTCAGGTCCTATTGCAGCTCGGATTGGGCCATCTGAAAGGTCCCGGAAGGCTGCATCTATAAAAGGATCACACGACCATATGGCCGTGCGCTAATATAGACAAAGATTAGACCATGTGGAGTGAGTGTTGCATGCATGTATGAATGTCTCTGGTGAATGACTCATTATGAAACCCCTACCCTTGGTACACATGTGTTGTGTAGCCTAGCCTGCTAGTGCCCAGGCTGAGGTACAGGTAGAGGCCGAGTCAGAGATGACATCAGCATCCACCGGTGTCTTTGTCTGTACGCCACAGTGCACAAAGTCTGCACTCCTCAGTGGTCAGCTTCCATTAGAGGTGTCCGCAGATGCAACTCCACATGCTCAGAAGGTCTAGAGGGATACAGACCTCGTGTCCTGGGGGCTGAGTTCTGTGAACATATACTGAGCGCTCTCTTGCCGAATGCTGTGTGTTTTAACAGGCTCCGGCATTTAAGTACTGCAGCTCTGTGGCATAACAGAGTCTGTTCCTGTTCACATCGGGTGACGTTAACCCACGTGTGACCTTTTGTATACCACTATATACATCAGCCATTACTAAGCAGCAGTTTACCACCTCTGCACGGTGAACCCCGGGCTGCGAACGTACTTTACTATTATTTTATTATTTGATGCATTCCGCTAGCCCTAACACCATCCTCCAGAACTTTGAGGACTGCACCAAGATGTTGCTCAGTGATGACGCCATAAATAGCGTCACAATCCCGCTTCTCAGCATTCTGAAAACCATTGCAGGCAGAGCACGAGGACATGGAGCAAGGAACCATAAAGGGTGATTACACTCAGGCCAGCCTCATGTCATCACAATGTAGATTGGTAGACAATAAGGAGGAGGAGGAAGAACAGGAGCTACTTTCATGCGCTATAGACGGTACTACAAGCACAGCTGTCATACCGTATGTTCAGCAGGAATGGCCTGAGGACAGGGAGGATGAGGAGGAGGAGGACAGCATGGTCAGTCGTCCTGTTGGTGAGGACACTGAAGTCTTGCCTGTTAGCAGTCTGGCTCGCATGGCTGACTTTATGTTGTGCTGTGTTTCCCTTGACCCTCGCATTATAAACATTTTTTGTGTCACTCATTACTGGTTAGTGACACTTCTAGACCCACTCTACAAGGAGAATGTTCAATCTCTTCTTCCAGAAGCAGAGAGGTGTACAAAAATGTTGCTGTACCAGAGGGCACTTGTAGTGGAATTACTGAAAAAATTCCCATGTGAGACCGCTGGCAGCAGACGTCAGAGTTTGTTGCACAACCAAGGAGTTCAAGCAAGAGCTACAGAAGTACAATCCACCTCAGGCAAGGGAACAATGTCAAAGTTCTGGAACAGTTTTCTCAGACCCTCCCATCATGCCGTCACAAAGGCAAGGGGTGCTGGCACAAGAAGTGCAATGTTTGGGAAGATGCTGAGGGAGTACGTTGCAGATCGTACAAACATCCTCCAGGATTCCTCTGTGCCTTTTAATTATTGGGTATCCAAGCTGGACACGTGGCATGAACTGGCTCTCTACGCCTTGGAGATACTGGCCTGCCCTGCTGCTAATTTTCTGTCAGAGCAGGTTTTTAGTGCCATTGGTGGAATTATAACAGATAAGCGCATCTGCCTGTCAACTGACAATGCTGACAGGCTGACTCTTATAAAATGAACAAGGGCTGGATTGGGCAAGACTTCTTTACACCACCAAATGAAAACAGTGAAACATAACCTCAAATACACTATCTTTTTTGTGGAGGTGTACTCTCATGCACCTCTTCACAACCACACATGGGTATCCACTTCCTGATTTAGTCTGTTTGGTGTTATCCTCCTACTTATCCTCATCCTCATCATCTACAACTAGTAGAAAACTAGGGTGAATGCATTCCGTGATGCAAAAGTCACTAAATTTTTGTGCAAGGGTGTTTTTATGATGCCCGTTACTAATTTGAAACCAAAACAAATGTTACTCCCCCAGGGGGAACTGTCATAAAAATGAGAGGTACGTATATTCTTCCCATTTGTTCTTATATTTTCCAGTATTACTATCTCTGGACTATCCTCTTAGGACCTTGTGTATACCTCTACAATAGTAAAATATTGAAATACTATTGTATAATATTTTTATTTATATCCCTGTCTCTGAACTATTGCTAGGAACAAACATATCTTGTTGGACACATTCTTGCTTCATATCTATGAACCTGTGCTCGCCCCTCCCTTTTATTATTGTCTTTCATAGGTGGATTGACATTTTTTATTTATTTGTTTAATCTCAGTATGATTTATCATTATGTCTCTTCATTCTCTGCTATTAGTTGAAAAGGGTTAACGGGTTCTGTGCTGCTACAGGCAGTCCAATTTTTGGCAAGGGTGTCTATGATGTCCATAGTATATTTTAAAAAAATGTACCCCCATGGGGAAATGTTTGTCAGCCCAGGCACAAGTCTAAGAGATCTGATCCTTTACATTAGGTCTAGTTTTTAATGAGGCCTTCATCAATGTCTCCTCATTCTCCGCCACTAGATCACCAGGGTTAACGTGTTCTATGCTGCTACAGGCAGTCCAATTTTTGGCAAGGGTGTCTATGATGCCCATAGTATATTTTTAAAAATGTACCCCCCATGGGGAAATGTTTGTCAGCTCATGCAGTTCGCGTATGGGCATTACAAGTCTAGGAGACCTGCTCTTTAACATTGAGCCTAGTTTAATGAGGCCTTCATCGATGTCTCCTCATTCTCCTCCATGAAATCACCAGGGCTAATGTGTTCTGTGCTGCTACAGGCAGTCCAATATTTGGCAAGGGTGTCTTTGATGCCCATAGTATATTTTTAAAAATGTACCCTCCATGGGGAAATGTTTGTCAGCGCAGGCACAAGTCTAGGAGACCCGATCCTTTACATTGGGCCTAGTTTTTAATGAGGCCTTCATAAATGTCTCCTCATTCTCCGCCACTAGATCACCAGGGTTAACGTGTTCTGTGCTGCTACAGGCAGTCCAATTTTTGGCAAGGGTGTCTGTGATGCCCATAGTATATTTTTAAAAAATGTACCCCCCATGAGGAAATGTTTGTCAGCCCAGGCTGTTATGAGCTCATTTTCTGCTCCACCAGCTGGGAGTTCTCCTTCCGTTCTCCCTCTGGTAGTGACAGGAGGTAGTGAGGTTAGTTTAATTGGTAATGGTCTGCTACCTGTCCAGGAGGATAGTGATTGGATCTCCGGAGCATCAGACGGGATATAAGACAGCCAACGCCCTATCCTGTTGCTGGTGATTCAGTCTGTTTCTCAGGTCTTGGACTTCAGCTCTGCTCCAGTCATCTCAAGTTAAGTTTTTTTTTGCTAATGTTCAGACTTGCTCTTGTTGGTCAACTCAGTTTTTGTGTGGTCAGCCAGCCCGGCTGGGCTGTGCTGAATTTCCACTCTTATTTATCTGTATTTGCCAATTTGCCTTTTTGTCCTTTATTAGATTGACCTCTTTTTGCTCTGTCTCAGAATATTCCAGAGTGCTGATATAGTAACATAGTAACATAGTAACATAGTAATTAAGGTTGAAGGGAGACTTTAAGTCCATCTAGTTCAACCCATCCTATCCTAACTTGCCCTAACATGTT
Organism: Dendrobates tinctorius; assembly: GCF_039654945.1. Lineage (NCBI taxonomy): Eukaryota > Metazoa > Chordata > Amphibia > Anura > Dendrobatidae > Dendrobates > Dendrobates tinctorius. The sequence continues at coordinate 14,670,528 of NW_027361818.1, forward strand.
GATCCAGAGGAAGGCAAAAAAAAACCCATGTGGCAAACAGTAAGCTTCACACTGGGGAAAAAAAATTCCTTCCCGACTCCACATATGGCAATCAGACTAGCTCCCTGGATCAACGCAACACTAAGGAAACTAGTGTATATACCCTGTAATATTATACTTTCCAAGAAAGGCATCCAGTCCCTTCTTAAATTTTAGTAGGGAATCACTCATTACAACATCATATGGCAGAGAGTTCCATAGTCTCACTGCTCTTACAGTAAAGAATCCGCGTCTGTTAGTATGCTTAAACCTTCTTTCCTCCAGACGTAGAGGATGCCCCCTTGTCCCCGTCACAGGTCTAAGAGTAAAAAGATCATTAGATAGGTCTTGGTATTGTCCCCTCATATATTTATAGATTGTAATAAGATCACCCCTAAGCCTTCGATTCTCCAAACTAAATAACCCCAAGCGTAATAACCTGTCTTGGTATTGCAGACCCCCCAATTCCCTAATAACCTTGGTCGCTCTTCTCTGCACCCGCTCCAGTTCAGCTATGTCTTTCTTATACACCGGAGACCAGAACTGTACACAGTATTCTAAGTGTGGTCGCACTAGTGACTTATATAGAGGTAAAATTATGCTCTCCTCCTGAGCATCTATGCCTCTTTTAATGCATCCCATTATTTTATTTGCCTTTGCAGCAGCTACCTGACACTGGCCACTAAATGTGAGTTTGTTGTCCACCCATACACCCAGGTCTTTTTCAGTGACAGTTTTGCCCAGTGTTTTACAATTAAGCACATAATTATACATGTTGTTTGTTCTACCCAAGTGTATGACCTTACATTTATCCCCATTAAAGCTCATTTGCCATATATCAGCCGAAGCTTCTAGTTTACATAAATCCTCCTGTAATATAAAATTGTCCTCCTCTGAATTGATTACCCTGCAGAGTTTAGTGTCATCTGCAAATATTGAAATTCTACTCTCTATGCCCCTTACAAGGTCATTAATAAATATGTTAAAAAGAAGCGGGCCCAAAACTGACCCCTGTGGTACCCCACTGCTAACCGTGACCCAGTCCGAGTGTGCTCCATTAATAACCACCCTTTGTTTCCTATCCCTGAGCCAGCTCTTAACCCACCTACACATATTTTCCCCTATCCCCATTGTTCTCATTTTATGTATCAACCTTTTGTGTGGCACCGTATCAAAAGCTTTTGAAAAGTCCATATACACCACGTCCACTGCATTCCCTTGGTCCAGTCCGGAACTTACCTCTTCATAAAAGCTTATCAGATTAGTCTGACAGGAACGGTCCCTTGTAAACCCATGTTGATATTGGGTCATAAGTTTTTTCTTCTCCAGATACTCCAGAATAGTATCTCTTAGAAAACCCTCCAGGATTTTACCCACAGTTGAGGTTAAACTTACTGGCCTATAATTTCCAAGTTCAGTTTTTGTCCCCTTTTTGAATATTGGCACCACATTTGCTATACGCCAGTGGGAGAAGTCTAGTGACTTCAGGGTTAATTTTGTTATCAGAAGCGTTGGACATTATTTTAGGTAGGGTTTTTTGGCAGATTGCAGACAGTATCTTTCCTTTCCTGACCTTTCAAGTTAGTTTGGCCCCATCGTTTGCTCAGCCTATTTTTCTGCCTTTGTGTTTTCATCTTGCTTCATCGTCAATACATGTGGGGGCTGTCTTTCCTTTGGTGTCTGCTCTGGAGAGTTAGTTTTCCTCTTTTCTTACTAAGCTTATTTAGCTCTCCGGTTGTGACGAGGCGTCCAGGACCACCGTAGGCACGCTCCACGACTGCTTCTAGTTGTGTGTTAAGATCAGGGCTCTGCAGTCTGCAGTTACCAACCTCTCTGGTTTTCTGAGACTTAGCGTGTTTTGCTTTTTTTCTCCTCGGTGACCCATTCATAACACCAGGCACTGCGTGTATGGGCATTACAAGTCTTGAAGACCCAATCCTTTACTTTGGGCCTAGTTTTTAATGAGGCCTTCATCATTGTCTTCTCATTCTCCGCCACTAGATCACCAGGGTTAACATGTTCTTTGCTGCTACAGCCAGTCCAATTTTTGGCAATGGTGTTTTTATGATGCCTGTTAATAATTTAAAACTAAAACAAATGTTAGGATAAAAGAAGATTGACGGCACTCGAGGAATAAAGAAAAAAAAATATTTTATTGTGGCAAATCAAGCCATATTAAAATCAAATTGCCTGACGCGTTTCGAGTGCCTGGTATGCACTATTAGTCATATGACTAAGAGTGCACACCAGGCACTTGAAACGCGTCAGACAATTTGATTTTAATATGGCTTGATTTGCAACAATAAAATATATTTTTTTCTTTATTCCTGGAGTGCCGTCAATCTTCTTTGTTCCTGATTCTGCTATGCTAACCAGCTTGGACGTGCACCTTCCACAAGTGAATTGGCTCATCTAATTTTTTTTCATCTGGTGGCTAGTGTTGAGCGATACCGTTCGATACCCAAAAATATCGTATCGGATGGTATCGCCCGATACGAAAAAAATATCGGGTATCGCCGATTCCGATACGGAAAGTCCCATTCAAGTCAATGGGACTTCCGGTATCGGAATTAAAAAAAGGCCTTTATTTCCTTGTTGGCTAATTCTACATAATTGAAAACAAATAAGAATCATGTAGAATGTATTGTGGGAGGTGGAGGAGACATTAAAAGCATAGTGGTTTATTCAAATCACATGGCATAGCATTAATTCCAATTTTTTTTTTCAAGACGTTAGGAGTTAAAAAGATATTGACTATGTTAACTTTTTTATATTTAGTCAGATATGTATGTTTCGCAACTTCCATGCTCTTCACCTTCTTTTGTACTTCTCCCAAACTTTCTCCTTCATGATCCGCAGCAGTAGCATTTTTTTCATCAACTTTTTCTTCACCTTATTCATCTTCTTCTTCTTCACCTTCTTCCCATTAATTTTTTTTTTCCATTCTTCATATTCTTCTTATTCAGCTATTATTAATTTTCATATGCTATTTCTTCATCTTCTTCCTATTCTTCTTTTTCTTCATTTTCTTATGGTGACAGGCATTCCTGTAGTACTTATCTATAAAAGTTATAAGATTATACCTTACCTTCTGCCTGTCACAAAAGATTTACAACAGGATTTGTCCGCGTTCAGTTTGGCCTTCAGCAGCAGGCATTTTCCAGGGGCACCACGAGGAGGAACGGACTCACCCCCATTTACTGCTTAGTCTTCTTCTGCTTATAATTTTGATTTCTTCTATGCTGATTTTTTGTCTTATGCTTAATGTTCTTCTGCTTTCTGTTCTTCTGCTTTTGCTTCTTCTGCTTCTTGTTCTTCTGTCTTTTGTTCTGTATCTTAGTGGTTGTCTTCATGTTCTTTGTCCTCTTGGTCTTATTATTTAGGGTCATATTTCTGGTCTTCTTTGGTGTGGTCTTCAGGGTCGTCATCATCAGGGTCATCGTCATGGAGATCAATAAGGATTACCAAAGACAATTTCAAAAAGCTTGATCTTGGAAATGTAGCAGAAGGTACAAGAAGGCTGAGAAACTGGCGAGAACCAGCAGACAGTGCTGGCACCCGGATGGGTAGCAGAAGGAACAAGAGCCAATGGCACTACCGAGGACCAACTGACGGTGCTGGACCACGGTTACTAAGCAGAAGGTACCTGTGCTAGAAAGCACTACCAAGGACCAGCTGACGGTGCTGGACCTCGGATACCGAGATGGAGGCACCTAGGCCAAAGGCTCTGGCGAGAACCAGCAGACAGTGCTGGAACCCGGGTGGATAGCAGAAGGTACCCATTGAAAGCAAAGTAGCCAGGCCGCAAGCCGGCCGCAGTTACCGAAACCCACAGTCCTACAGGGGGTCCATGTCCCATTGGCACTACGGATCTAGCCTTCAGTGCCAGTTCCTGCAGCCCACATAGGAGTCACCTAAACTGCAGGCACCGTAGAGTCGGCTAACCCGGCCGCAAGACGACAGGACAACGGATTGGTGGCATAGTGACCTTGACACTACCCGGAAACAGCAGGCGTGCTGGAACCAGGCTGGGCAAGAGGGAGTCCCCGTGCCAAAGACACTGCCGAGCACCAACTGGCGTTGTTGGAGCCCAGGGACAATCATGGTGTAGGCCGAGGCCTACTTGGTGGTAGTTTTAGATTGTTTGTAGGCTACAACAGACTGTCAACGTGCTCCAATTAGGCATCTGTCTCCACTCTGTTTCCAGGATTTCACGTGACCACCAACACCGCCAGTTTATGCATACAGCAGCCATCTGCCCAATCCACACGTGTTGCTGTGTAACTGGGATTCTGTAATGTCAGCAGATCCCGTGATGTGTGTCTGCCACTGTCTCCTGCTCTGTCCACTTTCCCACTGCTTGCAGTGGGAAGGTGGACAGCGCAGGAGACAGTGGCGGACACATATTGGGGGATCTGCTGACGTTACAGAACCCCAGTAACACAGGAACACGTGTGGAATGCGTGGACGGCAACTGTGAGCAGGAACTGGCGGTGTTGGAGGTCAGGGGAAATACTAGAGACAGAGTGGAGACAGAGGCCAAATCAGAGAATGTTTAAATCTGAAGTAGTTACAATTTGGAGGCAGCAGCAGTTTGCCCTCCACACAGCAGGGGATCAGCTGACGTTACTGAACCCCACTTTCACATGAACGAGTGTGTTTTTCTGTGTGGACAGCACTTCCGAGCACCAACTGGCGGTGTTGGAGCCCAGAGACAATCATGGTGCAGGCCGAGGCCTACTAGGAGCCAGGTGTAAAGCTGAGGTATTTTGACTTTGGAGGGAGCAGGACACTTTGCCCTCCACACAGCAGGGGATCAGCTGACGTTACTGACCCCCACTTTCACATGAACGAGTGTGTTTTTCTGTGTGGACAGCACTTCTGAGCACTAACTAGCGTTGTTGGAGCCCAGGGAAAATGAGGTAGTAGGCCGAGGCCTACTTGGAGCCAGGTGTAAATCTGAGGTTGTTTGACTGTGGAGGGAGCAGGACACTTTGCCATACACACAGCAGGGGATCAGCTGACGTTACCGAACCCCACTTACACATGAGCGAGTGTTTTGTCTGTGCGGACAGCACTTCTGAGCACCAACTGGCGGTGTCGGAGCCCAGAGAAAATCAGGTAGTAGGCCGAGGCCTACTTGGTGGCAGTTTGCGATTGTTTCTAGACTACTACTAACTGTCAACGTACTCCAATTAGGCCTCTGTCTTCACTCTGTTTCGAGTATTTCCTCTGGCTTCCAACCACGCCAGTTGCTGCTCTGAAATGCCGTCTGCACAACCCACACTTGTTCCTGTGTTACTGGGGTTCTGTAACAGCAGCTTCTCCCTAGAGGGGAGTCAGGCAATGTCTCCTGCTCTGTCCACATTTCCACTACAAGTAGTGGGAATGTAGACAAAGCAGGAGACATTGCCGTGCTCAACTCTGGAGATGAGCAGATGTTACAGGACCCAGGTACCACAGGAACAAGTGTGGATTGTGCAGACGGCACTTGAGAGCAGAAACAGGCGGTGTTGTAGGCCGGAGGAAATACTCAAAACAGAGTGGAGACAGAGGGCAAATCAGAGAACATATTAAATCAGAGGTAGTCAGAAGTTGTAGGCAGCAGGAGAGTTTGCCGTACACACAGCAGGGGATCAGCTGACGTTACCGAACCCCACTTACACATGAGCGAGTGTTTTGTCTGTGCGGACAGCACTTCTGAGCAACAACGGGCGTTGCTGTAGCCCAGGAAATAAAGTTCAGGTCATAGAAACATGAACACAACAGGAGACCGGGATCCTGTTGCCAGCCAATTATTTATTCTGGAAGAGGACTGGCAAATTCAGGTGAGATCCAGGCCTTGTTAATTTTCAGAAAAGTAAGCCGGTCAACATTATCGGCGGATAGTCGCGTGCAACGGTCTGTTACCACACCACCTGCAGCACTAAAGACATGTTCCGATAATACACTGGCAGCAGGGCAAGCCAGCACCTCCAATGCATACTGGCTAAGCTCTGGCCATGTATCCAGCTTAGAGACCCAATACTTGAACAGGGAAGAGCCGTCTGGGAGAACACTAACAGGGCACGACAAGTAGTCTGTCACCATCTGACGGAAACGTTGCCTCCTGCTGACTGGAGCCATCTGTGATGGTGTAGCCGTTTGTGGCGGTCCCACAAAACTTTTCCACATTTGGGCCATACTGGCCTTGCCTTGTCCTGCGGCACTGCCTCTGCTACCTCTTTGTGCAGAGCTTCCTCCACTGCCTCTACCCACATGGCTGCTTTGAAAAGCACTACCAGCAACACTTGTGGGGGGAATGGAGAACATGATGGCCTGCACAATTGTTTCTTGGTACTCCCGCATTTTTCGCTCCCGGTTCAACTGTGGTATGAGGCTTTGTAAGTTGTCCCGGTAGCGAGGATCTAGGAGGGTGTACACCCAATAATCAGCCGTGTGGAGAATGTTGGCGATGCGGAGGTCATTTAACAAGCACTGCAGCATGAAATCAACCATGTGCTGCAGACTGCCAACTGGACCGGAAACGCTGCCCCCAGCCTGAGGCAGCATCTCTGCCTGCTCAGCATCACCCCACCCTCGCTGTACACACTGACTACTAGAGCCTTGTGTACCTCCCTCCTCTGGAGAGATGTGTTCCTCCTCCTCCATTGACTCCTCGTCATCCTCCTCACTAAGTGTCCCCTGCCTGGGCCTTTGTGTGGAAGCACGTTGCGCAGACTTGCCAGAAGCAGATGGCATTTCTGACTGCTCATCCTCGACCTCTTCAAAAACCTCCTCACTTAGTGCTTGTAAGTAGAGTTGAGCGAAACGGGTCGAAAAAATTCAAAAGTCGCCGAATTTTGGCAAAGTCGGGTTTCATGAAACGAAACCCGACCCTAGGATGAGGTCGGCCACGAGGTCGGCGACTTACGCGCCAAAGTCGCGTTTCAAAAGTTTGTTTTGCGCTCTTTTTCAGCCAATCAGGATCCACGGACACTGTGGGCAACGTGATGACATAGGCACAGGTCACCACCATCTTTCAGAAGGGCATGCAAGTGATTGGCTTGCTTTGGGGGGCGTCACAGGGGGTAGAAAAGGGCGTGCACGCCGACCGCCATGTTACTCATGCTGATCTCAGAATAGGGAGAGCTGCTGCTGATGATGATTTTGTAGGGAGAGCGTTAGGCAGGGAAGAAGACACCAAAAACTGCTTCTGCTGCTAGCGATTTTGCCTGTACAACACACCAGTCACTGTGCAGTGCAAGGGGAGGCTATATAGTGGTGTATCAGTGGTGTTGGTTGTTGGGCTGCCTTCTAAGGCTTCCTGACATTCCTGCATTGCAGTTTACCCACTGCTCCGCAAACTGCTTTTTTAAAAGCAATCACAATTTTTTTTTTTTGTCCTGCTAAGAAGAAGAAAAAAAAACTGCTTCTGCTGCTAGCGATTTTGCCTGTACAACACACCAGTCACTGTGCAGTGCAAGGGGAGGCTATATAGTGGTGTATCAGTGGTGTTGGTTGTTGGGCTGCCTTCTAAGGCTTCCTGACATTCCTGCATTGCAGTTTACCCACTGCTCCACAAACTGCTTTTTTAAAAGCAATCACAATTTTTTTTTTTGTCCTGCTGAGGTACTGAGCGTGCATTTTTTCACACCATACAGCGGTGTACGCTCCTCACACAGTACCGTGTAACAGCTGTTATCACAGCCACAGTGAAGCTATCAGTGAGTCACTCTGTGAGAATAAGTTGAGGACATGTTCCGTTCTTACAGACCTGCACTCTAGGGAGATTCCAATTCTGCCCAATTCTACATACACCTTGTAGTTTGTGATACACTAGCCAATTTCTGCCTGTGACATAGCGCTCAGATACTCAGTGGGCCTCACACAATCCATAAGTGTCCAGTGTCCACAAGTGTGTGCAGAAATTAAAAATCTCCCTTATCCTCTAGTCACTTTGGTCACAGTTCTGCCATCGAGCCTGTGACAGAGCGCTCAGATACTCAGTGGGCCTCACACAATCCATAAGTGTCCAGTGTCCACAAGTGTGTGCAGAAATTAAAAATCTCCCTTATCCTCTAGTCACTTTGGTCACAGCTCTGCCATCGAGCCTGTGACAGAGCGCTCAGATACTCAGTGGGCCTCACACAATCTATAAGTGTCCAGTGTCCACAAGTGTCTGCAGAAATTCAAAATCTCCCTTATCCTCTAGTCACTTTGGTCACAGCTCTGCCATCGAGCCTGTGACAGAGCGCTCAGATACTCAGTGGGCCTCACACAATCCATAAGTGTCCAGTGTCCACAAGTGTGTGCAGAAATTCAAAATCTCCCTTATCCTCTAGTCACTTTGGTCACAGCTCTGCCATCGAGCCTGTGACAGAGCGCTCAGATACTCAGTGGGCCTCACACAATCCATAAGTGTCCAGTGTCCACAAGTGTGTGCAGAAATTAAAAATCTCCCTTATCCTCTAGTCACTTTGGTCACAGCTCTGCCATCGAGCCTGTGACAGAGCGCTGAGATACTCAGTGGGCCTCACACAATACATAAGTGTCCAGTGTCCACAAGTGTGTGCAGAAATTAAAAATCTCCCTTATCCTCTAGTCACTTTGGTCACAGCTCTGCCATCGAGCCTGTGACAGAGCGCTCAGATACTCAGTGGGCCTCACACAATCCATAAGTGTCCAGTGTCCACAAGTGTCTGCAGAAATTCAAAATCTCCCTTATCCTCTAGTCACTTTGGTCACAGCTCTGCCATCGAGCCTGTGACAGAGCGCTCAGATACTCAGTGGGCCTCACACAATCCATAAGTGTCCAGTGTCCACAAGTGTGTGCAGAAATTCAAAATCTCCCTTATCCTCTAGTCACTTTGGTCACAGCTCTGCCATCGAGCCTGTGACAGAGCGCTCAGATACTCAGTGGGCCTCACACAATCCAAAAGTGTCCAGTGTCCACAAGTGTCTGCAGAAATTCAAAATCTCCCCTGTCCTATAGACACCTTGTACCTTGTTTTACATTACTATATAGTTTGTTGGATTTTGTCTACATTTCTACCAAAAATGAGGAAGGCTGGTGGAAGAGGCCGTGGAATTGGGCGGGGATTGGCAGCTGGTAATGATGGTGTTGGTGGTGGATCTGATGGTAGTGGCAAGAGCAAAATAGGACCGAATGCAGGAGGTGTTGAGCCTGCGTCATCGTCTGGCTACATAAGGCCTCGAACGCTTAGTTTTCTAGGAGTTGGCAAACCGCTTTTAAAGCCAGAGCATCAGGAAAAAGTTTTGTCTTACATTGCTGACTCAGCCTCCAGCTCTATCGCCTCCTCTTCTTCAGTTGTAAAAAGTAAAAGCACTGAGTCGTCATTGGAGGCTCATGTTCATGAACCACACCTTTCCTTGTGTCCTTCACCCCAACCAAGATTGAAGGATGACGCAGGCCATACTACTGATTACTCCATGGAGCTGTTTTCACATACCATGCCTGGATTATCAAGTGAAATGGTGAATAACCCAGGCCAAGATGAATCTGACATGGAGTGCACTGATGCACAGCCGCTGATGGATGATTCCGCTGGTACATTCACTCAGAGCACTACATTGTCCTCGCAGTGTACAGAGCCAGATTCTGACCCTGATGAGACTCAGGTGCCCCTTCCCGCACACTATACCACCATACACGGTGACACAGAGGAAGGTGCACATGACATAGAAGAGGAGGTGATGGATGACCCAGTTGTTGACCCAGATTGGCATCCATTGGGGGAAGAGGGTGCTGCTTCCAATAGCTCAGATGAGGAGCATCCACAGCAGACATCGACATCGCAACAGCTGTTATCTGGCAGGCCCGGAGCTCTCCAAAGACAGGTTCCAAACATCAAAAGAGTTGCTGGACAGCTTGTCCAGAGGGTCAAAAGATCACAGCGTGCTAGGCCGCAAAATGTCTGCCAAAGTAGGAAGAGTGCAGTGTGGCACTTTTTTGAACAAAATCCTCATGATCAGGCCAAGGTTATCTGTAAGAAGTGCGCAAAGACCTTTAGCCGAGGGAAAAATCTGAAAAATTTGAATACCAGTTGCATGCTTAGACATTTAACCAGCATGCACTTGCAAGCGTGGACACAACACCAAACCTCAAGTGCCACATGTACAACTGATCACAACGAAGGTAGTCAGCAACGCTACATTGTTTCCCCCACTGTAAGCCCACCGGTTAGCACAGCAGCAAATGTTGAGGTGTCGTTGCAATGCCACAGCAGTCAGGGAATCCCACTGTTATATCAACAAAAGACTGATTCTAGGCCATCAGAAAGAACAACAACTCCATCACCATCATCAACCCTCTCTCAGTCCGCCCTGTCCACCGCTACTTCCACCATATGCAGCTCTCAAGTCCAGCTCACCCTCCCAGACACTATGAGTAGGTCAAGAAAGTACTCAGTCTCTCATCCGCGTACACTGGGTTTGAACGCCCACATTGCCAAACTAATCTCGTTTGAGATGATGCCCTTTCGGTTGGTGGAAAGCGCAGCTTTCCGTGAACTCATGGCCTATGCAGTACCACGCTATGACCTACCCAGTCGCCACTTCTTCTCTCGCAAAGCCATCCCAGCCCTCCACCATCATGTGAAAGACCGCATTGTCCATGCACTCAAGCAGTCAGTGAGCGGAAAGGTGCACCTCACAGCTGATGCATGGTCCAGTCGGCATGGCCAGGGCCGTTACGTGTCCATCACTGCGCACTGGGTTAATGTGGTGGATGCAGGGTCCACAGGGGACAGCGGTGGTGGGACAGTGCTGCCTAGCCCACGGTATAGGAAACAGTTGGCTGTAGGCGTTCGACCCTCCTCCTCCTCCTCCTCCTCCAGAAGCGAAAGCTCGTCCACAGAGCGCAGTCGTACGAGCACTCCATCTGCAGCTGCCACTGTTGCACACGATGTGTCCCCCTATCGAGCAGCTAGTGGAAAGCGTCAGCAGGCTGTGTTGCAGATGATGTGTTTGGGCAACAGACACACCGCCGAGGTACTGGCCGAGTACTTGAAGCGACAAACTGAGTCATGGCTGGGCAGTGTACATCTTGAGGCAGGCAAGGTAGTTAGTGATAACGGCCGAAATTTTGTGGCAGCCATAGCCCTTTCAAAACTCAGCAACATACCTTGCTTGGCTCACACCTTGAACCTGGTGGTGCAGTGCTTCCTCAAAAATTATCCGGAGTTAACAGCCCTGCTCCAGAAGGTGCGAAGACTGAGCGCGCACATCCGCCGGTCGCCTGTACACTCCGTTCGTATGCAGAAGCTGCAGCGATTGCTCCACCTTCCCAACCACCGCCTCATTATCGACATTGCAACAAGGTGGAACTCCACCCTGCACATGGTGGAGCGGCTGTGCGAGCAGAGGCAGGCCATAATGCATTTGTGGGAGGATACACAGCCAGGCACTTTGAGAGCAGACATGGAGTTGACAGGTGTGCAGTGGTCGAAGCTGAAAGACCTCTGTAAAGTCCTTCAGTGTTTTGAGGAATGCACACGGCTGGTAAGCGCAGACGATGCTATCCTAAGCATGAGCATCCCACTTATGCGTCTGCTCATGCAAACTTTGACGCACCTTAAGGAGCAGGCATCTGCAGCCAATGTTGATGAGGAGGAAGAGGAGGAGGGAATCCTTGATGACATTCAGCCATTGTCTGCTCAGGGACCTCTCCTGGACGAGGTGGAGGAAGAAGAGGAGGAGGAGGATGATGATGGGGATGATTACTTAGGGGAGGAGGATGCATCTCGTGGGGCAAGTGAAAATGTTGGCATGGCAAGGTCTGGTACAGGGTTTGTGCGTGACTGGAGGGATGTGGATTTGCCAGAAAGTGCTCCTCCAACCAGCACTCGCAGTGCATCATTGACACCGGGAACATTGGCCCACATGTCAGATTATGCCTTGCGGATCCTAAAAAGGGACCCCCGCATTGCCAAAATGATGAACGATGACGACTACTGGTTGGCCAGCATCCTGGATCCACGCTATAAAAGCAAATTACAAAACATCATGCCACAGGAGAACCTTGACCTAATATTGGCTAATAAACAAGCAACTCTGGTAAATCGGTTGCTTGAGGCATTCCCAGCACACAGCAGCGGTGATGGTTCTCACACGAGCCGTACGGGCCGGGGGCAGCTTGGCAGAGGTGTTCGTGGTGCACACAGCAGAAGTGGCATTGGAGACAGGGGTTTCATGACAATGTTGTGGACTGATTTTTCAAATACCGCTCACACAACTGGTAATACTGCATCGATGGAAAGTGACAGGAGACAGCAGTTGTCAACTATGGTTACAAACTACTTTTCCTCCCATATCGATGTTCTCCCACACAGGTCATTCCCCTTTGACTACTGGGCCGCTAAACTGGACACCTGGCCTGAATTGGCCCAATATGCCTTACAGGAGCTCGCTTGCCCAGCTGCAAGTGTGCTATCGGAAAGAGTCTTCAGTGCAGCTGGATCAATCCTGACAGAAAAAAGGACCCGTCTGTCAACCCAAAATGTGGATGATCTAACCTTCATTAAAATGAACCATGCATGGGTTTCCAAGGATTTTGTCCCACCTTCCCCTGATGACACATAGGGTGACAGAAAAATGGCTTGCTTTGGTCCACCTGTTCCTGGGACCTATTTCGCCTTTTGCATCAGCTGAATGTCCAACATCAACATATGCCACTTTCTAAAACTCCCTAACTGTGCTGCCTACCCCCCATGGCCGGGGTCACCACCTAGCGCACGACACCGTGCGAGTGCCGTTGCCCTGGACAGGTGGGTAGGCTGACTCTTGGGCGCGGGCACTGGCACAGGGTCCCTCATAGTGCAATCAAGTGTCTCTGACGGTGGTGGTGCACACCCGCCGTCAGACACACCGCTGTACTATGAGGGGCCCAGTGCCAGTACCGATGCCCACGAGCCGGCCCCCTTGCTTGGGCAGGGCCCCAGCATTTGCAATCTTTACCTCTCCCTGCTCCTCCGCTGTGTAATCTGGGCCGTCAAATCCATACTGTGCCTGACACCGTCTGACCCTGCCTCCTGATGTATAGACATATATTTTGAATGTGTACGCTATCCATACATGTTATCTGGGGATACGGTACCCTTTCTAACCATTGTGCAATCACGTGCAATCCATACTGGGCCTAACACCATCTGAGCCTGCCTCCTGATGTATATACATATATTTTGAATGTGTACACTATCCATACATGTTATCCGGGGATACGGTACCCTTTCTAACCTTTGTGCCATCACGTGCAATCCATACTGGGCCTAACACCGTCTGAGCCTGCCTTCTGATGTATAGACATATATTTTGAATGTGTACACTATCCATACATGTTATCTGGGGATACGGTACCCTTTCTAACCTTTGTGCAATCACGTGCAATCCATACTGGGCCTACCACCATCTGAGCCTGCCTCCTGATGTATAGACATATATTTTGAATGTGTACACTATCCATACATGTTATCTGGGGATACGGTACCCTTTCTAACCTTTGTGCAATCACGTGCAATCCATACTGGGCCTAACACCGTCTGAGCCTGCCTCCTGATGTATAGACATATATTTTGAATGTGTACACTATCCATACATGTTATCTGGGGATACGGTACCCTTTCTAACCTTTGTGCAATCACGTGCAATCCATACTGGGCCTAACACCGTCTGAGGCTGCCTCCTGATGTATAGACATAGATTTTGAATGTGTACGCTATCCATACATGTTATCCGGGGATACGGTACCCTTTCTAACCTTTGTGCAATCACGTGCAATCCATACTGGGCCTAACACCGTCTGAGCCTGCCTCCTGAGACATATATTTTGAATGTGTACGCTATCCATACATGTTATCCGGGGATACGGTACCCTTACTAACCTTTGTGCAATCACGTGCAATCCATACTGGGCCTAACACCGTCTGAGCCTGCCTCCTGATGTATAGACATAGATTTTGAATGTGTACGCTATCCATACATGTTATCCGGGGATACGGTACCCTTTCTAACCTTTGTGCAATCACGTGCAATCCATACTGGGCCTAACACCGTCTGAGCCTGCCTCCTGATGTATAGACATATATTTTGAATGTGTACGCTATCCATACATGTTATCTGGGGATACGGTACCCTTTCTCACCTTTGTGCATTCACGTGTAATCCATACTGGGCGTGAGAACGGCTGGCGAGCTGTTAAGCAAGCTACAGCACCTGTGGTTTGCACACGTAAGTTTTTAATTTTTTCAGGAATGACGGTTAGGCCTAATTCCGGAACTGCGGTTGACCTGCACTTACTGGGAAATCATCGTTCGCGGGTAATAATTGTAATCACAGATCCCCATCACTAACGTTGTTCATCGGGTTATCTGCACCTGTAAGCGACAAACGCTGGCCTTTTCAGTGTAGCGCACATGCAGCCACAGACATGTAAGGGCATGACACACCAGTTATTGGCCAATCTCATGTGCCAGAGCCTCACGTGTCCCTCTAGTAAGCCGGACTCGGACGGCGGGGCATGACGGAGTCTCGTTCGTTAACGGAATTAAGCTTGCAATGTGTGCATCTTTTCTGTAGCTGGCATGGTTGAGGTTTCCCAAGTGGAGTCGAATTAAACCTTAGGCTCCACTCCTGGTGGTGCCCTTCTGGACATTCCTTTAAGGTTCAGCTTTGCAACCATACTGCCCACGTAAAACAAACACTTTTCCTTCATGAACGCTGTTTGGAGGGTCATGACTCGTGGGAATAACGCCGCCCAATCAGTTAACCTGCTAGAGAGATCCTTCGTTGCTCCCAAGCATGACATCACACTTCCTAGGAGGAAGGTAATGCCACTGTGGCGACCGTACTCCTGGGGGCGACACAATTGCACTGATGCCCAGCCACTGCTCGATGAATCTGCTGGTACATTGACCCAGACCACTACATTCCCCTCGCACGCTACACGGCCTGAATCTGACCCTGATGAAACTCAGGTTACCCTTCCCATATACAGTTCCATCTTACACGGTGACAAAGAGGAAGCTGCAGATGAAAGTGCAGGTTCGTCCCACCCGCCATCAGACACACCACCATACTATCAGGGGCCCTGTGCCAGTGCCGTCGCCAACGAGTGGGCCCCCCCTGCTTGCTCAGGATCACAGCACTTGCAAGGTTGAAATACTGTGCAGTGAGATGGAAGATGGGGACGACGAGGAGTCCAGACTAGTACAGGGATTCCCTAGCGAGGAGACTTATTTCATTGTTTTCAATGTTGGGACAGCAATTTTTGGGGAGCACTATACTCTGGAGAATGATAGATGGGGCCCACCATACACTGGAACATTCCAAAGGTGGACATCAGACACTGGAGCAGCATTTACAGGGCCCATTATACACTAGAGCATTAGAAATGGGGCCCATTATGTTTGGAGCATTATTTGGGCCCATAAGACAGTGGAGCTTCATCCATGGGGACCAACATATACTGTAGCATTATGTGGAGCTCATCATATACTGTTTCAAACATTATATGGGACTAATGATTCTGTATGGAGAAATAGATGGGCCTCGTCATGAGATGTAAAAAGTGAAGTATTTTTCATTGTACTATACCGCTATTTCTCTGCCGTATCGGAGCATGATGAGTTGTGGTATGTGTTAAAGGGGCGCTCTTTCGCCCAGGACACATGAAAACCTGGAGCCAGCCCTACCCCCCCACAACTTTAGCCAAATAACCCCCATTTTTCAGTGCGTAACTTGTATTATGAAGTTAATTAAGGTTGACAAGCTTAAGTAAGAAGAATTGATGCTTTTGGCATTCAAATGGGCACTGTAGGTGTGTTTCCTGTCCTCCTCTCACTGCCGACTTTTATTCCCCATTGACTTACATTGGGTTTCGTGTTTCGGGACGACCCCGACTTTTCCCTATAATCGGACGATCTTGCTCGACCCGACTTTTGGAAAAGTCGGGTTTCACGAAACGAAACTCGACCCTAAAAAACCAAAAGTCGCTCAACTCTACTTGTAAGGTTTTTTGAAGCAGACAGATGAGGGGGACAGTCATGCTGATTAGTGCATCATCTGCACTGGCCATCCGCGTGGAGTCATCGAAGGCACGCAAAACTTGGCAGATGTCCCTCATAGTGGCCCACTCAGTGGTGGTGAAGTGTGTCCGGCTCACAGTGCGACTTGTTTGCGCCTGATGCAGCTGGTACTCCATTACTGCTGCCTGCTGCTCACACAACCGCTCCAACATATGTAACGTTGAATTCCACCTGGTGGGGAGGTCACATATGATGCGATGTTCTGGCAGGCGGAATCGGCGTTGCAGAGATGCAATGCGCGATCTTCCCATGCTGGAACGCCGCAAGTGAGCACACTCTAGGCGAACCTTGTTCAGCAGTGCATCAAGATCCGGATAGTCCCTCAGAAAGCTCTGCACGACCAAATTGAGCACGTGTGCCAGACATGGTTTCTGAGTGAGCTTGCCTAGGCCCAGAGCTGCCACTAGATTTCGGCCATTGTCACTCACTACCAAAACTGGCTGGAGATTCGCTGGCACAAACCACACATCGCTCTCCCGCTTGATGGCATTCCAGAGCTCCTGTGCTGTGTGGCTCCGATTCCCCAAAGAAATTAATTTAAGGATGGCCTGTTGACGTTTGGCCACACCTGTGCTCATATCTGGCCTAACAGGCTCATGCAGTGCTGATTCCGAGGAACTAGAGTAGGAGGAGGACTCAATATGTACAGACTGCATTCCTGCAATCCTTGGAGTTGGCAGAATACGTACAGAGCCACTCTCCAGATCTGTACCCGGCTCCACAACATTGACCCAATGGGCAGTGAGGGAAAGGTATCATCCCTGTCCATGACTACTGGTCCACGCATCGGTCTTCAGGTGGACCTTGCTACTGACGGCATTCAGTAGCGCATTTTTAATTTTTCCCTCCACATGCTTTTGCAGGGCAGGGACAGCTTGCCTGCTGAAATAAAAGCGGCTGGGCACATTGTATTGTGGAACTGCCAATGACATAAAGTTCCGGAAGGTGTCAGTCTCCACCAGCCTGAATGACAGCATCTCAAGGGCCAGTAGTTTGGCAATGCCGGCATTCAGAGCCAGTGCTCGGGGATGGTTTGCCGAGTATGGCCGCTTTTTCTCCCATGCCTGTGCTACCGATTGCTGGTGAGTGACCTGGGAGTGTGCTGATGACTGCGAACGTGGTTCAGTGGGTGGAATTTCACTGGGTCTCTGTACAACAGTGGCAGTGGTTCTTCCATGGCGTTCCAGTGAGGAAGCCGAACCAGCTGTGTGTGAGCTGGAGGAAGAGGCCCCAACATGAGCTGAAGAGGTGGTAGGTGCTGCTGAAGGTTGGCCTACATCTTCAGTGTGTCTGTGTAACTCCACCTCGTGCTTGGTACGCACATGTTTCCACATATTTGTGGTATTGAGGTTGGTCACATTTTTGCCTCGTTTCACTTTCTGATGACACAGCTTGCATTTGACAAAGCAAATGTCATCTGCAACTGTGTCAAAAAAAGACCACGCACTGCAAGTCCTGGGAGCGCCCGTTTTGTGTTTTGGAAGAGGATTGCTCCTCACGGGTGCCAAAGTGGAGGCTACAGGCAACCAAGTCTGCCCCCGCCTTCTCCCTCCTCTTTTGGCCGTTCGGGGAATCTCTTCCTCAGAGCTGCTCCCACCACCTTCCTGTGGCTGACGCCATGATGGGTCAAGGACCTCATCATCTCCACTCCCCTCTTCAAGCACCGGCTGGTCCTGGGTTGTCTCGCCAGCACCGTACGCACCAGAAATTGGCAACTGAGTCTCATCATCATCTGATGCATACTGAGGTGTGCTGACCATAGGCACTGGCCCACCCGCCTCTTCAGATTCAGAGGGACAAAGCAGTTGCGCATCACTGCATACTGCCTCTTCTTCACGCTCTAGAATGCTGCTTGGCTGGCCACCTCTTTCCAAGCCAACAGATTCTGAGAACAGAAGTAAAGATTGAGATGGCTCCTGTCCAGGGCTCTCAGACTGCCTGGGCAATTTGGCAGGTGGTGAAGAGACAGATGGTTGCTCTTCAGTGCTCTGGCCTTGGGAGGATGTGGAAGTCATTGAAGTGGATGCGTTAGCTGCCATCCATCCGACAACGGCTTCAATTTGTTCGTCACGCAGCAGTGGGGTACGGCGAGGTCCTACAAAGCTGCGCATGAAGGACTGTTGCCTGGTAAAAGTGGGGGATGCCGGGTCACTAGTGGCCGCAGCAGATACCGAATCCCCACGTCCTCTCCCTGCTGAATCCCCCCGTCCTCTCCCTGCTGAAACTCCACGGCCACGACCACGTGCCTTACTCCCTGCCTTCTTCATCTTGGTAGACTGATAAAGATAGGCAGAAAAGTAAAAAAGGGGTGGCTTAGTGTTCTTATTCCTGAACACCTGCTAACCAGTATAAGAAACACTAATTTGGCTAAGAGTGTGTGTACTACACTTTAATATGATCTAATGTGGCCTAGACAACTGTAAAGTGGAGTGTTTGGTGAACTTTATTTCCTTTTTTTGGGTGGGGGGAAAGGAAAGGATGTGACCAAAGTTTGAAAGCTATAGTATCACAAACTTTTTGGAGCGATTACAATGCAGGAAGCTAACCTACAATGCAATTGATGAGGCTCCAAAAAATAGGGTGATACTAGCCTGGCTGGCCCTGAAGGGCACAAGCCAGCAAAAAGGCTCCTCTATCTAATCCTATATAGTGTTTCAACCAACCAATGACAATGGATGCGGTTGGAAGCACACTAGTATAGTGTAAAATAATGCTTATCCTGTAAAATACTCAGGACTAATTACCAGATAAAAATATAGTGGTTTATTTGGATTCTTCCATCAAAGAAAGGTTATTACAAAATAATTCAGGTGAATAAAAAGAGGTGAGATATTGTCCATCAGGTTATAGCAAAGCAACGTGTATTCTACTTTCTCTCCGGGATCTCACATGGCAAATGGCGTCTGTCTCTCAGTTCGGCTTCTTCGTAGTTAAGTAACATACCAGCTGTTGAGTTATGTCATCTTGCGTCTGTGTCTCATGATGGTGAGGGAAGAAGAGCGACCTCTACAGTTAGCCATGAATTATATACGTCTCCTAAAGCACGTGGTCTCTACATATATGGAGCTGTCTTTCTACCATGAGCCAAGCTTAAAAATAGCCTATGTCGTGTAAGCTAAAGCAATGTACAGAACTGAGTCTTATAAGAAATTAACGGATTATTAATATTTAACAATTCCCCCTTTTGAGGGAGACAGACATTAATTGGAACCCTCAAAATATAATGAGATCTTTTTTCTTCTTTTCTTCTTCTTTGACAAAATAATTTAATATCAATAATAATAATAATAATATCAGATTACCGTTATAAGTACTCAATGACATAATTGATGTGAATTCATGTTATGGTAAGCCGTGAACAATATTCATATAAAATATGTATAATTATACTTCCCTAAGTCTAAATTGAAGCATCTCAGGTCCAGTCATCATCATCTGATGTCATCTGGTCTTCATTTTGATGTCTTCTGTCTTCTTCTTGGTTCTTTTAAAAATACAGTTTTCTTATAGCATATAGATGTTGTAGGAATTGTGTGGTGTATCAAATCAAAGTCCATAATTTCAAATGTTGATAAGAAACAAAGTCTATAGATGAAATGCAGCTTTAATATCTGTGCAGTGTCATCTTTAAAAACCTGGGCTTACATTGGCTCGCCTTGGATATTCTGGAATCCTCCATCGGCACTGGTCTTTGAACAGGTGTGACGTCTTTGGTCAGCAAAGCAAGGGTTAAAATGACTCTTCCTTGCTAAACATAGCACCATAACCAGTCCTTGTCCTAATGCACAGGACATATGTCAGGGTTAATTACCTTCATTGTTCACCAGCTTTCATCGAAGCTTTTCAGGTGATTGAAAACCTCTGGAACTTGATAAGAACGTGATAACACAGTTCTTCTCAGCATCATAGGATCATCGTCCTCTGGTTGTCAGGTTAGACACTTTAATCGTGACTGTCAGTGGTGGATACTGCACTTGTGACTGTCAGTGGTGGATACTGCACTTGTGACTGTCAGTGGTGGATACTGCACTTGTAATTAACACAGTTCATTTCTCAGAAGTCATAGCTTTGTTACCTTCTGGGACTTCTGGATCGCGGCATTCTTCTTCTTGCAACTGATAAGAATCAATGAAGTTTAGAAATGTGAAAAGTCTTTATTAACATAATTTCAGTATCTTGCTTGAAGTCTTCATTCCCTATTCTATACCAAATCTGGTAATTTTCCTATCCTATAATATCACAGCGTACCATAGCAATCAGTAATATCCATAAAATTATTATCAGAATTTGTACCATATATGGATTTCAATATTTTAAATAATAAACCAATAATAAGTGATAATACATTATTATCCGTATTTTTTCATGTGATAGAACATTTTTTTTATGTCATAGGTGTAATTACCTTTTTCAACCCATAGGTGTCACTGTGTTTTATGTAACCAGTGTTATCATCTTTATTAATAAGGACTATATTTATTATACTAATAATATGTAGGAATGTATAGCCATGAACCAAAATAAGAATATATGAGTGAGCGAATGAATGAATAAAAGAATTGTTGCATATAACTCAGAAGTGAAACATTTTCCTTAGTAATAGAACCATATAATTGCTATATTTAATGAAGCAATATTCTCAGTAGATATTACTTTACTAAATATTGGTGAAAGAATTAAAAATAATGAAAAATAAGAATAAAAATAAAAATAAGAATAAGGCCTTTATGTTGATGCAGAGTAGTTATGTCTTCAGTAACATATACCCTTAATATTTCCATGATCTGGATTATTTCATAATTGTCATAAACTTGTGTTACCAAAATATTCAAATTATGCAACTTTGCATATAATATTCCTCTTAGTGTAAAGAAATGACTCTTTATAATACTTGTTATTATACCCAATACTTATACCATTGTACCTTATTAATATTTTTTTTCCTATTAAAATGTGTGAAGAAGAGGTATTAATCAAATGTGATGATGTAGTCAGGATAAAAAACATATTTTCCCCCTTAATACCAAAAAATATTGTTTCATGAAATAATTCATTTATCAAAACCAAAATTAAAAATAATTAATTTATAAATTATGTGAATTTATACTTGCTTATACCATTATTTGTCTGAAGATGTGTAACCATCAAAATTAATTTGAATATCATAAAATTATCCTTTGGAAAAATTAATTTGCATAAACCATTTTGATGTGCAATTGCACTTTGCACTTATCCACTATTAACTAAATCAAGAAATAATAATTACTATAGAAATATAGAAATATATGTTGTATAGATAATATTTCATTATGTATCTTAATATTCTAATAATTTCCTAAAGATAAAAGCTTTTGGGGTTTTTTTTTCTTTCTCTCATGCATTCAGGATCCTGAGGCCTCACAAACGTATCACATTACTCGCTCAGCAGCTGCTCATACACTCAGTCACTGTCACTCAGACTGTGTCACATATTAAGTTTAAACCAAATACCTCACATACGAAGGTGTGATGAATACACGTATTTTAACCCAAATTATCCTAATTATCAATGCATTGTAAACTATTTCAATTTAGTCTTAATATTTCTTTGAATATTCCTCCACATGACATAAATATATGTTGTATAGCTATACTTGACATTTAGGCCTGGAAAAAAAATTCCATTGGTTTGCAAAAGTTGAGACCCCCTTAAAAATTCTTTCCCTAAGGAACAGGGACATAGTATACTGGTATACTTGTATTATTAGAACAAGGTTCAAATTCCCCTGCTGTGGTTGTCATTCAAACCATGCAGTAGAAAAGCACACACACAAGACATTTTTTTTAAAAAGCAATCAGTTATTTCCTTTTAAGGGTTAGATATATAAAATCATGCAATTATTGCAACTTCCTGTGTAAATAAAGGCATAAATCCTTGGAATAGAATTTTTCCCGATTAAGTCCTGCTTTGAAATGAAAATTCTAAGGAAACATAAAAAATAAGGTTAATATCATATAATTCTAAATATTATTACTGATGTAGATTTTAATTTTCATTAAAAAATACAGTTCTACTATTTCTATTTCTACAAACACTCTATATATACTGTATGAATATGTATATATCCACAAACCATTGAACTACAGGATTATACCCTATAAAATAATTACATATAACTCACTAATTGTATAACACTGTTACACAAAATATATATATATAATTACTTTTTCTAGCCAATTCCTACACCCATACTTATTTCTCTGCAAAAAATATCCTGAAAGGTTCTTGCCATTTTAAAGCTGATAGATTCTTGGAGCAGAGTATTCAGTTTACAGGCCATGATGTCACTCACCACCTGTTTCTGTCTGTCAAATTCGGCCATCTTGGTTACAGAAAGAAGATCAAAACTCATCATTTTTCTTAATTCAATTTGTGTCTTTTCGGTGTTCCTTTGCATCATTCCATATGGCTTATAACAAACATGTGATTTTCTTTTTCTTTCTTCGTAGATTTGATTTTGGGGAAAACTCATTTTAGAAGGTTTTGCTAATACAGGCTTCTGATAAAATTTTACTCTGCCTGTCTTTACAAAATTAGCACAATTTACTTTCCTCTCACGATTCTCGTGTTTTCTGGCAAAATCAAGGGATTGCGCACATTCAAACAAAGAATCTTTTTGTGACGCAATAACACGAGATGCAGGATTTAGAAACCAAAATTTGCTTACAAAACTCCTTATGAGGGACGGTGTTTTGACATTCTCACTCAGCATTTTGTACAAACGTTCATATATGGACATGAACATAAAAATACATTCCTTCCGACCAATCCTTAATTTTTGAAGAATATCAATATCTGGATGATTTTCATTTGATGAACAAAAAATGAGAATTTTTAATCTGTCTTTATCAGTTAAATTCTCATGTGTTTCACCAGATAACTTTAAAGATAATCTCCTAGCAAAATTTACAGGGATCCACATTTTGAACAACTGATTCTTCTCCTCGTTAGATAAATCAAATTTATCAGAACAACTTTCAAAAATCTCAGAGTTTCTACAAACATCTATTTTGTTGTCATAAGCAGGTATTATTTCGCATATCTTAAGCAAACTTTTCCTTCGGATTTGGGCCTGTGAGTCGTCTATTTTTAGTGGTACGTCTTTCCCTTGTACGTCCTCTACGTCAGTTCTGAAGTCTCCTCCTACTTCTCCATCTTGTTCCACGTCTGCAAGGTCACCTTCAATGGCCGCTACAGACACTTGATTATAGTCAATCTCCCTAACTTTACAGCCAATCTCGAGAACATCACAACAATCATTTTTGGATTTCTCTGACACAGATCTATGAAATATATCTACCATCTGTAGAATATTTTTTAATCTCTCTCTTTCTCTATTGAAAAACTTAGAATCTAACCTTTGATTCTCGAGTTCACACTCGGCATATAAACTTAACCATAGAACTTCTGAATTAGAATTGTCTACAGACTTAAATTTCAATTTACTCTGCTTAGCAAGACAATTAATGACATCCATTTCTCTTACCTTGAAATTTCTCAGCTTGTTCCTTTGATAGACAACGCTGGGCTCTTGTCTTGGTTTCAGCACGTCTGGCACTTTGGCACTTGTAGTACTTCTCAATCTATCTGGCAATTCTTACTTCTAAGTTCTGTGTGATTCTTGTAAGTAGTGGAATTCCCGATAACTTGCACATATGATTTGACGTTAGCAAAGTCCAATCCCCCGTGTGGGCAAGTTGAGGGAAATCCGCAAAAAAGTACAAAAATTCAGATCTGGCTGGCTCTCCAATGTAAAATAATGCTTATCCTGTAAAATACTCAGGACTAATTACCAGATAAAAATATAGTGGTTTATTTGGATTCTTCCATCAAAGAAAGGTTATTACAAAATAATTCAGGTGAATAAAAAGAGGTGAGATATTGTCCATCAGGTTATAGCAAAGCAACGTGTATTCTACTTTCTCTCCGGGATCTCACATGGCAAATGGCGTCTGTCTCTCAGTTCGGCTTCTTCGTAGTTAAGTAACATACCAGCTGTTGAGTTATGTCATCTTGCGTCTGTGTCTCATGATGGTGAGGGAAGAAGAGCGACCTCTACAGTTAGCCATGAATTATATACGTCTCCTAAAGCACGTGGTCTCTACATATATGGAGCTGACTTTCTACCATGAGCCAAGCTTAAAAATAGCCTATGTCGTGTAAGCTAAAGCAATGTACAGAACTGAGTCTTATAAGAAATTAACGGATTATTAATATTTAACATATAGGAGCTAAATTAGCTGCAAAAAAAGGACTATGTATGAGGCAGTGACGCACGCTGAGCGGACTACAGCTAGCGGTGGCTGTAGAACACACTGCAACGTGTGCTGCACTCACACACAGAGAGACCTATCAGACAGCCAAAAACAGTGCAGAGAAATGGGCTATAGCACTGAAAGGCTGCTGAAAGGCTCCGCTGTCCACTCCTTTAGTGTTTGCAACCAACGTATATGGATACGTATGGAAGCACACTATACAGGAGAAAAAAAAGCAGCAATAAAAGAAAAATGTGTATGAGGCAGAGACACACGCTGCCCGGCCTACAAGCAGACGTGCCTGCAGGACACACTACACAGCGTGGGTCTGCACTCACACAGCCCTTGCAGACAGCTGTGAAAACAGCGCTGCTATGGAAAAGCAAGCTACAGTGGTGGTTTACGTAGCCTGGGTTAAGCACTATATGTTTTGTGGAATCGCTATTTCTAACTGTCCCTCACAGTCTTCAACAGCAGCCTGTCCCTAACTGAATTCACAGCAGAGTGACCAGAAATGGCGGCTGCAGCGGTTTTTATAGTGCATCATGACATCATTTCAGCAGCCAATCACAGCCATGCCAGTAGTTAACATGCCTACATGCCTAACAGGATATGCCCACACTTCTGAGGATCCCCATTGGCTGAATCAAATCGAGCGGGCTCCTAGCATTATGGGAACTTCCGATTCCGGTATTCGATATGAAAAAAGTATCGGAACTAAGTATCGGAATTCCGATATAGCTAATATCGGCCGATACCCGATACTTGCGGTATCGGAATGCTCAACACTACTGGTGGCAGCTCCAAGATCTCCCTCCATGCACCAAAACAAATGTTACTCCCCAGGGGGAAATCTCATAAAAATGAAATGTACCTATATTCTTCCCTTTTATTCTTATATTTTCCATTTTTCCATTTTTCCTATCTGTGGGACATCCTCTTATGACCTCATGTATACTTCTCCAATTTGAAAATAGTGAAATACTATTATATTATATTTTTATTTATATCCCTGTCTCTGAGCTGTTGCTAGGGACAAAAATATCTTGTTGAACATATTCTGGCTTCATATCTATTAACCTGTGTTCGCCCCTCCCTTTTGTTATCTTCTTTCATAGGTGAAATTACATTTTTTATTTATTTGTTTGATTTCAATATGATTTATCATTATGTCTCCTCATTCTCCACCACTAGATGACCAGGGTTAACGGGTTCTGTGCTGCTACAGCCATTCAATTTTTGGCAAAGGGTGTCTCTAATCCCCCTGACTAATTTTTTAAAAATGTACCCCCATGGGGAAATGTTTGTCAGCCCATGCACTGCGTGTATCGGCATTACTGTATCCTCACCCATCCCTGTAGACTGTGAGCCCTCGTGGGCAGGGTCCCCTCTTCTTATGTACTTGTGCGTCCCTTGTCTTACACTTGTTCATTATTCTTGTATATATTACACTTGTCTATATTTCCCCTTTTGACATGTAAAGCGCCATGGAAGAAATGGCGCTATATAAATGCATAATAATAATAATAATAATAATAATAATAATAATTACGAGTCTAGGAGACATGCTTCTTTAAATTGGGCCTAGTTTTAAATGAGACCTTCCTGAACGTCTCATCACCACCACTAGATCACAATGGTTAATATGTTCTGTGATGCTACAGCCAGTCTAATTTTTGGAAAGGGTGTCTATGATCCCCATAAAATATTTATGAAAAATGTACCCCCCATGGCGAAACGTTTCTCAGCCCATGCACTTAGTTTATGGCCATTACGAGTCTAGGAGACTGGCTTGTTGTGAACTCATTTTCTGGTCTGCCTCTGGTTTCTGGTGAGGGAGCTGGTTGTGCTGACAGAGGAGTTGTGAGTTCTCTTTCCAGGCTCCCTCTGGTGGTGGCAGGAGGTAGTGAAGCTGATCTAATTAGCAGAGACCTGCCACCTGATAATGAGGAAGAGGAGTGGACATCTGGAGTCTCAGACTGGATTTAAGACAGCCGACTCCCTATTCCCATGTTGTTGATTTTTTCCTGCCTCCTGAGGTCTTAGTTTCCAGCTCAGTTCCTTACTTCGCAAGCTAAGTCTTTGCTAATGTTCACATTTGATTTGGTTTGGTCTATTCAGTTTTTTGTGTGGTCAGCCAGCCTCAGCTGGGGCTGTGCTTAATTTCCACTCTTATGTCACTGTATTTGCCAGTTTGCTTTTTGTCCCTTAATAGATTGGCCTCTTTTTGCTCTGTTCTCAGAATATGCTAGAGTGCTGATAAAGTGGGAGAAGTCTAGTGACTTCAGGGTATTTTTTGGTATCTGAAGTGTTGGACATTTTTGCAGGGTTTTTTGGCGTAATTGCAGACAGTATCTTTCCTTTCCTGTCCTTTCTAGCTAGTGTGGGCCCCATCATTTGCTCAGCCTATTTTCCTACCTGTGTTCGTGTTTTCATCTTGTCTCACCGTCAGTACATGTGTGGGGGCTGTCTATTCCTTTGGGGTCTGCTCTGGGGCAGTTTTCGATTTTCCCTTTTCTTGCTTTAGGCTTATTTAGTCCTCTGGCTGTGACGAGGCGTCTAGAATCATCGCAGGTATGCTCCACGGCTGCTGTTAGTTGTGTGGCTAGGATCAGGGGTCTGCAATCAGCGTAGTTACCAACCTCTCTGGTTTTCTGTGACTTGGCTTGGCCTTGTTTTTCACACGTTTTAATTTTGTGGTCTCTTTTCATCCTGGCACTAAGAATGTTTAGGCAGATGCCCTTTCTAAGAGTTTCTTTGCTGATTCTCTTATTGTGACCGAGCCTACTACCATCCTAGGTGAGGGGGTAGTTCTTTCTGCCATTTCGCCCAATTTGAGACGCGCCCTGGAGGAATTTCAGGAGGATAAACCAGAGCGTTGTCCTATGGGAAAATTGTATGTTCCTTACCAATGGAGGAAGAGAGTGATGTCTGAAGTTCATTGCTCCGCATTGGCTGGTCATCCAGGTATTTTTGGTACCCGAGATTTGGTGAATCGGTCTTTTTGGTGGCCTGCCTTATCTCGTGATGTCAGGAATTTTGTGCAGTCCTGTGGGATTTGTTCTCGTTCTAAACCCTGTTCTCGTTCTAGTGGGATGTTGATGCCCCTGCCGGTGCCCAAGAGGCCATTGACCCATATCTCAATGGATTTTATTTCTGATCTTCCTGTCTCTCAGAGAATGACTGTTATCCGGGTGATTTGTGATAGATTTTCTAAGATGGTCCATCTTGTACCACTCCCAAAGATGCCATCTTCCTCAGAGTTGGTGCCCTTGTTTTTACAACAGGTGGTTCGGTTGCATGGGATTACTGAGAACATTGTGTCAGACAGAGGAGTCCAGTTTGTTTCCAGATTCTGGAAAGCCTTTTGTTCCAATCTGGGAATTCAGTTATCTTTCTCCTCTGCGTTTCATCCTCAGACCAATGGGCAGACTGAGAGAACAAACCAGACTTTGGAGTCCTATTTGAGATTTTTTATATCTGCTGATCAGGATGACTGGGTCTCATTTTTGCCCTTGGCTGAATTCGCGCTAAACAATAGAGCTAGTTCTGCCACTTTGATGTAGCCCTTTTTCTGTAACTTTGGGTTTCATCCTCGATTTTCTTCAGGGCAAGTGGTATCTTCAGCCTGCCCAGGTGTGGACACTGTGGTAGAGAGAATGCAGCAGATTTGGGACCAAGTGGTGGATAAGTTGTCACTCTCTCAGGAAAAGGCCCAGCGATTTGCCAACCGGCATAGGATCATTGGTCCCCGGTTTAAAGTGGGTGATATGGTTTGGTTGTCGTCAAAGAATATCTCTATGAAGGTTGCGTTTCCTAAGTTCAAGCCAAGATTTATTTGACCTTATAATATTTTGGAGATTCTTAATCCTGTTTCTTTTCGATTGGCTCTTTCAGTTATGTTTAAGATCCATAAGGTATTTCACAAATCTCTGTTGAAGAGGTTTGTTGAGCCAGTAGCTCCTGGGGCGGCGCCTCCTGACCCTGTATTCGTTGAAGGCAATGTGGAATATGTGGTAGAGAAAATATTGGATTCTCGTTTGGCTAGACAGAGACTCCAGTATTTGGTCAAATGGAAGGGTTATGGCCAGGAGGATAATTCTTGGGTCTCTGCCTCTGACATTCATGCCAATAGATTGGTTCGTGCTTTTCACCGGGCCCATCCTGATTGGCCTGGTGGCGTGGATGAGGGTTCGGTGGAGGGTACTGTTGTGAACTCATTTTCTGGTCTGCCTCTGGTCAGGGGCTACACGAGTAGTTTTACACCACTGCTTCACTAGAATGTACAAACACTATTTGAAGTCCTTTAGTTTTTTGCCAACAGAGCGGGACTCGTATGCCACTTAAGCAGTGCCAGTGATATATCAGAAGTGCGGTAAGAGAGAGTGATGATGGAGGCGATCTTCTGACAGCTAAGCTTGTAAGTGGTGTAAGGAGAGCGATCTGCCCTAGGGGCTGTGTGATGGTTAACACAGGAAGAAGCCACCCATCATCATCATCACTTATAAAGCTTGGACTACTGTCTGTGTTGTTCCACTGCCACTGCCCAATGTGTAGGCATAGACATAATGTCTTCAAAACATGAGCCCTAGGGGCGGTATCATGGTTGACGCAGGAAGGAGGCCTCAAGAGCCAGACAATTATGAAAGTAGACTACTAGCACAGTAGTTTCAGTGCCCAATGGGCAGGGATAGACATAGTGTCTTCAAAACATTCGCCCTGGGGGCTGTATCATGTGTGACGCAGGAAGGAGGCCTCAAGAGCCAGACAATTATGAAAGTAGACTACCAGCATGGTAGTTCCAGTGCCCAATGTGCAGGGATGGACATAATGTCTTCAAAACATTAGCCCTAGGGGCTGTATCATGGTTGTTGCAGGAAGGAGGCCTCAAGAGCCAGACAATTAAGAAAGTAGACAACTAGCACAGTAGTTCCAGTGCCCAATGTACAGGGATAGACATAGTGTCTTCAAAACATTCGCCCTAGGGGGCTGTATCATGTGTGATGCAGGAAGGAGGCCTCAAGAGCTAGACAATTATGAAAATAGACTACTAGCACAGTAGTTCCAGTGCCCAATGTGCAGGGATAGACATAGTGTCTTCAAAACATTAGCCCTGGGGGGTTGTATCATGAATGACGCAGGAAGGAGACCTCAAGAGCCAGACAATTATGAAAGTAGACTACTAGCATGGTAGTTCCAGTGCCCAATGTGCAGGCATAGCCATAGTGTCTCCAAAAATTAGCCCAAGGGGCATGATACCATGGTTGATGAAGGAAGAAGAGTCTCATGCCAAGTGCCACTGATGGGAAATATTAATTAACGGAACATTGTTTTTAGCTTATTGTAAAAGACATACATGTGGCAGAAGCAGGATTAGAAAACATGTGTAAGAAGAAGAAAAGGGGTTTGTATGGGAAGGGAAGGACATTATCACCAGTTGCAAAAAAATAACATTTTGGGTGACTTTAGGTTGGGATACTGTCATCTGGAGGGCCTAAATACTGTTGCGAAATCCAGTACTTGTTAAATTTTATCACAGTCAGCCTGTCTGCATTCTCTGTAGTCAACCATGTGCATGTATCTGTGATGATTGCCCCAGCGGCACTGAAAACATGCTCTGACATCACACTAGCAGCAGGGTAGGCCAGCACCTCCAAGGCATATAAGAAGAGGTCTGGCCAACTATGCAGCTTGGATACCCGGTAATTAAAAGGAACAGAAGCATCAGGAAGGATGCAGGTATGGTCACTTAAATAGTCATTGACCATATTGTTTAACTTCTGCCTCCTTGACACTGCTACTGTTCCAGCTAGTCCTTGGTGATGAGCCGGTTTATTGAACATTTTAAATGATCAACAACGACCCTCTTGAAGGATTCAATTGTGAAACCCCTTGGTGACTGCAACAGTAGTGAAGGAAATTTGTCCTTTGGTCTAGAAATGTGGCCAACCAGTATAGGTTGCTATTAAAAATGTGGATAACATGAGGGTTTTGGCACAGACAGTCAGATATGAAGTGTGCCATGTGTGCCAAGCTGCAAAGAGGCAAATCTGTGATCCCAGAAGGAGGAACAATACCCATCCTCTCCTCACACTGACTATCCTCCTCCACCTCCTCCTCTCCAGCCCACCCATGCTGGACAGACATGAAGCTGGGGTTGGGATTCCCCTCTATAGCATGATGTGTTCCCTCGGTACCACTGAAAAAGAAGTCCTCTCCCTCCTCATTTTCATCATCCTCCAATCTTGCCTGATGATATTGGCTGGGCTGGGTAGGATCACCCATTGTGAAATCTTGCTCCATACCCAGCTGCTGGGCTTGCAAAGATTCAATTTTTAGATTCCACAGCAATTTTTTTAAGCAGACATAGCATAGGCATGGTTACGCTGATAATAGCCTGATCACCACTCACAAGCTTGGTGCAGTATTCAAAGTTATCAAGCACCTCACAAATATCAGCGATCCACACCCACTCAACAGTTATGTGTCTTGGCTGAGTCTCAGTGTGACAGGCATGTTTAAGCTGGTATTCAGCAAGTACCCTCTGCTGCTCACTAATCCTTGCCAACATATGATATGTTAAGTTCCACCATGTTGGCAGGTTGCAAATGAGATTGTGGTTTGGCAAATTAAATTGCTTTTGAAGCGCTGCAAGACCTGCAACAGCAGTTGAGGAATGGTGGAAATGGGCGCAAATAAGGCGCACCTCCTCAAGTAGGTACGGCAAGTCATGGTTAGAGTTGAGCGAAACGGTTCAAAAAAATTCAAAAGTCGCCGACTT
The DNA here is from genome assembly GCF_039654945.1 of Dendrobates tinctorius. Classification (NCBI taxonomy): domain Eukaryota; kingdom Metazoa; phylum Chordata; class Amphibia; order Anura; family Dendrobatidae; genus Dendrobates; species Dendrobates tinctorius. Next base: position 14,701,704 of record NW_027361818.1, read on the forward strand.
TCGCCAAAGTTGGGTTTCATGAAACGAAACCCGACCTTAGCGTGAGGTCGGCCACGAGGTCGGCGACTTTAGCGCCAAAGCCGTGTTTCAAAAGATGATTTAGCACCCTTTTTCAGCCAATCAGGAAGAGCGGACACTGTGGGCAATGTGATGACATAGGCAGCGGTCACCACCATGTTTGAGAAGGGCATGCAACAAGTGATTGGCTTGCTTTGTGTGGCGTCACAGGTGGTATAAAAGTGCATGCACGCAGACCGCCATCTTACTTATGCTGATCTCAGAATAGGGAGAGCTGCTGCTGATGATGATTCTGTAGGGAGAGCGTTAGGCAGGGAAGAAGACACCAAAAACTGCTTCTGCTGCTAGCGATTTTGCCTGTACAACACACCAGTTAGTGTGCAGTGCAAGGGGAGGCTATATTTTGGTGCATCAGCTCTGTTGGTTATTAGGCTGCCTTTTAAGGCTCCCTGATAGCTGCATTGCTGTTTTCACACTACTGAGCAAACTGTTTTTTTCAAAGCAATCCAAATGTTATTGTTTTGTCCTGATATAATGAAACTAGGAAACAAAAGAGCGCAATAGGGTCTTATCTGGTGATAAATGGAATAGATATGAAAAAAGTCTACTCACCCTTTCCAGGAGAGGTATAAGCATATAATCTCGCCGTCAGCTTGCTGCACGCCCGACGGTCCACTGCGTGACCTCCAATGCAAATCCTTAAGGATATAAAGTTATTCTCGGGCTTACTGTGCGCTGCTTGACCGGAATGAAATCACCACAATATGAGAAATTTGTCCATTTATTTAAAATGGACAAATTTCTCATATTGTGGTGATTTCATTCCGGTCAAGCAGCGCACAGTAAGCCCGAGAATAACTTTATATCCTCAAGGATTTGCATTGTTTTGTCCTGGTGAGTTACTGGGCGTTCATTTTTTCACACACCGTACAGCAGTGTACGCTCCTCACACACTACCGTGTACCGGCTGTTATCACGGCCAAATTGAAGCTATCTGTGTGTGACTCCGTAAGAAAAAGCCGAGGAGTTTGTCCATTCTTACAGACCTACACTCTAGGGAGATTCCAATTCTGCCCAACTCTAAATACACTTTGTAGTTTGTCATACACCAGCCAAATTCTGCCTATGACATTGCGGTGTAATCTGTCCTGGGCCTGAGACAATAGTTCAGCGTCCTCCAATCTACAGTGAGCTTCAAATTCTCACCAATACTATATACAGCTTCTGCCTTCTCATATACCAGCCAATTTCTGCCTGTCACATTGTGGTGTAATCTGTCCTGGGCCTGAGACAATAGTTCAGCATCCTCCAATCTACAGTGAGCTTCAAATTCTCACCGATACTATAGAGACCCTCTACCTTGTTTTACAGTACCATATAGCTGTTATTTTGGGTACCTTTTTCAAAAAAATGAAGAAGTATGGTGGAAGAGGCCGTGGAAGTGGGCGGGGGTTGCCAGCTGGTCCTGATGGTGGTGTTGGTGGTGGTGCTTATGCCGGTAGTGGCAAAAGCACAATAGCACCTAAGGCAGGAGGTGGTGAGCCTGTGTCATTGTCTGGCTCCACAAGGCCTTGTAGGCTCCATTTTCTAGGAGTAGGTAAACCGCTTTTAAAGCCGTAGCTTCAGGAACAAGTTTTGTCTTACATTGCTGACACAGCCTCCAGCTCTATCGCCTCCTCTTCTGTAGTTTCAAAAAATAAAAGCACTGCGTCGTCAGTGGAGGCTCCTGGTCAGGAACAACACCTTTCCTTGTGTCCTTCACCCCTACCAAAAGTGAAGGATGCGGCAGGCCACACTACAGATTACTCCATGGAGCTCTTTTCTCATACCATGCCTGGGTTATCAAGTCATATCGTGAATTCCCCAGGTCAAGATGAATCTGACATGGAGTGCACTGATGCACAGCCACTGCTAGATTTATCTGCTGGTACATTCACTCAGAGCACAACATTGTCCTCGCAGTGTACTGAGCCAGAATCTGACCCTGATGAAACTCAGGTGCCCCTTCCCGCATACTATACCACCATACACGGTGACACAGAGGAAGGAGCACATGACATTGAAAAGGAGGTCATGGATGACCCAGTTGTTGACCCAGATTGGCATCCATTGTGGGCAGAGGGTGCCGCTGCCAATAGCTCAGAAGAGGAGGAGGAGCATCCGCAGCAGGCATCGACATCGCAACAGCTATCTGGCAGCCCGGAGCAGTCCGAAAACGGGTTACAAAAACCAAAAGAGTTGCAGGACCTCTAGGCCAGACGGTCAAATTAGCACAGCGTGCAAGGCCTCAAAATGTCTTCCATAGTAGGAGGAGTGCAGTGTGGCACTTTTTTGAACAAAATCCTAATGATCAGGCAAAGGTTATCTGTAAGAAGTGCGCAAAGACCTTTAGCCGAGGGAAAAATCTGAGAAATTTGAATACCAGTTGCATGCTTAGACATTTAGCCACCATGCACTTGCAAGCATGGACGGACTATAAACCTCACGTACCACATGTGCAACTGCTCCCTAAGAACGTAGTCAGTAACACTACATTGCTTCCCCCACTGTAAGCCCACCGGTTAGCACACCACCAGCAGCAAATGTTGAGGTGTCGTCACAAGGCCAAAGCAGTCAGGGAATCACAATGTTATATCAATGAAAGACTGAATCTAGGCCATCAGAAAGAACACCAAGTCCATCACCATCATCAACCCTCTCTCAGTCCGCGATGTCCACCGCTAGTTCCACCATATGCAGCTGTCAAGTCCAGCTCACCCTACCAGAGACAATGAGTAGGACAAGAAAGTACTCATCCTCTCATCCACGTACACAGGGTTTGAACATCCACATTGCTAAACTAATCTCGTTAGAGATGATGGTCTATCGCTTGGTTGAAAGCGCAGCTTTCCGCGAACTCATGGCCTACGCAGTACCACGCTATGACCTACCCAGTCGGCACTTCTTTTCTCGCAAAGGCATCCCAGCCCTCCACCTTCATGTGAAAGACCGCATTGTCCATGCGCTCAAGCAATCAGTGAGTGGAAAGGTGCACCTCACAACTGATGCATGGTCCGGTAGGCATGGCCAGGGCCGTTACGTGTCCATCACTGCGCACTGGGTTAATGTGGTGGATGCAGGGTCCACAGGGGACAGCGGTGGTGGGACAGTGCTGCCTAGCCCACGGTATAGGAAACAGTTGGCTGTAGGCGTTCGACCCTCCTACTCCTCCAGAAGCGAAAGTTTTTCCACAGAGCGCAGTTGCACGAGCACTCCATCCGCAGCTGCCAGTGTTGCACACAAGGTGTCCCCCTATCGATCAGCTAGTGCAAAGCGTCTGCAGGCTGTGTTCAAGATGATGTGTTTGGGCGACAGACACACCGCGGAGGTACTGGCCGACTACTTTCATTAACAAACTGAGTCATGGCTTGGCAGTCTACATCTTGAGGCAGGCAAGGTAGTTAGTGATAACGGCCGAAATTTTGTGGCAGCCATAGCCCTTTCAAAACTCAGACACATACCTTGCTTGGCTCACACCTTGAACCTGGTGGTGCAGTGCTTCCTCAATAATTATCTGGATTTAACAGGCCTGCTCCATAAGGTTCGAAGACTGTGCTCGAACATCCGCCGGTCGCCGGTACACTCCAGTCGTATGCAGAAGCTGCAGCGATTGCTCCACCTTCCCAAACACCGCCTAATTATCGACGTTGCAAGAAGGTGGAACTCCACCCTGCACATGTTTGAGCGGCTGTGCAAACAGAGGCAGGCCGTAATGCATTTCTGGGAGGATACATGGGCAGGCACTTTGAGGGCAGACAGGGGAAGAGTCTTGAGGAGATCATTTGCATATTCCCAGTGCCTTCTGGGATAAGTGAAGAGTCTCCGCGAGCTCAACGATCACTGGGTTTTGGCCGTTGCAGCTGAAAAGAGGAAATCGGAAAACCAGGGGAAGAGTCTTGAGGAGATCATTTGCATATTCCCAGTGCCTTCTGGGATAAGTGAAGAGTCTCCGCGAGCTCAACGATCACTGGGTTTTGGCCGTTGCAGCTGAAAAGAGGAAATCGGAAAACCAGGGGAAGAGTCTTGAGGAGATCATTTGCATATTCCCAGTGCCTTCTGGGATAAGTGAAGAGTCTCCGCGAGCTCAACGATCACTGGGTTTTGGCCGTTGCAGCTGAAAAGAGGAAATCGGAAAACCAGGGGAAGAGTCTTGAGGAGATCATTTGCATATTCCCAGTGCCTTCTGGGATAAGTGAAGAGTCTCCGCGAGCTCAACGATCACTGGGTTTTGGCCGTTGCAGCTGAAAAGAGGAAATCGGAAAACCAGGGGAAGAGTCTTGAATTTGGACTCATCTTTCATCGTTTTTAAGAAATCTCAAGATGGAAGAGGCCAGGAGCCATTTGGTGAGCTGCATTTCTTGCTACATGTTCACAGACTTACCAGTGGAAAAGCCAAACTTCACATGCCACAAATGCAAGCTTGTGTCCCTGTTGGAGGAAAAGTTGCAAAATCTCGAAGAGAGGTTAGCTACGTTGAAGATCATTAAGGAAGGTGAAGAGTTCTTGGACAGAGCAGAATTATCTCTTCATGTTACAGAAAGAGAAGAAATTCGAAGTGCACCTGAAGAAACAGAGGAATGGAGACATGTGACCCAGAGAAGCAGGAGGATCAGGAGGCAGTCAGCACCCATACTGCTCAGAAACCAGTACCAGGCTCTCACGCAGGAAAACAATGAAGAAATACATCAGGATAAGACTTTGCCAACAAGCAGCAACCATGTACGCCTTCAGAGTCCTCCTGGATGGAGAAAGAAAAATGTTGTGAAGAAGAAACGGAGAGTGGTGGTCATGGGGGATTCCCTGTTGAGAGGAACAGAGGCCGCTATCTGCAGACCGGATATAACTTCAAGAGAAATGTGTTGTCTTCCAGGTGCAAAAATTAAAGATGTGTCTGACAGGATATCAGGACTCTTCAGACCTACAGATGACTACCCATTCCTGCTACTACATGTGGGGACAAATGACACTGCAAGAAACGACCTGGAAACCATCTGCAGAGACTTTGAAGACTTAGGCAAGAAAGTGAAAGAACTGGGAGCGCAGGTGGTCTTCTCTTCCATCCTCCCAGTGGATGGCCATGGAACAAGGAGGTGGAATAAGATTCTGCAGGTGAACAACTGGCTACGTCGATGGTGCCGTCAGCAACGATTTGGATTTCTGGATCACGGAGTGAACTACTTATACGATGGACTACTTGCTAGAGATGGGGTGCACCTTACGAAGACTGGAAAGCAGGTATTTGGAAGTCGCCTTGCTACACTTGTAAGGAGAGCTTTAAACTAGAACAACATGGGAAGGGAAGCAAAAGACCAGAAAAAGCCATACACCTGACAAATGCTATTGAGAACTCTGCTATTAGAAGTGGAAAGGAAGAACAAAGACGAAAGAATCTAATTAATAAAAATATTGGAGAAAGAGAAACCAATCACAAACTAAAATGTTTCTATACTAATGCACAAAGCATGGGCAACAAACAAGGAGAATTGGAACTACTAACACAGGAAAAGAAATATGATGTCATTGGAATCACTGAAACTTGGTGGGACAATACACATGATTGGAATACAAGACTAGAAGGATACAACTTATTTGCAAGAAACAGACTTGATAAACGAGGAGGGGGTGTCGCATTGTATGTTAGAAACGCGTATATCTGCACAGAGATTGAAGCTTCAGAGACTGGGAGTTCTGTGGAAACTGTTTGGGTAAGAATACAAGGACAGAACAATGGAAAGGACACCATTGTAGGCATTTACTACAGGCCGCCTGTGCAAGCTGAAGCTATGGATGAACTCTTTATGCATCAAATGGCCAAGTTCTCCAAAAAATATGACATAGTTGTCATGGGAGATTTCAACTATCCAGACATTTGTTGGGAATCTCTCTCAGGCAAAACTAACAGGTCAAGGAAATTCTTATCCTCTCTTGCTGACAACTTTATCTTCCAAAAGGTAAGGGAGAAAACAAGGGGAACTGCTACCTTGGATCTAATCCTTATAAACAGGGAGGAAATGGTTGAGGAGGTAAAAGTGGCTGGGACCCTAGGAGGTAGCGACCATGCTATTTTAGAATTTTGGATAACTAGAGGCGGAAGACCTGTGAAGACTCAGACGTCAAGGTTAGATTTCAGAAAGGCAGATTTTAAGGGATTCAGAAAGAGAATTGGAGGGATCCAATGGCTGGATATCCTTAAAGACAAAAATGTCCAGGAAGGATGGGAAATCTTGAAAAATGAAATTCTCAAAGCACAGTTGTTAACAATTCCGAAAAGAGGGAAGAATAGGAAGCAGTTAAGGAAACCAGGATGGATGAACACAGAACTTAAGCACATGCTAAAAAGGAAGAAAAAAATGTTTATAAAATGGAAAGAGGGAGGCATATCTAAAGAAGAATATAATGCTGTCTGCAGAACCTGCAGGGCACAAATCAGATTATCTAAAGCTGAAAATGAATTGAGGCTTGCAAGAGATGTCAAAAGCAATAATAAAGGATTTTGGGGATATGTCAAAAGTAAAAGAAAAGTCAAAGATGCTATAGGATTTTTACAGGATGAAAATGATGAAATGGTAAGACAGGATGTTGAGAAGGCTGAACTTTTAAATTCCTATTTTGCATCTGTTTTCTCTCAGAAAGGAAATGTAACATCAACTGTTATTCACTGTCCTATTAAGGGAATAGAAGAATCCAGGATATCTATATACAGAAAGATAGTGAGGAAACACTTAGCTAGCCTAAATGAATTCAAGTCTCCAGGTCCAGATGAATTACACCCCAGAGTACTGAAGGAGATAGCAGAAGAAATTTTTGAACCCCTCTCTATAATCTTTGAAAATTCTTGGAGAACAGGAGAAGTGCCAGAAGACTGGAGAAGAGCAAATGTTGTTCCTATCTTCAAAAAGGGGAAGAAGGTGGACCCAGGTAACTATAGGCCGGTGAGTCTGACTTCTATACCAGGAAAGATCTTTGAACAAATTATTAAACAACATGTATGTCAATACCTGGATAAGAATGAAGTGATTAAACAGAGTCAGCATGGGTTTGTAACTAATAAGTCATGTCAGACTAACTTAATTTCCTTCTATGACGGTATCACTGATTGGGTGGATCAAGGAAATGCTGTAGATATAGTATATCTTGACTTCAGCAAAGCATTTGACAAAGTCTCTCATACAATCCTTATTGAAAAAATGATTAAGTATGGAATGGACAAGGCAACTGTTAGGTGGATTCATAGCTGGCTTAGTGATCGGACCCAAAGAGTGGTCGTAAATGGCTGCACATCCAGTTGGAAGAATGTCTCAAGTGGGGTACCACAGGGCTCTGTCCTGGGCCCTGTATTGTTCAACATCTTTATCAACGATTTAGATGAAGGAATTGAGGGTAAACTAATTAAATTTGCTGATGACACAAAGCTAGGAGGGATAGCTAATACTAGAGAAGAGAGAGAGAGGATTCAAAAAGATTTAAATAAACTGGAGAAGTGGGCAGCAACTAACAGAATGGTTTTTAACAGGGAGAAATGCAAAGTACTACATCTGGGCAATAAAAATGGAAAAAGCATATATAGAATGGGAGGAATAGGGCTAAGTGACAGCACATGTGAAAAAGACTTGGGTATACTAATAGATCACAGACTGAATATGAGTCAACAGTGTAATGCAGCAGCAAAAAAGGCAAATGCAATTCTAGGATGTATTAACAGAAGCATACAGTCTAGATCACGTGAAGTCATTATTTCCCTCTACTCCTCTTTGGTCAGACCTCATCTGGAATATTGTGTCCAGTTTTGGGCACCACATTTTAAAAAAGACATCAACAAACTGGAGCAAGTTCAGAAAAGAGCGACCAGAATGGTGACCGGTCTGCAAACCCTGTCTTATGAGGAAAGGTTGCAGGATTTGGGAATGTTTGGTTTGCAAAAGAGAAGACTGAGAGGAGACTTAATAGCTGTCTACAAATATCTAAAGGGCTGTCACATTGTAGAAGGATCAACTTTATTCTCATTTGCACAAGGAAAGACTAGAAGCAATGGGATGAAACTGAATGGGAGGAGACACAGATTAGATATTAGAAAAAACTTTTTGACAGTTAGAGTGATCAATGAGTGGAACAGGCTGCCACGAGAAGTGGTGAGTTCTCCTTCAATGGAAGTCTTCAAACAGAGGCTGGACAGACATCTGACTGGGATGATTTAGCGAATCCTGCTTTGAGCAGGGGGTTGGACCAGATGGCCCAGGAGGTCCCTTCCAACTCTACAATTCTATGATTCTATGATTCTATGATTCTATGGATTTGACAGGTGTGCAGTGGTCGAAGCTGAAAGACCTCTGTAAAGTCCTTCAGTGTTTTGAGGAATGCACATGGCTGGTAAGCGCAGACGATGCCATCATAAGCATGAGCATCCCTCTTATACGTCTGCTCATGCAAACTTTGACGCACATTAAGGAGCAGGTGTCTGCAGCCGAGGTTGATGACGAGGAAGAGGAGGAGGGAAGCCTTGATGACAGTCAGCCATTGTCTGCTCTGGGACCTCTCCTGGATGAGGTGGAGGATGAAGAGGAAGAGGAGGAGGATGATGATGGGGATGATTATTTAGGGGAGGAGGATGCTTCTCGTGGGACAAGAGAAAATGTTGGCATGGCAAGGTCTGGTACAGGCTTTGTGCGTGACTGGAGGGATGTGGATTTGCCAGAAAGTGCTCCTCCACCCAGCACTCGCAGTGCATCATTGACACCGGGAACATTGGCCCACATGTCAGATTATGCCTTGCAGATCCTAAAAAGGGACCCCCGCATTGCCAAAATGATGAACGATGACGACTACTGGTTGGCCAGCATCCTGGATCCACGCTATAAAGGCAAATTCCAAAACATAATGCCACAGGAGAACCTTGACCTAATATTGGCTAACAAACATGCTACTCTGGTAATCCAGTTGGTTGAGGCATTCCCAGCACACAGCAGCGTTGATGGTTCTCACACGAGCCGTAGGGGCCGGGGGCAGCTTGGAAGAGGTGTTCATGGTGCACACATCAGAAGTGACGTTGGCGACAGGGGTTTCATGACCATGTTGTGGACTGATTTTTCAAGTCCCGCTCACACGACTGGTAATACTGCATCGATTGAAAGTGACAGGAGTCAGCAGTTGTCAACTATGGTTACAAACTACTTCTCATCCCATATCGATGTTCTCCCTTGCAGGTCATTCCCATTTGACTATTGGGCCGCTAAACTGGTCACCTGGCCTGAATTGGCACAATATGCCTTACAGGAACTCGCTTGCCCAGCTGCAAGTGTGCTATCGGAAAGAATCTTCAGTGCAGCTGGATCAATCCTGTGAGAAAAAAGGACCCGTCTGTCGACCCAAAATGTGGATGATCTAACCTTCATTAAAATGAACCATGCATGGGTTTCCAAGGATTTTGTTCCACCTTACCCTGATTACACATAGGTTGCCAGAAAAATGGCTTGCTTTGGTCCTCCTCTTCCTCGGACTTGACCAATTTCGCCTTTAGCAGCAGCTGAAAGTCCCACATCAACATATGCCATTTTGTAAACCTCCCCAACTGGGCTGCCTCCCCCCCATGGCCGGGGTCACCAGCTAGCGCACGCAACCGTGAGAGTGCCACTGCCCTGGACAGGTGGGTATGCCAACTCTTGGGCGCGGGCACTGGCACAGGGCCCCTCATAGTACGCAAAAGTGTCTCTGCCGGTGGGAGGTCTGCCGGTGGGAGGGAGGGGAGGGAGGGGAGGGCCCACCCGGAGGGCCCACCCGCCATCTGACACCCGCCATTTGACACACCGCCACTCACCGCCATACTATGAGGGGCCCTGTGCCAGTGCCGTCGCCAACGAGTGGGCCCCCCTGCTTGCTCCGGATCACAGCACTTGCAAAGTTGAAATACTTACCTCTCCCTGCTCCACCGCCATGACGTCTTCCACGTGTCCTGACAGTGATATTCTGATCAGAGAGCACAATGACATCACGTCTGTATGCTCTCTGCCTAAACAGCCAAGTGCAGTGAGATGGAAGATGGGGACAACGAGGAGTCCAGACTAGTACAGGGATTCCCTAGAGAGGAGACTTATTTAATTGTTTTCAATGTTGGGACAGCAATTTTTGGGGAGCACAATACTCTGGAGAATGATATATGGGGTCCCCCATACACTGGAGCATTCCAAAGGTGGACATCAGACACTGGAGCAGCATTTACAGGGCCCATTAAATATGGAGCATTATTTGGGCCCATAAGACAGTGGAGCTTCATCCATGGGGACTAATATATACTGTAGCATTATGTGGAGCTCATCATATAATGTTTCAAACATTATATGGGACCAATGATACTGTATGGAGAAATATATGGGCCTCATTACTCTGTATAGCGCACTATGTGGTGCCCATAATACTGCATGGAGTTATATACTGTCCATTTTTGGAGCTATTGGAGAATTTAAGTTCGATATCAGTCATGAGATGTAAAAGTGAAGTATTTTTCATTGATCTATACCGCTATTTCTCTGCCGTATCGGAGCATCATGAGTTGTGGTATATGTTAAAGGGGCGCTCTTTGGCCCTGGGCACATGAAAACCTGGAGCCAGCCCTACCCCCCCACAACTTTAGCCAAATAACCCCCAGTTTTCAGTGTGTATCTATTATTATGAAGTAAATTAAGGTTGACAAGCTTCAGTAATAAAAATTGATGTTTTTGCCATTCAAATGGGCACTGTAGGTGTGTTTAATATCCTCCACTCCCTGCCGACTTTGCTTCCCCATTGACTTGCATTGGGTCTTGTATTTCAGTCGGCCTTCGACTTTTCACGATAATCGGACGATTTTGTTCGACCCGACTTTTGAGAAAGTCGGGTTTCATGAAACCCGACTCGACCCTAAAAAAGGCAAAGTCGCTCATCTCTAGTCATGGTATGTTTTTAAAAATTTATGCACCACTAGGTTCAGCACGTGCTCCATGCATGGCACGTGTACCAGCTTCTTGAGCTTTAAAGCAGCCACCAGGTTATGCCCATTGTCGCAGACAACCAGACCAGGTTGGAGTTGCAGTGGGAAGAGCCACTGATCACTCTGTTGTTCTATTCCTTGCCACAGCTCTGCTGCAGTGTGTGGTGTTTCAAATAAGCAGGTTGACAAGTGTTGCTGCTCTGCCAATGCCCTGCTGCTCAGCTCCCAACTTGGGAGTGATGTAGAGGGTAATTCAGCATAGGATGACGAAGCAGAGGAGGAGGAGGAAGAAGAGGGGAGACAGGATGTATATGATGAGGCAGAAATCCTGATTGAGGTTGGGCCTATTCATGGTGTGGGTAGGATATGTGATGGTCCAGTTTGAGACTTTGTCCCACCCTCCACCAGGTTGAGCCAGTGTGCCGTGACAGAGAAGTATCATCCCTGGCCACAAGTACTTGTCCACGTGTCTGTTACAAGCTGGACCTTGCTGACTACAGTGTTTGTGAGAGCACGCTTTAGATTGTTTAAGACGTGCTGTTGTAACTCGGGGATGGCACACCGGTAAAAATATTGCCGGCTGGGATCCGAGTATTGTGGGGCAGCCACAGCCAGGACATCATGGAAAGACTGTGTCTCCACAAGCCAAAATGGCAACATCTCCATGGCTAGCAACTTGGCAATGTGCGCGTTCAGTATTTGTGCTTGTGGGTGCATGGCTTGATATTTATGCCTTCTTTCATACATCTGGGGCATGGACAATTGGACCCTTGGCTGGGACAAACAAGTGGATGAGCTTGTTGTGTCCTATGTCTGTGCAACTGCAGCTTGTGAGCAAGAGGTATGATGATCACCTGCTTCTTGCCCAGCAGATTGGGAAGGACGGATCACAGGCGGCATGGCAGTGGTTTGACCCGCAGACACCCATTTAGTACCCTGTTGTTCCGCCCACCGACTAGGGTGCTTGGCTGCCATGTGTTTCCGCATACTGGTGGTGCTTTGGTTGTCTTTGCCCTGGCCTCTGCTCAGCTTCATATGGCAGATGCTACAGATGACAACATTTGGTTCAGAAGGACTATCGGAAAAAAAATTCCAGACAGCGGCTGAACGCACCCTTGCCTTGACTTGAGGAACAGAGGGATTGCTCTTGGCAACAGTTGACACACTTCGCACTCTTCTCAAACCAGTAGCCCTTGGTGCCTTTGTTGGTGCTATGTATCCACCTTTTTCCTCTGTGCTGCTGTGCTGGCTATGCGTGCCTACGGTCCAGGTCGGATCGGTGGTCTCATCATCGACCACCTCATCTTCCATGTCATCCTCCTTCCATATTGATATTGGCGACTGGCCAGATGGCAACTGTGTGTCATCACCATCAGCCTTCACCACTTCACCCAGTATATCATGTGGATGAAAGTGGCTTTCTTCTGGCCTTGGGGTTTCAAATATTTGGCCATCATCAACAGGCGATACCTCCTCACGGTCCTCTTCAATGTCGAGAGGCCAGAGGCAACGAAAGGAAATGGACCAAACAGATCCTCGGAGTGGCCAAGGTGGGGGTCAAATGTTTCCTGTGACTCCTGATGGGGTGATGAACTAGGAACAGGTTGAGAATAGGATGACCCAGCGTTCTCTGTATGGACAGGAGACTGTTTTGTCATGGATGATTGGGTGCAGCTAGAAAATTTCATTGAGGCCTTATCAGTAGTGTTGAGCATTCCGATACCGCAAGTATCGGGTATCGGCCGATACTTGCTGTATCGGAATTCCGATACCGACTTCCGATATTTTTTCAATATCGGAATTCGGCATCGGAATCGGAAGTTCAGTTGATTGACGGCCTGACGTCATCATGATGCGCGGTGTGTGCGCATCATGATGCGCCGTCATTTCGGGCCTTCCGGGGGTCTCTGCCGGCCTGCCGGGGGGCTGTGCCGGCCTGCCGGGGGGCTGTGTGGACTGCCCGGGGTCTGTACCGGCCTGCCGGGGGGCTGTGCCGGCCTGCCGGTGGTCTGTGCACCCTGTGGGGGTCTGTACCGGCCTGCCGGGGGGCTGTGCCGGCCTGCCGGTGGGCTGTGCCGGCCTGCCGGGGGGCTGTGCTGATGTCCGGGGGTCTGTGCAAGCATCGTCCGATGGGACTACAAGTCCCATCGGGCGATGCCTGCTACCATGACAGTGATTGACACATTAGCCAATGATGGGACAGTAGTAGTCCCATCATCCGGCTAATGTGTTAAATGTTAAAAAAAAAAAAAAAAATACTACATGCTACATACATACTACATGCATGCTACATATATACTACATACATACTACATACATGCTACATACATACATGCTACATACATACTACATACATACTACATACATACTACATACATACTACATATATACTACATACATACTACATACATGCTACATACATACTGCATGCTACATACATACTACATACATACTACATGCATGCTACATACATACTACATATATACTACATACATACTACATACATGCTACATACATACTGCATGCTACATACATACTACATACATACTACATGCATACTACATATATACTACATACATACTACATACATACTGCATGCTACATATATACTACATGCTACATACATACTACATATATACTACATGCATGCTACATACATACTACATACTACATATATACTACATACATACTACATATACAGTGCCTACAAGTAGTATTCAAACCACTGCAGATTTAGCAGGTTTACACATTCGGAATTAACTTGGCATTGTGACATTTGGACTGTAGATCAGCCTGGAAGTGTGAAATGCACTGCAGCAAAAAAGAATGTTATATCTTTGTGTAATTTTTTTTTAAATTGTGAAAAGTTTATTCAGAGGGTCATTTATTATTCAACCCCTCAAACCACCAGAATTCTGTTTGGTTCCCCTAAAGTATTAAGAAGTATTTCAGGCACAAAGAACAATGAGCTTCACATGTTTAGATTAATTATCTCTTTTTCCAGCCTTTTCTGACTATTTAAGACCCTCCCCAAACTTGTGAACAGCACTCATACATGGTCAACATGGGAAAGACAAAGGAGCATTCCAAGGCCATCAGAGACAAGATCGTGGAGGGTCACAAGGCTGGCAAGGGGTACAAAACCCTTTCCAAGGAGTTGGGCCTACCTGTCTCCACTGTTGGGAGCATCATCCGGAAGTGGAAGTTATGGAACTACTGTTAGCCTTCCACGGCCTGGACAGCCTTTGAAAGTTTCCTCCCGTGCCGAGGCCAGGCTTGTCCGAAGAGTCAAGGCTAACCCAAGGACAACAAGGAAGGAGCTCCGGGAAGATCTCATGGCAGTGGGGACATTGGTTTCAGTCAATACCATAAGTAACGTACTCCCGCAATGGTCTCCGTTCCAGACGAGCCCGTAAGGTACCTTTACTTTCAAAGCGTCATGTCAAGGCTCGTCTACAGTTTGCTCATGATCACTTGGAGGACTCTGAGACAGACTGGTTCAAGGTTCTCTGGTCTGATGAGACCAAGATCGAGATCTTTGGTGCCAACCACACACGTGACGTTTGGAGACTGGATGGCACTGCATACGACCCCAAGAATACCATCCCTACAGTCAAGCATGGTGGTGGCAGCATCATGCTGTGGGGCTGTTTCTCAGCCAAGGGGCCTGGCCATCTGGTCCGCATCCATGGGAAGATGGATAGCATGGCCTACCTGGAGATTTTGGCCAAGAACCTCCGCTCCTCCATCAAGGATCTTAAGATGGGTCGTCATTTCATCTTCCAACAAGACAACGACCCAAAGCACACAGCCAAGAAAATCAAGGCCTGGTTCAAGAGGGAAAAAAATCAAGGTGTTGGAATGGCCTAGTCAGTCTCCTGACCTTAACCCAATTGAAAACTTATGGAAGGAGCTCAAGATTAAAGTCCACATGAGACACCCAAAGAACCTAGATAACTTGGAGAAGATCTGCATGGAGGAGTGGGCCAAGATAACTCCAGAGACCTGTGCCGGCCTGATCAGGTCTTATAAAAGACGATTATTAGCTGTAATTGCAAACAAGGGTTATTCCACAAAATTTTAAACCTAGGGGTTGAATAATAATTGACCCACACTTTTATGTTTAAAATTTATTAAAATTTAACTGAGCAACATAACTTTTTGGTTTGTAAGATTTATGCATCTGTTAATAAATCCTGCTCTTGTGTGAAGTTTGAAGGCTCTAACTTATTTGCATCTTATCAAACCTGCTAAATCTGCAGGGGGTTGAATACTACTTGTAGGCACTGTATACTACATACATACTGCATGCTACATACATGCTACATACATACTACATACATACTACATACATACTACATGCATGCTACATGCATGCTACATGCATGCTACATACATACTACATGCATGCTACATACATACCACATACATACTACATGCTACATACATACCACATATATACTACATACATACAATACATTCATACAATACATACATAGACATACAGTACATATAACATAGAGTAACATACTTACCAATACTTGTCACATTGTTCCCCGAAGCCATTGTCTATTCCGGGATAAATATTAACATAACAAACCACAAAAATACTCACCCACGATCCGAAGCAGTCCACGAGTGTGTCCCACGACGATCTTGGGTAGAGAACTGCAGCATCAGATGATGCTGCCGTTCTCTACGGGCTGTAGGAATCCAATGACGGAAGGTAGGTATCCTTCCGCACTGTATTCCTCCGCCACTTAAAAAAAAAAAGTCCCTAGTCTCACTTTATGCCATTGCTGTGTGGGAATTTCCCACACAGCAATGGCATAAAGTGAGACTAGGGACTTTTTTTTTTTTAAGTGGCGGAGGAATACAGTGCGGAAGGATACCTACCTTCCGTCATTGGATTCCTGCAGCCCGTAGAGAACGGCAGCATCATCTGATGCTGCAGTTCTCTACCCAAGATCGTCGTGGGACACACTCGTGGACTGCTTCGGATCGTGGGTGAGTATTTTTGTGGTTTGTTATGTTAATATTTATCCCGGAATAGACAATGGCTTCGGGGAACAATGTGACAAGTATTGGTAAGTATGTTACTCTATGTTATATGTACTGTATGTCTATGTATGTATTGTATGAATGTATTGTATGTATGTAGTATATATGTGGTATGTATGTAGCATGTAGTATGTATGTGGTATGTATGTAGCATGCATGTAGTATGTATGTAGCATGCATGTAGTATGTATGTAGTATGTATGTAGTATGTATGTAGTATATATGTAGTATGTAGTATGAATGTAGTATATATGTAGTATGTATGTAGCATGTAGTATGTAGCATGCATGTAGTATATATGTAGTATGTATGTAGTATGTATGTAGCATGCATGTAGTATATATGTAGTATGTAGCATGTAGTATGTATGTAGCATGCATGTAGTATGTAGCATGTAGTATGTATGTAGCATGCATGTAGTATATATGTAGTATGTATGTAGTATGTATGTAGCATGCATGTAGTATGTATGTAGCATGTAGTATGTAGCATGCATGTAGTATATATGTAGTATGTAGCATGTAGTATGTATGTAGCATGCATGTAGTATATATGTGTTATGTATGTAGCATGCATGTAGTATGTATGTAGTATATATGTGGTATGTATGTAGCATGCAGTATGTATGTAGCATGCATGTAGTATATATGTAGTATGTATGTTGCATGTAGTATTTATGTAGTATGAATGTAGCATGTATGTAGTATGTAGTATGAATGTAGCATGTATGTAGTATGCATGTTGTATGTATGTAGCATGTAATTTTTTTTTTTTTTTTTTACATTTAACACATTAGCCGGATGATGGGACTACTACTGTCCCATCATTGGCTAATGTGTCAATCACTGTCATGGTAGCAGGCATCGCCCGATGGGACTTGTAGTCCCATCGGACGATGCCTGCACAGACCCCCGGAGCCTGCACAGACCACCGGCAGGCCGGCACAGCCCCCCGGCAGGCCGGCACAGCCCCCCGGAGCCTGCACAGCCCCCCGGCAGGCCGGCACAGCCCCCCGGCAGGCCGGCACAGCCCCCCGGAGCCTGCACAGCCCCCCGGCAGGCCGGCACAGCCCCCCGGCAGGCCGGCACAGCCCCCCGGAGCCTGCACAGACCACCGGCAGGCCGGCACAGACCACCGGAGCCTGCACAGACCCCCTGGCAGGCCGGCACAGCCCCCCGAAAGGCCCGTACAGACCCCAGAGAGGCTGTACAAGGGCAGGAAAGGGTTTTTCTTATTCCGATACCGGAAGTCCCATAGACTTGAATGGGACTTCCGGTATCGGAATCGGCGATACCGATACTTTTTTTAAAGATCGGCCGATACCATCCGATACGATACTTTGAAGTATCGGACGGTATCGCTCAACTCTACTTATCAGCCATCCAAGACAGTATCTGCTCTGGTTCTTCTGGCTTCCATATTCGTTTACATTCCAGACTGTGAAATTTCGCCAGGAACCTAGATGCATCAGCCTTCTTCGGTCTCCCAGACACTGTGCCTTGTTGGGCACCAATGACAACCCCATGTCCCTGTCCCTTCACAACAGCCTTTTTAGTAATTTTGGATTTTTCTGGATTTTTCTGCCATAGTTGCAGATGTTCAGATGCAGATATTGGGGTACAAGGAGCAGTTAGTGCTTTGTGGAAGGTAGCAGTACTGCCTAGTACTACATTGTGTTTTCCAAAAAGCACCGCAATTGGAACAAAAATATTGCCCTGAGGTTTAAGGCGAGAAAACGCACCCCAGTCACCACACAAGACAGCGGTGCTGCCACTAAAAAATTGCCCTGAGGTTTAAGGCAAGATTACACACCCCAGTCAAAAGACAAGACAACGGTGCTGCCACAAAAAAATTGCTCTGATGTTTAAGGTGAGATTACGCACCCCGTCACCACCCAAGACAGTGGTGCTGCCACTAAAAAATTGCTCTGAGGTTTAAGGCGAGATTACGCACCCCAGTCACCACCCAAGACAGCGGTGCTGCCACTAAAGAATTGCTCTGAGGTTTAAGGCGAGATTACGCACCCCAGTCACCACCCAAGACAGCGGTGCTGCCACTAAAAAATTGCTCTGAGGTTTAAGGCGAGATTACGCACCCCAGTCACCACCCAAGACAGCGGTGCTGCCACTAAAAAATTGCTCTGAGGTTTAAGGCGAGATTACGCACCCCAGTCACCACCCAAGACAGCGGTGCTGCCACTAAAAAATTGCTCTGAGGTTTAAGGCGAGATTACGCACCCCAGTCACCACCCAAGACAGCGGTGCTGCCACTAAAAAATTGCTCTGAGGTTTAAGGCGATATTATGCACCCCAGTCACCACACAAGACAGCGGTGCTGCCACTAAAAAATTGCTCTGAGGTTTAAGGCGAGATTACGCACCCCAGTCACCACACAAGACAGTGATGCAGTCACTAAAAAATTGCTCTGAGGTTTAAGGCAAGATTACGCACCCCAGTCACCACACAAGACAGTGGTGCTGGCTGCATGTCAGTTGTGCAGTATCATGCGTCCTATTCGCTGTGAACACAGCACCGCAACAGCACAAAAAAGTGCAGTGCAGTGGTTAATGTGACCCCAAAAATAGCTGGGAAAACTGTCACTACTCTGTTCCTGACCTTATACATTCAGCTCTGAAAAGAGCTTTTGGGTTTTACAGAGAATTTCTGGACGATTTGCACAAACAAACACAACACTCCCTAGCGGCTGCTCGCACTTTCCCTACACTAGCTGTGTTCTGCATGCAATGTGCAGAACATGGCGGTGGCAGGGCGTATATAGAGCCAGGCTATGACTCATGTATGATGCTGGGTGGCCAGTCAATCATAGTAATGCCGCCCACAACCAAAAAGGCTGCGGCCCTTCTGTGATTAGCAAATGCTGGGCGGGAGATCCGAATAGTGCGAGGCGAGTAGTCAAATACTCGCTATGTTCCGATTACCCCGAGTACTTCATTACTCGCCGAGTACAAAATACCCACGATTATACTTGCTCATCCCTACTTGCAGTCAATTCATAAGAAAATAGAAAGGGAGAACAAAATGAATAATGTGAAGTGAATTTTCCTGTGCCCATCCACTACCTGGGTTCTAATGCATATTTGGGTGCATATGACTTGGCAGCAGGGCAGGCCTTGCATTCGGTGCAACATTTTTTAGGGAAGCCCTCCTGGACATCACGTGAAAGGGGTATTGGGGTGTGGTGTAATTCTGGGGAGCCCATCTTCTCGCTGCATAGGCTATAACATTTTAAGAGACCAATTGTTTAATAATGGCCTTTTAAGCAGATTAATGCTGTCTGATGCCCCTGTAAATATAGGCTCTGTGACTTTAAGAGTCCCTCCTTCATAAATGAAACACGATGTGTCTGCTTATGTGTCACACACCACATGGCCAGCTAGGGTTGGTAATTGTTACAATAACATTTCCCAGTGAATGCATTTGCATTGGTTGAAAGCAATGCTAAAGTTGAAAAACGCTTCAAAAACGCTGTGTCTGAACATAGCCCATGTGGGGGAGGAACATTTCAGTCTGGGGTTAATTATTTTGCCTTATATACAAGTCATTAACCTGGAAAGGATGTACCTTAACATATTTCCCGCAAAATCCACTTTCTTTTTGATTTATGTTTTTTGGTGCACCTATAAAAATGGCGTGAAACTCTGACAACATTGCTTACAGCTGTGACTTAGGAGGCAGGAATGCTTCCAGGGGCGATGCCCATGATGTTCCTATGTCATTTGAGCAGTGCTTCCATTATTTGCTGATGTTTTTAGACCTTAAAAATACCCCCAGGGGGATCGCGGTAAAAATGCTCTGGTCTCCCACAGACTTACATTGGGCTTGTTGTTCTGTCCGAGTACCCGAGTATTCCAATGTGCTCAACCCGAGCAACGAGCACCTCAGCATTTTAGTGCTCGCTCATCGCTAGTTATAATATATGAAATTATAATATTAGGATTGCAGCCATTTTTTGGGACTTTAGTGACCTTCAAAAGGCAAAAAAAATGTTGATATTCTTGTACTCTCCTTACTGCTCATGTCTCTGACCCCTTTGCTCCTCATTGTAACCTGTCTGGTCCCTGTCACATCATCTTCTTATTTCAGCTGCTTGTACTAATATCCTTGGACCTTTCACACTGAGCTGGAACGTCCGGCTCTGATGAGACCTGGTATGGGTCTGGGAATGTACGTGCAAAGTCAGGGCGAACGTCGAGATTTTATTACCTTTTTGTTCTTTGTGTGGAATCCTCCCCGGCTTCATCAGAGCTGGAATTCCCGCTCATGTGTTAGAGCCCTGAGGATTGTAGCTCTCTCTACAGGAGCAGAAGATGCGACAAGGACTGGACGGGTGACAGTGAGGAAAGAAGGGACTGTAGAGGTGAGGATAAGAATTCATTTTTTACATATTCTATTATGTTCTGCGGTCTAGAGACCCTAGAGTATTAAAATGGATATTAAATACAAATAACATCTCAAATAATGGAAATTCCTTGTAAAATTCTTGCAAAAAGGTGAAATCACATTTTTACTGATTTAATCTTTAGTCATCAATGTTTAAGTGTCCGATAACCTCATTTATTATTTATGAAATATAAAATTAGATGATTTATTAAGTTCTCTTACTTTATATGAAATGGGAGGAATATTTCATGATTCCTAAATTACTGTATACGCGGCAACAATTCACTCATGAGATTAGTCACAGAATCACCCAAGTGTCACACGGTCACAGCCACTTGGTAACTGACTTTCAAAAATATGAGTTGAGGAACACCGTAGTCTTATGTCCCAATACTCCGAGGGTCATCTCCACGTGGGGCTTATCAGCATCGATAATCTGTGTATGAGGCATTTTTTCTACATATAGATTATTGTGATCTTTTAATGCTTTTATCATTTACATAATTCACTTTCTTACAAGATATCAAAGAAACAATTTTCGGATTTAAACGTGCGCTGCTAGACAAAACGACTCCTTTCCAGATTGTGTACTTGTATACTTTTATTTTTCCAACGCGTTTCGAAGTCTCAAACTTCTTCCTCAGGGGATGACATCCCCATGTCATCCCCTGAGGAAGAAGTTTGAGACTTCGAAACGCGTTGGGAAAATAAAAGTATACAAGTACACAATCTGGAAAGGAGTCGTTTTGTCTAGCAGCGCACGTTTAAATCCGAAAATTGTTTCTTTGATATCTGATGATCTATGGTCACGGCGGGGCCATTTGGATGTGCAGCAGCTTTGACCTCTATTCCTTTATGCCTCTAACTCTCCTGCTATTGGTGAGTATAATAGCTTGAACTGTATCTCTTTTACCTGGGTAAGACCCTATTGCGCTCTTTCTCTTTTAGTTTTAACCACTTTCTTACAAGAAGGAGACTTCAATCAGTTTCTCTTGCTTTCAGTGTATTCACTGAAAATGTGCGACGTCAACCAGACTGAAGTCACAGAGTTCCTGATCCTTGGATTTTATGGTCTATATAAATACAAATCTCTGCTCTTCATCCTTTTTCTCTTCTGTTACCTGATGATACTCGCTGGAAACCTCCTTATTATAGTGTTGGTGTCCACCAATCACAACCTCAATACCCCAATGTTCTACTTTCTCAAGCATCTAGCTGTAGCCGATATCCTTTCCACTATGACCATTGTGCCCATGATGCTAAATGTAATTCTATATGACATGAAGGAGGTGCCAGTGAGGATCTGCATCTTCCAGCTCCATATTGTATTCATATTTGGTTTTAGCCCGATTATTCTGCTCACTATAATGTCTTATGATCGGTACTTGGCCATTTGCCGCCCGATGCACTACAATTCTATAATGCAACCTCATGTTTGCTTCAAGATGGTTCTTGGCTCCTGGTTTTTGAACTTTATCTTTTCCTTTGAGATTATTTTTGTTTGGCGGCTGGAGTTTTGTGGTAGCAACACAATAGACCACTTCTACTGTGACTTCGAGTTACTTCTTGAATTGGCTGCTTCTGACACTCACCTCGTGACTTTGGTTGACTTTGTATTATGCATCATTGGAGGTGTCATCCCTCTTGTTTTAATTCTTATCAGTTATTTGAGTATCTTCTTCGTCATAATGATCCTTTCATCCACCAGTGGCTTGTCAAAAGCCTTCTCCACATGTGGCTCCCATCTCACCACTGTATGCATCTACTATGGAACGCTCTTCATGATTTACATGTCACCATCCAATGACAGATCATCGAGCACAAACAAGTTCTTATCTCTGCTGTACATTGTGGTGTCTCCAATGATGAATCCCATCATTTACAGTCTGAGGAATCAGGAGATCAGGAGAACTCTTCATCAAATGTTTAGAAAATGCTAAGGATATACTTAAATGCAGCAGACATATTTATGAGACTATCTTAGCTGATTACTGTATTTCCAGATGGGGAAAGTGTTGTGAGTTCATTTTTCCCTTCACCATTGAGGTCTGATGAACTCCCTCCTCTAGTGAAGGAAGGTAGTGAGACTGATTACCAAACACCTGGGCAGCTAGATGATGACTGGGTGGCTGGAATTGAGGACTGGATATAAGGCAGCCGACGCCCTTCTGCCTTGCTGGTGATCCTGCTGGATTCTTGGAGACCAGTCTGATTCCTGCATCTCAAAGCTAAGTTTTTCTGCTCTTCTTTGTACTCTTCAGTTTTGTTTTTGTTTTGCCTTGTTTTTTGGGAGTTCTGCCATCCCCGGCCAGGGGTGAGCTGTATTCCATTTTTGTCTCTGATCTGTTGATCTTTTGCTCTGTCTTCAGAATATACCTGAGTGCTGATATAGTCTTTTGAAGCCTAGCGACTTCAGGGCCTGTTTTTCCTATCAGTCGGTTGGCTCATTTTGGATAGGGTTTTTGCAGATGGCAGACAGCAGCTTTCCTAACCTGTCCTATTTAGTTAGCTTGGGCCCCATCATTTGCTCAACCTATCTTTCTATCTGTGTTAGTGTTTTCATCTTGCTTCACCATCATTATATGTTGGGGCTGCCTATTGCTTTGGGGTCTGCTCTGGGGCAGTTTAGTTTTCCTTTTCTGTCTTTAGGCTATGTAGTTCTCCGGCTGTGATCGAGGGGTCTAGGGCACCGTAGGAACCCCCCACGGCTACTGCTAGTTGTTGTGGATAGGTTCAGGCGTCTGCAATCCGAAAGCTGCCAACCTCTCTGTTTTTTTTGGACTTAGCTAGTATTTTGTTTTTTCCTACTTCGGTGACTCATCATAACAGGAAAGGGAATCATAGAATCATAGAATCATAGAATCGTAGAGTTGGAAGGGACCTCCTGGGCCATCTGGTCCAACCCCCTGCTCAAAGCAGGATTCGCTAAATCATCCCAGTCAGATGTCTGTCCAGCCTCTGTTTGAAGACTTCCATTGAAGGAGAACTCACCACTTCTCGTGGCAGCCTGTTCCACTCATTGATCACTCTAACTGTCAAAAAGTTTTTTCTAATATCTAATCTGTGTCTCCTCCCATTCAGTTTCATCCCATTGCTTCTAGTCTTTCCTTGTGCAAATGAGAATAAAGTTGATCCTTCTACAATGTGACAGCCCTTTAGATATTTGTAGACAGCTATTAAGTCTCCTCTCAGTCTTCTCTTTTGCAAACTAAACATTCCCAAATCCTGCAACCTTTCCTCATAAGACAGGGTTTGCAGACCGGTCACCATTCTGGTCGCTCTTTTCTGAACTTGCTCCAGTTTGTTGATGTCTTTTTTAAAATGTGGTGCCCAAAACTGGACACAATATTCCAGATGAGGTCTGACCAAAGAGGAGTAGAGGGAAATAATGACTTCACGTGATCTAGACTGTATGCTTCTGTTAATACATCCTAGAATTGCATTTGCCTTTTTTGCTGCTGCATCACACTGTTGACTCATATTCAGTCTGTGATCTATTAGTATACCCAAGTCTTTTTCACATGTGCTGTCACTTAGCCCTATTCCTCCCATTCTATATATGCTTTTTCCATTTTTATTGCCCAGATGTAGTACTTTGCATTTCTCCCTGTTAAAAACCATTCTGTTAGTTGCTGCCCACTTCTCCAGTTTATTTAAATCTTTTTGAATCCTCTCTCTCTCTTCTCTAGTATTAGCTATCCCTCCTAGCTTTGTGTCATCAGCAAATTTAATCAGTTTACCCTCAATTCCTTCATCTAAATCGTTGATAAAGATGTTGAGGAAGATTTGTCTTCTGGATTTGCTTGACAGAATACTCACAATAAATCATGGATGAGATGATTCAGTGATAACATTTTTTTAAGTACATGTCATAATTTCTATTTTTAAACAGTTCCACTATATATTTTTTAAAGAAGCACTCCTGCTCCCATCAAAGTTTTTATTCACTTATAATATTGCAATTTTCCTATTATATGGCACTGTGTACTTACAATTTCTCATTTTGCCCTTCTACCCAAATAATTCTTTTCTTTTTGATCTATGACATCACGTAATTAAAATCTGATGAGCTGAATCCTTCTAAGTTCTATATAGAAACAGGTGGTCAGTGTTCCCTTTATGAATCATAAGTCACTTCAAAAGTCCATGTCAGGAGGAGGGAGCAGCTGGGTTAGGAGATAAAGAGGGGAAGGATTTTTGCAGGGAAAAGTGACTTCCTGTTTCTACATAGAGGAGAAGAATTAGCTGGGTAGAAAGGAAAAATGAACATTTGTTCACACACAGTGCTGTATGATATGATAATTGCAATATATTAAGAGGATAAAAACATTGATGGGAAGAGGAGGGCTTCTTAAACCTTCTGGTCAGATGCAAAATGAATTGCGGCGCTAAATAACAAATTGCAGTGTTGCTGCTAAAATGGAACTGATCTGCCTTTTCCCTGAAAGTCTGTCAGTACAAATTAGTTGCCTCACTGTCTAATGGCTTGCAGCGTTGATATCAACACTTTATCCGCATTCCAAAATGATGCTTGCTTTTGTCTGTTCATGCTGCACACGTACCAAATGTACAAGACAAATGCAAGCATCATTTTGGAATGCGGATAAAACTAAAAAAATATTCAGGATTGAGAGTCCTCAGTGGTTGATACCTTTTAATGGCTAACTGAAAAGATGGTAACACATTGCAAGCTCTCGAGACTACTCAGGTCTCTTCATCAGGCTAGACTAATACAACATCTGAAGTCACATATTTATGCACAATACAGCCTAGAAAAAATGCAATAGATAAGACAAGTGACGTGAAGCAGAACTATCAATATGGGAGAGGGAGAAACATAAATATAAACATTGGACCAGTTCATAGATAAGGAGTCCGGATGTTTTATGGTCCTCTGATTGGGGTCTAGTTCTGTGTTGCCCCACAAGGTTTTAAAAGGAAATTCCTTAATTGATGTAAAAAGACATAAATCCATGCGACACATTCATTCCAGTGCTGTCATTCCATGGGGGTCATTTATACGATCAGGTGTCCATGTGACAAACTGTATGTGGGGCATACAAAAAGACGACAGAGATAGAATCAAAGAACATTTGGATAATATCTCGAGGAGATTTTCTAGACACCTCCTATCACGACATTTTGCTGATAATCATGGGCGGTCAGTAGAGTTGAGCGACTTTTGTTTTTTTAGGGTCAAGTTTCGTTTCATGAAACCCGACTTTTCCAAAAGTCGGGTTGAGCAAAATTGGCCGACTATAGGGAAAAGTCGGGGTCGTCCCGAAACACGAAACCCAATGTAAGTCAATGGAGAATTAAAGTCGGCAGTGAGAGGAGAACAGGAAACACACCTACAGTGCCCATTTGAATGCCAAAAGCATCAATTCTTGTTACTGAAGCTTGTCAACCTTAATTAACTTCATAATACTAGTTACGCACTGAAAAATGGGGGTTATTTGGCTACAGTTATGGGGGAGGGAGGGCTGGCTCCAGGTTTTCGTGGGCCCAGGGCCAAAGAGCGCCCCTTTAACCCCTTCCTGACATCCGACAGTATATCCCGTCCATGGGACCTGGGCCCCTATGCCCATGGACGGGATAGTACGTCGGGCGTGATCAGCGGCGCCCACGTGGTGAGCGCCGCTGATCGCGGCCGGGTGTCAGCTGATTATCACAGCTGACACCCGGCACAATGTGTCAGGGGCGATCACGGACCGCCCCCGACACGTTAACCCCTTGCACACCGCGATCAAACATGATCGCGGTGTACCGGGAGTTAAAGGGAAGCATCGGCAGGGAGGGGGCTCCCTCCGTGCTTCCCTGAGCCCCCCACGGCAGCGCAATGTGCAGCGCTGCTGCGGGGGACTCCTTTCCTCCAGGCCCCCGAATCCAAGATGGCGACGGGGGCCTTCGGGGGCCTGAGGAAGCTGGCTTCCTCAGTGCCTGCAAAGCACAGGCATGAGGAAGCCTTCTGCAGTGCCTGTGTCAGATCGCTGATCTGTCACAGTGATCTGTGATGTGACAGATCAGCGGTCTGTCACAGGACATTGATGTCCCACTTGGGACTATTTAATAAAGTAAAAAAAAAAATAAAAAAAAGTGTAAAAATAATTAAAAAAAAATCGCCAAATAAATTAGAAAAAAAAAAAAATATTCCCCCAATAAATCCATTTTTTGTAAATAATAAAAAAAAAAACAATAAAAGTACACATATTAGGTATCGCCGCGTCCGTAACGACCCGCCCTATAAAACTGTCCCATTAGTTAACCCCTTTAGCAAACCCCTTAAAAAATAAAAATAAAAAACGAAGCAAAAAATAATGATTTATTATCATACTGCCAAACAAAAAGTGTAATAACGCGCGATCAAAAAGACGCATATAAATATCCATGGTACCGCTGAAAACGTCATCTTGTCCCGCAAACAACGAGCCACCACACAGCATCATCAGCGAAAAAATAAAAAAGTAATAGCTCGCAGAATAAAGCGATGCAAAAATAATTATTTTTTATATAAAATAGTTTTCATTGCATAAAACCGACAAAAATATAAAAAAACGACCTAAATGAGGTATCGCTGTAACTGTACTGACCCGAAGAATAAAACCGCTTTATCAATTTTATCGCATGCGGAACGGTGTAAACGCACCCCCCCAAAAGAAATTCATGAAACGCTGGTTTTTCTTCATTCTGCGTCCCAAAAATCGGAATAAAAAGTGATCAAAAAATTTCACGTGCCCGATAATGGTACCAATAAAAACGTCAACTCGTCCCGCAAAAAATAAGACCTCACATGATTCGGAGAGTCAAAATACGGAAAAATTATAGCTCTCAATATGTGGTGATGCAAAAACTATTTCTACAATAAAAAGCGTCTTTTAGCGTGCGACAGCTGCCAAAAATAAAAACCGCCATAAATTGTAAATCAAACCCCCCGTTATCACCCCCTTAGTTAGGGAAAAATAATAAAATAAAAAAAATGTATTTATTTCCATTTTTCCATTAGGGTTAGGGCTAGGGTTAGGGCTAGGGGTGTGTTGGGGTAGGGTTAGGGCTAGGGTTAGGGTAGGGTTAGGGTTAGGGCTAGGGTTAGGGTTAGGGCTAGGGTTAGGGCTAGGGTTAGGGTTAGGGCTAGGGGCATGTTGGGGTTCGGGTTGGAGTTAGAATTGGGGGTTTCCACTGTTTGGGCACATCAGGGGCTCTCCAAATGCAACATGGCGTCTGATCTCAATTCCTGCCAATTCTGAGTTGAAAAAGTCAAATGGTGCTCCTTCCCTTCCAAGCTCTGCCATGCGCCCAAACAGTGTTTTACCCCCACATGTAGGGTATCAGCCTACTCAGGACAAATTGCAAAACAATTTTTGGGGTCCAATTTCTCCTGTTACCCTTAGGAAAATAAAAAATTGGGGGCAAAAATATCATTTTTGTGGAAAAAAATGATTTTTTTATTTTCACGTCCGAATGTTATAAACTTCTGTGAAGCACTTGGGGGTTCAAAGTGCTCACCACACATCTAGATAAGTTCCGTGGGGGGTCTAGTGTCCAAAATGGGGTCACTTGTGGGGTGTTTCAATAGTTTAGGTACATCAGGGGCTCTCCAAACGCACATGACACCCGCAGACCATTCCATCAAAGTCTGCATTCCAAAACGTCACTACTTCCCTTCCGAGCCCCGACGTGTGCCCATACAGTAGTTTTCTCCCACATATGGGGTATCAGCATACTCAGGACAAATTGGACGACAACTTTTAAGGTCCAATTTCTCCTGGTACCCTTGGGAAAATAAAAAAATGGTGACTAAAAGATCATGTTTGTGGAAAAAATACAAAATTTTTATTTTCACGCCCAGGCGTTATAAACTTCTGTGAAGCACTGGGGGGGTCAAAGTGCTCACCACACATCTAGATAAGTTCCTTAGGGGGTCTAGTTTCCAAAATGGTGTCATTTGTGGGGGTTTCCACTGTTTTGTTACATCAGGAGTTTTCCAAACGCGACATGGTGTCCGATCTCAATTCCAGCCAAAAACGTCAAATGGCGCTGCTTCCCTTCCGAGCTCTGCCATGCACCCAAATAGTGGTTTACCCCCACATGTGGGGTATCAGCGTACTCAGGACAAATTGCACAATAATTTTTAGGGTCCTGTTATCCTTGGAAAAATAAGAATTGAGGGTGAAAAGATCATTTTTGTGGAAAAAATATGATTTTTTAATTGTATGGCTTTATGTTATAAACTTCTGTGAAGCCCATGGGGGTTCAAAGTTCTCACCACACATCTAGATAAGTTCCTTGGGGGGTCTAGTTTCCAAAATGGTGTCATTTGTGGGGGGTTTCCACTGTTTTGGTACATCAGGGGTTTTCCAAACGCGACATGGTGTCCGATCTCAATTCCAGCCAAAAACGTCAAATGGCGCTGCTTCCCTTCCGAGCTCTGCCATGCGCCCAAATAGTGGTTTACCCCCACATGTGGGGTATCAGCATACTCAGGACAAATTGCACAATAACTTTTAGGGTCCTGTTACCCTTGGGAAAAAAAAAATTGGGGTGAAATGATCATTTTTGTGGAAAAAATATGATTTTTTAATTGTACCGCTGTACGTTATAAACTTTTGTAAAGCCCTTGTGGGTTCAAAGTTCTCACCACATATCTAGATAAGTTCCTTGGGGGTCTAGTTTCCAAAATGGGGTCACTTGTAGGGGGTTTCCACTGTTTAGGTACATCAGGGACTCTCCAAACGTGACATGGCGTCCAATCTGAATTCCAGCCAATTTTGCATTGAAAAAGTCAAACGGCGCTCCTTCCATTCTGAGCTCTGCCATGCACCGAAACAGTCGTTCCCCCCACATATCAGGTATCTGCGTACTCAGGACAAATTGCACAATAACTTTTGCAGTCCAATTTCTCCTGTTACCCTTGGTAAAATAAAAAAAATTGAACCTGAATTATTTTTTTTATGAAAAAAAGTTAGATGTTCATTTTTTTTTAAATATTCAAAAAAATTCCTGTGATGCACCTAAAGGGTTAATAAACTTCTTGAATGTGGTTTTGAGCACTTTAAGGGGTGCAGTTTTTAGAATGGTGTCACTTTTGGGTATTTTCTATCATATAGACCCCTCAAAGTGGCTTCAAATGTGATGTGGTCCTAAAAATAAAATGGTGTTGTAAAAATGAGAAATCGCTGGTCAACTTTTAACCCTTATAACTTCCTAACAAAAAAAAATTTTGGTTCCAAAATTGTGCTGATGTAAAGTAAACATGTGGGAAATGTTAGTTATCAAGTTTTTTGTGTGCCGTATCTCTGTGATTTAAGGGCATAAAAATTCAAAGTTGGAAAATTGCGAAATTTTCAAAATTTTCGCCAAATTTCCGTTTTTCTCACAAATAAACGCAAGTTATTTGAATGAAATTTTACCATTAACATGAAGTACAATATGTCACGAGAAAACAGTGTCAGAATCACCAGGATCCATGGAAGCGTTCCAGAGTTATGACCTCATAAAGGTACAGTGGTCAGAATTGTAAAAATTGGCCCGGTCATGAACGTGCAAACCACCCTTGGGGGTGAAGGGGTTAACACATACCACAACTCATGATGCTCCGATACAACAGAGAAATACCAGTATAGTACAATGAAAAATACTTCACTTTTTACATCTCATGACTGATATCCATTTTAAATTCTCCAATACCTCCAAAAACGGACAGTATATAACTCCATACAGTATTATGGCCAGCGCTTAGTGCGCTATACAGAGTAATGAGGCCCATATATTTCTCCATACGGAATCATTATTCCCATATAATGTTTCAAACCGTATATCATGAGCTCCACATAATGCTACAGTATATGTTGGTCCCAATGCATGAAGCTCCACTGTCTTATGGGCCCAAATAATGCTCCATATATAATGGGCCCCATTTTTACTGCTCTAGTGTATAATGGGCCCTGTAAATGCTGCTCTAGTGTCTGATGTCCACCTTTGGAATGTTCCAGTGTATGGTGGGCTCCATATATCATTCACCAGAGTATAGTGCTCCCCAAAAATTGCTGTCCCAACATTGAAAACAATTACATAAGTCTCCTTGCTAGGGAATCCCTGCACTACTCTGAACTCCTTGTCGTCCCCATCTTCCATCTCACTGCACTTGGCTGTTTAGGCCCTCCCACCGGCAGAGACACTTTTGTGTACTATGCGGTGCCCTGTGCCAGTGCCATCGCCCATGAGTATGCCCCCCCACCTGCTCAAGGAACCTGCACTTTCATCTGCACCTTCCTCTTTGTCACCGTGTAAGATGGTATAGTATGTGGGAAGGAGAATCTGAGTTTCCTCTGGGTCAGATTCTGGCAGTGTAGAGTGCGAGGGGAATGTAGTGGTCTGGGTCAATGTACCAGCACCATCATCCAGCAGTGGCTGGGCCTCAGTGCACTTGTGGTGTCCCCAACAATACGGTCGCCACTGTGGCATTACCTTCCCCCTAGGGAGTGTGTTGTCAAGCTTGGGAGCAACAAAGGATCTCTCTAGCAGTGAAACCAACACACAACACATTTCCCACTCCAGGCTATCAGGGAGACCTCTGAACCTGACTGCTGAGGAGCTGCTCTCTGTGGTCGGGAGGAGGTAAGTTAGAGCACTCTGTGCAGGGAAGGGGAAGTGTGTGGACGTGAGAACGGGAGCTGGAGGATGAGCAGAGTTAAGGCTCACTCCTAGCTGGAGCGCATGGTCCGGATTCCGGTCTCCGAGTTTGTAGGGACACTGACGTTCCTGCAGCAGAAACCGGGGGAAGTAGCAGCTATAAATGCTATGTACCCAACTAAGACTCAGAGGCCCCAGCATCGACGTGTGCGAGGCAGAAGGAAAAGGCTACAGCTGTCTGCCATACAAGTAAAGTCTGAGGAACATCTGTTAGACAGGAGGCGTTTCAGTGAACCACGGTCCTGTGAGTGCTTCCCCCACAAGCGAGAGAGGTCCTGACCCGGAGGACACAGCACGGAGGCAGGTATCTGTGTAACCTGCAGACTGTGAGTAAAGCTTTGGAACTGCACGCTCTGGTGTCCTACAGTTATTCCAGCACCGCTACATCTGTGTACCAGCACCTACACCGCCTGTGCCTTTCCCCCATCACTACATCTACACTTCCCTGGGACTCCAGCTCCACCTGTGGGGAGCTTCACCATCTTTGCTGCACAACACCATCAGTCCCAGAGGATCTGCATGCAGCGTCGGCCTAACATCTATGTTGCCGAACACCACAGGTGGCGTCAAACTATCTATATAAACTCTTTACCATTATACCGCGCCATTTACATGGGCGCCCAGGGCCACCGTCTGGGTCAACGCTGCTGTGACACATCCCACTGACACTGGCCCGGTACCGAGTACCCCACAGCCCTGGGAGGGCGACCCATATGCTGACTGCTGATCGGGCGGCGTTATTCCCACGAACCTCCAAACAGCGTCCCTGAAGGCAAAGTTTTTGGTTTCCGGGGGCAGTATGATTGCAAAGCTGAACCTTAAAGGAATGTCCAAAAGGGCACCACCAGGAGTGGAGCCTGTGGCTTAATTGGACTGCACCCGGGAAACCACTACCATACAAGCTACAGAAAAGGTGGACAGATTGCAAGCTTTGTCGATTCTGTGTGTGGTGTGGTATGTCCGTTTGTAGTTGTGCTAGCGATTTCTCAGCTTTATTCCGTTAACGACCGAGACTCCGGCATGGCCCCGTGGTACGCGTGAAGCTTACTAGAGGGATACGCGAGGCTGTGGCACGTGAGATCGAGCAATAACAGATCTAACATTCCAGTACATGTCCGGGGCTGCATGCACGCTACACTGAAAGGACCAGCTTTTGCTGCTTACATGTGCAGATAACCTGCTGAACTCCGTTAGTGATGGGGATCTGGGATTCAGATTATTCCCCGCGAACGATGATTTCCCAGTAAGTTCAGGTCAACCGCAATTCCGGAGTTAGGCCTAACCGTCATTCCTGAAAAAATTACGTGTCCAAACCACAGGTGCTGTAGCTTGCTTAACAGCTCGGCAGCCGTTCTCAGGCCCAGTATGGATTCAACAACATTGTAGAAAGTTGATAACGGGTACTGTTTCACCGGATAACACGTATATATGTAAAACACATTAAAACTATATGTCTATAGATCAGGAGGCAGACTCAGATGTTCTGAGGCCCAGTATGGATTTGACCAGATTGTACAAAGTTGAGAAAGGGTACTTTATCACTGAATAGCAGGTATATATAGCATAGTTTAAACATGTAAAATCTCCGTGTTCTCAGTATGGATTACACAGCAATCTAAAAAGTGGAAAAAAGGAAATGCATTTGAGTTGTAAACAACTATATACTTTTGGTGTTATTTTTAAATCTTCATATATATTTCTGTCTCAGTAATACAGTCCAGCCTCTCCGCAATAGGAAACGAGATGCATACAATTATTGACATAAAGGCTATTGATTGCAGAAATCTAGGAATTATTATTCACGGGAAAAACTTCCGTCACAATTCTCATAGGCGATGCTGACCCTCAATAAATTTGTGTGTTGAGACAGTGAAAACATTTTTTTGTGAATAAAGTCTTGCTGTATCGCACTTCCGTTGATTCCATCACTGTTACTCATCTCAATACAATTTTTATCACAGGTAGCGATGTAAACATGGTGCTCACTGGCTATCATGATCTGTCACGTAACTTTGGAGTGCAAAAGACAGAAGCCACAGGCCGTAGGCGATTCTATTTGATTGGCATGAGAGGGCACATTTTGAAATGTGCGCCGGAATGTCACACGTTTGTGAGTAGGAAAACTGTGAAAGCTGATGATAAACCACCACTGCATGTGAGTCGACGTCCATAAGAAATGGAAGCCACTGATCATCTGGAGCTAGAGCCCGGCCAGCAGGACAGGGCATAGCTACATCTTAACCATCATCTTTCAGTTCAATCAATTTGTAGTGGCAGTCCCAGTGAAGGATTTGACAGCCCAGTCTACACAGCGGAGGAGCAGGGAGAGGTAAACATTGCAAATGCTGGGGCCCTGCCCAAGCAAGGGGGGCACATTCGTGGGCATCGGTACTGGCACTGGGCCCCTCATAGTACGGCGGTGAGTCTGACGGCGGGTGTGCACCACCACTGTCAGAGACACTTGATTGCACTATGAGGGACCCTATGCCAGTGCCCGCGCCCAAGAGTCGGCCTACCCACCTGTCCAGGGCAACGGCACTCGCACAGTTTTGTGCGTTAGGTGGTGACCCTGGCCATTGGGGGGGCACCCACTTCGGGAGGTTTACAAAGTGGTATATGTAGATGTGGGTCATTCAGCTGCTGCAAAAAGCAGAATAGGTCAAGTTCACCGAATAGGAGGAGGACCAAAGCAAGCCATTTTTCTGGCAACCTATGTGTCATCAAGGGAAGGTGGGACAAAATCCTTGGAAACCCATGCATGGTTCATTTTAATGAAGGTTAGATCATCCACATTTTGGGTTGACAGACGGGTCCTTTTTTCTGTCAAGATTGATCCAGCTGCACTGAAGACTCTTTCCGATAGCACACTTGCAGCTGGGCAAGCGAGCTCCTGTAAGGCATATTGTGCCAATTCAGGCCAGGTGTCCAGTTTAGCGGCCCAATAGTCAAAGGGGAATGACCTGTGCGGGAGAACATCGATATGGGAGGAAAAGTAGTTGTTAACCATAGTTGACAACTGCTGTCTCCTGTCACTTTCCATCGATGCTGTATTAACAGTTGCGTGAGCGGTCCGTGAAAAATCAGTCCACAACATTGTCATGAAACCCCTGTCTCCAACGCCACTTCTGCTGTGTGCACCACGAACACCTCTGCCAAGCTGCCCCCGGCCCGTACGGCTCGTGTGAGAACCATCACCGCTGCTGTGTGCTGGGAATGCCTCAACCAACCGGTTAACCAGAGTTGCTTGTTTAGTGGCCAATATTAGGTCAAGGTTCTCCTCTGGCATGATGTTTTGTAATTTGCCTTTATAGCGTGGATACAGGATGCTGGCCAACCAGTAGTCTTCATCGTTCATCATTTTGGCAATGCGTGGGTCCCTTTTTAGGATCTGCAAGGCATAATCTGACATGTGGGCCAATGTTCCCGGTGTCAATGATGCACTGCGAGTGCTGGGTGGAGGAGCACTTTCTGGCAAATCCACATCCCTCCAGTCACGCACAAACCCTGTACCAGACCTTGCCACACCAACATTTTCACTTGCCCCACGAGATGCATCCTCCTCCCCTAAGTAATCATCCCCATCATCATCCTCCTCTTCCTCCTCCACCTCGTCCAGGAGAGGTCCCTGAGCAGACAATGGCTGAATGTCATCAAGGATTCCCTCCACCTCTTCCTCCTCGTCAACATTGGCTGCAGACGCCTGCTCCTTAAGGTGCGTCAAAGTTTGCATGAGCAGAGGCATAAGTGGGATGCTCATGCTTAGGATGGCGTCGTCTGCGCTTACCAGCCGTGTGCATTCCTCAAAACACTGAAGGATTTTACAGAGGTCTTTCAGCTTCGACCACTGCACACCTGTCAACTCCATGTCTGCTCTCAAAGTGCCTGGCCGTGTATCCTCCCACAAATGCATTATGGCCTGCCTCTGCTCGCACAGCCGCTCAACCATGTGCAGGGTGGAGTTCCACCTTGTTGCAATGTCGATAATGAGGCGGTGGTTGGGAAGGTGGAGCAATCGCTGCAGCTTATGCATACGAATGGAGTGTACAGGCGACCGGCGGATGTGCGTGCACAGTCTTCGCAGCTTCTGGAGCAGGGCTGTTAACTCCGGATAATTGTTGAGGAAGCACTGCATCACCAGGTTCAAGGTGTGAGCCAAGCAAGGTATGTGGCTGAGTTTTGAAAGGGCTATGGCTGCCACAAAATTATGGCCGTTATCACTAACTACCTTGCCTGCCTCAAGATGTACACTGCCCAGCCATGACTCAGTTTGTCGCTGAAAGTACTCGGCCAGCACCTCGGCGGTGTGTCTGTCGCCCAAACACATCATCTGCAACACAGCCTGCTGACGCTTTCCACTAGCTGCTCGATAGGGGGACACCTCGTGTGCAACAGTGGCAGCTGCAGATGGAGTGCTCGTACGACTGCGCTCTGTGGATGAGCTTTCGCTTCTGGAGGAGGAGGAGGAGGAGGGTCGAACGCCTACAGCCAACTGTTTCCTATACCATGGGCTTGGCAGCACTGTCCCACCACCGCTGTCCCCTGTGGACCCTGCATCCACCACATTAACCCAGTGCGCAGTGATGGACACGTAACGGCCCTGGCCATGCCGACTGGACCATGCATCAGTTGTGAGGTGCACCTTTCCACTCACTGACTGCTTGAGTGCATGGAAAATGCAGTCTTTCACATGATGGTGGAGGGCTGGGATGGCTTTGCGAGAGAAGAAGTGACGACTGGGTAGGTCATAGCGTGGTACTGCATAGGCCATGAGTTCGCGGAAAGCTGCGCTTTCCACCAACCGATAGGGCATCATCTCTAACGAGATTAGTTTGGCAATGTGTGCGTTCAAACCCAGTGTACGCGGATGAGAGACTGAGTACTTTCTTGACCTACTCATAGTGTCTGGGAGGGTGAGCTGGACTTGAGAGCTGCATATGGTGGAAGTAGCGGTGGACAGGGTGGACTGAGAGAGGGTTGATGATGGTGATAGAGTTGGTGTTCTTTCTGATGGCCTTGATTCAGTCTTTCGTTGATATAACAGTGGGATTCCCTGACTGCTGTGGCCTTGCAACGACACCTCAACATTTGCTGCTGTGCTAACCGGTGGGCTTACAGTGGGGGAAACAATGTAGCGTTGCTGACTACCTTCGTTGTGATCAGTTGCACATGTGGCACTTGAGGTTTGGTGTTGTGTCCACGCTTGCAAGTGCATGCTGGTTAAATGTCTAAGTATGCAACTGGTATTCAAATTTCTCAGATTTTTCCCTCTGCTAAAGGTCTTTGCGCACTTCTTACAGATAACCTTGGCCTGATCATGAGGATTTTGTTCAAAAAAGTGCCACACTGCACTCTTCCTACTTTGGCAGACATTTTGCGGCCTAGCACGCTGTGATATTTTGACCCCCTGGACAAGCTGTCCAGCAACTCTTTTGATTTTTGGAACCTGTCTTTGGAGTGCTCCGGGCCTGCCAGATAACAGCTGTTGCGATGTCGATGTCTGCTGTGGATGCTCCTCCTCCTCATCTGAGCTATTGGAAGCAGCACCCTCTTCCCCCAATGGATGCCAATCTGGGTCAACAACTGGGTCATCCATCACCTCCTCTTCAATGTCATGTGCACCTTCCTCTGTGTCACCGTGTATGGTGGTATAGTGTCCGGGAAGGGGCACCTGAGTCTCATCAGGGTCAGAATCTGGCTCTGTACACTGCGAGGACAATGTAGTGCTCTGAGTGAATGTACCAACAGAATCATCTATCAGTGGCTGTGCATCAGTGCACTCCATGTCAGATTCATCTTGGCCTGGGTAAATCACCATTTCAGTTGATAATCCAGGCATGGTATGTGAAAACAGCTCCATGGAGTAATCAGTAGTATGTCCTGCGTCATCCTTGAATCTTGGTTGGGGTGAAGGACACAAGGAAAGATGTGGTTCATGAACATGAGCCTCCAATGACAACTCAGTGCTTTTATTTTTTACAACTTCAGAAGAGGAGGCGATAGAGCTGGAGGCTGAGTCAGCAATGTAAGACAAAACTTTTTCATGAAGCTCTGGCTTTAAAAGCGGTTTGCCAACTCCTAGAAAACTAAGCCTTCGAGGCTTTGTGGAGCCAGACGATGACGCAGGCTCAACACCTCCTGCATTCCTTTGCCACTACCATCAGATCCACCACCAACACCATCATTACCAGCTGCCAACCCCCGCCCAATTCCACGGCCTCTTCCACCAGCCTACCTCATTTTTGGTAGAAATGTAGACAAAATCCAACAAACTATATAGTAATGTAAAACAAGGTACAAGGTGTCTATAGGACAGTGGAGATTTTGAATTTCTGCACACACTTGTGGACACTTTTGGATTGTGTGAGGCCCACTGAATATCACAGCGCTATGTGACAGGCTCGATGTCGCAGGTGTGAAAAATGTCACTAGAGGATAACGGAGATTTTGAATTTCTGCACACACTTGTGGACACTGGACACTTTTGGATTGTGTGAGGCCCACTGAATATCACAGCGCTATGTCACAGGCTCGATGTCGCAGGTGTGAAAAATGTCACTAGAGGATAATGGAGATTTTGAATTTCTGCACACACTTGTGGACACTGGACACTTTTGGATTGTGTGAGGCCCACTGAATATCACAGCGCTATGTGACAGGCTCGATGTCGCAGATGTGAAAAATGTCACTAGAGGATAACGGAGATTTTGAATTTCTGCACACACTTGTGGACACTGGACACTTTTGGATTGTGTGAGGCCCACTGAATATCACAGCGCTATGTCACAGGCTCGATGTCGCAGGTGTGAAAAATGTCACTAGAGGATAATGGAGATTTTGAATTTCTGCACACACTTGTGGACACTTTTGGATTGTGTGAGGCCCACTGAATATCAGAGCGCTATGTCACAGGCTCGATGGCACAGGTGTGAAAAAAGTGACTACAGGATAACGGAGATTTTGAATTTCTGCACACACTTGTGGACACTGGACACTTTTGGATTGTGTGAGGCCCACTGAATATCACAGCGCTATGTGACAGGCTTGATGGCACAGGTGTGAAAAATGTCACTAGAGGATAACGGAGATTTTGAATTTCTGCACACACTTGTGGACACTGGACACTTTTGGATTGTGTGAGGCCCACTGAATATCACTGCGCTATGTGACAGGCTCGATGTCGCAGGTGTGAAAAATGTCACTAGAGGATAACGGAGATTTTGAACTTCTGCACACACTTGTGGACACTGGACACTTTTGGATTGTGTGAGGCCCACTGAATATCACAGCACTATGTCACAGGCAGAAATTGGCTAGTGTATGACAAACTACAAGGTGTATATAGAATTGGGCAGAATAGGAATCTCCCTAGAGTGTAGGTCTGTAAGAACGGAACGTGTCCTCCACTTATCCTTACAGAGCGACACACAGATAGCTTCACTGTGGCCGTGATAACAGCCGTTACACGGTACTGAGAGAGGATCGTGCACGTACACGGCTGTCCGGTGTACGTAAAATTGTCAAGCTCCGTGTTTTTGAAGTATACGGACTGACACACGCTGTCTCTCTATAGTTTTGAATGTGATCAAACAGCAAATATATTTAACTGTTTGAAAACTAGACAAAACTAGAAGGTGCAGGTCTGTAAGAACAGAACATGTCCTCGACTTATTCTTACAGAGTGACACACAGATAGCTTCACTGTGGCTGTGATAACAGCCGTTACACGGTACTGTGTGAGGAGTGTGCACCGCTGTATGGTGTGAAAAGATGCACGCTCAGTACCTCACCAGGACAAAAAAAAAAAATTGGGATTGCTTTTATAAAAGCAGTTTGCAGAGCAGTGGGTAAACAGCAATGCAGCAGTCAGGAAGCCTAAGAAGGCAGCCTAACAACCAACACCGCTGATCCAGCAAAATATAGCCTCCACTTGCACTGCACACACAGTGACTGGTGTGTTGTACAGGCAAAATCACTAGCATCAGAAGCAGTTTTTGGTGTCTTCTTCCCTGCCTAACGCTCTCCCTACAAAATCAGCAGCAGCAGCAGCTCTCCCTATTCTGAGATCAGCATGAGTAACATGGCGGTCGGTGTGCACGCCCTTTTATACCCCCTGTGACGCCCCCCAAAGCAAGCCAATCACTTGCATGCCCTTCTGAAAGATGGTGGTGACCCCTGCCTATGTCATCACGTTGCCCACAGTGTCCGTGGATCCTGATTGGCTGAAAAAGAGCAGAAAACGAACTTTTGAAACGCGACTTTGGCGCTTAAGTCGCCGACCTCATGAAACCCGACTTTGCCAAAAGTCGGTGACTTTTGAAATTTTTCGACCCGTTTCGCTCAACTCTAGCGGTCAGTTGTGGGAATACCATTCTGTGGAATACAAATGGTCCAGAAAAACCCAAGGGGAGGTGACTATATAAAGAGCATGTCACGTACCGAATCAAAATGGATTTTTACATTGGATAGTATAGCCCCTAAGGGGTTAAATCATGAGATAGAATTGTATACCCTCTGATGATTTTTGGAACTTTAAATCAATTGAGAATTTACTTTTTGACCTACGGTATATTTATAAACATAATTTATTAGAGAGAGTGGGGTAGGGAAGTATATTTATTAGGTATATCTAAAAAAATGTTTAGCAAGTTTAAAATAATTTTTTTTTAAATAATTGTTTTTGTGATATACACATATTGTCTTTGTAAGAGCCAATATTTTTTATATATAAGGAAATCCTTTTTACATTTTTAAATAAAGAATATTTTTAATGAGGCAATAAAAATGCTAGCATATTACGATTTCACCGGACATAATATATATGTTTTGTAGGGAAAAAAGGTTTTTTCATTTACACATTAGGTTCATACAGTTTTTAGTGGAGGACTGAGAACTGAATTTACATTGAGCGGCTAGTGAGGCATGCATAGATATAAATTTACAGCGGGTGTGCAGGAGCAATACCCGTTAGGTTCCTGTCGCTGCACAGTGGGAATCCCAAGCCTTGCTTTCGGCGGTCTCCCATTCCTCCCAAGCCACAGAGGAGGTAGCTCAGCAAACTCATCGATACCGGCGGTCTGCCCAGACCAGCTCCGTGGGTCTGCTCAGACCAGCTCCGTGGGTCTGCTTGCTGCTGCCACCTCTGGAACAGCTTTGGCAATGCATGCTGCTCAGCAGCGAGTTTCTCCAGGGACTAAGTCCCCATGTCGGGCCACTGAGCATGCCCGTGGAGTGATCTCCCACTGGAGATCGAAGGTCACGTGCTCAGGTCCTTGTGCGTGTTTGGATAGGCCCATCCGAGAAGCCAGGAAGGTCCCGGACGCGCACGGCTATAAAAGGTTCGCATGGTCACTTGGCCATGCGCTAGGATAGACTGTATTTTCAGACTATGAGGAGTGAGTGATGTATGCACGTATGAATGTCTCTGGTGAATGACTCATTATGAAACCCCTACCCTTGGTACACATGTGTTGTGCAGCCTAGCCTGCTAGTGCCCAGGCTTAGGCGAAGGTAGGTCAGAGGTTGAGTCAGGCATTAGTCCTCACCAGTGACTCGGCACGCCTCAGTGCCCGTGCTCCACACTCCATAGCCAGCGTCTATAGCGGCGCTCGCGGCAGCGACGACGTGCGCTCAGTGGGCCTAGAGCGACACTAACCCTGTGTCCTTGGGGTAGAGTTGTGTGTCCGTACACTGTGCGCTCTTTTGGCTGGGCTCTGTGAGCTAAACAGGCTCCGGCATCTACGTTCAGCGGTCGCGCTGATCTGTGAATTAGCAGCGTTCGCTCTTGTTCACATTGGGTGTCGTAACCCACGTGTGACTGTTTTCACACCACTTAATTCTTCCGCCATTATCTAGCAGCAGTATACCACCTCTGCACAGTGGACCCCGGGCTGCGAACGCACCTACTACTATTTTATAATTTGGTGCATTCCGCCAGCACTAACAAAACCTTGAGAAAGAGGGACTTTTCCCTCGAAATGCGTCGGGTTGACCCTTGCACACATCCGTCATACACGGACAGATGACGTCACCGCTCAGCCATGCCCCTGCTCACCACGCTATCACACAGCGGCGCTGTCGGCCGAGGCTAACCGCTTTGCTGGACATTGTGCCAATAACTTCAACGTATGATTTTCACATGCAGGATCACACCTTGCGTTCCCCAGCTTGTGAATGTAAGTGCCTATGTAGTAATCGCAGGTGCACGTGATGCAGTGACGAGGCGTGAGACGGGTTGAACTTTAAGGTGCAACTTTTATATATATAGATGCCAATAGGGGCTATCTTGAGCAACCAAACGAGCTAAAAGTAATTGTCCTCGCAGGGATCAAACACAAGAATACACTGTTACTGAGAACATGACTAATCCAGCGAAGACCGGTCACTATAGGGCCGCGGTATGGCCAGCTACGGGTCCTTAGTTACAACGTGTCACTTATCCTCTCTCTCATCCGGCGGAGTGCTACTCGGCGATGTTCCGGCGTTGCAGCCACTGGACCCAGCCGGCGAGGACTTGGTGAAGACTTCGGGCATCCCTACGCCCAGGCAAGGTGGAAGCACCTGGAGAGTTCCTCAGCGTCACGTCCCCCAGCGGAGACACTGTGATGTCACCAGGGAGCTGGAGAATGGAGGCCGCAGCCCCAAGATGGGAATGGGCAGCAGCAGCCTCGACTGGTTGTAGGCAGGCCGCAGTCACAGCCCGGAGCTGTGCTATCGGGCCTGCAGATAGCGACGGACAGGCCACAGTCACGGGCTGGGGTCCGGCGGTGGCGCCCGCAGAGGACGGCGGGCAGGCTGCAGCCACGGGTGTTAGCGAACAGGCTGCAGATGCGGGCTGCAGTGGACAGGCTGCATCCGTAGGCTGCAGTGGAGTGGTGGAGGCCGCGAGTGGCAGCGGGCAAACGGCAGCCACGGGCTGAAGTGGCGGCTGCGGGCAGCAGCGGACAGGCCGCGACTGCGGGCTGAAGTCGGGCGGTGGTGGCCGTGGGGAGTGGAGGCGGACCGTCGGTCTTTCTCTGCTGGACGGCCAGGTGCTATCTCCCTTCTGCCCACGGTGAGTCTCCCTTCCGTCTCACTTGTCGCTGCTCTCCTCTCTTGTCTCTGACCAAGGCGCTCACTCTGGCTCCCTGGCGCCCTCTAGCCGCCTTGCTTCTTCTTCCCCGCTCCATTGACTCTCCCTTGCTCGCGTCCCCCGCCCCTTTTATATCGGCTCCCCCCCAACCTTTCTGGAAGTCTCTGCTGTCTGGCCCCTGATTCTGTCCCCGGGAAACAGTCCCCCTAGGAACCTTGATGACGGTCTCCTTGGTTCCGGCTCAGACACTCGACGGGGACTCCTCCTCCTACATTCCGCCATCCTGTATGCTCGCCAGTCCTCGGGCGAGGGCTTAGGGAGGCGTGGGTCAGCTGTTAGAGATAAAAGATTTCTCTGCCATATGAACTGATCCTGTTAGTAGCGTTCAAAGGGTTTGCCAGCTGTTGACTGCTCGGAGCATCTTGGTTTGACTGTGGTGGAGTCGTCTGGGGTGGTGGATCGGTCGGACCTGGTGAGCCGACTGGGTCCGCTGGGATGTTTATTCCTGGAAGTGTCCGCTTGTCTTGCCAGGAGGTCTTCCTCATCGTCCACATCCCAGACTACTGGCAGGGGTTCTGAAACCTGATTTGTGGCCTTGAGTCGTATGGGGTCGAGAAGTACAGGGTCGCAGCATATTACGATGTACAGTACGGGTAGAGAGGCCCCCGTCCTTTTCGGGTTGTATTTCTTACACTGACCCCCTCGGGGCTTACTCGCCGCACTACTCGATATGTACTTTCTTCCCATCCAGGCTCCAGTTTTCTCCGAGGGCACTGGTCTTGTACGAATACCCGATCCCTGGCTTGGAAATCAATGGGCTGCGCAGAGTTCCCCCTGGATGCTCCAGGTCCTGCAGTTTTGTGTGGACGATTCGGTGTAGGGTTTGTAGCCGGTGCCGGTGTTTCCAGCCCCATGACGAAACCCCTGTCCATGGTTGCTGTTCTTCCAGGTTCAATTCCACCTCCGTGATCCCCTTGCCTTCCCGGCTGAATAGCAACAAGTAAGGGGTATAGCCAGTGACTCGGTGTACCCGGTTGTTATAAACCCACTCTAGTTCAAGGATGTACTCAGGCCAGCGGGCCTTTCGGTTGCTCTCCAGGGTGTGCAACATATGGATTAGCGTCCGATTAAATCATTCAAAGGCCCCATTCCCTTCTGGGTGGCACGGAGTGGTCCGGGATTTGTCGATACCATATAGACGGTGTAGTTCTTCCATGACCTTTCCCTGGAAACACGCACCCTTATCTGAATATATCTGCTGGGGGCAGTCATACACTTGGATAAAGTTTTTGCAAATTGCGTAGGCGGCTGATTCCACAGTTTGATCTCGGGTAGGGGTAACCACGGCAAATTTGGTGAAATGGTCCACCATGACAAGACAATGTTCATACCTCTGGTGCACGGGGTCATTGGTCAAATAGTTAATCATCAAGATTTTCTAGGGGTGCAGATGTAACTATTATCTGTACTGGGGCCCATTGTGCTGGTGGTTTAGCTAGCTCGCATAGGCGGCAAGCCTCCTCTACTGCGGTTGTAAGCGAGGATGGTACGCCATTTGCTGTAACCACTGGAAAGTCTTCTGCGCCCCAAAATGAGCCCCTTTTTATAGGCTTCCCGAGCTAGTTCAGTGAGTTGAGGTCCTGGGACAACTACTTGCCACGCGATTGCTGATGTCGTCCACGACACTATCATGCTTTACAATAGTCCCTTTTTGATTACTAATTTCTCCCATTGGCATAGCATTAACAACGTGTCCTGAGTCAAGGTCTGTCTCTGGGAGTCGTTAAGTATTTTGCCGATGGCTACCCATTGGTGCAGGGGTCCAATCTCTTTATCTTCTTGCTGCTGCTGAATCCATTTATCACGAGATTGTTCTATCATACCCCTTGGGAGTCCTATATGGGATTGTTCTCGGGTAGTGGCTGTGACAATACAGCTCCTAGCCCGTGGAGACTCCCATCAGTGTGTCGTATGAACGGCTGCGAGAAATCTGCATAAGCTAACACCGGGGCGTCTGAGAGTGCGGCTTTAAGATCTCGGAAGTCCTCTTCCTGCGGTTCTCGCCACTGGATCTTCCATCCATTCGCCCCAGCAGGGGCCTCCTTTAGTAGGTCTTGCAGGGCTCGGGCTCGACGTGCAAAATTCTTTATGAAGCGACGGTAGTATCTGGTCAGCCCCAAGAAGGCTCGTACATCTTTTACCGTCTCGGAAGTAGGCCACCCCTGGATCGCGGCGACCTTTTCCATGCACGGTCTAACACCTTCGGCGAAGACGGTATGCCCAGATATTCGATCTGTGTATGAAACAGGTGGCATTTCTGGGGCTTTACCTTCAGCCCGTACTTCTGCAGCCGCCCGAGCACCTGTCCCAACCGCCGCAGGTGGTCCTCAAATGTGGCAGCATAGATGATAATGTCATCCAGGTATATCAGCGTGGCCTCAAAGTTGAGATCTCCCAGACACCACTCCATCAGCTGTTGGAAGATCCCGGGGGCGTTGGCCAGTCCGAACCGTATACGATTAAATTCGAACAGTCCCATGGGAA
This sequence comes from Dendrobates tinctorius, assembly GCF_039654945.1. Classification (NCBI taxonomy): domain Eukaryota; kingdom Metazoa; phylum Chordata; class Amphibia; order Anura; family Dendrobatidae; genus Dendrobates; species Dendrobates tinctorius. Next base: position 14,746,483 of record NW_027361818.1, read on the forward strand.
GGATGAATGCGGTCTTGGCACGGTCTTCTTCTGACATTGGCACCTACCAATACCCGCTGGCCAGATCTAAGGTCGAGAAGTATGTCGCTTTTCCCAAGGCGGATAGGGACTCCTCCATGCGGGGCAGTGGGTACGAGTCTTTGATGGTACAAGCGTTCAATCTCCAATAGTCCACACAGAACCGTAAGGTGCCATCTGTGATAAAACACTCCGGGATCGCCTTTGCTGGGGTCAAAGGTCATGTGCGTTTAGCAAGAAACAGGCGCACAGCCAGGGTCCGGGTATAACTGACACTGGGTCAGGTTTATTAAAGGTGAAAGCAATGCATAAAGGAAATAAAACATAAAACAAATCCTTGCCTGTTCAGCACTAACTAAACAAGGTACAACCTAACTACCAACTGGCAGGCTTCTCCGATCCAGTCAAACCACAGTTACAGTGGGCACTGCTTTCACTCACGTGTGTCTCTCACAAAGACAGGCTCTCTGTGTCCCCGGGCTGAGACATTCACACAACCACCTGGCATCCTTTTATATCCGCCTCCCATTATTCATTAGTAACCAGGTGAGACACTGACCAGACTAGGCCACATAGGAAAGGTATCTGGGCGAGATATACCTGCCCTCATCCACTACTCCCACATGATTCTCACACATCCTTTTTGCAGATCAACACGATGGAGGCTGCCCAGGGACTCTGGCTCTCCCGGAAGACTCCTTTCCACAGCATTTGGCCCAGTAATGTTTTCACCTCCTGGTATAATTGTGGGGGAATCTGTTGATATCGTTCCCAGATAGGATCCATTCCTGCCGTGTGGATGCCGTGCGTAATGGCTGTGGTACATCCAAAATCATTCACATGGTTGGCAAATACCTCCTGGTACTGACCTAGAAGCGTCTCCACCTGGAGGACTTGGGCTGGGGTGAGGCCAGAGAGTTCGGCTAGCATACTTTCCAGGATGGCTCGGCCCTTTTCTTTGGTCGAGGACCCGGTGGTCTGCAGAGACCGGATAGACACCGTCCAAGGGTCCCCTGCCTGCACCTGTAGTTGGATCGCAGGGGTTAGAATCACCTCTTCCAAAGGCATCACCAGCATCACCATTTCGGCTCGTGGCTTCAGGACGATGTCTTGGTCTTCTAGGTTGATGCAGCGCACCAGGACGGTCCCCCCTCTGCACAGTGGTCAGGGTACGGGCCACCAGAAATTCAGGGTGTAGCCGCTCCGAGAAGCATGGATCCACCTGCATTTCCACTACCTCCAGGGGCACTGTGGCCCGGACAGGTAAGGCCACTACTGTCTGCCCGGGCGGCAGCACGAGTGGTGGAACCGCCGGCGTGATCACCTTCCCCAGAGTCTCGCCCTCCTGGCAGTCTTGGAGGACTCGCGCCCCCGCACTAACTGTTGGAAGACCCTTCTTTGGGGCGTGCGGGAGCCCCATTGGTTCAGAGTCTCTTGTGTGGGGTCATTAAGGAGTAGATTGCCCAACTCCCGCAGTATATTCATACCAAGGGTGACCGGATGTTTGTCATTTGTGTCCCCCTGGGTCAAGATCACCCCCCGGCGGCCAAGGGATTTGCCACATACCGATATCTGCATCCAAACCTGTTAGGCGTTGGGTTCCTGCAGCAGCACAGCAGGAGTCCAGAGCCTCAGATTCTGCGGTCTCCCATTCGCCATTGACCGCATAGGAGCTTGCTCAGCAGCCCCGTCATTCCAGACGCTCTGCCAAGACCTGCTCTGTGGCTGCTCTGGTGGTTCCGGACCCACAAAGAAACCCCTGTCCATGGTTGTTGTTCTTCCGGTTTCAATTCTATGTCCGTCATCCCCTTGCCTTCCAGCCCGAATAGCAGCGAGTAAGCGGTGTAGCCGGTGACTCGGTGTACCCGGTTATTATAAACCCACACTAGTTCAGGAATATACTCAGGCCAGTGGGCCTTTCGGTCGCTCTTAAGGTTGCGCAGCATTTGAATTAGCGTACGATTAAATCGTTCGCATGCCCCATTTCCCTGTGGGCGATACGGAGTGGTCCAGGATTTGTTGATACCATATACGGTTGTGGCCAAAAGTATTGACACTCCTGCAATTCTGTCAGATAATACTCAGTTTCTTCCTGAAAATGATTGCAAACACAAATTCTTTGGTATTATTATCTTCATTTAATTTGTCTTAAATGAAAAACACAAAAGAGAATGAAGCAAAAAGCAAAACATTGATCATTTCACACAAAACTCCAAAAATGGGCCAGAAAAAAGTATTGGCACCCTCAGCCTAATACTTGGTTGCACAACCTTTAGCCAAAATAACTGCGACCAACCACTTCCAGTAACCATCAATGAGTTTCTTACAATGCTCTGCTGGAATTTTAGGCCATTCTTCTTTGGCAAACTGCTCCAGGTCCCTGATATTAGAAGGGTGCCTTCTCCAAACTGCCATTTTTAGATCTCTCCACAGGTGTTCTATGGGATTCAGGTCTGGACTCATTGCTGGCCACCTTAGAAGTCTCCAGTGCTTTCTCTCAAACCATTTTCTAGTGCTTTTTGAAGTGTGTTTTGGGTCATTGTCCTGCTGGAAGACCCATGACCTCTGAGGGAGACCCAGCTTTCTCACACTGGGCCCTACATTATGCTGTAAAATTTGTTGATAGTCTTCAGACTTCATAATGCCATGCACATGGTCAAACAGTCCAGTGCCAGAGGCAGCAAAGCAACCCCAAAACATCAGGGAACCTCCGCCATGTTTGACTGTAGGGACCGTGTTCTTTTCTTTGAATGCCTCTTTTTTCTCCTGTAAACTCTATGTTGATGCCTTTGCCCAAAAAGCTCTACTTTTGTCTCATCTGACCAGAGAACATTCTTCCAAAAGGTTTTAGGATTTTTCAGGTAAGTTTTGGCAAACTCCAGCATGAGTTTTTTATGTCTCGGGGTAAGAAGTGGGGTCTTCCTGGGTCTCCTACCATACAGTCCCTTTTCATTCAGACGCCGACAGATAGTACGGGTTGACACTGTTGTATCCTCGGACTGCAGGGCAGCTTGAACTTGTTTGGATGTTAATCGAGGTTCTTTATCCAACATCTGCACAATCTTGCGTTGAAATCTCTTGTCAATTTTTCTTTTCCGTCCACATCTAGGGAGGTTAGCCACAGTGCCATGGGCTTTAAAATTCTTGATGACACTGGGCACGGTAGACACAGGAATATTCAGGTCTTTGGAGATGAACTTGTAGCCTTGAGATTGCTCATGCTTCCTCACAATTTGGTTTCTCAAGTCCTCAGACAGTTCTTTGGTCTTCTTTCTTTTCTCCATGCTCAATGTGGTACACACAAGGACACAGGACAGAGGTTGAGTCAACTTTAATCCATGTCAACTGGCTGCAAGTGTGATTTTGTTATTGCCAACACCTGTTAGGTGCCACAGGTAAGTTACAGGTGGTGTTAATTACACAAATTAGAGAAGCATCACATGATTTTTCGAATAGTGCCAATACTTTTGTCCACCCTCTTTTTTATGTTTGGTGTGGAATTATATCCAATTTGGCTTTAGGACAATTCTTTTTGTGTTTTTTCATTTAAGACAAATTAAATGAAGATAATAATACCAAAGAATTTGTGTTTGCAATCATTTTCAGGAAGAAACCGAGTATTATCTGACAGAATTGCAGGGGTGTCAATACTTTTGGCCACAACTGTAGATGGTATAGTTCCTCCATGACTTTTCCCAGGAAACACGCCCTCTGATCTGAATGTATCCGTTGGGGGCAGCTGTACACTTGGATAAAGTTTTTGCAAATCGCGTAGGCAGCCAATTCCGCAGTTTGATCTCGGGGAATTTGGTGAAATGGTCCACCATGACGAGACAATGTTCATACCCCTGGTGCACGGAGCCAATGGTCAAATAGTCAATCATCAAGAGTTCGAGGGGTGCTGATTAGAGTTGAGTGAAACGGGTCGAAAAATTTCAAAAGTCGCCGACTTTTGGCAAAGTCGGGTTTCATGAAACGAAACCCGACCCTGGGAAGAGGTTGGCCACGAGGTCGGCGACTTAAGCGCCAAAGTGGCGTTTCAAAAGTTTGTTTTGCGCTCTTTTTCATCCAATCATGATCCACGGACACTGTGGGCAATGTGATGACATAGGCAGGGGTCACCACCATCTTTCAGAAGGGCATGCAAGTGATTGGCTTGCTTTGGTGGGCGTCACAGGGGGTATAAAAGGGCGTGCACGCCGACCGCCATGTTACTCATGCTGATCTCAGAATAGGGAGAGCTGCTGCTGCTGCTGATTCTGTAGGGAGAGCGTTAAGCAGGGAAGAAGACACCAAAAACTGCTTCTGCTGCTAGCGATTTTGCCTGTACAACACACCAGTCACTGTGTGTGCAGTGCAAGTGGAGGCTATATTTTGCTGGATCAGCGGTGTTGGTTGTTAGGCTGCCTTCTAAGGATTCCTGACGGCTGCATTGCTGTTTACCCACTGCTCTGCAAACTGCTTTTTTAAAAGCAATCCCAATTTTTTTTTTTTGTCCTGCTGAGGTACTGAGCGTGCATTTTTTCACACCATACAGCGGTGCACACTCCACACACAGTACCGTGTAACGGCTGTTATCACAGCCACAGTGAAGCTATCTGTGTGTCACTCTGTAAGAATAAGTCGAGGACATGTTCCGTTCTTACAGACCTGCACCTTCTAGTTTTGTCTAGTTTTCAAACAGTTAAATATATTTGCTGTTTGATCACATTCAAAACTATAGAGAGACAGCGTGTGTCAGTCCGTATACTTAAAAAACACGGAGCTTGACAATTTTACGTACACCGGACAGCCGTGTACGTGCACGATCCTCTCTCAGTACCGTGTAACGGCTGTTATCATGGCCACAGTGAAGCTATCTGTGTGTCGCTCTGTAAGGATAAGTGGAGGACACGTTCCGTTCTTACAGACCTACACTCTAGGGAGATTCCTATTCTGCCCAATTCTATATACACCTTGTAGTTTGTCATACACTAGCCAATTTCTGCCTGTGACATAGTGCTGTGATATTCAGTGGGCCTCACACAATCCAAAAGTGTCCAGTGTCCACAAGTGTGTGCAGAAGTTCAAAATCTCCGTTATCCTCTAGTGACATTTTTCACACCTGCGACATCGAGCCTGTCACATAGCGCAGTGATATTCAGTGGGCCTCACACAATCCAAAAGTGTCCAGTGTCCACAAGTGTGTGCAGAAATTCAAAATCTCCGTTATCCTCTAGTGACATTTTTCACACCTGTGCCATCAAGCCTGTCACATAGCGCTGTGATATTCAGTGGGCCTCACACAATCCAAAAGTGTCCAGTGTCCACAAGTGTGTGCGGAAATTCAAAATCTCCGTTATCCTCTAGTGACATTTTTCACACCTGCGACATCGAGTCTGTCACATAGCGCTGTGATATTCAGTGGGCCTCACACAATCCAAAAGTGTCCAGTGTCCACAAGTGTGTGCAGAAATTCAAAATCTTCCCTGTCCTATAGACACCTTGTACCTTGTTTTACATTACTATATAGTTTGTTGGATTTTGTCTACATTTCTACCAAAAATGAGGAAGGCTGGTGGAAGAGGCCGTGGAATTGGGCGGGGGTTGGCAGCTGGTAATGATGGTGTTGGTGGTGGATCTGATGGTAGTGGCAAAGGAATGCAGGAGGTGTTGAGCCTGCGTCATCGTCTGGCTCCACAAAGCCTCGAAGGCTTAGTTTTCTAGGATTTGGCAAACCGCTTTTAAAGCCAGAGCTTCAGGAAAAAGTTTTGTCTTACATTGCTGACTCAGCCTCCAGCTCTATCGCCTCCTCTTCTGAAGTTGTAAAAAATAAAAGCACTGAGTCGTCATTGGAGGCTCATGTTCATGAACCACACCTTTCCTTGTGTCCTTCACCCCAACCAAGATTGAAGGATGACGCAGGCCATACTACTGATTACTCCATGGAGCTGTTTTCACATACCATGCCTGGATTATCAAGTGAAATGGTGATTTACCCAGGCCAAGATGAATCTGACATGGAGTGCACTGATGCACAAATACTGATAGATGATTCTGCTGGTACATTCACTCAGAGCACTACATTGTCCTCGCAGTGTACAGAGCCAGATTTTGACCCTGATGAGACTCAGGTGCCCCTTCCCGCACACTATGCCACCATACACGGTGACACAGAGGAAGGTGCACATGACATTGAAGAGGAGGTGATGGATGACCCAGTTGTTGACCCAGATTGGCATCCATTGGGGGAAGAGGGTGCTGCTTCCAATAGCTCAGATGAGGAGGAGGAGCATCCACAGCAGACATCGACATCGCAACAGCTGTTATCTGGCAGGCCCGGAGCACTCCAAAGACAGGTTCCAAAAATCAAAAGAGTTGCTGGACAGCTTGTCCAGAGGGTCAAAATATCACAGCGTGCTAGGCCGCAAAATGTCTGCCAAAGTAGGAAGAGTGCAGTGTGGCACTTTTTTGAACAAAATCCTCATGATCAGGCCAAGGTTATCTGTAAGAAGTGCGCAAAGACCTTTAGCCGAGGGAAAAATCTGAAAACTTTGAATACCAGTTGCATGCTTAGACATTTAACCAGCATGCACTTGCAAGCGTGGACACAACACCAAACCTCAAGTACCACATGTGCAACTGATCACAAAGAAGGTAGTCGGCAACGCTACATTGTTTCCCCCACTGTAAGCCCACCGGTTAGCACAGCAGCAAATGTTGAGGTGTTGTTGCAAGGCCACAGCAGTCAGGAAATACCACTGTTATATCAATGAAAGACTGAATCTAGGCCATCAGAAAGAACACCAACTCCATCACCATCATCAACCCTCTCTCAGTCCGCCCTGTCAACCACTACTTCCACCATATGCAGCTCTCAAGTCCAGCTCACCCTCCCAGACACTATGAGTAGGTCAAGAAAGTACTCAGTCTCTCATCCGCATACACTGGGTTTGAACGCCCACATTGCCAAACTAATCTCGTTAGAGATGATGCCTTATCGGTTGGTGGAAAGTGCAGCTTTCCGCGAACTCATGGCCTATGCAGTACCACGCTATGACCTACCTAGTCGCCACTTCTTCTCACGCAAAGCCATCCCAGCCCTCCACCATCATGTGAAAGACCGCATTGTCCATGCACTCAAGCAGTCAGTGAGTGGAAAGGTGCACCTCACAACTGATGCATGGTCCAGTCGGCATGGCCAGGGCCGTTACATGTCCATCACTGCGCACTGGGTTAATGTGGTGGATGCAGGGTCCACAGGGGACAGAGGTGGTGGGACAGTGCTGCCTAGCCCACGGTATAGGAAACAGTTGGCTGTAGGCGTTCGACCCTCCTCCTCCACCAGAAGCGAAAGCTCGTCCACAGAGCGCAGTCGTACGAGCACTCCATCTGCAGCTGCCACTGTTGCACACGAGGTGTCCCCCTATCGAGCAGCTAGTGGAAAGCGTCAGCAGGCTGTGTTGCAGATGATGTGTTTGGGTGACAGACACACCGCCGAGGTGCTGGCCGAGTACTTTCAGCGACAAACTGAGTCATGGCTGGTCAGTGTACATGTTGAGGCAGGCAAGGTAGTTAGTGATAACCATAGCAGCCATAGCCATGGCAGCCATAGCCCTTTCAAAACTCAGCCACATACCTTGCTTGGCTCACACCTTGAACCTGGTGGTGCAGTGCTTCCTCAAAAATTATCCGGAGTTAACAGCCCTGCTCCAGAAGGTGCGAAGACTGTGCGCGCACATCCGCCGGTCGCCTGTACACTCATTTGTATGCAGAAGCTGCAGCGATTGCTCCACCTTCCCAACCACCGCCTCATTATCGACATTGCAACAAGGTGGAACTCCACCCTGCACATGGTTGAGCGGCTGTGCGAGAAGAGGCAGGCCATAATGCATTTGTGGGAGGATACACGGCCAGGCACTTTGAGAGCAGACATGGAGTTGACAGGTGTGCAGTGGTCGAAGCTGAAAGACCTCTGTAAAGTCCTTCAGTTTTTTGAGGAATGCACACGGCTGGTAAGCGCAGACGACGCCGTCCTAAGCATGAGCATCCCACTTATGCGTCTGCTCATGCAAACTTTGACGTACCTTAAGGAACAGGCGTCTGCAGCCAATGTTGACGACGAGGAAGAGGTGGAGGGAATCCTTGATGACATTCAGCCATTGTCTGCTCTGGGACCTCACCTGGACGAGGTGGAGGAAGAAGAGGAGGAGGAGGATGATGATGGGGATGATTACTTAGGGGAGAAGGATGCATCTCGTGGGGCAAGTGAAAATGTTGGCGTGGCAAGGTCTGGTACTGGGTTTGTGCGTGACTGAAGGGATGTGGATTTGCCAGAAAGTGCTCCTCCACCCTGCACTCGCAGGGCATCATTGACACCGGGAACATTGGCCCACTTGTCAGTTTAGGCCTTGCAGATTCTAAAAAGGGACCCACGCATTGCCAAAATGATGAACGATGACGACTACTGGTTGGCCAGCATCCTGGATCCACGCTATAAAGGCAAATTACAAAACATCATGCCACAGGAGAACCTTGACCTAATATTGGCTACTAAACAAGCAACTCTGGTTAACCGGTTGGTTGAGGCATTCCCAGCACACAGCAGCGGTGATGGTTCTCACACGAGCTGTACTGGGCGGGGTCAGCTTGGCAGAGGTGTTCGTGGTGCACACAGCAGAAGTGGCGTTGGAGACAGGGGTTTCATGACAATCTTGTGGACTGATTTTTCACGGACCGCTCACACAACTGTTAATACAGCATCGATGGAAAGTAACAGGAGACAGCAGTTGTCAAGTATGGTTAATAACTACTTTTCTTCCCATATCGATGTTCTCCAGCACAGTTCACCCCTTTGTCTATTGTGCCGCTAAACTGGACACCTGGCCTGAATTGGCACAATATGCCTTACAGGAGCTCGCTTGCCCAGCTGCAAGTGTGCTATCGAAAGAGTCTTCAGTGCAGCTGGATCAATCCTGACAGAAAAAAGGACCCGTCTGTCAACCTAAAATGTGGATGATCTAACCTTCATTAAAATGAACCATACATGGGTTTCCAAGGATTTTGTCCCACCTTCCCTTGATGACACATAGGTTGCCAGAAAAATGGCTTGCTTTGGTCCTCCTCCTATTCCGCGAACTTGACCTATTTCGCCTTTTGCAGCAGCTGAATGACCAACATCTACATATGCCACTTTGTAAACCTCCCTAAGTGGGCGGCCCCCCCATGGCCGGGGTCACCACCTAGTGCACAAAACCGTGCAAGTGCCGTTGCCCTGGACAGGTGGGTAGACTGACTCTTGGGCGCGGGCACTGGCATAGGGTCCCTCATAGTGCAATCAAGTGTCTCTGACAGTGGTGATGCACACCCGCCATCAGACACACCGCCGTACTATGAGGGGCCCAGTGCCAGTACTGACGCAGGGCCCCAGCATTTGCAATGTTTACCTCTCCCTGCTCCTCCGCTGTGTAGTCTGTGCTGTCAAATCCTTCACTGTGACTGCCACTACAAATTGATTGAACTGAAAGATGATGGTTAAGATGTAGTTATGCCCTGTCCTGCTGGCCGGGCTCTAGCTCCAGATGATCAGTGGCTTCCATTTCTTATGGACGTCGACTCACAATTACATGCAGTGGTGGTTTATCATCAGCTTTCACAGTTTTCCTACTCACAAACGTGTGACATTCCGGCGCACATTTCAAAATGTGCCCTCTCATGCCAATCAAATAGAATCGCCTACGGCCTGTGGCTTCTGTCTTTTGCACTCCAAAGTTACGTGACAGATCATGATAGCCAGTGAGCACCATGTTTATATCGCTCCCTGTGATAAAAATTGGATTGAGATGAGTAACAGTGATGGAATCAACGGAAGTGCGATACAGCAAGACTTTATTCACAAAAAAATGTTTTCACTGTCTCAACACACAAATTAATTGAGGGTCAGCATCGCCTACGAGAATTGTGACGGAAGTTTTTCCCGTGAATAATAATTCCTAGATTTCTGCAATCACTAGCCTTTATGTCACTAATTGTATGCATCTCATTTCCTATTGCGGAGAGGCTGGACTGTATTACTGAGACAGAAATATATATGAAGATTTAAAAATAACACCAAAAGTATATAGTTGTGTACGCCTCAAATGCATTTCCTTTTTTCCACTTTTTAGATTAGTGTGTAATCCATACTGAGAACACGGAGATTTTACATGTTTAAACTATGCTATATATACCTGCTATCCAGTGATAAAGTACCCTTTCTGAACTTTGTACAATCTGGTCAAATCCATACTGGGCCTGAGAACATCTGAGTCTGCCTCCTGATCTATAGACATATATTTTTAATGTGTAAACTAGGCTACATATATACGTGTTATCCGGTGAAACTGTACCCTTTATCAACTTTCTACAATGTTGTTGAATCCATACTGGGCCTGAGAACGGCTGCCGAGCTGTTAAGCAAGCTACAGCACCTGTGGTTTGGACACGTAATTTTTTCAGGAATAACGGTTAGGCCTAACTCCGGAATTGCGGTTGACCTGAACTTAATGGGAAATCATCGTTCGCGGGGAATAATCTGAATCCCAGATCCCCATCACTAACGGAGTTCAGCAGGTTATCTGCACCTGTAAGCGACAAAAGCTGGTCCTTTCAGTGTAGCGTGCATGCAACCCTAGACATGTACGGGAATGCTAGATCTGTTATTTCTCGATCTCATGTGCCACAGCCTCGCGTATCCCTCTAGTATGCTTGACGCGTACCGCGGGGCCATGCCGGAGTCTCGGTCGTTAACGGAATAAAGCTGAGAAATCGCTAGCACAACTACAAAAGGACATACCACACCACACACAGAATCGACAAAGCTTGCAATCTGTCCATCTTTTCTGTAGCTTGTATGGTAGTGGTTTCCCGGGTGCAGTCCAATTAAGCCACAGGCTCCACTCCTGGTGGTGCCCTTTTGGACATTCCTTTAAGGTTCAGCTTTGCAATCATACTGCCCCCGGAAACCAAAAACTTTGCCTTCAGGGATGCTGTTCGGAGGTTCGTGGGAATAACGCCGCCCGATCAGCAGTCGGCATATGGGTCGCCCTCCCAGGGTTGTGGGGTACTCGGTACCGGGCCAGTGTCAGTGGGATGTGTCACAGCAGCGGTGACCCGGACGGTGGCCCTGGGCGCCCATGTAAATGGCGTGGTATAACGGTAAAGAGTTTATATAGATAGTTTGACGCCACCTGTGGTGTTCGGCAACATAGATGTTAGGCCGATGCTGCATGCAGATCCTCTGGGACTGATGGTGTTGTGCAGCAAAGATGGTGAAGCTCCCCACAGGTGGAGCTGGAGTCCCAGGGAAGTGCAGATGTAGTGATGGAGGAAAGGCACAGGCAGTGTAGGTGCTGGTACCCAGATGTAGCGGTGCTGGAATAACTGTAGGACACCAGAGCGTGCAGTTCCAAAGCTTTACTCACAGTCTGCAGGTTACACAGATGCCTACATCCGTGCTGTGTCCTCCGGGTCAGGACCTCTGGCAACCTCCGGGACCAGAATGGAAAGCTCCCTTCGAACACTCCGCCAACATGTACCTTCCTGAACGTCTCCTTTCTAGCGCTTGTGAGGGAAGCACTCACAGGACCGTGGTTCACTGAAACGCCTCCTGTCTAACAGATGTTCCTCAGACTTTACTTGTATGGCAGACAGCTGTAGCCTTTTCCTTCTGCCTCGCACACCTCGATGCTGGGGCCTCCAAGCCTTAGTTGGGTACAGAGCATTTATATCTGCTACTTCCCCCGGTTACTGTTGCAGGAACGTCAGTGTCCCTACAAACTCGGAGACCGGAATCCGGACCAGCGCTCCAGCTAGGAGTGAGCCTTAACTCTGCTCATCCTCCAGCTCCCCTTCTCACATCCACACACTTCCCCTTCCCTGCAGAGTGCCCAAACGTATCTCCTCCCGACCACAGAGAGCAGCTCCTCAGCAGTCATGTTCAGAGGTCTCCCTGCTGGCCTGGAGTGGGAAATGTGTTGTGTGTTGGTTTCACTGCTAGAGAGATCCTTCGTTGCTCCCAAGCTTGACAACACACTCCCTAGGAGGAAGGCAATGCCACAGTGGCGACCGTACTCTTGGGGACGCCACAAGTGCACTGAGGCCCAGCCACTGCTGGATGATGCTGCTGGTACATTGACCCAGACCACTACATTCCCCTCGCACTCTACACAGCCAGAATCTGACCCAGAGGAAACTCAGGTTCCCCTTCCCGCATACTATACCACCTTACACGGTGACAAAGAGGAAGGTGCAGATGAAAGTGCAGGTTCCTTGAGCAGGTGGGGGGGCATACTCATGGGCGATGGCACTGGCACAGGGCACCGTATAGTACGCAAAAGTGTCCCTGCCGGTGGGAGGGCCTAAACAGCCAAGTGCAGTGAGATGGAAGATGGGGACGACAAGGAGTTCAGAGTAGTGCAGGGATTCCCTAGCAAGGAGACTTATGTAATTGTTTTCAATGTTGGGACAGCAATTTTTGGGGAGCACTATACTCTGGTGAATGATATATGGGGCCCACCATACACTGGAGCATTCCAAAGGTGGACATCAGACACTGGAGCAGCATTTACAGGGCCCATTATACACTAGAGCAGTAGAAATGGGGCCCATTATTATGTTTGGAGCATTATTTGGGCCCATAAGATATTGGAGCTTCATCCATTGGGACCAACATATACTGTAGCATTATGTGGAGCTCATCATATATGGTTTGAAACATTATATGGGAATAATGATTCCGTATGGAGAAATATATGGGCCTCATTACTCTGTATAGCACACTAAGCGCTGCCCATAATTCTGTATGGAGTTATATACTGTCCGTTGTTGGAGGTATTGGAGAATTTAAAATGCATATCAGTCATGAGATGTAAGTGAAGTATTTTTCATTGTACTATACTGCTATTTCTCTGCCTTATCAGAGCATCATGAGTTGTGGTATGTGTTAAAGGGGCGCTCTTTGGCCCTGGGCCCACGAAAACCTGGAGCCAGCCCTCCCCCCCACAACTGTAGCCAAATAACCCCCATTTTTCAGTGTGTATTTCACTAGTATTATGAAGTTAATTAAGGTTGACAAGCTTCAGTAACAAGAATTTATGCTTTTGGCATTCAAATGTGCACTGTTGGTGTGTTTCCTGTCCTCATCTCACTGCCGACTTTAATTCTCCATTGACTTACATTGGGTTTCGTGTTTTGGGACGACCCCGACTTTTCTCTATAGTCGGGCGATTTTGCTCGACCCGACTTTTGGAAAAGTCGGGTTTCATGAAACGAAACTCGACCCTAAAAAAACAAAAGTCGCTCAACACTAGTGCTGATGCTACTATTGTTTGTACCAGGGGGCGGTGGGCGGGTGGTTTAGCTAGCTCACATAGGCGGCACGCCCAGCAAGCCTCTTCCACTGCGGTTTGTAAGCGAGGATGGTAAGCCATTTGCTGTAACCACTGAAAAGTCTTTTGAGCCCCAAAATGAGCCTCTTTTTCATGGGCTTCCCGAGCTAGTTCACCGAGTTGGGCTCCTGGTACGATTACTTGCCAAGCTGTTGCTGATGTTGTCCGCAATACTGCCTTGCGGTATAAAAGTCCCTTCCTGATTACTCTATGTCATCCCCTGAAGAAGAAGTGATTTTCCATTTGAAACGCGTTGGGAATAAAGAGTTAAAAAGTTTCTCACGTGGTGACTTTATCTTGGTCTCAGCAGCGCACAATAAGCCTAAATATTTTATCCAAAGGATTTCTATCTGTGGTCACGGACGTGAACCTCGGGCGTGCAGCAGGCTGACATTGACTTACATGCTTTAATCTATCTTGGAAAAGGTGAGTAGATTCCTTTGAATTTATTTCATCTGTTACCCAGATAAGACCCTATTGCGCTCTTTCTTTCCCCAGTTTTATCTAATTTCTCCCATTGGCATAGCATTAACAAAGTGTTTTGAGTCAAGGTCTGCCTATGAGAGTAGTTAGGTATTTTGCCTTTGGCCACCCATAAGCGCAGGGGTCCAATCTCCCCATCTTCTTGCTGCTGCTGGATCTATTTATCACGAGATTATTCAAGCATACCCCTTGGGAGTCCTATATGGGATTGTTCTCGGGTGGTGGCTGTGAGTTCACTCGGGGCCAGAGCGAACGGTGTCTCTTCTCCTTCCAGTTCATCACCCTGACTTTGCCCCGGGTTTTGTATGCCGGATCCTGGAGAGAGCGTCAGCATGTATATTCTCTGCTCCTCTTTTATAAATGATCTTGTATTTGAACTTGGCCATATGGGCCACCCATCATTGCTCCAAGGCCCCTAGTGTGGCATTTTTGAGGTGGGCCAGCGGGTTGTTGTCGGTCCGTACCACCACCTCGGAGCCCACCAGGTACTCTGCGACCCGCTCCTTCATGGCCAACACTACTGTGAGGAGCTGTTATTGTAAGGATTACGTTCGGAGTCGTGAAGTGATCGGCTGCCGTAAGTGATCACTTTCTCCCGGCCATCTTCGACTTATGATAATACAGCCCCTAGCCCGTGGAGACTTCCATCGATGTGCAGTATGAACGGCTGCGAGAAATCGGCATAAGCCAACACCGGGGCGTCCGAGTGTTCGGCCATAAGATCTCGGAAGGCCTCTTCCTGCGATTCTCGCCACTGAATCTTCCATCCATTCACTTCGGCAGGGGCCCCCTTTAGCAGGTCTTGCAGGGCTCGGGTTCAACATGCAAAATTCTTTACGAAGCGACGGTAGTATCTGGCCAGCCCCAGGAAGGCTCGTACATCTTTTACCGTCTCTGGAGTAGGCCACCCCTGGATCGCAGTAACCTTTTCCAGTGATGGTCTAACGCCTTCGGCGGAGACGGTATGCCCAGATATTCGATCTGTGTATGAAACAGGTGGCATTTCTGGGGTTTTACCTTCAACCCGTACTTCTGCAGCCGGCCGAGCACCTGTCCCAACCGCCGCAAGTTGGTCCTCAAACGTGGCGGCACAGATGATGATGTCATCCAGGTATATCAGTGTGGCCTCAAAGTTGAGATCTCCCAGACACCGCTCCATCAGTCGTTGGAAAGTCCCGGGGCACTGGCCAGCCCGAACGGCATACGATTGAATTTGAACAGTCCCATGGGAAGAATGAACGCAGTCTTGGCACGGTCTTCTTCTGACATTATCAACTGCCAGTACCCGCTGGCCAGATCTAAAGTCGAGAAGTGCGTCGCTTTCCCCAAGGCGGATAGGGACTCCTCTATGCGGGGCAGCGGGTACGAGTCTTTGATGGTACAGGCGTTCAGTTTTCGATAGTCCACACAGAACCACAAGGTGCCATCTTTTTGCGAAACAACATGATGGGAGCCGCCCAGGGACTCTGACTTTCCCGGATGACTCCTTTCCACAGCATTTGGCCCAGTAATGTTTTCACCTCCTGATATAGTTGTGGAGGGATCTGTTGATATAGTTGCCTGATGGGAGCCGTCCCTGCTGTGGGAATGCCCTTCGTAATGGCTGTGGTACATCCAAAATCATCCTCGTGGTTGACGAATACCTCCTGGTACTGCCCTAGAAGCGTTTCTACCTGGAGGATTTGGGCAGGGGTAAGGCCAGAAAGTTTGGCCCACATTCTGCCCTTTTCCTTGGTCGAGGACCCGGCAGTCTGCAGAGACTGGATAGACACTGCCCAAGGGTCCTCTGCCTGCACCTTTAGTTGGATCGCAGGGGCTGAAAGCACCTCTTCCAAAGGCATCACCAGCTTCGCCATTTAGGCCCATGGCTTCAGGATGATGTCTTGGTCCTCCAGGATGACACAGCGCACCAGGATGGTACCCCTCCGCACAGTAGCCAGGGTGCAGGCAACCAGCACGCCAGGGTACTGGTGCTCCGAGAAGCATGGCTCCACCTGCATTTTCACTCCCTCCAGGGGCACCGGGGCCCAGATAGGTAAGGCCACTACTGTCTGCCCGGGCGGCAGCACGAGTGGAGGAGCCACCGGCATGATCACTTTCCCCATAGCCTCGCCCTCCTGGCAGTCCAGGAGGACACGCGCCCCCCACACCAACTACTGGAAGACCCGTCCTTGGGGCGTGTGGGAGCCCCACTAGTTCAGAGTCTCCTGTGTGGGGTCATTAAGGAGAAGATTGCCAAACTCCCGCAGTATATTCATACCCAGGGTGACCGGATGTTTGTTATTTGTGTCTCCTTGGTTCAGGATCACTCCCCGGCGGCCGAGGGATTTGCCACATAGCGACATCTGCATCCAGACCACACCGACGACAGGAACTGGTAGTTGGTTGGCGGCTACCAGCTTTATCATGGACCCCCACTGGGGTCTCACTGCCTTGGGAAAATGCTGCCGAAAATAATTTGCAGGCATGGTCGTTACTTGCGACCCCGTGTCTACTAGGCATCGTATGGCACTGCCCTCGACCTCTGCCCATATCACTGGACACTTCGCGATCAGATCTTCGTGACTTCCACCACCCCATGTCGTGGCTTCTGGCTCTGAGCAGCGCCCCCCCCAGCTCAGAGCCCTCTAGTTTAATGGCCGCTGGGGTGGGCATCTCCCATGCCGCGGACACTCTCGCGTGAAGTGGCCCAGTTCCCCACTCTCACAACACCGGGGTTGCGAGGGCCGGCCGCTTGGGAATTGCGATGTCCTCAGGGCTCCGGGCCTGTACCAGGCCATTCACTCATGGCCTCGGCCCTTCTCTTCACCTCGGCCAACTCGCCCCTGATGTTCTTCAACTCCTGTTTCATTTCTTCCACTCATTGGGGCTCTCCAATTGCATTCATGGAGGCCTCCGCACTACGGACCTTCCACACGGGGAACGACAGCCACTATTCCTGCTCTCTTGCTCGCGCCTGACTCCCCACCTCAGAGAAAGCCATACACGGGTTCACCCGGACTTGCTCCCATAATGCCTGCTTTGTCAGAGGGTCTCGAAGTCCGGTCAGTAATACGTCGCGTAGGGTGATGTCAATGGGTCCCATACCTACGCCGTCCTTCCGCTCGATAGCCGTGTCTAACTCCTGAAGGACATTCATATACTGGGTGACTGTCTCCCCCTTCCATTGCATGTGACTGAACAACTGGGTTCTCAACTCCCACACATTCGTCGGATCCCCATGGGTCTCCTCCAGAATCCACAAGACCCTCACAAAGGTGTTGTGTTGTCCTGGGGGTATCAACATTACTGAATCCCGGGCCTCCCTATCTAACACCATAAGGGCCTCTTCTGCTTCTAAGTCGGGGGTCATTGGATGCATTCTAAAGAGCCCTCGCATTTGCTCCGTCCAGCTCCATAACATGGTGTTGGTGCCAGAGAACCTGGGCAGTTTGCTCAGCATAGCCCCCGAAGATATACTGGACCAAAGGCCATCGTTGCCTGTTGGGTTTGTGGCCCCACCGTCCAAACTCAGAGACTGCATCCTGCTGACTACGCCAAATGTTTTAATCGCAGGTGCGCGGGATGCAGTGACGAGGCGCGAGACAGGTTGAACTTTAAGGTGTAACTTTTTCTATATTTATATATATATATATATATATATGCTGATAGGGGCTATCTTGAGCAACCAAACAAGCTAACAGTAATTGTCCTCGCAGGGATCAAACACAAGAATACACTGTTACTGCAAACACGACTAATCCGGCGAAGACCGGTCACTATAGGGCCGCTGTATGGCCGACTACGGGTCCTTAGTTACATCGTGTCACTTTGACTCTCTGTCATCCGGCAGAGTGCTCCTCGGCGATGTTCCGGCGTTGCAGCCGCTGGACCCAGCCAGCGAGGACTTGGCGAAGACTTCAGGCATCCCTATGCCCTGGCAAGGTGGAGGCACAGCAGGCCCCTGGAGAGTTCCTCGGTGTCGTGCCCCCCGGTGGAGACACTGTGATGTCGCCTGGGAGATGAAGAATGGAGGACGCAGCCCCAAGATGGGAACAGGCAGCGGCAGCCTCGACTGGTTGTAGTCTAGGAGCTGTGCTATGTGGCCTGCCGATGGCGATGGACAGGCCGCAGCCATGGGCTGGGGTGCGGCGGTGGCGCCCGCAGAGGACGGTGGGCAGGCCACAGCCGCGGGCTGAAGTGAAGTGGCAACAGCCGTGGGCGGTAGCGGACAGGCCGCAGCCGCGGGCGGCAGTGGTCAAGCCGCAGCCGCGGGCAGAAGTGCGGGAGTGCAGGTGTACGGTCGGTCTTTCTCTGCTGGACGGCTCGATGCCATCTCCCTTCAGCCCACAGTGAATCTCCCTTCCGTCTCCCTTGTCGCTGCTCTCCTCTCTTGTCTCTGACCAAGGTGTTCGCTCTGGCTCCCTGGCGCCCTCTAGCTGCCTTGCTTCTTCTTCCCCGCTCTGTCGACTCTCCCCTGCTCGCGTCCCCCGCCCCTTTTATATCGGCTCCTCCCTCAACCTTTCTGGAAGTCTATGCAGTCCATCCCCTGATTCTGTCCCCAGGAAACAGTATACCTAGGAACCATGATAACGGTCCCCATGGTTACGACCCGGTCACTCGACGGGGACTCCTCCTCCTACACCTATACCAGTAGTTTTGGAAAGTGTTGATTCACTAGCAATAACTAGTCTGCAAGCCAATAGACAGTGTGGCAACTTATTTGTACTGATGGACTTTCAGGGAAAAGGCAGATCAGTTCCATTTAAGCAGCAATGCTGCAATTTGTTATTTAGCGCGGCAATATATTTTGCATTTGTCCAGTTCATTATTGTTTAGGCAGATCAGCACACCATATCTGCCAGGTTGCCAGCTGCTTGTTGTTCAGATATATTGTGATCAGCACCAGTGTGATTTTTTATTTTTTACAGCTTCTTAAACCTTGTTCATTACTACATAAGTGAATGGTATTTATTGAAACTATAGATTGTTACATACATCAAGATATCATAGAATAGAATGTTAGAGTTGTAGGGGACCTCCAGGGTTACTGTGTCCAACCCCCTGCTCAATGCAGGAGCCACTAAACCATCTCTGTCCAGCCTCTGTTTGAAGACTTCCATTTCAGGAGAACTCACCACCTCTCCTGGCAGCCTGCTCCACTGATCATAGAATCATAGAATCGTAGAGTTGGAAGGGACTTCCTGGGCCATCTGGTCCAACCCCCTGCTCAAAGCAGGATTCACTAAATCATCCCAGTCAATCCCAGGATTGATTATCCTCATTGTCAAAAAGTTTTCTTTCTAATATCTAAACTCTATCTTCTCCCTCTCAGTTTCATTCTATTACTTCTCAAGTTCCCATGTGCAAATGAGAATAATGATGACCCCTCTATGCTGTGACAACCCTTCAGATATTTGTAGACAGCTGTTAAGTCTCTTCTTAGCCTTCTTTTTTGCAAGCCAAACATTCCCAGATCTTTTAACCGTTCCTCATAGAACCTACTTTGGAAACCGCTCACTATTCTGGTCACTCTTCTCTGAACGCACTCCAATTTTTCAATGTATTTTTTAAAATGTGGGGCCCAGAACGGGACACAGTCTTCCAGATGAGGCCTGACCAAGGAGGAGCAGAGGGGGATAATTGCTTCACATGATCTAGACTCTATGCTTCTGTGTTTGCTGTTTGCTGCTACATCACACTGTTGGCTCATGTGTACTATGTGAATTATTAGTATACCCATCTTTTTCACACATGTTGCTGCTTAGATCTATTCCTCCCATTCTATAGATTTTAATTTTTCTTTCCTAAATTTAGAATCTTGCATTTCTCCCTGTTATATACCATTTTATTAGTTTCTACCTAGTGTTCAAGCTTTTTTAGATCCTTTTGAATAATAAGTAATAATAAGCTGTTATACTAATTAATATTATTATTATTATTTATTAATATAGCACCATTGATTCCATGGTGCTGTATATGAGAAGGGGTTACATACAAATTACAGATATCACTTACAGTAAACAAACTAACAATGACAGACTGATACAGGGGGGAGAGGACCCTGCCCTTTCGGGCTTACATGCTACAGGATGGTGGGGAAGGAGACAGTAGTTTGGTGGGTTGCAGCAGTTCCAGTGTTGGAAGAGGTGATATCTCCAATAGTGGTGAGAGAGAAGGAGGTAGCGGGGTCATTGCAGGCTGTAGGCTTTCTTGAAGAGGTGGGTTTTCAGGTTCCGTCTGAAGGATGCAAATGTGGTTGATATAGTCGGACTTGTTGGGGCAAAGAATTCCAGAGGATAGGGGCAATTCGGGGGAAGTCTTGAGGCGGTTGGGTGAGGAGCGAATAAGTTTGGAGGAGAGATGGAGTTCTTGGGAGGACCGGAGATTAAGTGAGGGAAGGTATCGGGAGAATAGTGCAGAGACATATGGGGGAGACAGGTTATAGATGGCCTTGTAGGTCAGTATTAGTAATTTGAACTGGATGCGCTGAGGGAATGAGAGCCAGTGATGAGATTTGCAGAGGGGAGAAGAGGAGGAGTAGCGAGGAGAAAGATGAATTAGTTGGGCAGCAGAGTTAAGGATGAACTGGAGAGGTGCGAGGATGTTAGCAGGGAGACCACAGTAAAGGATGTTGCAGTAGTCGAGGCAGGAGATGATGAGGTCATGCATAAGCATTTTAGTAGATTGATGGTTGAGGAAAGGATGGATTCTGGAAATATTTTTGAGCTGGAGGCGACAGGAGGTAGAAAGTGCTTGGATGTGCAGTTTGAAGGACAGGGCAGAGTCAAAGGTTACTCCGAAGCAGTGGACTTCCGATATTGGGGAAAGCTTGATGTCATTAATTGTTATAGCTAGGTCGGGTAAGGAAGATCTGTGAGATGGAGGAAAGATGATGAGTTCAGATTTTTCCACATTGAGCTTGAGGAAGCGAGAAGAGAAGAAGGAGGATATGGCTGATAGACTCTCCGGGATTCTGGACAGCAGAGAGGTGACGTCTGGGCCAGAGAGGTAGATCTGAGTATCATTGGCATGAAGGTGGTAATAGAATCCTTGGAACTTTATGAGTTGCCCCAGGCCAACTGTATAGATTGAGAACAGTAGGGGTCCTAGAACAGAGCCTTGGAGGACTCCAACAGAGAGAGGGTGGGATGAGGAGGTAGTGTGGGAGTGGGAGACGCTGAATGTGGGATTGGAAAGATATGAGGAGATCCAGGATAGGGCGAGGTCTGTGATGCCGAAGGAGGAGAGGATCTGTAGTAGGAGGCTGTGGTCAACTGTGACGAATGCAGAGGACAGGTCTAGAAGCAGGAGTATAGAGTATTGTCCATTTGATTTGGCTGTAAGTAGGTCGTTAGTAATTTTGGTCAGGGCTGTCTCAGTGGAGTGATGGGGGCGGAAACCAGATTGTAGATTGTCAAAGAGCAAGTTAGTTGATAGGTGGGGGGAAAGTTCAGCGTGGATGCGTTGCTCCAGGAGTTGGAAGCGAATGGAGCAACGATATTGGGCGATAGCTGGACATAGCGGTTGGGTCGAGGGTTGGCTTTTTAAGGATAGGCGTGATTGTGGCATGTTTGAAAGCAGAAGGGAAGGTACCGGACATTAGTGATAGGTTATAGAGGTGGGTTAGGGATGGGATAAGTATGGTGGTGAGGTTGGGGAGGAGGTGGGATGGGATGGGGTCGAGTGCACAGGTTGAGAGGTGTGATTTGGAGAAGAGACAATTAAGCTCCCCTTCAGTGATGTTGGAGAGTGAGGTTATGGGGTTTGGGCATTGGTCTGGTATACAAAGGGGTTGTGGTGGTTGAATGATGAAGACTTGCCTTGTTTGGTCGATCTTATTTTTGAAGTGTGTGGCAAAGTCCTCGGCAGAGATGAGGGAGGTTGGAGGGGGCAGTGGTGGGCAGAGGAGGGAGTTAAAATTTTTGAATAACTGTTTGGGGTTGTAAGTTAGGGAAGACACAAGGATTGTGAAGTAGGCCTGTTTAGCAGAGGTGAGGGCAGATTTGAAAGCGAGTGTTGCCTGTTTGAATGCGTTGAAGTCTTCTTGCAAATTTGTTTTCTTCCAGCACCGCTCTGCAATCCTGGACACCTGCTGGAGCTTTTGAGTGGTGTTATTGTGCCAGGGTTGTCTGTTGATATGTCACATTCTGCCATGAATGAGAGGGGCAACCGCGTCAATAGCTGATGCGAAAGTGGCATTGTAGAAAGCAGTGGCACATCTGTGTCGTGGAGTGAGGATATGGATGCCAGTGGTAAAATAGGGTCAGAGAGCATGTGGGCGTCTAGGTGTGCAAGGTTTCTGCGGGGGTGCACATGTTGCTGGACATGGGTGACAGGTGAGGACAGGGATGAGAAAGTGAGTAGATGGTGGTCAGATAGAGGGAGAGGGGAGGTGGTGAAGTTAGAAAGAGAGCAGAGGCGGGTGAAGACCAGGTCTCATGTGAAATTCATCCGCTCAATGCCGACTTTTATTTCCCATTGACTTGCATTAGGGTCGGGTTTCGGACAAAACTCCGACTTTTTTTGCCCTAGTCGGACCAGTTTCATCTGAAACGAATTTTGTTTCATGAAACCCGATCCGACTAAAGTCGCTCAACTCTATTTACCAGTATTACTCCCTGTAAATAAACCTCCCTTTTACTGTTGGTCTGCCTGCTCCATGGTGACATATATCCCTCCTGCACATTATTACAGCGGTGTCAGTGGGTGTCAGCCATGTTTCTGTGAGGCCGAGGAAGGCAAGATTGCGAGAGAGAAAGAGGTCATGAATCACATGGAGCTTATTGCAGATGGAGAGAGCATTCCAAAGTGCTCCTGAGAGAGGGAGCAGGGGGTTGGGTGTCACTGGCACAAGTTTTAAGTTGGAAAGATTGCGGTAGTTCTTATTAGATAGGGAGCGGTAGGAAGGGGTAGTAATAGGGGTATGAGCTGTGGGGATCCAGGACTGGGAGATATATCACTAGCTGTGCGGAGAAGCAGAGAAAGGGAGAGCAGATGGGAGAAGGAGAGTGGGCAGCTTGTTTTATGTTTCATTCGGACAGGTTTGAGGTTGAGGAGTAGTTCAGCAGAGGAGGTGAGGTGCGGAGGAAAGAGGGAAGGGGAGATGGTTATTTGGTTAGAGGGTGCAGGGTTTTTGGGATAACGAAGGAGAGTGAGGATTAAAGGAGCAAATATTGTGAGGGCATATGTAAACATGGTGAAGGAGTAGGAGGGTTAATAGAAAAGCTATATCCAAGTAATAAGAAGTGCTAACTCAACAGAGATACCCAAAAGAGACAGATGTATAGTGAGGGGTCCTGACTCCTGCCGTGACTATCTGCCGTAGTAATAACTGCATCTTCAAGATACTTTTGCTGCAGTGATACTTATGCTGCAGGGAGACATGTGACTGACCCAGCACACGTGCTCCCCCATAGGAGGCATCTGAAGATATAGGACTTAGATATTGCACTTTTCTAAGTTGAGATAGTTTTTCTGTATTGTGATATCTTCGTCATTTTAAGAAATGTTTGTAAATTATATTTTTAATCCCTAACAGAGCATAAGTCTCACTATAGAACAGAAATAACAATTCTTTAAAAGACCAATACAACTTAACTTTAAAGTATACAATATAAAAAATATCTATTTAATTTATAATGGTTCAATACTAAAAAAAAATCCATCAGTTGTTGAATTACATATTGTATATAAATATATAAAGACTAGTGTTGAGCTTTCCGATACCGCAAGTATCGGGTATCGGCCGATATTTGCTGTATCAGAATTCCGATACTGACTTTCGATACTTTTTTCGTCTCGGATACCGGAATCGGAAGTTCCCATAAAGCTATCAGCCTGCTCGATTTGATTCAGCCAATGGGAATCCTCAGAAGTGTGGGCACATCCTGTTAGGCATGTTAACTATTGGCATGGCTGTGATTGTCTGCTGAAATGACGTCATCATGATGCGCGGTCTGTGCGCATCATGATGCGCGGTCTGTGCCGACTGTGGGGGGTCTGTGCTGACTGCCGGTGGTCTGTACGGGCCTCTCGGGGGCCTGTGCCGGCTGCCGGTGGTCTGTACAGGCCTGCCGGGCCTGCCGGGTGCCTGTGCTGGCTGCCGGTGGTCTATGCGGGCCTCTCGGGGGTCTGTGCCGACTGCCGGGTGCCTGTGACGGCTGCCGGTGGTCTGTGCGGGCCTGCCGGGGGTCTGTACGGGCCTGCTGAGGGGCTTGTGTGTGTGCAGGCATCGTCCGATGGGACTACAAGTCCCATCGGGCGATGCCTGCTACACTGACAGTGATTGACACATTAGCCAATGATGGGGCAGTAGTAGTCCCATCATCCGGCTAATGTGTTGAATGTAAAAAAAACAAAACATACTACATACATACTACATACATACTACATACATACATACTACATACATACATACTACATACATACAACATACATATATACTACATACATACTACATACATACATACTACATATATACTACATACATACTACATGCATGCTACATAGATACTACATATATACATACTACATACATACTACATACATACTGCATACAATACATTCATACATACATACTACATACATGCTACATACATACTACATATATACATACTACATACATACTGCATACTACATACATACTACATATATACAACATTCATACAACATACATACATGCTACATATATGCGACATACATATATACTACATACTACATACATGCTACATATATACTACATTCATACAACATACATATATACTACATACTACATATATACTACATACAACATACATACATACTACATACATGCTACATATATACTACATTCATACAACATACTACATACAGTACAAGCTTCATATATACTACATTCATACAACATACATACATGCTACATACTACATGCATGCTTCATATATACTACATTCATACAACATACATACATACTACATACATGCTACATATATACTACATTCATACATAGATACTACATACATGCTACATATATACTACATTCATACAAGATACATATATACCACATACATGCTACATACATACTACATTCATACAACATACATATATACTACATACATGCTACATACATACAACATGCTAAAGACATACAACATACATACATACTACATACTGCATACATACAACATACATACATTCATACAATACATACATACTACATACAATACATTCATACAATACATATACATATAGACATACAATACATATAACATAGAGTACATACTCACCATCACTTGTCACATTGTCCCCCGAAGCCAGTGTCATCTAAGGAAAAATATGAAAATAACAAACAAGCCATATACTCCCTGATCCGCAGAAATCCACGCGTGTCCCACGCCGATCTCCCGTGGAGAGCAACAGCATCAGCTGATGCGACCGCTCTCTAGGGGCTCAAGGAATCCAGTGTTGGGAGGTAGGTATCCTTCCACACTGTATTCCTCCGCCACTGTAAAAAAATAGTCCCTAACCTCACTTTTGGCATTGCTGTGTGAAAAAGTTCCCACGCAGCATTTGCCATAAAGTGAGACCAGGGACTATTTTTTTACAGTGGCGGAGGAATACAGTGCGGAAGGATACCTACCTTCCGACACTGGATTCCTGAGCCCCGTAGAGAGTGGTCGCATCAGCTGATGCTGCAGCTCTCCACGGGAGATCAGTGTGGGATACTCACACGTGGATTTCTGCAGATCAGGGAGTATTTGGTGGTTTGTTATTTTCATATTTTTCCTTAGATGACACTGGCTTCGGGGATCAAAGTGACAAGTAATGGTGAGTATGTACTCTGTGTTATATGTACTGTATGTCTATGTATGTATTGTATGAATGTATTGTATGCAGTATGTATGTTGTATATCTGTAGCATGTTGTATGTATGTATGTAGTATATATGTATGTTGTATGAATGTAGTATATATGTAGTATGTATGTACTATGTATGTATGTTGTATGTAGTTTGTATGTTGCATGAATGTAGTATGTATGTATGTTGTATGTAGTATATAGTATATATGTATGTTGTATGAATGTAATATATATGTAGCATGTATGTAGTATGTATGTACTATGTATGTATGTATGATGTATGTAGTATGTATGTTGTATGAATGTAGTATATATGAAGCATGTATGTAGTATGTAGTATATATGTATGTTGTATGTACTATATATGTATTATGTAGTATATATATGTATGTTGTATATATGTAGCATGTATGTATGTTGTATGAATGTTGTATATATGTAGTATGTATGTAGCATGTATGTAGTATGTATATATGTAGTATTTATGTTGTATGTATGTAGTATATACAGTATGTATGTTGTATGAATGTAGTATATATGTAGTATGTATGTAGTATGTATATATGTAGTATGTATGTAGTATGTATGTAGTATGTATATATGTAGTATGTATGTAGTATGTATATATGTAGCATGCATGTAGTATGTATGTAGTATGTATATAGTATGTATGTAGTATGTATATATGTAGTATGTATGTAGTAGGTATGTAGTATGTATATATGTAGTATGTATTTAGTAGGTATGTAGTATGTATATATGTAGTATGTATGTAGTAGGTATGTAGTATGTATATATGTAGTATGTATTTAGTAGGTATGTAGTATGTATATATGTAGCATGTATGTAGTACATATGTAGTATGTATTATGTTTTTTTTGTTTTGTTTTTTTTACATTCAACACATTAGCCGGATGATGGGACTACTACTGTCCCATCATTGGCTAATGTGTCAATCACTGTCAGTGTAGCAGGCATCGCCCGATGGGACTTGTAGTCCCATCGGACGATGCCTGCACACACACAAGACCCCCGGCAGGCCCGCACAGACCCCTGGCAGCCGGCACAGGCCCCCAAGAGGCCCATACAGACCACCGGCAGCCAGCACAGGCCCCCGGCAGGCTGGCACAGGCCCCCGAGAGGCCCATACAGACCACCGGCAGCCGGCACAGGCCCCCGACAGGCTGGCACAGGCCCCCGAGAGGCCTGTACAGACCCCGCCCGCACACACAGACACGCACAGTGTCCGCCCACGCACCGCCCACCCTCTTCCCCCCTCCCGAACAGGCTGTACAAGGCAAGAGAGGGTTTTTTTCAATTCCGATATTTCTGTCCCATTGACTTGAATGGAACTTCCGGGATCGGAATCGGCGATACCCGATACTTTTTTTAGATCGGCCGATCCATTCCGATACGATATTTTTCAGTATCGGCTGGTATCGCTCAACACTAATAAAGACACTTTCCATGCATAATTCTTAGTGGAGACAAAATTTGGAAACACTGTCTTACAAATATTATGGTTTAATACAACTGTGGGCATAGTAAAACATGAACACACATAGTAAAACGTGTCCTCATCAACTTGTTTCATCCCATGAGCGGCACCATTAGGGAACGGCAAAAGCCGAGAAACATTGTGAATATGTGGTCAATGATTAAAATAACTCCATAATGTAAAGAGGACATTATACACCTTTCACAGAGTGTCACCTTCATACTGGCTATAGTAGCATGGCTGTACAATATATTTTAAACCCCCCACCCACTGTGATGCCGCTTCCACAAATAGTAAAAAAACAGGCTGGCATAGTGACAATGCTGTCCCTGTTTAAATAGGTCCTTTCTGACTTTAAAAAGTCAGAACCATGTACCAGATATGAATATTGAGTTTTTTGAAATAGGTTTAAGTTATACAGATATGGAAAATGTACTTCCGGCAGAGTGGCACCGTGCCGAAAACAGTGCGTTTACTTGCATTACTGTGCAGCCTGCCTTTTAGCCTGTAATTAATATCGGCCAAATTAATAAAGTTGTATTACCATGTCTCATATGTACAGAAACCTAAAATCATGATATGAAATATGGTGTTAATATCTCGCGCCTGGGACCTCCATGGGGCACATTTCAACAAGAACGGGGATCTCATAAAGTTTGTCACCTGTGCCACATCTCATTTACTGGCCCCTATGTAAAGTTACCATGAGAGATAATTGGGAATTGCTGGTACTTGATTAAAGCAAGTTCTGACCTACTGTTAGGGTTGGCAGATTGCACTTATTGAAATAATAATGGAGTTCAATCGCAACCCGGGGTCCACCGTGCAGAGATGTTAAACTGCAGCTAATGAGCAATGATGGGGCAAGGCTGCAAGCCAACACTTTAAACATTGCCTATCGCTGCCTATCACTGGGTCTCATAGACTTGGCTGGAGAGCCAGCAGTAACCAAGTGAACAGCACAAGACTGAGCAAGATGCTGAGACCAACTTCTCCACTGAGCAGCACCCACAGTGGTCGAAGCTGAATGGGAGACCACAGAGGCAAATAAGGCTTTGGTTTCACCCTGTGCAGCAGGAGAATCCCAGCGCCTAACACCTATGATCATAGTTCAGAGATGGGAGATACAATGTGACATTTTCTAAACAGAGTTCTCCCATTCACAAAATCTGCACCATTCCTATGACAACAGGTAAGTAACTTTCTTTTATTTAGCTTTTTTATTTTTATGTGACTGTATACACTGCATAGTTTTGTCTCCTTTGTAACACATTTTGGATAATTTTAAAAGCACTACCTAAATGTTGGGTTAAATATATAAAATGTAATAACTTTGCTCCTCTTGCTCTATAAACCACATCCCTTAAGCTTCATGATGCTCAACATTACCACTAACAGGTGTCCACCTGGTCTGTAATAAATGACTGGTGGTGGCAGCTAATTTTTCTTTATTTATTATGGAGCTTGGCAGTGACCATACTGAAGTATATATATATATACCCATGTGCTGAAATCTCCCTGGATATTTGCTGGTGAATTATTGAATCGAATGTGAATATACTACACATTCACTGTGAAAGCGCCCAATAACCTGACTAAGGCCGGGGTCAGACTTGCAAGAAACTTGCACAAGTCTCGCATGTCAATACCCGGCACTGCCGTCGACATTCAGGACCGGAGCATTCAACTGCATAGAAGTACATGCAGCTGAACTCTCCGATCCGAGTGCCAGGGCAGTGCCGGGTATTGACGTGTGAAACTTGTGCGAGTTTCTCGAAAGTCTGACCCCAGTTTAATAGCAATAGTTGTCATTGCCTCATTAATCAATTGTCAGTCCATTGCGTGATGATCCTGACATTTGGAGGCAGCAGTGGGATATCTTTGTGATCTCCCTGACAAATTGGTGGCAGTGGTAAGATTGGTAGTGCCGATCCTTGACACAGAGTGGTCATATTAACTGTAAACAGTTCTAAGAATAACCAATCATATTTAAAACACAAACTAACAATACACACATCATTATTGTTGTTAAGGAATGCATATTATTCGGAAATCTGTGCATATGATGTATATTGTAAGTGACATATAAGCACACTGGCATAGATTGACACTAATAAAATAATTTTGTGCTCACAAAAGTAGAACGATAACATACAAAGTGTCGATGATTAATAGAGAAAGTCTCCTTCTTGTATATTTTACTCTGTACATTAGCGTGTTAATCAAACCAAACAATGATATCCCTAAAATTAATCTGTTTTTGATTTATCTCAGAAGTAAACTTTAAGCCAATTTTGTAATGATTAAAAATGTGAATTAAAGAAAACAAAATAATTTAAACTCTTCCCATAAAATTATGTCGTCAATATGCTGTGTCCAAAGTAGAGCTGATTGCTTCTCGTATTGCCAGTCCACCATCCAGGTCAGTGATATCTGGCCATAAACAGGAGCTGCGCAAATTTCCTTACCCTCCACTGCTTGGCTTATGATTAGCTGGGCTGGCGATACATTACATGTGACATCACAGCAGGCCAGAGGAGTTCGAAAAATGCAAGAGGGAGAAAAGCAAGTTTCTGCATCTGAGCAAAAAGACATAAAATTACATCTACAGAAATTGGAGGCATAGAACTAAGCAATAGCATGTGTGGAAAAGATCTAGGTATTAGGGATGATCGAATAGCTTTGGATAAGTTCTTATCTGAACAGTTATACACTTACTGAATGGCTGCATTGGGAACATGGATACCTGGAGCACTCCCAATAATCAGCTGTTTGGAGCTACAGCTGCATGTGACGTGGCTGTTTCACAGTCACAATACATGTATCAATAACCTGTTTGTTAGGCTCCAGGTATCCAGGTTATTGATGCAGCTATTTGAGAAGTGTTATAGCTATTCAGATAAGCACTTATCTGAAGCTATTTGATCACCCCTAATCTAGGTATAATAATAGATCACAGACTGCACATGAATCAACTGTGTGATGCAGCAGCAAAAAAGACATACACAATTCTGGGATGTATTAAGAGAAGCATAGAGTCTAGATCATGTAAAGCAATTTTCCCCCTCTACTTCTCCTTGATCAGATCTCATTTGGAATACTGTGTCCTGTTCTGGGCCCCACATTTTATAAAATGACATAGAGAAACTGGAGCAAGTTCAGAGAAGAGCTACCAGGATGGTGAGCAGACTGCAAAGTATGGTTTACGAGGAAGGATCTGGGAATATAGACTTGCAAAAAAGAAGGCTAAGAGAAGACCTAATAGCTGTCTACAAATATCTGATGTGATATCACAGTGTAGAGGGATCATCCTTATTCTCATCCTCATTTGCACACTAAAAAAGCAAGAAGCAATGGAAGGAAACTGAAATTGAGGAGATACAGATTAGATATTCAAAAAAAAACATTTTGACAGTCAGGGTGATCAATGAGCGCAACAGGCTGCCCCTAAAGGTGGTGAGTTCTCTTTCAATGGAAGTCTTCAAGTACAGGCTGGACTCACATCTGTCTGAGATGGTTTACTGAATCTTGCATTGAGAAGGAGGTTGGACACGATGACCCTGGATGTCCCTTCCAACTCTAACATTCTACGATTTTATGATTCTATGAAAAGCTCAGAAGATTCACCCAGTTCCTGTCCACTGCAAGACAGCATTAACTGGGACCGTTGTTTGTGGCTGCACAAGAGATCGGCTCCTATCTAGTCCAAAGTATAATGAAACTGGAAAAAGCAATTTAACAGTTAAGAACACAGTTATTACTACAGTTTAATCCTATTAAAAATGGCTATGATGCTCCTCTATCTCCTCATATGTGGTTACATTAGAGCACACATTCTCTTGCACATACATTTTGAGGTCCTAAAGTGTGTGTATGAAATCAGCCCAAAGGTAAGTTAGATAAGTCCAAGAATCTTTTTTGAGATTTTGTATGGTGCCGTTCTATATGGCAATCGTGGCTGACATGTTCATTGGTTGTATCCTACCTGGAGGCTGTTTATCTTGAGTCTTATAGATTGTTGTGATCCTAGTATCTTTGCATGTTATGGGGGGCATTATGGTGGGATTATATGTATTACATTGATTTACATGCACTTTATTATTATGCCCTCCTTTCCATTTAGGTATGACATGCATATGACTCATTTTTCACTTTCTGCACAGATCAGGGTTAACGGTGGGTTTGTCATTTTTGTGTTTTTATGTTTTTAAACAGTGTTGTTAATAAAGCTCCTTTTGCAATTAAATATATTGGTGGAGTGCATTTCCCTTTTTGATCCTTCTTTTTTCTTCCTTTTTTTGCTCGGGAGCAGTAGTGATGGCTGGAGAGTTTTGCATTGACGTGAGAATGTTTTGTTTTTTTTTCAAACATTTTGATGGCCCTTTTTTCTTCAGCAAAATAACAGCTACAACTTGACAAATTGACAAAAATGGGTTTCAATTGCTACTAAAGGTAACATCCCCATCTGTGACCTGTTTGCTTGTAATCAGTGTGTAAGCATAAAAACTGAGAGTGTTTCTGGGAACCAGACAGATTGTTGCATCTTTCATCCAGCCACTGACATTTCTGGTTTGTGAGTCTCAATGATGTGCCATATCTTGGGCGGATGTGAGCTGAAGTTTGTAGCCAGGGGTGGCAAATATCCATGGCCCCTTCATAGGCTATGAATATCAGCCAGCAACTGTCGGCATAGCCTTTTCTGGCTATTAATTATAAGGGGACCCCATATCGTATTTTTTGGGGGTCCCCCTATTTTAATAGTCAGTAAAGGCTAGATATACAGCTGTGGGCTGATATTCATAGCCTGGGAAGATCCATGGGTATTAACCCCTTCCTATGCTATAAAAATCGGCCCCCAGTTCATGGGAGTCCACGCCAATTATTTTAAATTTTTTTTCTAAGTTAAACAGATCTTGCATGTAAGGCCAGGGTCACACTTGAGAGAAACTTGCACGAGTCTTGCACCTCAGTACTCGACACGGCCACCGCACTCGGAACGGGAGTGTGCAGCTGCATGTATTTCTATGCAGCTGAGCGCTCCAGTCCGAGTGCCAAAGGCAGTGCCGAATATTGAGGTGCGAGACTCTTGTGAGTTTCTCACAAGTGTGACCCTGGCCTAGCGCAGATTTTGTGTGGGTGCTTGTGTCTTTTTTTAACTCTTTATGTACCATTTTATTGTGTTATTACTAAGCATCGGGCTTGGTATCATCTATCTATCTATGTATCTATCTAAAGAACAAAAAAAGGAAAACAGCACAAAAAGATGAAAAAAGTGGACTTTATTGCTCAGTGGCGTGGCGACGTTTTGGATATACAAACACATGGGCCATGCACACAGTGAACAAGTCTGTAGGACAGTGTTCACATCACAAGAAGACTGAAACCCAGAAAAGCAAAGTCAAACAAACGTATATAAATACTCTGCTGTCAAAAAGAAACAGTAAACAGCAAGTGCTAGTAAAAAGATAACAAAACAGGGTATTTGGTTAATACGTTTTTTTGCAAAAAAGTACACTAAGTCGCCGTACCAAACATCAAAGCAGTCCCTAACCAATGTACTTAAAAACCTGATCATGTATATAGTACCTATATGAGCAGGATTCAGACAGGTAATGTCCGATGTGGACACACTGTAGAAGACGGCTTTTATCTGCATTGCCCACAAGGGAGGGGTGGAAACCTCCCTAATCTTGCAAAAACAAGAAACTAATTGAAAAGAAACACATGGGCCATGTATATAGTGAACAATTCTGTAGGACAGTGTCCACACCACCAGAAGACTGAAACACAGAAAAACATGGTAAAACAAATGTATAAAAATACTCTGCTGTAAAAAAATAACAGTAAACAGCAAGTGCTAGTAAAAAGGTAACAAAGCAGGGTATTTGGTTGATATGTTTTTTGCAAAAAATGTATACTAAGCCACAGTACCAAACATCAAGGTAACCCCATCAGAGCAGTCCCTAACTGATGTATTTAAAAACCTGATCATGTGTATAGTATCTAAGAGAAAGGATACTACTGTATATCTGAAACGTCGCCTCGCCATTGGGCAATAAAGTCCACTTTTTTCATCTTTTTGTGCTGTTTTCTTTTTTTGTTCTATTGCTGGAAACCATTGGATTACTGGTTGGGAAAACTTTGCACATCATTTAAGGGAATATTTTGTTGCTGTTCCAATTTTTTCTAGGTATCTATCTATAGATAAATCTAATCTATCTATCTGTGTATGTAAACATAATTCTTCAATGGAGCATGTAAAAGAAGAGGCTGGACAAGGAAATGACATCACAATTATTTTTTGGTTAAATATTATTTCTTTATTTAGCTGACAAAAACGCAAGAAAATTTGCTTAAAATGCATCAAAAACGCACGGATTTTTAACTGCGTTTTCTGCCAAGAGATGCAGAATCTGCGCAGAAAATTCCACAGGCAAATCCGCAACGTGTGCACATAACCTAAATGGACCACGTCAATACCTTTCACTTGAAAGTTGATGGATCCAGATGGATGAAATTCATGATTGTGGGAAGGCAAAGTCTTTAGTTTAGCAATTTCCTCCTTGTGCATATCATCCCAACCAATCTGGCTGCTCGTATGTCCCGTGCATTCTCTAAGATACAGACACACAGTTGTCTCGATGTTAATCTCAATAAATAAGTCCACATGAATATGTAAGGTGATAGATTACAGACGTAGCTTTACAATTTATGGTATGGACAATTTTATAAGTATGTGAATTAGAGGGGTTTGTGAAGGTCTCAGTTCTTGTCATGTATGTACATGAACTACAGTCACTACATGGGCGTGAACCCCAAGCCGGACCTCTAGAATTGACTATAAAATTAGATCTTGGGGGACATAGTGACTATGCATTATCATCTCACCTATGGTTTTACTTCTCCTTGCAACGATCCGTGGTTGATCCTCAATTAGTTTTGAAAGTTTGGGATTTTGCTTAAGTATAGGCCAAAATCAATTCATTCTATATAAACCGCTGTGGAATTGATGGCGCTATATAAATGAGTAAAATAAAAATAAATAAATATTGGTTCTGTCCTTCCATCTACTGTGATAGTTGGTGATGATACATAGATTTGTTTCCTCCTTCTTTGGTATTTTATTAAGGAGTTTATTACAGTCTATACCTCTGGCTTGTTAATATCCCTGTTTGATGTCCAAAGGGTTATATCCACAGCATAAGAATCTAGCAGTTAAATCTTTAGCCTGAATTTCAAATACTTCATTCATGTCACAAGTTCTCCTTTCTCTAATGAATTGCTCTTTAGGAATTGCTTTGATGGTATGCCTTGGGTGTGCAGATCTGGCATGTAATAATGAATTTGTACTTGTCTCTTTTTGATAGATTGCCAAGCCAATCAACTGTCAGTCGGAGAGCCAAGATGTCCATCTTTTCCTTTGTGACTTTAAAGGTAAGTTTGAGGTTCCAATCGTTGGTGTTCAGATGCGCTAAAAATGTATCCAATTCTGAATTGCTACCCAAATAAAAAGGGCATCGTCAATAAAATGCATCCAACTAACAATGGATGGACCTTGTATATTAGATAGGTAGGTAGGGTAACATGTGTTCACGTTCCCAAAGGTCCATAAAACGATTTGCGTATGAGGGCGCAAAAGCCGTCCCCATTGCCACGCCCCGTAGCTGAACATAAAAGAGGTTTTTGAATGTAAAATAATTATGGGTCAATGCATATTCCAATAGTTTAAGGAGGAGCTGTAAGAGCTCCCAATCCATAGCCTTATTCATAAAGAAAAAATTAGCCACTGAGATACCTTTGGTGTGGTCAATGCAAGTATAGAAAGATTCCACATCTCCAGTGATCAATAACATGTCAGGTTCGATGGTAATTCCCTGTAGTCTTTGCAAAACATCCCCTGAATCTTTGATGTATGATGGTAATTCTACTACACATGGTTTATGGTAGCAGTCAAGAAATCGTCACACTGGTTCACTTAGTCCTCCACATCCGGAGACAATCGGTCTACCGGACGGGTTAAGCAAACTCTTAAGGACTTTAGGTAGGGAGTACATTGTTAGTGTAATGGGATATATGACCCACAATCCTTCTCATACTGTTTTTGTAATACTGCCCTTTTCCAAGGCTACGCCAAGGATATAAAACAGTTGTTGCTGAAAGTTGGATGTGGGGTCTGAAATAAGTTTATGATAACAAGTATTATCGCTCAAATGTTTAAATACTTCTTTTTCATATTGTTGAATTTCGATACTTTTTGACCGCAAGCTCTGCAGTTTTGACATATTTGCCATATATACACTTTTTGATGCAATCCTTGATCATGTTATATAAAAAAGTGTGTGATGGCCTGCATCCTGTTTTTAATTGCGCTTTTATGTGGTTTATCATGCATTGTCTTTTTTGATTTTAGTATGTTATATTTGGTGTCTCTATTAAAAGGTTGATTTTATTTGATTTACACTATCTATATATAGTCGGTACTAACATAGTAACATAGTTTTGAAGGCTGAAGGAAGACCTTATGTCCATCTAGTTCAGCCTATTTTTAGTGCAGCTGTTCTGCATTGTTGATCCTGGGGAAGGCAAAAAACCCACAGAGTAGAAGCCAATTTTCTCCATAGGGAAAAAAATTCCTTCCCCTAAGCTGAAAGTATTCAGACCCCTTTAAATTTTTCACTCTTTCCTTCATTGCAGTCATTTGGTAAATTCAAAAAAGTAAATTTATTCTCATTAATGTACACTCTGCACCCCATTTGTAATGAAAATAATAACAGAAATGTAGACATTTTTGCAAATTTATTAAAAAAGAAAAAAACGAAATATCACATGGTCATAACTAGTTTTCAGACCCTTTGCTCAGACACTCATATTTAAGTCATATGTAGTGTTGAGCATTCCGATACTGCAAGTATCGGGTATCGGCCGATATTCGCTGTATCGGAATTCCGATACTTAGTTCCGATACTTTTTATCGAATACCGGAATCAGAAGTTCCCATAATGCTAGGAGCCCGCTCGATTTGATTCAGCCAATGGGGATCCTCAGAAGTGTGGGCACATCCTGTTAGGCATGTAGGCATGTTAACTCCTGGCATGGCTGTGATTGGCTGCTGAAATGATGTCATGATGCACTATAAAAACCGCTGTAGCCGCCATTTCTGGTCACTCTGCTGTGAATTCAGTTAGTGACAGGCTGCTGTTGAAGACTGTAAGGGACAGTTAGAAATAGCGATCATCAAACATATCTATTGCTCTACCCAGGCTACATAATCCACCACTGTAGCATTTTTGTAGCCCAGCAGCGCTGTTTTAATAGCTGTCTGCAAGGGCTGTGTGAGTGCAGACCCACGCTGTGTAGTGTGTCCTGCAGGCACGTCTGCTTGTAGGCCGCCCAGCGTGTGTCTCTGCCTCATACACATTTTTCTTTTATTGCTGCTTTTTTTTCTCCTGTATAGTGTGCTTCCATACGTATCCATATACGTTGGTTGCAAACACTAAAGGAGTGGACAGCGGAGCCTTTCAGCAGCCTTTCAGTGCTATAGCCCATTTCTCTGCACTGTTTTTGTCTGTCTGATAGGTCTCTCTGTGTGTGAGTGCAGCTCACATTGCAGTGTGTTCTACAGCCACCGCTGGTTGTAGTCCGCTCAGCGTGCGTCACTGCCTCATACATAGTCCTTTTTTTGCAGCTAATTTGTCCAGATTTTTGCTCCTATATTAGTGTGCTTCCATCCGCATCCATTGTCATTGGTTGGTTGCAAACACTATATAGGATTAGATAGAGGAGCCTTTTTGCTGGCTTGTGCCCTTCAGGGCCAGCCAGACTAGTATCACCCTATTTTTTGGAGCCTCATCAATTGCATTGTAGGTTAGCTTCCTGCATTGTAATCGCTCCAAAAAGTTTGTGATACTATATCCTTTTCTCCCCCCCCCAAAAAAAAGGAAATAAAGTTCACCAAACACTCCACTTTAGAGTTGTGTAGGCCACATTAGATCATATTAAAGTGTAGTACACACACTCTTAGCCAAATTAGTGTTTCTTATACTGGTTAGCAGGTGTTCAGGAATAAGAACACTAAGCCCCCCCTTTTTTACTTTTCTGCCTATCTTTATCAGTCTACCAAGATGAAGAAGGCAGGGAGTAAGGCACGTGGTCTTGGCCGTGGAGTTTCAGCAGGGAGAGGACGGGGGGATTCAGCAGGGAGAGGACGTGGGGATTCGGTATCTGCTGCGGCCACCAGTGACCCGGCATCCCCCACTTTTACCAGGCAACAGTCCTTCATGCGCAGCTTTGTAGGACCTCGCCGTACCCTACTGCTACGTGACGAACAAACCATCCCCGAGCACTGGCTCTGAATGCCGGCATTGCCAAACTACTGGCCCTTGAGATGCTGTCATTCAGGCTGGTGGAGACTGACACCTTCCGGAACTTGATGTCATTGGCAGTTCCACAATACAATGTGCCCAGCCGCTTTTATTTCAGCAGGCAAGCCGTCCCTGCCCTGCAAAAGCATGTGGAGGTAAAAATTAAAAATGCACTACTAAACGCCGTCAGTAGCAAGGTCCACCTGACCACAGATGCGTGGACCAGTAGCCATGGACAGGGACGATACCTTTCCCTCACTGCCCATTGGGTCAATGTTGTGGAGCCGGGTACGGATCTGGAGAGTGGCTCTGTACGTATTCTGCCAACTCCAAGGATTGCAGGAATGCAGTCTGTACATATTGAGTCCTCCTCCTACTCTAGTTCCTCGGAATCAGCACTGCATGAGCCTGTTAGGCCAGATATGAGCACAGGTGTGGCCAAACGTCAACAGGCCGTCCTTAAATTAATTTCTTTGGGGAATCGGAGCCACACAGCACAGGAGCTCTGGAATGCCATCAAGCAGGATAGCGATGTGTGGTTTGTGCCAGCGAATCTCCAGCCAGGTTTGGTAGTGAGTGACAATGGCCGAAATCTAGTGGCAGCTCTGGGCCTAGGTAACCTCACTCACATACCATGTCTGGCACATGTGCTCAATTTGGTCGTGTAGAGCTTTCTGAGGGACTATCCGGATCTTGATGCACTGCTGCACAAGGTTCGCCTAGAGTGTGCTCACTTGCGGCGTTCCAGCATGGCAAGATCACGCATTGCATCTCTGCAACGCCGATTCCGCCTGCCAGAAAATCGCATCATATGTGACCTCCCCACCAGGTGGAATTCAACGTTACATATGTTGGAGCGGTTGTGTGAGCAGCAGGCAGCAGTAATGGAGTACCAGCTGCATCAGGCGCAAACAAGTCGCACTGTGCGCCGGACACACTTCACCACCACTGAGTGGGCCACTATGAGGGACATCTGCCAAGTTTTGCGTGCCTTTGATGACTCCACGCGGATGGCCAGTGCAGATGATGCACTAGTCAGCATGACGGTCCCCCTTATCTGTCTGCTTCAAAAAACCTTACAAGCACTAAGAGAGGAGGTTTTTGAAGAGGTCGAGGATGAGGAGTCAGAAATGCCATCTGCTTCTGGCAAGTCTGCGCAACGTGCTTCCACACAAAGGCCCAGGCAGGGGACACTTAGTGAGGAGGATGACGAGGAGTCAATGGAGGAGGAACACGTCTCTCCAGAGGAGGGAGGTACACAAGGCTCTAGTAGTCAGTGTGTACAGTGAGGGTGGGGTGATGCTGAGCAGGCAGAGATGACGCCTCAAGCTGGGGACAGCGTTTCCGGTCCAGTTGGCAGTCTGCAGCACATGGTTGATTTCATGCTGCAGTGCTTGTTAAATGACCGCCGCATCACCAACATTCTCCACACGGCTGATTATTGGGTATACACCCTCTTAGATCCTCGCTACCGGGACAACTTACAAAGCCTCATACCACAGTTGAACCGGGAGCGTAAAATGCGGGAGTACCAAGAAACACTTGTGCAGGCCATCATGTTCTCCATTCCCCCCGCAAGTGTTGCTGGTAGTGCTTTTCAAAGCAGCCATGTGGGTAGAGGCAGTGGAGGAAGCTCTGCACAAAGAGGTAGCAGAGGCAGTGCCGCAGGACAAGGCAAGGCCAGTATGGCCCAAATGTGGAAAAGTATTGTGGGACCGCCACAAACGGCTACACCATCACAGACGGCTCCAGTCAGCAGGAGGCAACGTTTCCGTCAGATGGTGACAGACTACTTGTCTTGCCTTGTTAGTGTACTCCCAGACGGCTCTTCCCCGTTCAAGTATTGGGTCTCTAAGCTGGATACATGGCCAGAGCTTAGCCAGTATGCATTGGAGGTGCTGGCTTGCCCTGCTGCCAGTGTATTATCGGAACGTGTCTTTAGTGCTGCAGGTGGTGTGGTAACAGACCGTCGCACGCGACTATCCGCCGATAATGTTGACCGGCTTACTTTTCTGAAACTGAACAAGGCCTGGATCTCACCTGAATTTGCCAGTCCTCTTCCAGAATAAATAATTGGCTGGCAACAGGATCCAGGTCTCCTGTTGTGTTCATGTTTCTATGACCTGAACTTTATTTCCTGGGCTACAGCAACGCCCGTTGTTGCTCAGAAGTGCTGTCCACACAGACAAAACACTCGCTCATGTGTAAATGGAGTTTGGTAACGTCTGCTGATCCCCTGCTGTGTGTATGGCAAAGTGTCCTGCTCCCTCCAAACTCAAAGTACCTCAGATTTACACCTGGCTCCAAGTAGGCCTCGGCCTACTATCTGATTTTCCCTGGGCTCCGACACCGCCAGTTGGTGCTCAGAAGTGCTGTACGCACAGACAAAACACTCGCTCATGTGTAAGTGGGGTTCGGAAACGTCAGCTGATCCCCTGCTGTGTGTGCGGCAAGCTCTCCTGCTGCCTACAACTTCTGACTACCTCTGATTTAATATGTTCTCTGATTTGCCCTTTGTCTCCACTCTGTTTTGAGTATTTCCTCCGGCCTACAACACCGCCTGTTTCTGCTCTCAAGTGCCGTCTGCACAATTAACACTTGTTCCTGTGTTACCTGGGTCCTGTAACATCTGCTCATCTCCAGAGGTGAGTCCGGCAAAGTCTCCTGCTTTGTCTACATTCCCACTCCTTGTAGTGGAAAAGTGGACTGAGCAGGAGACATTGCCTGACTCACCTCTAGGGAGAAGCTGCTGTTACAGAACCCCAGTAACACAGGAACAAGTGTTTGTTGTGCAGACGGCATTTCAGAGCAGCAACTGGCGTGGTTGGAAGCCAGAGGAAATACTCGAAACAGAGTGAAGCCAGAGGCCTAATTGGAGTACGTTGACAGTTAGTAGTAGTGTAGAAACAATCGAAAACTGCCACCAAGTAGGCCTCAGCCTACTACCTGATTTTCCCTTGGCTCCGACACCGCCAGTTGGTGCTCAGAAGTGCTGTACGCACAGACAAAACACTTGTTCATGTGTAAGTGAGGCTCGGTAACGTCTGCTGATCCCCTGCTGTGGGTATGAGAAAGTGTCCTGCTCCCTCCAAACTCAAAGTACCTCAGATTTACACCTGGCTCCAAGTAGGCCTCGGCCTACTACCTGATTTTCCCTGGGCTCCGACTCCGCCAGTTGGTGCTCAGAAGTGCTGCACGCACAGACAAAACACTCGCTTATGTGTAAGTGGGTTTCGGTAACGTCAGCTGATCCCCTGCTGTGTGGAGGGCAAACTGCTGCTGCCTCCAAATTGTAACTACTTCTGATTTAAACATTCTCTGATTTGGCCTCTGTCTCCACTCTGTCTCTAGTATTTCCCCTGACCTCCAACACACCAGTTCCTGCTCACAGTTGCCGTCAACGCATTCCACACTTGTTCCTGTGTTCCTGGTGTTCTGTTACGTGAGCAGATCCCCCAATGTGTGTCCGGCACTATCTCCTGCGCTGTCCACCTTCCCACTACAAGTGGTGGGAAGGTGGACAGAGCAGGACACAATGGCAGACACACAACAGGGGTTCTGTTGACATTACAGAACCCCAGCAACACAGGAACACGTGTGGTTGGGCAGATGGCTACTGTACGCATAAACTGGCGGTGTTGGTGGTCACGTGAAATCCTGGAAACAGAGTGGAGACAGATGCCTAATTGGAGCATGTTGACAGTCTGTTGCAGCCTACAAACAAGCTA
Source organism: Dendrobates tinctorius (assembly GCF_039654945.1). Classification (NCBI taxonomy): domain Eukaryota; kingdom Metazoa; phylum Chordata; class Amphibia; order Anura; family Dendrobatidae; genus Dendrobates; species Dendrobates tinctorius. Next base: position 14,787,797 of record NW_027361818.1, read on the forward strand.
AAACTGCCACCAAGTAGGCCTCGGCCTACACCATGATTGTCCCTGGGCTCCAACAACGCCAGATGGTGCTCGGAAGTGCTGTCCACACAGAAAAAAACACTTGTTCATGTGAATGTGGGGTTCGGTAACGTCTGCTGATCCCCTGCTGTGTGGAGGGCAAACTCTCCTGCTGCCTCAAAATTCAAACAACGTCTTATCTTAAACTGCCTCCAAGTAGGCCTCAGCCTACAAAATGACTATCCCTGGGCTCCAACATCGTCAATTGTTGCTCGGAAGTGCTGTCCACACAGAAAAAAACACTCGTTCATGTGAAAGTAGGGGTCAGTAAAGCCAGCTGATCCCCTGCTGTGTGGAGGGCAAACTGCTGCTGCCTTCAAATTGTAACTACTTCAGATTTAAACATTCTCCGATTTGGCCTCTGTCTCCACTCTGTCTCTAGTATTTCCCCTGACCTCCAACACTGCCAGTTCCTGCTCACAGTTGCCGTCCACGCATTACACACTTGTTCCTGTGTTCCTGGTGTTCTGTTTTGCCGTCCACGCATTACACACTTGTTCCTGTGTTCCTGGTGTTCTGTTACGTGAGCAGATCCCCCAATGTGTGTCTGGCACTGTCTCCTGCGCTGTCCACCTTCCCACTACAAGTGGTGGGAATGTGGACAGAGCAGAAGACAGTGGCAGACACACATCAGGGGATCTGCTGACATTACAGAACCCCAGTAACACAGGAACACGTGTGGATTGGGCAGACGGCTACGGTACGCATAAACTGGCGGTGTTGGTGGTCACGTGAAATCCTGGAAACAGAGTGGAGACAGATGCCTAATTGGAGCACGTTGACAGTCTGTTGTAGCCTACAAACAAGCTAAAACTGATACCAAGTAGGCCTCGGCCTACACCATGATTGTCCCTGGGCTCCAACAACGCCAGATGGTGCTCGGAAGTGCTGTCCACACAGAAAAAAACACTTGTTCATGTGAAAATGGGGATCGGTAACGTCAGCTGATCCCCTGCTGTGTGGAGGGCAAAGTGTCCTGCTCCCTCCAAAGTCAAAATACCTCCGATTTACACCTGGCTCCTTGTAGGCCTCGGCCTGCACCATGATTGTCCCTGGGCTCCAACAACGCCAGTTGGTGCTCGGAAGTACTGTCCACACAGAAAAAAACACTCGTTCATGTGAAAGTGGGGTTCGGTAACGTCAGCTGATCCCCTGCTGTGTGGAGGGCAAACTGCTGCCTGCCTCCAAATTGTAACTACTTCTGATTTAAACATTCTCTGATTTGGCCTCTGTCTCCAATCTGTCTCTAGTATTTCCCTTGATCTCCAACACCGCCAGTTCCTGCTCACAGTTGCCGTCCACGCATTCCACAATTGTTCCTGTGTTCCTGGTGTTCTGTAACGTGAGCTGATCCCCCAATGTGTGTCCGGCACTGTCTCCTGAGCTGTCCACCTTCCCACTGCAAGTGGTGGGAATGTGGACAAAGCAGGAGACATTGGCAGACACACATCAGGGGATCTGCTGACTTTACAGAACCCCAGTAACACAGGAACACGTGTGGATTGGGCAGACGGCTAATGTACGCATAAACTGGCGGTGTTGGTAGTCACGTGAATTCCTGGAAACAGAGTGGAGACAGATGCCTAATTGTAGCACGTTGACAGTCTGTTGTAGCCTACAAACAATCTAAAACTACCACCAAGTTGGTGCTCGGCAGTGTCTTTGGCACGGGTACTCCCTGTTGCCCAGCCTGGTTCCAGCACGCCAGCTGTTTCCGGGTAGTGTAAAGGTCACTATGCCACCAATCCGTTGTCCTGTCGTCTTGCGGCCGGGTTAGCCGACTCTACGGTGCCTGCAGTTTAGGTAACTTCTATGTGGGCTGCGGGAACTGGCACTGAAGGCTGGATTCATAGTGCCAATCGGACATGGACCCCCTGTAGGACTGTGGGTTTCGGTAACTGCGGCCGGCTTGCGGCCTGGCTACTTTGCTTTGGATGGGTACCTTCTGCTACCCACCCGGGTTCCAGCACTGTCAGCTGGTTCTCGCCAGAGCCTTTGGCCTAGGTGCCTCCATCTCGGTATCCAAAGGTCCAGCACCGTCAGCTGGTCCTTGGTAGTGCTTTCTAGCACAGGTACCTCCTGCCTAGTAACCGTGGTCCAACACCGTCAGCTGTTCCTCGGTAGTGCCATTGGCTCTTGTAGCTTTTGCTACCCATCTGGGTTCCAGCACCGTCAGCTGGTTCTCGTCAGTGTCTTTGGCACGGGTACTCCCTGTTGCCCAGCCTGTTTTCAGCACGCCTGCTGTTTCCGGGTAGTGTCAAGGTCACTATGCCACCAATCCGTTGTCCTGTCGTCTTGTGGCCGGGTTAGCCGACTCTATGGTGCCTGCAGTTTAGGTGACTCCTATGTGGGCTGTGGGAACTGGCACTGAAGGCTGGATCCGTAGTGCCAATCGGACATGGACCCCCTGTAAGACTGTGGGTTTCGGTAACTGCGGCCGGCTTGCGGCCTGGCTACTTTGCTTTGGATGGGTACCTTCTGCTACCCACCCGAGTTCCAGCACTGTCAGCTGGTTCTCGCCAAAGCCTTTGGCCTAGGTGCCTCCATCTCGGTATCCGAAGGTCCAGCACCGTCAGCTGGTCCTTGGTAGTGCTTTCTAGCACAGGTACCTCCTGCCTAGTAACCGTGGTCCAGCACTGTCAGCTGTTCCTCGGTAGTGCCATTGGCTATTGTAGCTTTTGCTACCCATCTGGGTTCCAGCACCGTCAGCTGGTTCTCGTCAGTGTCTTTGGCACGGGTACTCCCTGTTGCCCAGCCTGTTTTCAGCACGCCTGCTGTTTCCGGGTAGTGTCAAGGTCACTATGCCACCAATCTGTTGTCCTGTCATCTTGCGGCCGGGTTAGCCGACTCTACGGTGCCTGCAGTTTAGGTGACTCCTATGTGGGCTGCGGGAACTGGCACTGAAGGCTGGATCCGTAGTGCCAATCGGACATGGACCCCCAGTCGGACTGTGTGTTTCAGTGACTGCGGCCGGCTTGCGGCCTGGCTACTTTGCTTTGGATGGGTACCTTCTGCTACCCACCCGGGTTCCAGCACTGTCAGCTGGTTCTCGCCAGAGCCTTTGGCCTAGGTGCCTCCATGTCGGTATCCGAAGGTCCAGCACCGTCAGCTGGTCCTTGGTAGTGCTTTCTAGCACAGGTATCTCCTGCCTAGTAACCGTGGTCCAGCACCGTCAGCTATTCCTCGGTAGTGCCATTGGCTCTTGTAGCTTTTGCTACCCATCTGGGTTCCAGCACCTCCAGCTGGTTCTCGGCAGTGTCTTTGGCATGGGTACTCCCTGTTGCCCAGCCTGTTTTCAGCACGCCTGCTGTTTCCGGGTAGTGTCAAGGTCACTATGCCACCAATCCGTTGTCCTGTCGTCTTGCGGCCAGGTTAGCCGACTCTACGGTGCCTGCAATTTAGGTGACTCCTATGTGGGCTGTGGGAACTGGCACTGAAGGCTGGATCCGTAGTGCCAATCAGACATGGACCTCCTGCAGGACTGTGGGTTTCGGTAACTGCGGCCGGCTTGCGGCCTGGCTACTTTGCTTTGGATGGGTACCTTCTGCTACCCACCCGGGTTCTAGCACTGTCAGCTGGTTCTCGCCAGAGCCTTTGGCCTAGGTGCCTCCATCTCGGTATCCGAGGTCCAGCACTGTCAGCTGGTCCTTGGTAGTGCTTTTTAGCACAGGTACCCTCTGCTTAGTAACCGTGGTCCAGCACCGTCAGTTGGTCCTCGGTAGTGCCATTGGCTCTTGTTCCTTCTGCTACCCATCTGGGTTCCAGCACTGTCAGCTGGTTCTCGCCAGAGCCTTTGGCCTAGGTGCCTCCATCTCGGTATCCGAGGTCCAGCACCGTCAGCTGGTCCTTGGTAGTGCTTTTTAGCACAGGTACCTTCTGCTTAGTAACCGTGGTCCAGCACCGTCAGTTGGTCCTTGGTAGTGCTTTTTAGCACAGGTACCTTCTGCTTAGTAACCGTGGTCCAGCACCGTCAGTTGGTCCTCGGTAGTGCCATTGGCTCTTGTTCTTCTGCTACCCATCCAGGTTCCAGCACTGTCAGCTGGTTCTTGCCAGAGCCTTTGGCCTAGGTGCCTCCATCTCGGTATCCGAGGTCCACCACCGTCAGCTGGTCCTTGGTAGTGCTTTTTAGCACAGGTACCTTCTGCTTAGTAACCGTGGTCCAGCACCGTCAGTTGGTCCTCGGTAGTGCCATTGGCTCTTGTTCTTCTGCTACCCATCCGAGTTCCAGCACTGTCAGCTGGTTCTCGCCAGAGCCTTTGGCCTAGGTGCCTCCATCTCGGTATCCGAGGTCCAGCACCGTCAGCTGGTCCTTGGTAGTGGTTTCTAGCACAGGCACCTCCTACATAGTTACCGGGGTCCAGCACCGTCAGCTGTTCCTCAGTAGTGCCATTGGCTATTGTTCCTTCTGCTGCCACTAGGGGTACCAGTACTGTCAGCTGGTTCTCTCCAGTTTCTCAGCCTTCTTGTACCTTCTGCTACTTTTCCAAGATCAAGCTTTTTGAAATTGTCTTTGGTAATCCTTATTGATCTCCATGACGACGACCCTGAAGACCACACCAAAGAAGTCCAGAAATATGACCCTAAATAATATTACCAAGAGGACAAAGAACATGAAGACAACCACCAAGATACAGAACAAAAGACAGAAGAACAAGAAGCAGAAGAAGCAAAAGCAGAAGAACAGAAAGCAGAAGAACATTAAGCATAAGACTAAAAATCAGCATAGAAGAAATCAAAATTATAAGCAGAAGAAGACTAAGCAGTAAATGGGGGTGAGTCCATTCCTCCTCATGGTGCCCCTGGAAAATGCCTGCTGCTGCAGGCCAAACTGAACGCGGACAAATCCTGTTGTAAATCTTTTGTGACAGGCAGAACGTAAGGTGTAATCTTATAACCTTTTATAGATAAGTACTACAGCCTGTCACCATAAGAAAATGAAGAAAAAGAATAGGAAGAAGATGAAGAAATAGCATATGAAAATTAATAATAGCTGAATAAGAAGAATATGAAGAATGGAAAAAAAAAATTAATTGGAAGAAGGTGACGAAGAAGAAGATGAATAAGGTGAAGAAAAAGTTGATGAAAAAAAATGCTACTGCTGCGGATCATGAAGGAGAAAGTGTGGGAGAAGTACCAAAGAAGGTGAAGAGCATGGAAGTTGTGAAACATACATATCTGACTAAATATAAAAAAGTTAACATAGTCAATATCTTTTTAACTCCGAACGTCTTGAAAAAAGAAATTGGAATTAATGCTATGCCATGTGATTTGAATAAACCACTATGCCTTTAATGTCTCCTCCACCTCCCACAATACATTCTACATGATTCTTATTTGTTTTCAATTATGTAGAATTAGCCAACAAGGAAATAAAGGGCTTTTTTAAATTCCAATACCGGAAGTCCCATTGACTTGAATGGGACTTCCGGCATCGGAATCGGCGATACCCGATATTTTTGGGTATCGAACGGTATCGCTCAACACTAGTCATATGCTGTCCATTTCCTTGTGATCCTCCTTGAGATGGTTTTACTCCTTCATTGGACTCCAGCTGTGTGTAATTAAACTGATGCGACTTGATTTGGAAAGGCGCACACCTGTCTATATAAGACCTCACAGCTCAAAGTCCATATCAAACCAAATACGAATCATGAGGTCAAAGGAACTGTCCAAGGAGCTCAGAGACAGAATTGTGGTGAGGTGGCAGTTCTGGATTGGCCCGCAGGCGATGTCTCGGCCGAATAGGCATGAGTGTTTTTGTGGTGGCGCCTAGCATATGAAAGGCTTTCAGTAGCGCATGCGGGGGTGCTAGTGTCATTTATGTGTGGGTAGTTACTCTACAACTTTGTCTGCACATTGGTATGTGTTTGTCTATGCTCAGAGTCTGTACATGTTGGCAGGCATGTAGTACACTTATGCGGTTTCGTATCCATGGCTCAACACTTGAGTCTCTTGTCCGTGACATGCTTAGGGTGCCGATAAGGCACAGGTTCAGAAGCTTCAGGACTGGCATAACTAGCCGCTTGGCTTAGGATCTGTTTCATTCTTGTGTGTGGTTAGCACAGTTCAGTTACAGAGCAAGCTCAGCCTATCTGCTGTACTTCTCTATGAAGGCAACAGGGTAATGTACCTGGCGCCATAAGAGCTCTTTCTCTTGGCTCTGCATCTGCTTCATTCATGTGTGCGGTTAGCACAGTTTAGTTGCAGAGCAAACTCAAACCACATGCTAACCTCCCTATGATGCTAACAAGGTAGAGTGTTTAGCATACTTAGTGCTGTAGCTCTCAGTGAAGTAACTGAGCTTGGTACTCAGTGTTCCAATCACACTGTGTGATGTTAACACAGTGTGTTTAAGGTGAACACTCTCTGTTTTTTTCTGTCATTGTTCTCACCAGCAGCAAGTAAAATCTCTGCACTGTAGACCCTGGGTTGCGGTTACACTTTATTTTATATTTTGTGCAATCTTCCATCCTTAACAAAGTGTGGAGAAAACCAGGCACTGCTCATCACCTGCCCAACACAATCCTAACAGTGAAACATGGTGGTAGCACCATCATGCTAGGGGGATGTTTTTCAGCTGCAGGGACAGGATGACTGGTTTCAATTGAAGGAAACATGAATGTGTCCAATTACAGAGATATCCTGGATGAAAACCTCTTCCAGAGTGCTTTGGACCTCAGATTGGCCAAAGGTTCACCTTCCAACAAGACAATGACCCTAAGCACACAGCTAAAATAATAAAGGAATGGCTCAAGAATAACTCTATAACTCTATGACCATTCTTGACTGTCCCAGCCAGAGCCCTGACCTAAACCCAATTGAACATCTCTGGAGAGACCTGAAAATGGCTGTCCACCAACATTCACCATCCAACCTGACGGAACTGGAGAGGATCTGCAAGGAAGAGTGGCAGAGGATCCCCAAATCCAGGGGTGAAAAATTGTTGCAACAACTTCAAGAAGACTCATGTCTGTATTAGCTCCAAAGGTGCTTCTACTCAATACTGAGCAAAAATTCTGAACACTTATGACCATGTGATATTTCAGTTTTTCTTGTTTAATAAATTTGTAAAAATTTCTACATTTCTGTTTTTTCAGTCAAGATGGGGTGCAGAGTGTACAGTCATGAAAAAAAATGAACTTTTTTTGATTTACTAAATGGCTGCAATGAAACAAAGAGTGAAACATTTAAAGGGGTCTCAATACTTTCCGTACCCACTGTATATTGTTTTTTTAACAACTTAAAATTTGCATTACAAAATGCAGCAAAAATGTAACATGTCAACATTGCCTTAGGCTAGTTTCACACTTGCTTTTTTTTGCAGCGCGTTTTTCCCGCAAAAAAACGCATTGAAAAAACGCATACATAAGCATACAACTGCTGCGTTTTTTTCAAGCATTTTTATAAGCATGCATGAAAAAAACGCAGCGTTTTTATGCGTTTGTATGCGTTTTTAGTGCGTTTTTACCGCGTTTGCGTTTTTTTCCAACATTTTTAGGTGGCCCCTCACACTACCCAAACCATGACTTTACTAACCCTAACCCTGACCCTAACCCTAACCCTAACCCTGACCCTAACCCTAACCCTAACCCTGACCCTAACCCTTAACCAAATCATACTTAACCCTAACCCTAACCCTAACCCTGACCCTAACCCTAACCCTAACCCTGACCCTAACCCTAACCCTAACCCTGACCCTAACCCTAACCCTAACCCTAACCCTGACCCTAACCCTAACCCTAACCCTGACCCTAACCCTTAACAAAACCATACTTAACCCTAACCCTGACCCTAACCCTAACCCTAACCCTAACCCTGACCCTAACCCTTAACCAAACCATACTTAACCCTAATCCTGACCCTAACCCTGACCCTAACCCTAACCCTAACCCTAACCCTGACCCTAACCCTTAACAAAACCATACTTAACCCTAATCCTGACCCTAACCCTGACCCTAATCCTTAACAAAACCATACTTAACCCTAACCCTGACCCTAACCCTAACCCTGACCCTAACCCTAACCCTAACCCTGACCCTAACCCTAACCCTAACCCTAACCCTGACCCTAACCCTTAACAAAACCATACTTAACCCTAATCCTGACCCTAACCCTGACCCTAACCCTTAACAAAACCATACTTAACCCTAACCCTGACCATAACCCTAACCCTGACCCCAACCCTAACCCTAACCCTGACCCTAACCCTAACCCTAACCCTAACCCTGACCCTAACCCTTAACAAAACCATACTTAACCCTAATCCTGACCCTAACCCTGACCCTAAAACTAACCCTAACCCTAACCCTGACCCTAACCCTTAACAAAACCATACTTAACCCTAATCCTGACCCTAACCCTGACCCTAATCCTTAACAAAACCATACTTAACCCTAACCCTGACCCTAACCCTAACCCTGACCCTAACCCTAACCCTAACCCTGACCCTAACCCTTAACAAAACCATACTTAACCCTAATCCTGACCCTAACCCTGACCCTAACCCTTAACAAAACCATACTTAACCCTAACCCTGACCCTAACCCTAACCCTGACCCCAACCCTAACCCTAACCCTGACCCTAACCCTAACCCTAACCCTAACCCTGACCCTAACCCTTAACAAAACCATACTTGACCCTAACCCTGACCCTAACCCTAACCCTAACCCTGACCCTAACCCTTAACAAAACCATACTTAACCCTAATCCTGACCCTAACCCTGACCCTAATCCTTAACAAAACCATACTTAACCCTAATCCTGACCCTAACCCTAACCCTGACCCTAACCCTAACCCTGACCCTAACCCTAACCCTAACCCTAACCCTGACCCTAACCCTTAACAAAACCATACTTAACCCTAATCCTGACCCTAACCCTGACCCTAACCCTTAACAAAACCATACTTAACCCTAACCCTGACCCTAACCCTAACCCTGACCCCAACCCTAACCCTAACCCTGACCCTAACCCTAACCCTAACCCTGACCCTAACCCTTAACAAAACCATACTTAACCCTAATCCTGACCCTAACCCTGACCCTAACCCTTAACCAAACCATACTTAAACCTAACCCTGACCCAAACCCCAACCCTAACCCTGACCCTGACCATAACCCTAACCCTAAACCCCCTTAACTAACCCTAACTCTAACCCAAACCCCTAAATTCCATGGTTAAAAAAAAAAACCGCATATGCAAAAAAACGCATACATGAGCATGCCAGTGCGCACATATGCGCATCCATAGGCTATAATGGCCATTTTTAGCGCAAAACGTGCGCATATGTGCGCATGTGCTTTTTTGCAGGGCCAAAAAATGCAACATGCTGCGTCTGGAAAATACCAACGCACACCCCAAAAAAACGCAGCGCATGAAAATCGCATACATGCGCTTACCAGCGCGCAGGTATGCGCACCCATGTTAAATATAGGGGAAAAAACGCATGCGCAGGTATGCGTTTTTTTCCAGCGCTAAAAAATGCAAATGTGAAACCAGCCTTATATAGTTTTTTTAAGCTTTGTCACTTTTACACACCATAAACAATATTTTAAAAAGATTGATTGGTTTTGCTTCTCAATATTCAGAGAGCTTTACCTTTTTTATTTTAATGCTGAATGATTGGAGCTTGTTTTTACAGGACAATTTGACTTTTTGATCTATACCTTTTTTTGTCAGTATGATGAAAAAACTACATTTTTGGCGTGATGTTTATTATTTTTTTTCTGTGTTCATATTATGGAAATAACATGACTATTTTATAGATCTGGTCATTCCGGACACAGATAAAACAATTACTGTATATACTCATGTATAAGCCAAGTTTTTCAGGACATTTTTTTGTGCTGAAAATGCCCTCCCCCTTGGCATATACACCAGTCATAAGTCATTGTCCAGAAAACCGGCGGAGAGGGGAGCCACGGAGCAGCTTCAGGAGCCGGTGGCTGCAGTTGAATATTCATTTCTCTTTTAGCAGTGCCAGCTGCAGCCGCCGGATTCCAGAAGACATCATATTCACCCTCCTTGTGCCGTTGCTGAATCTCCTTTTTTCCCGATGCCGGCAGCTCTTCCTGTGCAGAAGATCATGTGGCACCGCTCAATAAGGTAAAGAATATGCACGCGTCTCCACTCCCATATATGGGGAGCGCATATTCATTACCTTAATCAGCGGTGCCACGTGATCGCTCAGCACAGGAAGCACTGCTTGAAGCCGGAACAAGATGCTGCACCTGCGATGGCACGCTGGAGGAGGGTGAGTTGGACTTTTTTTTATTTTGAAGCCTGCTTGCCAGTAAAGGAGTGGGTGAGCCATGCATACAATGATGGGACTGAGGGAGACCATGCATACATCGACTGAATCGAGGGGGAAATGCATACAGCGATGGGATCAGGGGAGCCATGCATACAACGAAGGACCGGGGGAGCCATGGATACAACTATGGGATGGGGGAGCCACGCACGCCAGGACAGTGACTGGGGAAGCTTTGCATACCAGGACAGGGATGAGGGAATAATGCATACCCGGCTTATACTTGAGTCAATAAGCTTACCGAGTTTTCTGTGGCAAAAAAAATTAGGTGCCTCGGCTTATACTTGGGTTGGCTTATACTCGAGTATATACGGTATGTGCATGTTACTTAGGTTATTTTTGTTTTAACACAAAGGTTATGTTTTTAGCAGCTAAACAGGTTTTTGTTACTCGTTTGCTATTTTGTGGGGTTTTTTTTACAAATTTGTAACTTTTTTAACTTTTCACTTAGTCATCCTGTATAACATGAAAATATTTCACTTTGATCATTGGTTTCATGCATTGCAGCACTTGTGGACTATGATTCCTGAGAAAAGTTATTTCTCACAAACACTTCATGTTCGGAAAACATTCCACAATCTCAAATTCGGCAGGACTGTAGCACATTTGGATTTGTGTTCACTTCCTGAGCATTGTTAGTCGGCAAAATCCGCGCACAGTTTGATTAATCATCTAGTTTATACTAAGGCTTTAGTTATGACTTTGGCAAGAACAGTGGAGCTGTAAAATGAGCGGAGGGGACAGTGGGGTGCTAGGTGTTTGGTTCATGTCTCTGCACAAGAGGAATCCCGAGCTTCACTGTCTGCGGTCTCCGAATAACTCCTGACTACAGAAGAGGCTGCTCAGCAAAGACGTCGATCCCGGCGTATTACCCAAGCTAGTGCTGTCAGTCTGGTTGCTGCTGCCATCCCGGGGTCAGCAATAACATCCTGTACTAACCAGCAGCGAGCAGCTCCTGGGACTAAGTCCTTCTTTCGAGCTACTGAGCATGCCCGTTGGTCTTCCTCTCACTGGAGGTCTGGGGTCACATGCTCAGGTCCTGTTGTTTCCCCGATTGGTCCACAAGGAAGGTCCCGGAAGGTCGCTGCTATAAAAGGTTTGCATGGCCGCTCGGCCATGCGCTAGTATAGACTCTATTTGTTATTTGTGTGTGTGATGATGGATGTTTGAGACTGGTGACTGACTCATTATGACTCCCTCCCTCTGGTTGTGCTTGTTCGTAGGATTTAAGGTTTAGAGTCAGCGCCTACTAGTGGCATGGTCTTGCTCCACTGAAGCTATCTAGTCACAGCACCTCACTTAGCGCTATATGGTGCCGTTCTGTTCAAGGCATCTCTGTACCATGCTAAGTAACTGCATACGCCAGTGCAGCGCCGTACGGAAGTCAGCGCTTTCCTTCCCTCGTCTGGGTGGTTAGTGGCGTCCGCCAGAGTGGTGCACTGCGCACTTGGTGCAACTATATTTCTGTTACCCTTTTGCTGGCACCGCAGCTGCGGTGCCGAGCGCTAGTGGTCTAGAGGGTCTCTAACCCTTTGCCTCTGGAGCAGAGTCCTGTGACTGTTTTACTAGCGCTCACCCGGCCGAACCCTGTGAGGTTAACAGGCTTCGGTATTTATCCTCAGCGGCAAGGCAGTTCTGTGAAGCAACAGAACTTGCTCCTGTACAAACCGGGAGACACTAACCCACATGTGTTCCTCTATTATTTTGCCAAGTAGCCTCCACCATTACTGAGCAGTAGGAAACAAGTCTGCACAGTGGACACCAGGCTGCGAACGCACCTCGTTATCTTCCATTATTACTTGGTGCGTTCCGCTAGCCCTAACAGGGGGCGTGCTTGATGAGGTCAGAGGAGCTAATTTTTTTTTCCAATAACTTAATGTGTGTACATTCCAGCAGCCAATCAGGGCACAGAACCCATCCAAAACTTCATTACCCAGGGTATTCTGTGATTGGCTGCCAAAGTCACCTGACCCTGACCAAATAAAAAGTGGACATCTTTTTTGTTTGCTGCATTTTATCAGTGTCACAGTGCGGAGAAGGCACTCCTGCTAATGCTGCTGCTGAACGGAACTTGTCAGTTAGCTAGATGGGATCCTGTCCTGTGGGAAATCAATATTCCGGCATCTGACTAGATTGTGCTAAAATTCTGTAGCAGTCACAGGAAGCCCCTTTTGCTAACCAAAATAGTTTGGACAAAACCTGTGTTACAATGGCAAATCAGAAGGCCAAATTTCCTCTTAAAAATTGTTTGGCCTAATACTGAAGTGCAGCCAAGAGGCCCAATTTCTTAATGCAAATCATTTGTGATAAAACTGTGTTGCAGTGAGAAATCAGATGGCCACATCTCCAATTAGAAATCATTAGGCCAGATGTCGGGGTTCAGTCACAAGGCACAATTTGTTTATCCCATTATTTTGTGAAAAAGCTATGTTGAAGTAAGAAATCTTCTCTTAAAATCATTAGGCATAGCAGGCACACTATCTAAGAAAATGAATAGTGATTGTTCATTTAGTGACAAATGACTGAGAGGCGTGGGCCTAAATTTGTGAAACAGCACAGCACGTGGTGGAAGGGGGAATAGGCTTGGTGTCCGACGTGTACTGGGATTAGGTGTTAGGCTACTTTCACATTTCCGGATTTTAAATCCGGCGGGCTGCGGCGAAAAGTTGTCAAACCTGATCCGGTAGGAGCCGCAGCCCGCCGGATCATCTGTTTTTGCCGGATACGGTGCAGGAGAGGGAGAGGGAAAGAGAGTCTTTGCGCATGCGCTCTGCAAAAATGCGGTCAGGCGCTGTCCAAAAATGCTGCATGGAACATTTTTTGCAGACGCCGGACAGGCATTTTTTGCCGTTTCCGGCTAAAGCCTGACACGCCGCATGGCCATCAGGCGCAATGCGGCAATAATGTAAGTCTATGGGAAAAAAGCCGGATCCGGTGGCAGCAGGCGCCGGATGCGGTTTTTCCATTTTTCGCCGCATCGTGCCTGATGCTTCAAAACGGAAATGTGAAAGTAGCCTTAATGTTAATGAAAGCCCTACTGAACAAACACTGTCTCATTCTGTCGAAAGACGACTGATAGCATCTGTTACTGGACGGGCTACTCAACTTTGGCAGCCGCACAGCGGTACGTCTAGTAGAAAGAGCTTGATCTCCAATGAATGGCCTCATCTGCATCAATTGCCCTTTCCTCCTCTTCTGCCACCGTACCATGACACACAGCACAATCCTCAGAGGTGGCACCCTAGTCACCCTTGTTTCTCCCCATATCACAAATTTCCAATCGCCCAACTGACTGTGGGGAACCTCAGATGGGCCATTCTGTAGAGCTGTTCAGACATTCTCAGAAACCAGAGGCACACATCGACTGTACTATGGTGTCAGGGCAGGAAGAGGAGGAGGGTGACTTTCAGAATGAGTAGGGTGAAAATAGAGAGAATGACAATGAGGTTGTAGATTCCAATTAGTGTGAACCCAAAGGAACGCAACTGAGTAGCTCAGCAGAGGAGGGGGAGACGATGCGGTTACATTGTGGCTTCACACACAGATACAAAGTAATGCAACCACAACAAGCACTGGATCCTCGGACACAACTCTGGCTGTTCCCAGCAAAGAGCAAACAGATGAACGGCATACTAGGGCACACAAATCACCACATTACCAGACGGAGCTCTTTATCTGAAGTATTGCGGTATATATTTCAGTAAAAAACGGAGGTGCTTGCATGAAAAAACATGAATATTTCAATGTGAAGCGAAAAAGAAGAAATATGCAGCACTCACCGATATAGCTGAAAAACTGTGCGTCTTTATTTCACATATATTCCATCAATAGATGTGTGGACATGCAGGACGTTAGAGGAATGCTAGGGGAGGGAGGTGCCGGACAACTGCCGTTTCGCGATTACTCGCTTCTACGGGTCCAGGAGAAGCGAGTAATCGCAAAATGGCCGTTGTCCGGCACCTCCCTCCCCTAGCATTCCTCTAACGTCCTGCATGTCCACACATCTATTGATGGAATTTACGTGAAATAAAGACGCACAGTTTTTCAGCTATATCGGTGAGTGCTGCATATTTCTTCTTTTTCGCTTCACAACTCTGGCTGTGGCTAGCACAAGACGCGAGTGTGCAGTTCACATGTCCAGTAATGGATGCCTACCTAGCCTGGGCGTTTTTTTGAAACTGCAAAGGATTTCCCAATTCACATTATCTACCAAATATGCAAAAAATAGTCAGTAGAGGCAAAAAATGCAATACTTTGACAACTACATGCATGAACCAACGCATGTAAAATTAGCATGCCTTAGTGTGGAAATTTCACTGTGCTAAAATGCAGACAAGCTGGCCTTGCCAACTATCGACCATGCTATCAAACCCATATGCTGCTTCTGTTGATAAACGTGATACAGCCCGCTATATCCAACCTTTTCATTTAATGGCGTTGAAATTCTTCTGTGTACAGAGCTGTTGCACATTAAAATGAATTATTTTTATTTACTGCTGAGTTGGCTGTAGTGGGAGATTTGCCGGTCCCTATTACACTATTTCTACTGTGGTGAAATTGATGTCCCTATGTTGGTGTCTGCCAATACATTTTTGGAAATGTGTACGCTCCTGGTTGAGTCTCCTTCATGTGTGTTGCTCCGAGACAGGCAGTCCTCCACTCTCATTGAGTCAATTACCCATGTTACTATTTTTACATTTTTCTGACAGTAGTAATCTATGAACCTGAAATATGTGCCATATAAGTATGGGTGAGCATCCATTTAAAATTTATTTTTCAAATTTTTATCATGTATATAGCGCTAATAATTCAGCAATCGCTTTACAGACATTTACAGACATTACTGCACTGTCACCATTGGGACTCACATACTCTCTGTATGTCTGGGTGTGGGTGAGTGTGAGTGGAAAATAAGTTCTGGGAGGAAACCATTGCAAGCATGGTTAGAACATACAAACTCTTTGCAGATGCTGTCCTTAGTGAGTTTGGAGCACAGGACTCTAGCGCTGCGAGGCTGCTAATGTTTTTTGCTTTGACGACTCAACGTTTCTGTGGTAGGAAGCCTATCACTGTGATGCAAACTGTGTGCGTCACTGCTATTTTGGGGAAAAACACTTCCAAGATTGTCCTCAATCATATTTTAATACTGCAGAATTAGCGTGTCCCTTTTCAGGGGGAGGCAACTAGCAAAATGTACTTTTGTATCACGGATAGGACACACTGGCCCAGAAGTCAGCACTATTTTGAATCATAACAATATGGGTAACAATCATGTTACACATAGTACTGCAAGAAGTTGCACATGTGTCAATCTCTTTCATGAAGTCCAACTCCACAGTGTGTTGGTAGCAAGATAACACTGAAGCTTTCTTCCTCCATCCCCTTGTGGCAACCATGAAGAAGAGAGAGGGAATCATTATCCTCTTCATCTCCTACTGGTGCGCGTCCATTAACTCTTCCGTCTCGTCCTTTTCATGATCCTTCGCCATTTATTCCTCCTCCATTTGTTCATCCCATGGCAATTGCCTGTGAGATGACAGGCCTGAACTTAGAGCTATTGTTAATGCTAAAGGCATCCTCTTCTGCTTCCTCGTCTACCCCCAGGACCACCACCACTTCCTCACCCAGACTATTTAAAGTATGGTCCAGCATTTAGATGACAGTAATAGTGATGCTGATGATGGCATCATCACATCTAACCATCTTAGCAGCAATTTTGAAAACATGTAGTAGCGTGCAAAGGTCCTTCATCTGTTTTATATGAACTGCTGACAGATAAATCTATGCGTAATGTGTTTGTGATCTATAAATAAAGTTTATTATTATTAGTAGATTGAAGATGGTCAAATTCAAACTGTTAAAGTGCCATGGGTAGGAGTGAAAAATCTTTTATGTGAGCACAACTGCACAAATGAGGGTTTGCAGCAGTGCCGACACAGGGTGGAGTAGGATGAACATGAATAGCTGCTGGACTGTGAGATACATGCAGGTGGGGATGTTATGGTGGACTGAGAAAAATGGGGTGTGCTTGGTATGCAAGATCAGTCAAAAATGGCAGGCATGTCCAATTCCGTATCAGCTGACAAGCTATCAATCACTCCAACAGTAGGGGTAATCAAGTAGAGGTTCTTCGGTCGGGACTTGTGTGACAACACTTGCCATGGTGAGGGAGGAGGAAGAATCAGAAGATGCATTTGATGGGTTTGACTGTGGTTGGTGAGATGTGCTAGTCTGCATTTTAGCACAATGATATTCCCAGATTAACGCATGTTGATCACGCATGTGCCATGTCATGTATGTAGCACAAAAATGACTAAAATGATTTCATTTTTCTATTCTACTAGGTTGTTTTTAAAAAAGTTGACAGATAACATGAGTTTTTAGATTTTTGCCAATCTGAAAAAAGACCTAAAAGACCCAAGCTAGGCAACTGCGGAACCGCAAACGCTGCTATCCACTGCCAGGGTTTGGCCTTAGGATGCATTGGTTGTCGTGTTTGCATAACTCTGTGTCTACTTAACCTCCTCAACTTCCTAATATTCCTCCTCTGTTGAGCTACTCAGCTGCATGCCTCTGGGTTTACACCAAGTCTAATCTACTACCTTATCATCCTCTCTGTTTCCCCACTCCTCGCTCTGAGAGTCACCCTCCTCATCATCCTACCTTGCGAGCACAGTACAGTCTGTTGGGGTCACAAATATCTGAGTCTCGTCACACATGGATAACTTTCACCCAATGGGCTTAACATCTTTTGAAGAGGGTATGGTTTATGCTCTGACAAAACTTCATCGGGCTTTAGATGTAAGTCAGAAACGTTTGGCCATCAGCGCAGATGATTTCCTCCTCTTGACTCTGTAAATCTTTAGAGCACACTTTCTATGCCCATGGCATACAATGTGTGAAAAAATCTGCAGACTCAGTCATCTGTGGTTCCCAACAGTCAGTTGAGCGCTTGGAGTTTTGTAGTGTCGGGGAAAAACGGTTAATTGGGGTGCCACCACTGAGGACTTTACTGTGTGATGCTAAGGTGGAGGAAGTGAAGAAGAGGCTACTTGATGCAGAACTTGCCATCTACTTGAGCACATGTTCTCTCTGGTCCTCATCTACAAAGCGTACCATTGTATGGCTGCTAAAAAAATGGGAGCGGAGTTGCCCGTCCGGTAACAGAAGTTGTAAAAATGCGCAAATTCTGACTGCATCAAAACTGACTGACTTATCATCCCTCATATCATACCTGTCTCACAACCCTAAATAGTTTTCAGTACTTTAAATTATTTCCTGTGTCCACCAGTTCCCCCTCCCTCTCCTCTCATCTCAACTGAATGCTTTGCTTCACCACCTGTGAGCTTGACACAATATAGTCCCACCTCATTTCAAACATTACCACAGTCTTCATAACAAGCATAACCCACCTCTTCAACCTGACACTAATAACTGGTGTCTTCCATCCTGATTTAAACATACCATGATCACACAAATCTTTAAAAAGCCCAGCCTTGACCCATCCTGTGTCTATCTATTGCCCCATATCATTTCTCCCTTATGCCACCAAACTACTGGAACAATATGTTCATTTTGAACTGTCCTCCCACCTCTCCTCTTGCTCCCGCTTTGACTTCGTATAATCTGACTTCAGACTGCACCATTCCACTGAAATTGCCCTGACTAAAGTCACCAACAACCTACTAACCCCCAAATGAAGTTAGTCCACCTCCTTCTCCTGGACCTGGCATCTGTATTTGACAAAGTGGACCATTCCCTCTTCCTACAGACTTTATGATCGGTTAACATTACAGACTTGGCCCTTTTTTGGATCTCCTCATACCTAAATGACAGGACATTCAATGTTGCCTGTTATGAATGAGTCACCGTAGGAGGCAAAAGCAGAAATACAAGCTAAGTCCAGAAAACCAGAGAAGTTGGCAACTATCAGATTGCAGACCCCTGAACCTATCAACACAACTAGCAGTAGCCGTGGGGGGTTCCTACGATGCCCTAGACCCCTCGATCACAGCCGGAGAATTAAATAGGCCTAAAGAAAGAAAGGGGAAATCTAAACTGCCCCAGAGCAGACCCCAAAGCAATAGGCAGCCCCCAACGTATAATGACGGTGAAGCAAGATGAAAACACTAACACAGACAGAAAGATAGACTGAGCAAAGACGGGGCCCAAAACTACCTAGATAGGAAAGGACAGGAAGGCTGCTGTCTGCAATCTGCCAAAACCCTATCAAAGACATAAGCCAACAAGCTGATATGAAAAAGGCCCTGAAGCAGCTAGGCTTCAAAAACTAAATCAGCACTCAGGTATTTTCAGAAGACAGAGCTAAAGGAATTCAGCACACCCCAGCAGGGAATGGCAGAAATCCAGAAAAACAAAGCAAAACAAAGTCAAAGCACAAATGCAAAAGGTCGAGCAGCAAACATAGCTTTAGAGGAGCAGGAATTCAAACTGGTCTCCAAGGATCCCACAGAGAAATCACCCGCAGGGCAGAAGGGCATCGGCAGCCTTATATTTAGTCAGTAACTCCACTCAGCCAGTCATCATCATCAGCCTCAGGTGTTTGATAATCAGGCTCACTACCTTTCTTTATCAGAAGAGGGAGTTCCTCGGGCCTCAGTAATGAAGGGGAAAATAAACTCACAACAGTACCTCCCCCTTGAGGAGGGGTCACCGAACCCTCAACTACGCCACCAGGGTGATCAGGGTGAGCCCGATGAAAGGCACGCACCAATCTTTTGGCATGAATATCAGAGGCAGGGACCCAGGAATTATCCTCCTGACCATAACCCTTCCACTTAACCAAATACTGGAGTTTCCGTCTAGCCAGACGGGAATCCAGTACTTTCTCTACCTCATATTCCATGTTACTTTCAACCAATACAGGGTCTGGAGGTGCCACCCCCGGAACAACAGGTTCAACAAACCTCTTCAACAAAGATTTATGGAACACATTATGGATTTTAAATGTGACAGGAAGAGCCAAATGAAAAGAGACCGGATTAATAATCTCCACAATCTTGTAAGGTCCAATAAATCTAGGCTTAAACTTAGGAGAAGCCACCTTCATAGCAATATTTTTTGATGATAACCACACCATATCACCAACCTTAAACTGGGGACCAATGGTCCTATGTCGGTTGGAAAACCGCTGGGCCTTTTCCTGGGAGAGAGATAACTTATCCATCACTTGGTCCCAGATCTGGTGCATTCTCTCCACCACAGTGTCAACACCTGGGCAGGCAGAGGGCTCCACCTGCCCTGAAGAAAATCGAGGATGAAACCCAAAGTTACAAAAAAAAGGTGACATCAAAGTGGCAGAACTAGCTCTATTATTTAAAGCAAATTCGGCCAAGGGCAAAAATGAAACCCAATCATCCTGATCAGCAGAAATAAAACATCTCAAATATGACTCCAAGGTCTGGTTTGTTCTCTCTGTCTGCCCATTGGTCTGAGGGTGAAAAGCAGAGGAGAAGGACAAATGAATTCCCAGCCTGGAACAGAAAGTTCTCCAAAATCTAGACACAAACTGGACTCCTCTGTCAGACACAATGTTCTCAGGAATCCCGTGCAAACGAACCACCTGTTGTAAAAACAGGGGCACCAACTCAGAGGAAGACGGCAACTTAGGGAGTGGTACAAGATGAACCATCTTAGAGAACCTATCACAAATCACCCAAATAACAGTCATCCTTTGAGAGACAGGCATATCAGAGATGAAATCCATTGAAATATGGGTCCATGGCCTCTTGGGGACAGGCAAAGGCATCAACAACCCACTAGAGCGAGAACACGATTTAGACCGGGAGCATGTCCCACAGGACTGCACAAAATTCCTGACATCACGAGACAAGGATGGACACCAAAAAAACCGACTCACCAGATCTCTAGTACCAAAAATACCTGGATGACCAGCCAAAGCAGAGCAATGAACTTCAGACATCACTCTCTTCTTCCACTGGTCAGGAACATACAACTTTCCACTGGGACAACGCTCAGGTTTGTCCTCCTGGAACTCTTCCAGAGCACGTCTCAAATCGGGCGAGATGGCAGAAAGAACTACCCCTTCGCCTAAGATGGTAGCAGGCTTGGTCACCACAGGAGAATCAGCAAAGGAGCTCCTAGAGAGGGCGTCTGCCTTGACATTCTTCGTTCCAGGAAGAAAAGTGACCACAAAATCAAAACGTGTAAAAAACAAGGCCCACCTAGCCTGTCTAGGGTTCAAGCGCTTAGCCGACTCTAGGTAAATCAATTTCTTGTGGTCAGTGAGGACCACGACTTGATGCTTAGCTCCCTCCAACCCATGTCTCCACTCCTCAAATGCCCATTTCATGGCCAACAGTTCCCTATTCCCCACATCATAGTTACGTTCAGATGGAGAGAACTTTCGGGAAAAGAAAGCACAGGGATTCATTTTAGATGTTACAGGATCCTTTTGGGACAAAACAGCTCCTGCACCAATCTCAGAAGCATCCACCTCTACCTGGAATGGAAGTGAGACATCAGGTTGCCGCAAAACCGGGGTGGAGGTGAATCTTCGCTTCAGCTCCTGAAAGGAAGAAACAGCCTCAGGAGACCAATTTAACACATCAGCACCCTTCTCAGTCAAATCAGTCAATGGCTTGGCAATACTAGAAAATTTTGCTATAAATTTCCGATAAAAATTAGCAAAACCCAAAAACTTCTGGAGGGCCTTCAAAGAAGTGGGCTGAACACAATCGTAAATGGCCTGTACCTTGGCCGGGTCCATTTCAATAGTTGACGGGGACAAAATAAATCCCAAAAAAGAAATCCTCTGTACTCCAAAAAGGCATTTAGATCCTTTGACATACAGGGAATTCTCCCTCAAGATCCGGAACACAGTCCGAATATGTTCCACATGAGAATCCCAATCCTTGGAGAAGATCAAAATATCATCCAGATAAATAATCAAAAATTTATCGACAAAATCTCGGAAAATATCGTTCATGAAGCACTGGAAAACAGAAGGGGCATTAGTGAGCCCAAAAGGCATCACCAGGTACTCAAAATGTCCCTCCGGAGTATTAAACGCCGTCTTCCATTCATCCCCATGCTTAATGCGAATAAGATTATACGCCCCCCTGAGGTCAAGCTTGGTAAACCAGCAAGCACCTTTAACTCTGGAGAATAGATCAGAAATCAGGGGTAACGGATACTGATATTTAACAGTAATTTTGTTGAGGGCACGATAATCAATACAAGGTCTTAATGATCCATCCTCTTTGGCTACAAAAAAAACCCCGGCACCTAAGGGTGATGAGGATGGTCTAATATGACCCTTCTCCAACGCCTCCTTAATATAGGATCGCATAGCCTCGTGCTCGGGTACAGATAAATTGAAGAGCCGACCCTTGGGAAATTTACACCCCGGGCTCAGTTCAATAGCACAGTCATAACTCATATGAGGAGGCAGAGACGCAGACTCATTCTCACTAAATACATCATAAAAGTCCGCCAAATAATCAGGAACATCATGCGACTGAGGAGAGGTGGAAAACACCGGAGCCTCACTAAAGGCACACCGACAACCCCAACTCACCACAGACACAGATTTCCAATCCAAAACTGGATTATGAATTTGTAACCAGGGAAACACCCCAGAACAATAGTATCATGCAGATTATGCAACACCAAAAATCTGCAATTTTCTTGATGGTCTGGGGCGACCCGCATTACCACCTGGGTCCAAAACTGAGGTTTATTTTTAGCCAAAGGAGTAGCATCAATCCCCCTCAAAGGGATAGGCGTCTGCAGAGGTGTCATCGGAAATCCACAACGTTTAGCAAAATCCAAGTCCATTAGGTTTAGAGCTGCTCCCTAATCCACAAAAGCCTTGATGGAAAATGTGGACAGAGAGCAGATCAGCGTAATAGCCAGAAGAAACTTAGGTTGAACACCCCCAACAGAAAACGTGTGTGCAAAGCGTTTCTCTCATTTAGGACAGACAGAAATAATATGCGAGGCATCTCCACAGAAAAAACACAACTTATTACGCCTTCTGAACTCCTGACGCTGCTCTCTGGAAAAAACTCTATCACATTGCATAGGTTCAGACATTTGTTCAACAGGTGGCAACACCTCTCGTGCAGCTTTGCGTTCACGCAAACGCCGATCAACCTGAATGGCTAATGACAGAATCGTCAAGACCAGAGGGAACAGGAAATCCCACCATAGTATCTTTTACGGCTTCTGACAACCCCTTCCGAAAGAGAGCAGCCAAGGCATTATCATTCCAGGTAGTAAGCACTGCCCACTTTCTGAATTTTTGACAGTACAATTCTGCAGAATCACGACCCTGGTTCAATGCCAGCAGGGTCTTTTCAGCCCGATCAATGGCATTAGGTTCGTCATACAACAACCCCAAGGCCTGAAAAAATGCGTTCACATTAGTCAGAATAGGATCATCTGGTTTCAAAGAAAACGCCCAATCCTGGCGATCGCAAAGAGATTACAATTTTAACCTGCTGCGCGGAGCTCCCTGACGAGTTAGGCTTCAAGGCAAAAAATAATTTACAATTATTTTTGAAATTCAAAAATTTAGACTGATCCCCAAAAAATGCATCAGGTGTAGGAATCTTTGGTTCAGCAGCATGTGAATGAGCAAGGTAGGCGGAAAATCCCCGCACTTCCGCAGCGAGCTGCCCCACACGATCAGACAATTGCTTTATCTCCATTGAGAGAAAAAAAAAATTCCCCCTACGGCCTCAGAGATATAGAGGAAAAAATATACACCATTTTTTTTTTTTTTTTTTACAATTCTTTCCTGCTATTGAGTACCCTAGAATCTGCGGTATGGCGGGTGATTCTGTTATGAATGAGTCACCGTAGGAGGCAAAAGCAGAAATACAAGCTAAGTCCAGAAAACCAGAGAAGTTGGCAACTATCAGATTGCAGACCCCTGAACCTATCAACACAACTAGCAGTAGCCGTGGGGGGTTCCTACGATGCCCTAGACCCCTCGATCACAGCCGGAGAATTAAATAGGCCTAAAGAAAGAAAGGGGAAATCTAAACTGCCCCAGAGCAGACCCCAAAGCAATAGGCAGCCCCCAACATATAATGACGGTGAAGCAAGATGAAAACACTAACACAGACAGAAAGATAGACTGAGCAAAGACGGGGCTCAAAACTACCTAGATAGGAAAGGACAGGAAGGCTGCTGTCTGCAATCTGCCAAAACCCTATCAAAGACATAAGCCAACAAGCTGATATGAAAAAGGTCCTGAAGCAGCTAGGCTTCAAAAACTAAATCAGCACTCAGGTATTTTCAGAAGACAGAGCTAAAGGAATTCAGCACACCCCAGCAGGGAATGGCAGAAATCCAGAAAAACAAAGCAAAACAAAGTCAAAGCACAAATGCAAAAGGCCGAGCAGCAAACTTAGCTTTAGAGGAGCAGGAATTCAGACTGGTCTCCAAGGATCCCACAGAGAAATCACCCGCAGGGCAGAAGGGCGTCGGCAGCCTTATATCCAGTCAGTAACTCCACTCAGCCAGTCATCATCATCAGCCTCAGGTGTTTGATAATCAGGCTCACTACCTTTCTTTACCAGAAGAGGGAGTTCCTCGGGCCTCAGTAATGAAGGGGAAAATGAACTCACAACAGTTGCCCACTCACATACCACCTCCCCAACTCACCAACTATGTGTTGATGTCCACCAAGGTTCAGTTGCTGGACTGGGAACTATGCTTAGAGGTCCACACGCTCGAGGTCCAGATTGCACCTGCCAGCACCCATCTGTCTAACACCGGGTCCAGCCCACACCTGTCAGTGCTTTTCTGCTCCTTAACTGATCCCATCTGCACCCGTGGTTCCAGAGTCCCTAGTGTGCTTGCAGGCATTTTTCATCCCTCCTTATGGATTTCGCAGCTTACACACTGTAGGGGGTCATCTGCCACATTCTGTAGGACAACCATGGAGTAGCACCTGGTGCCACCTCTTTCTACCTCCTTTGGTCGCAGTTTTCACATGCGGCCACTTGTGTGAGTAAGGATTTGGTAGGAGACCTAGTTACGCTTTCACAGGGATTTGGAACAGTGATTCCATCAGCTTGACTGTCTCAGTCTACATCTGTTGGGTTGGCTGTAGTGGAAGATGTGTAGGTCCCCGCTATACTAATTCTACTTTATTGCAATTGATGACACTTTGTTGGTGTCTGCCAGTAATTTTTGTAATGTGTAAACCCCTGGTTGGGTCTCCTTCATGTATATTGCCTTAAGGAGTAGGTCTCCGAGACCGTCAGGCCTCTAGTTCCTTGGACTCAACTACCCATGTTACTATCCTTACATTTTTCTGACATTGGTAGTCTAGAAAACTAATATTTGTGCCACCTGAGTGTGGTTCAGCATGAAAGCAAGTAAAGGAGTTGCGTAAGTTATCAGGGCTCCCAGCCAAAGGGCCCTACACTGATCCCTCACCCACCTTGTCTTACTGTGACATTCAATTGAAAGCTGTAAATTCTGTCTCAGACCCCCCCATTACTCATGCCTGGCTGATTGCTGCAGTGACATGCTAAAATATGTACTGTGGGTGAAATGAGGCTACTTTTCTGGTGTCTGGCTGTCATTTGATGTGCCATTATAAGGTGTTGTGCATGCATTTGTTTTTGCCTCCCATCTAGGTGAATGGCGTTTGGTTATGTTCGGCGAATATTGCAAATTTGGCGAATGTAATCCTAGCCGAACATTGAAATATTTGATCATCTCTAGTTGCAACCCATGTTCCTGTCTTTATACAAGCCGGGTCACGTGGTGTGTTGGCCAATCAAATCCATGCCAATACTTGGCATGGCTATGATGGGACCACAAGTTTCTACAGCCTTAAAGCTTGATGACTGGTTGTGCTTCAACCTTTCAAAAAGCTTTATTACAGGTCAAAACCTGAACAGTAAGATGGATGTAAAGTGAAAAGTCCATCTCCAGGGTCCGGTTCCAGAGACTAATTGTCTGTTTCGAACCACAAACTTTCAAGTACGCATATCCCTTGCTATCAGTTTTTGTCGAGGACTAGACAGTGACCTGTGAAACCTTAATTTTGTGAATAGTGGATCCTGTGTTATTTGCTGTATATAGAGGTGTTATCAGTCACTGTACAGGAGGGGAAGGAGGTGACCTGTGATGTCAGCTACTTCGAATGGTGGATCTTTGTTATCTACTGTGTATATAGTTGTTATTAATCACTGAACAAGAAGAGGAGGTGAGCTGTTATGTCCCCTATTGTAAATAGGGAATCTTGCGTTATCTACTGTACATAGAGGTTTTGTTAGTCATTGCACAGGACGGGGAGGTGGTAAGCTATGAAATAACCTATTGAGAATGGTGGATCCTGTATTCTCTACTGTTAAGGGCTGGCGGAACGCACCAAATAATAAAGGGGGTATGAGGTGCGTTCGCAGCCCGGGGTCCACCGATGGAAACGTGCTGCTCAGTAATGGCGGAGACTATACTCAAATAATAAAGGAACACACGCGGGTTAGTGTCATCCAGTGTGTACGGGAGCGAGTTCTGTTGATTCACAGAACCGCGGTGCAGCACAATGTAAATACCAAAGCCTGTTAAGCTCGCAGGGCTCGGCCAGATGAGCGCTAGTATGCAGACACAGGACTCCACCACAAGGACACGGGGTTAGAGTCCCTCTAGTCCACTAGCGCCCAGTGCTGCTACAGTGGAGCCAGCAAGAGACCAACAGAGAAATAACGCACCAGTGTGCACTGCACCACTCTGGCGGACATCACTAACCACCCTGAGTGGGGAGTGCCCTGAACAGAGAGGCACAATCGGATGCTAGCAAGTGCTGCTACAGTGGAGCCAGCAAGAGACCAACAGAGAAATAACGCACCAGTGTGCACTGCACCACTCTGGCGGACATCACTAACCACCCTGAGTGGGGAGTGCCCTGAACAGAGAGGCACAATCGGATGCTAGCAAGTGCAGAGGACTGGGATGCGCTGTGGCATATAGCCTAGCCACTGACCAGGTGATGACTCTAACCGCTAGACCCTAACAACATACACAAACAAGGTTAGGGGTTTCATAATGAGTCAGTCGCAGTAACAAGCATCTGTCATCATACACACGATAAGACACAAGAGTCTATACTAGCGCATGGCCAAGCGGCCATGCGACTCTTTTATAGCGGCATCCTTTTGGGACCTTCCCAGTGGACCAATACGAGCAGGAATGGGACCTCCGCATGTGACCTCTGACCTCCAATGAGAGGTCGTCCCACGGGCATGCTCAGTAGGGGAAAAGCAGGACTTAGTCCCAGGAGCATCTGCTTGCTGCTGACTCCCGCATGATACAGTAGCAGAGCCAGGAGGAGCAACCAGACGCCTAGTATTAGCCTGGGCAAGGTGCTGGGACTGACGTCTCTGCTGAGCAGCCTCCTCTCCGGCTGGAGAAGAATGGGAGACCGCAGAAGGCAAGGCTCAAGTTCCCTCCTGTGCAGAGGCAGAAGCTCAATGCCTAACATTTCCCCCCTAGGCCCCCCTCCCCTCTGAGCCTCCCTACGCTCAAAGGCTTCAATGAGTAGTGGAGCGTGGATGTTTTCCATTGGCTCCCAGGTACGATCGTCTGGGCCATGACCCCTCCAATCCACCAGATAATACTTTTTTCCACGTACCACCTTGCAGCCCACAATGGCGTTCACCTCAAACTCATCGGAGGACAAGCTTGATGTCCCGGCAGATGACTCGGAGAACCGCGAGTGATATCCAGGCGTGGAGGAAGGGCCAGCCGGTAGACAAAAGGGTTGACCTATTCGAGGACCTTGAAATGACCAATGTTGCGAGGTGCAAACTTAGTGGACTCGACCCACAGCCTGATGTTTTGGGCGGAGAGCCACACTAAGTTGCCAGGGGAGAAGGTCGGAGCAGGGCACCGGTGTGCGTCGGCGGAGACCCTCACTCTCTCCTTGGAGGCCAGGATGACATCCTGAGTGCAGTCCCAAATGTCACGTGCCTCCACCGCCCAGTCTGCCACCCAAGAATTGGTGGAAGACATGGGCATGGGAACAGGGACACGAGGATGCTGGCCATAATTGAGGAGGAATGGGGTCTGACCGGTGGAATCAGCCACAGCGTTATTCAACACCAACTCCGCCCATGGTAGCAGGGATGCCCAGTCATCCTGTCTTGCTGAGACAAAGTGTCGTAGGTATGTGACCAGGGTCTGATTGGCCCTCTCTACCAACCCGTTCGTCTCAGGATGATAGGCCGATGAGAGATTCAGCTCAATGCGGAGGAGAATACAGAGTTCTCTCCAGAACTGAGACGCAATATGGGGACCCCGGTCACTGACTACCTTGTCCGTCATGCCATGTAAGCAAAAAATATGCTTAATAAATAGCGCTGCCAGACTCTGTGCAGAAGGTAACCTCGAGAGAGGCACCAGATGCACCGTTTTGGAGATTTGGTCAGTGACAACCCAGATAACCGTGCTGCCCCTGGACTTGGGCAGACCCACCACGGAGTCCATGCTGTCCATCTCCCAGGGCCTGTCTACCACCAGCAGGGGTTAAAGTAGCCCAGCAGGGAGACCTGTTCTGGGCGCAGGAGACGCATGCCGAATGTAGTCTCTGATGTCCCGGGCCATATGCGGCAACCAGTACGTTCTCGCCAGGATCTCAGTTGTCCGCTTTGTCCCAAAGTGTCCATCTACCCTGGATGTGTGAGCCAAAGAGAGGACCTCCGGTCGCAGACGGGTAGGGACAAAGGTCTTGCCTGGAGGTACTGAGTCTAGAGCGACTGAAGCCACGGTCCTCAGGCTCTTGGATGGGACAATCAGCCGATGCTCTGTCTCCTCCTCCTACTATGACACTATGGAGTGAGAGAGAGCATTGGCCTGGACGTTCTTCTCACCGGACAGAAAATGGAGGGTGAAGAGAAACTGGGAGAAGAAAAGCAACCATCTGGCCTGGCGAGAATTTAGCCGCTGGGCCGTTTGCAGATACACCAGGTTTTTGTGGTCGGTATATACCTGGAAGGGGAACCAAACCCCCTCCAGGAGATGTCTCCACTCCAAGAAGGCCAACTTCATTTCCAGCAACTCCCTGTCCCCGATGGAATAGTTCCTCTCTGCCGGCAAAAAGGTCTTGGGGAAAAAGAAGCAGGGTTGCTTCCGACCTTGAGCGTCCTTCTGGAAGAGGACCACTCCAGCACCGACGGAAGAGGCATCCACCTCCAAGAAAAAGGGTTTATCCACATCGGGACAATGGAGAATGGGAGCACTGGCAAAATGAGTTTTGATGGAGGAGAATGCCTTGGAGACCTGTTTCGACCACACCTTAGGATTAGCTCTCTTCTTGGTGAGGGCGACCAAGAGAGCCACCAAGGTGGAGAAGTGGTGAATGAACTGGTGGTAGTAATTTTCGAACCCCAAAAAGCACTGCACCGCTTTAAGGAAATGGGGTTCTTGCCAGTCCAATACCGCCTGCAATTTGGCAGGATCCATAGCCAAACAATGGGCAGAGATGATATAACCCAGGAAAGGCTAGGACTCCTGCTCAAACAGGCACTATTCCAACTTGGCGTAGAGGGAGTTAGCTCGTAAGCGGGCAAAGACTTTGCCAACCTCTCTCCGGTGGGAGTCCATATCTGGAGAGAAGATGAAGATGTCATCCAGATAGACAACCACCGAGGTGGAGAGCATATCCCCAAAGATATCATTGACAAAGTCCTGGAAGATGGACGGCGCATTACAAAGACCAAAGGGCATGGCCAGATACTCTTAATGGCTATCCCTGGTGTTAAATGCCATCTTCCATTCGTCCCATCACAGATCCGTATCAGGTTATAGGCCCCCCAAAGATCTAGCTTGGAAAAAATCCTCGCTCCACACAGATCTAATCTGGTGAAAACTATCGCTCGCCGTAATCTATTGAACAATTCCGATATCAGGGGCAGAGGATACTTGTTCTTAACAGTGATGGCATAAAGATCCCTGTAATCGATGCAGGGACGCATTTCTCCATTCTTCTTCTGGACGAAGAAGAATCCCGCCCCCGCTGGTGAGACTGACTTACTAATGATTCCCCTTGCCAGATTCTCCCTGATGTATTGAGATATGGCCTCTGTCTCCGGGAGAGATAAGGGATAGACTCGACCCCCGGGGAGGCTCAGCACCCGGCAAGAGGTCAATAGGACAGTCTTAGGGGTAATGCGGTGGAAGGGTTTCCACCGCCTTTTTGGAAAACACATCTGCATACTGACGATAGTGTTTTGGGAGTGAGGAAAGATCTGTGGGGACCTCGGTGAAGGCAACCTGAATGAACTCCCTCATACATCTACCCTCTCATGATTTACTCCAACCAAGAATCTTCCCTGAGGACCACCCTATATGGGAGAGTGATACCGCAACCAGGGGACCCCTAGATAGACCTGGTCGATACCCTCGGGCATGACGAGGAGGGATATCATCTCCTGATGAGATGGAGACACCGAGAATAGCAATGGGGCAGTCTGGGGGGTAATCTATGAGGGTAGAGTTGCACCGTTCTCCCCTCTGAAGTTGACTGGCCTAGATATCATAACCAGGGGTATTGATCAAAGGCAGACAATATAAAATTGCCCTCCACTCCGGAATCCATGCAAACCTCCACTGCCAAGGCGCTGGGACCGACGTCTCTGCTGAGCAGCCTCCTCTCCAGCTGGAGAGGAATGGGAGACCGCAGAAGGCAAGGCTCGAGTTCCCTACTGTACAGAGGCAGGAACCCGACGCCTAACACTCCACTGCAAATAGATGTGTTATTAGTAATTATACAGTAGGAGAAGGTGAGATGTGACATCACCAATTATTAATGACAGATCTGTTTTATCTACAGTATATAGAGGTGTTATTAGTCATTGAGCAGTAGGAGGAGGTGAGCTGTGATATCACTTATTGTGAATGGTGGATCCTGTGTTATCTAGTGCTTATAGATGTGTTATCAGTCATTATACAGTAGTAGGAGGAGGTGAGCTGTGACCAGAGGCGTAACTACAATAGGTGTAGAGGTTGCAATCACACTTGGAGTATGGATCCTAGGGGGACCCCAAAGCCCTTTTGGCCAGGATAAAAGACTAATGTTATTAAACTCTTGAAATAATTGGGGGCACGTTGGAGCTTTTTTGCATTTTGGGTGTTGGAGCTTCAATTATGCCACTAGCTGTGACATGGCTGATGGTAAATGGTGGACCATATGTTATGTACCATCTATAGAGTTGTTAACTATCTAAGAGAACTCCAGTGGGAAGAATGGAAATTTCAAGGTTTCTCATTTTTAAATACATTATATTTTTAATGTGTTAATAAATATTACCAAATATATAAAAAATATGATTTAAACAATATATGATTATTTAATGAAACATTTGCTTTAAACATTAAAATTTTACCAACTTATTAGTTGGTTTGCATTGAATAAAATACCTCTGATGATTTTACGCCAATGGGAATTTTTAGACCTTGGGGTAATTACAATAATTCAATTTTTTTTTCTGAATATTAAAGAAATCCCATCATATTTTTCATCCCTCCCCTGGCACCATCCGAGAGCTAATACTGTAGGCATAAATAGGATTACGGAAGGGAAATGTCACTCTTGCTCTTGTATTAGCCAGATCTGTACGTGGAGATGATGTCTGTGACGAGAACACTGCGGTCTTATCCTCTGCTGCGCTCCGGTCTGTAACTCACTGTAAGTACAATGCATAAGATCTGCCACTATTCCAGGCACAACCAAGGTTTACAAATCTGACTGGTGTTATTTTATATGGTGGTAACTCTGGAACGCTTCACAATATCCCAGTGATTAGGACATAGTTTCTACAGATATTATATTTTATGTTAGATGAAAATTCATTGCAGTTTTTTACCAATTTCAAACTTTGAATGCTTTTACCAAACACCAGATAGTCATACCAACCACACAACAGAGATAACACATAACATTTCCCATCCATCTGCTCTACATCAGCATCACCTCTCAATCGTCTTTTTATCTTATTTGGAGGGTTAAAATTTGGAAGCGATTATTCATTTTTTCAAGGAAATTTGCAAATCATATTTTTTTTATCTATTCATTTTAGAAGAGACTTTGAGAAGCTAAAATAATGAAAGATATCCAGAAGTTCTACGGTTTTATAGATTATTCTCTACAAATCCTAAACTGCTGTAAGGAAATTTCTTAACCTTCAGCTACGATATAGGAATTGTGGCAAAGTGGAATAAAAAAAAGAAAATATTTTTTTTTCCACTTCGATTTAGATTCAGCAGCAAACTTTTCATTTTCATGAGAGGTAATAGGAGAAAATACTCATCATATGTAATAATCAATCTCTCACGAATGAAGCAATACTGTGTACAGGTGATTCTCACAAAATTAGAATATCATCAAAAAGTGAATTTATTTCAGTTCTTCAATCCAAAACGTGAAACTCATGTATTATATAGAGTCATTACAGAGTGATCTATTTCACGTGTTTATTTCTGGTAATGTTGATGATTATGGCTTACAGCCAATGAAAACCCAAAAGTCATTATCTCAGTAAATTAGAATACTTTATAACAGCAGCTTGAAAAAAAGATTTTAAAACTGAAGTGTTGGCTCACCGTAATGTATGAGAGAAAAAGAGACAAAGAGAGAGACAGCCAGAGCTTCTGCCAAGACAGGTACATCCAAAGTAGCAGAGACAGGACAGCAGTCAATTCATCATGACATCATCACAAGAGGCACAGATCTATCATTCGACAGTAAACAACCTAGGCGTTTTCAGCCCCAGTTGGAAGAATGCAGATCTGCTCCATTGACCATCGCTGAACAATGGATACATTTGAAGAAAGTCAGTATTGTGACCTGCTGGTCAACTGGCCTCATGGAGATGTTCAGAAAAGCCAGGTTATGACTCTCAGGTCAACTGGCCTTGTACTGAGATTCTGCCAAGACATATATATTCAAAGGACCAGAAATAGTAAAGCAGTCAATTCATCATGGCACCATCACGAAGGACACAGATCTATCACTCTACAGGAAACAACCTAGGGATTTTTGGCCCCAGTTAGAAGAATACAGATCTGCTCCATTGACCACCATTGAACCATGGAAACATTTGGAGAAAGCCAGGATTTGGACCCACTGGTCTGATGTCTCTATAGAGATGTTCAGAGAAACCAGTTTGTGACTCTCAGCTCAAATGGCCATGTAACTTTTATGGGCTCAATAGCCTGTCATCTTCCTACCATTGTCATTACATCCTTTGTGTGCATGCCACAGGTGGGGTAATGACCCTGAAAAATCTGAAGTCACAGCTACTATTATCTCAGCGGGTCAGAGGAAGGACGCAATGTGCACCATCTAGGGTAGTGTGCTGGAAATGTTCTATGTGTTTTCTGCCTGTTTTATGGCTCATTAAAGCATTGTCACACTGTTTTACCTTCACCCTGTTTTGTCTGAGTAGAGTTTCACCCACTTTAAAAGGAGAGCAGGCATTCGGTAGAAAGATCCCTGTTCAATGTGGTTCCAGCTAGCAGACCTGGGTGCCAGCAATCCCCGTGTCTCCACATTATCATGGTAGAGGTGGGATACTACTCACCCTTTTTGGAATCAGGGAAGCTGCAGAGGATTGGTTTTCTCACACACTGTCCAGGGCTCCACTACCAGGGAACCATATGGATAGACACAGCAGACCATTGATGAGGCATGAACAGCAGGTTTCAGATGCCACTATGTCAAACCCCAGCAACTCAGACTTCGGAATAAGACCAGAGTGAATGTATAACCTCAACAAGAAACAGAAACTACAAGACATATGATAGCTTTGACGGACTGAATGAGATTTAATCCAGGAACTATGGAATGTGGAGGAAACCATGTGTGGACCCAATGGATATCACTTTTTTCTCATTAATTACATGTGGATTTTATTTTCACAAGGAGGACATGGAATATGCTCTCAGGAAACTAGATGATAGAAAGTTGTGTGTCATAATGGTGAGACCACTTACATTCATGCCTGTTCTTAAAGACATGTTATGGAATGTGCCGGATAAATGAAGAAGTATGATCGTAATGCTATGATGTCTTTCTAATTAAGATGAAGCAATGTGAAGACATGGCATTGTATCTTAATTAACCAGACAACTGTTTTTAGCATACCAAGAATAATGGAATGTCATCTTTATTTTGGCTTTCAAATTTAAGCGTTAATTTCTGGTTGGCCAAGAAAATAGACTTTTATTTGTGTAAGCCTGTAATATTGACTTAAATCGTGCGCTTATCCTTGATCACCAGTGATGTTTGCTGATATGCTAATTATGCAATGTATTATGGAGCCAGTTTATTGACTTCGAAAAAAGGAAGGGAAAATCTACGCAAATAGTTCAAATAATCAAGTAATGCTACTTGATCTCATCTCCATTCTTCCCCTTTATGTAAATACTGAATGAAGGACACTAATTAAGTCTAAAAACAGGTTACATGCCTCTGCATAAAAAGACTGAGAGAGAAAATGAGACAGAGACAGACAGCCAGAGATTCTGCCAAGACATGTACATCCAAAGGAGCAGAGACAGGACAGCAGTCAATTCATCATGGCATCATCACAAGGGACATGGATCTATCATTCTACAGGAAACATCCTAGGGTTTTCAGCCTCGGTTGGAAGAATACAGATCTGCTCCATTGACCATCGCTGAACAATGGATACGTTGGAAGACAGTCAGTAGTGTGACCCGCTGGTCAACTGGCCTCATGGAGATGTTTGGAAAATCCAGGTTATGACTCTCAGGTCAACTGGCCTTGTACCTTTTATGGACTCAATGGACTGTCATCTTCCTACGCTTGTCATTACCTCCTCTCTGTGTGTTTTCCTCAGGTGGGGTAGCAACCGTGGAACATCTTAAGTGACATCTGCTATTATCCCGGAAAGTCAGCGGAAGAGTGACTTGAAAATAAGAAAAATTACTTTTGTTTCAGTGAAATGTTGCTTTAGAACAGTGTTTGTATTTTTCTTAAAGAGTAACAGGGAAAAGCAATTTATTCTGAATGTAGTGATGCCTAAGATTTGGGCACATGTCAAAGCTAGGGAAGGAAAGAACACAATTGCATTTTTTTAACATAAATTTGTCTGGAACAGATTTTAGACACCATGTCGTATTTTCAGAGCCCCTGAGGTTCCAGAACATTAGAAAATCCCACAATTGACTATTGGGAAATAGTCCCATCATCAAATTGCTCTAGGTATGTGGAGAACATTTTCAACCAACAGGTTCATCACAAAACCTTACAACATTCGGATGTGAAAAAACATTATTTATGGTAAAATGTTCTTTAGCTCCAAGTTTGTAATTCTCACAAAATGTAATAGAAGAAAATGGATTTTATTTACATTATTGATCCTAAATGCACTGATAGATATATGTACAAGTCATGTGTGCATATATACATATATACAGTGGGGCAAAAAAGTATTTAGTCAGTCAGCAATAGTGCAAGTTCCACCACTTAAAATGATGAGAGGTGTCTGTAATTTACATCATAGGTAGACCTCAACTATGGGAGACAAACTGAGAAAAAAAAATCCAGAAAATGACATTGTCTGTTTTTTTTTCATTTTATTTGCATATTATGGTGGACAATAAGTATTTTTTCAGAAACAAGCAATCAAGATTTCTGGCTCTCACAGACCTGTAACTTCTTCTTTAAGAGTCTCCTCTTTCCTCCACTCATTACCTGTAGTAATGGCACCTGTTTAAACTTGTTATCAGTATAAAAAGACACCTGTGCACACCCTCAAACAGTCTGACTCCAAACTCCACTATGGTGAAGACCAAAGAGCTGTCAAAGGACACCAGAAACAAAATTGTAGCCCTGCACCAGGCTGGGAAGACTGAATCTGCAATAGCCAACCAGCTTGGAGTGAAGAAATCAACTGTGGGAGCAATAATTAGAAAATGGAAGACATACAAGACCACTGATAATCTCCCTCGATTTGGTGCTCCACGCAAAATCCCACCCCGTGGGGTCAGAATGATCACAAGAACGGTGAGCAAAAATCCCAGAACCACGCGGGGGGAGCTAGTGAATGAACTGCAGAGAGCTGGGACCAATGTAACAAGGCCTACCATAAGTAACACACTACGCCACCATGGACTCAGATCCTGCAGTGCCAGACGTGTCCCACTGCTTAAGCCTGTACATGTCCGGGCCCGTCTGAAGTTTGCTAGAGTGCATTTGGAGGATCCAGAGGAGTTTTGGGAGAATGTCCTATGGTCTGATGAAACCAAACTGGAACTGTTTGGTAGAAACACAACTTGTCGTGTTTGGAGGAAAAAGAATACTGAGTTGCATCCATCAAACACCATACCTACTGTAAAGCATGGTGGTGGAAACATCATGCTATGGGGCTGTTTCTCTGCAAAGGGGCCAGGACGACTGATCCGGGTACATGAAAGAATGAATGGGGCCATGTATCGTGAGATTTTGAGTGCAAACCTCCTTCCATCAGCAAGGGCATTGATGATGAAACGTGGCTGGGTCTTTCAACATGACAATGATCCAAAGCACACCGCCAGGGCAACGAAGGAGTGGCTTCGTAAGAAGCATTTCAAGGTCCTGGAGTGGCCTAGCCAGTCTCCAGATCTCAACCCTATAGAAAACCTTTGGAGGGAGTTGAAAGTCCGTGTTGCCAAGCGAAAAGCCAAAAACATCACTGCTCTAGAGGAGATCTGCATGGAGGAATGGGCCAACATACCAACAACAGTGTGTGGCAACCTTGTGAAGACTTACAGAAAACGTTTGACCTCTGTCATTGCCAACAAAGGATATATCACAAAGTATTGAGATGGAATTTTGTTTCTGACCAAATACTTATTTTCCACCATAATATGCAAATAAAAGGGAAAAAAAACAGACAATGTGATTTTCTGGATTTTTTTTTCTCAGTTTGTCTCCCATAGTTGAGGTCTACCTATGATGTAAATTACAGACGCCTCTCATCTTTTTAAGTGGTGGAACTTGCACTATTGCTGACTGACGAAATACCTTTTTGCCCCACTGTATATATATCTTTGTATATCTATGCATTCATCTATATATATATATATCTAAGAGAGAGAGAGAGATACACAGTGGGGGAATTAAGTATTTGATCCTTTGCTGATTTTGTAAGTTTGACCACTGACAGAGACATAAACAGTCTCTAATTTTAAGGATAGGTTAGTTTTAACATTGAGAGATAGAATATCTAAAATAAAATCCAGGAAATCACATTGCAAAAATTATATAAATTTAATGGGAAAAAAGTTTTTGATCCCTCTGGCAAGTAAGACCTAATAGAACCATAGAATGGTAGAGTTGGAATTGACCTCCTGAGTCATCTGGTCCAACCCCCTGCTCAAAGCAGGATTCACTAAATCATCCCAGACAGTTGTCGTTTCAGCCTCTGTTTGAAGACTTCATGGTCACAAAACCCTTGTTGACAAGCCCAGCAGTCAGACGCTTTTCTAGTTGATGATGAGGTTTGCGCATATGTCAGGAGGAATTTTGGTGCTCTCCGCTTAGCAGATCATCCCTAAATCATTAGGTTTTAAGGCTGTCGCTTGGCAACTCGGAGCTTCAACTCTCTCCATAAGTTTTCTATGGGATTATTGTATGGAGACTGGCTATTGTCATAAACTTCTATTTGTGCTAATGCAGCGTTCAGAAATGAAAGAGAAATATTTTATTTTTGCAGGACAAATTTCACTGGAATAGATTGTGGACACCATGTCACATCTGCAGACAGAGCCCCTGAGGTTCTAGAAGCTATATAGTATTTGGTTCCACGGCATTTTGGTCTTTTTGTTAAATATATAACGACTTGGTGTAATTTGTCATGTGTTGCTATTCATCTATGGTTACATTTACCAAATTTTAAGACCTTCTAAAGTCATTTTTCTTTCACTATGTTTTTTACTCTGTTATAATGTAATGTAACGGAATAAAAGGTCCTACAAAGAATTCTGTAAAATTTCACATGAAGTTGGTACATCGTTACTTTTTTGCTTAGCTATATAGCGTGAAAAAAGACCTGGGTCCATTAAATTCAACGTTTCTCGACCAATTTTTCATTTTGTCACTAAGCTAACAGTAACCCACAATGTTATGTGAACTGAGAAAATCATCCAGCTCTTGTATAAAACCTGTTGTAGTGTCGGCCATTACTACCTCTTGTGGTCGGCATTCCACAGTCTGACTGCTCTAACTGTAAAGAACCTTTTCCTATTTAGCCATTGGAATGACCTTTCTTCCACCCGTAATGAGAGCCCCCTGGTCCTTAGTGTGGTCTTTGGACGGAATAAGTCATGTGCCGTCCTTTATACTGACCACACACATATTTTCATGTATAAATGTGATCTCCTTTGAGGCTTCTTTTTTGTAAGCTAACAAAACCCAACTTTTCTAACCTCTCCTCATATGAGCGGCCTCTTTGTGTCGAGTTGCCGAATTTTGATCTGACAATAACTTCTGAATATCCTTTTTAAAATGTGGAACCCAAAATTGGATCCCATATTCCTGATGTGGCTACACAATAGATTTATTAAAGGTTAGCAATGTGTGTGGATCACCGATTTTCTCTCTTATTGTACACCCTAAAATCTTATTTAATTTTGCGGCTGCTGCTTGACATTGAGCGCTGCTGCTCAACTTACTTGTAAGGCCTGTTTCACACTTCAGTTTTTGTCCATCAGTCAAGATCCGCCGTTTTGCAAAAAAAACGGATCCGCCATTTTGTTTGGCGGATCCGTTTTTTTTCCCATTGAGTTGCATTTACTGGCGGATCTTGACGGATGGCGTTCCGTTGGATCCGTTTTTTTGCGGATCCGCCAAAATTTTGCCGTCCGCCAACATGCCCGAACGGAGCATTTAATGTTTTTTTGGCCGGCAGGATCCGCACTTCACACTGCGCATGCCCGAAAGACTTCACTCAGCCGGAAATTTATCCCTAAAGTCTGTTCTGGCGGCTGGAAAAAATCTCTCTCTCTCTCTCTCTCTCCCTCTCTCCCCCTCCCCGTGCTGAGGTTCCTTTAAAATTCTTCATTCATCGGATTCGTCAAAAAAACAGTCCCGTGGCATCCGTTCACATTAGTCAGCAGCGGATCCGCTTTCCGCCATTTTGGCGGATTTTAACTGACACAAAATAACTGAGGAGTGAAACAGGCCTAACCAGAATCCCCCGTCCTTCTCCTGTTCCATAGTCCTGAGTATACTCCCATCTAATTAATGTGCAGAATAGGTAAATCTCATTTGCCAAGTGTTTGCCCATCAGACGTATTATCCAGATCGTTTCCTAATATTTTAATGTCAAGGTCAGATTTTAATATCCTGAATAGTGTGGTGGTGTCAGCAAAGAACAAGAATAAAACCGGAGTCACACTAGCGAGGAATACGGACCAGTGCGATGTGATAAAACATTGCATAGCACTCAGACCGCTGTTACTCGATAGCTCAGCTTCCATCACCGTTTTATTTCTCAGCCGTGCGAGTGAAATTGCAGCATGCTCATGTGCTGTGTATATCGTTCCAGACTCGTCAATGTAAGTCTAAGGGTGCGAGAAAAAAAATCGCACACCATATGGACCATCCGTGTTACTTGTGAGAAATACGCTCCGGCTTCATTTGAAAAGCTGGCGGTTCATGTGCTGTGTACAGTAAAATCACACTGACAGGTAAGAAAAGAATAGATATATAGACATAGAATACATATATATATATAAGGATGTCAGTGACACCCATATATATATATATATATAATATATAAAGCTCAAGTGTATGTGTATGTATGTGTGTATGTCCGGGATAGGCATTCGCACCGTCACAGCTACAGCCACAAAATTTGGCACAGTCACATGTCTGCACCCCGAGAGTGTCCTAGGCTATGTTGTGAGGTGAAATTTTAACCCTGCACATTCCAATTCACCAAACAATTTTGCCCCTATCTACATAATGGGGAAAATGTGTTTGTGTGTCAAGCCCCGCCGCCCATTATGATGCCATGGGATGGAGGATACGTATGATGGGTATATGGGCACGGGACTATGGGATGGAGGATATGTGTGATGGGTATATGGGCACGGGACTATGGGATGGAGGATGTGTGATGGGTATATGGGCACGGGACTATGGGATGGAGGATTTGTGATGGGTATCTGGGCACTGGACTATGGGATGGAGGATATGTGTGATGGGTATATGGGCACGGGACTATTGGATGGAGGATGTGTGATGGGTATATAGGCACAGGACTATGGGATGGAGGATGTGTGATGGGTATATGGGCACGGGACTATGGGATGGCGGATATGTATGATGGGTATATGGGCACGGCACTATGGGATGGAGGATGTGTGATGGGTATATGGGCACGAGACTATGGGATGGCGGATATGTATGATGGGTATATGGGCACGGGACTATGGGGTGGAGAATGTGTGATGGGTATATGGGCACGGGACTATGGGATGGCGGATATGTATGATGGGTATATGGGCATGGGACTATGAGATGAAGGATGTGTGATGGGTATATGGGCACTCGACTATGGGATGGCGAATATGTATGATGGGTATATGGGCATGGGACTATGGGATGGAGGATGTGTGATGGGTATATGGGAATGGGACTATGGAATGGCGAATATGTATGATGGGTATATGGGCATGGGACTATGGGATGGAGAATATGTATGATGGGTATATGGGCACGGGACTATGGGGTGGAGAATGTGTGATGGGTATATGGGCACGGGACTATGGGATGGAGGATATGTATGATGGATATATGGGCATGGGACTATGAGATGAAGGATGTGTGATGGGTATATGGGCACTCGACTATGGGATGGCGAATATGTATGATGGGTATATGGGCATGGGACTATGGGATGGAGGATGTGTGATGGGTATATGGGAATGGGACTATGGAATGGCGAATATGTATGATGGGTATATGGGCATGGGACTATGGGATGGAGAATATGTATGATGGGTATATGGGCATGGGACTATGGGATGGAGGATATGTATGATGGGTATATGGGCACTCGACTATGGGATGGCGAATATGTATGATGGGCATATGGGCATGGGACTACGGGATGGAGGATGTGTGATGGGTATATTTGCACGGGCCTGTGGGATCGTGGATATGTATGATGGGTATATGGGCATGGGACTATGGGATGGAGGATAATTATAATTTGCTATAACTAACCACAGTTAGTTACTATGCCCAGGCAGCACCAGGCTCTTCAGCTAGCATGTATATATGTCTTTATATTTCATAGAGAGATAGATGGAAGAATTGCCAGTAATTCATTTGTCGGCTTCTG
This sequence comes from Dendrobates tinctorius, assembly GCF_039654945.1. Taxonomy (NCBI): domain Eukaryota; kingdom Metazoa; phylum Chordata; class Amphibia; order Anura; family Dendrobatidae; genus Dendrobates; species Dendrobates tinctorius. Next base: position 14,828,526 of record NW_027361818.1, read on the forward strand.
TAAAATCACTGAAGGAGCCGACTGGTTAGGAGAGAAGTTTAGCAAACTTCAGACAGGCCTAGACATGTACTGGTTTAAGCAGGGGGACACCTCTGGCACTGCAGGATCTGAGTCCCTGGTGGCGTAGTGTGTTACTGATGGTAGCTTTTGTTACGGTGGTCCCAGCTCTATGCACGTCATTCACTAGGTCCCCTGTGCAGTTCAGGGAATTTTGCTCACTGTTCTTGTGATCATCATTTTGACCCCAGGGGGTGAGATCTTGTGTGGAGCCCCAGATCGAGGGAGATTATAGTGATCTTGTATGTCTTCCATTTTCTTATTATTGCTCCCACAGTCTATTTCATCACACCAAGCTGCTTGCCTGTTGCAAATTCAATCTTGTCAGCCTGGTGCAGGGCTACAATTTTGTTTCTGGTGACCTTCGTCAGCTCTTTGGTCTTCACCAAAGTGGAGTTTGGAATGTCATTGTTTGACGTTGTGGACAGATGTCTTTTATAGTGATAACAAGTTAAAATAGGTACCATTACTACAGGTAATGATTGAAGGACAGAGGAGCCTCTTAAAGAAGAAGTTACAGGTCTGTGAGAGCCAGAAGTCTTGCATGTTTTTAGGTAACCAAATACTTCTTTTCCACCATAATTTGCAAAATAAATCTTGCCAAATCAAACAAGATGATTTTCTGATTTTTTTTTCTCATTTTGACTCTCACAGTTGTGGTCTACCTATGATGTCAATTACAGGCCTCTCTCATCTTTTTAAGTGGGAGAACTTACACAGTTGTTGGCTGACTAAGTACTTTTTTCCAACTGTATGTGTATCACTGACATACCATATATACTCGTATATAAGCAAAGATTTTCAGCACATTTCTTTGTGCTGAAAACATCCCCCTCGGCTTATAGATGAATCAGACACCAATACTCACCCTCCGTCGCTGGATCTCCATCCCTGCATCTCCCTCCCGGTGCCGTCAGCTTCTTCCTGTGCAGAGCAGTCATGTGGTACCGCTCATTAAGGTAATGAATATGGATGCGTCTCCACTTCCATAAGCTTGGAGCGTATATTCATTACCTTAGTGAGCGGTACCATGTAACTGCACTGCACAGGAAAGAGCTGCCGGCCCCGGGCAATGGAGAAGCAGGGAATTGCAGAGACCATGCCAGAAGGGGTGAGTATGATGGGAGAGGACTGTGTTGTGAACTCATTTTCTGGTCTGCCTCTGGTTTCTGGTGAGGGAGCTGGTTGTGCTGACAGAGGAGTAGTGAGTTCTCTTTCCGGGCTCCCTCTGGTGGTGGCAGGAGGTAATGAAGCTGATCTAATTAACAGAGACCTGCCACCTGATAATGAGGAAGAGGATTGGACATCAGGAGTCTCAGACTGGATTTAAGACAGCCGACTCCCTATTCCCATGCTGGTGATTTTTTCCTGCCTCCTGAGGTCTTAGTTTCCAGCTTAGTTCCTGCCTTCTCAAGCTAAGTTGTCTTTGCTAATGTTCACATTTGATTTGGTTTGGTCTATTCAGTTTTTCATGTTGTCAGCCAGCCCCGTCTGGGGCTGTTCTGAATTTCCACTCATATCACTGTATTTTCCAGTTTGCTTTTTGTCCCTTATTAGATTGGCCTCTTTTTGCTCTGTTCTCAGAATATGCCAGAGTGCTGATATAGTGGGAGCAGTCTAGTGACTTCAGGGGTTTTTTTTGCTATCAGAAGTGTTGGACATTTTTGCATTGCTTTTTGGCGTGATTGCAGACAGTATCTTTCCTTTCCTGTCCTTTCTAGTTAGTGTGGGCCCCATTGTTTGCTCAGCCTATTTTCCTACCTGTGTTCGTGTTTTCATCTTGTCTCACCGTCCGGCTGTGATGAGGTGTCTAGAATCATCGTAGGTATGCTCCTTGGCTGCTCTTAGTTGTGTGGTTAAGATCAGGGGTCTGCAATCCACGTAGTTACCAACCTCTCTGGTTTTCTGTGGCTTAGCTTGGTCTTGTTTTCCTCCTCAGTGACCAATTCTTAACAGAATCACCAGCCACACCGCAGATTCTAGGGTACTCAAAAGCAGGAAAAAATTGTTAAAAAAGAAAAAAAAAAGTGTCAGAATTTTTTTTTTATATGTATTTTTTCATATTTTTCTCTGGGGCCGAAGGAGGATTTTTTCTCTAATGGAGATTAAGCAATTGTCTGATCATGTGGAGCTGCTCGCTGCTGAAGTGCGGGGAATTTACACCTATCTCGCTCAGTCACATGCTGTTGAACCAAAGATCTCTACTCCTCATGTGTTTTCTGGGGATCGGTCTAAATTTTTGAATTTTAAGAATAATTGTAAATTATTTCTTGCCTTGAAGCCTAACTCATCGGGGAGCTCTGTGCAGCAGGTTAAAATTGTCATCTCTTTGCTGCGCGGCGATCCTCAGGATTGGGCTTTTTCTCTGACACCTGAAAATCCTATTCTGACTAATGTGGATGCATTTTTTCAAACCTTGGGGTTGTATGATGAACCTAATGCTATTGATCAAGCTGAGAAAACCCTATTGGCATTGAACCAGGGTCAGGATTCTGCAGAGTTATACTGTCAAAAATTCTGAAAGTGGGCGGTCCTTACTACATAGAATGATGGTGCATTGGCAGCTCTCTTTCAGAAGGGTTTATCAGAGACCGTAAAAGATGTTATGGTGGGATTTCCTGTTCCCTCTGGTCTTGATGATTCTATGTCACTAGCCATTCAAGTTGATTGGCGTTTACGTGAAGGTAAAACTACACGAGAAGCGTTGCCACCTTTTGAACAAACGTTTGAACCTATGCAATGTGATAGGGTTTTGTCTAGCGTGCAACATCAGGAGTTTGAAAGGCGTAATAAGCTGTGTTTTTTCTGTGGAGACGCCTCTCATACTATTTCTGTCTGCCCTAAACGAGAGAAACGATTTGCACACACATTTGCTGTGGGCAGTGTACAACCTAAGTTTCTTTTGGCAATTACTCTGATCTCCTCCTTATCCACATTTTCCGCTAAGGCTTTTGTAGATTCAGGAGCAGCTTTGAATCTGATGGATTTGAACTTTGCTAAACGATGTGGTTTTCCTATGATACCTCTGCGGATGCCTATTCCTTTGAGGGGTATTGATGCTACTCCTTTGGCGGAGAATAAACCTTAGTTTTGGACCCAGGTGATAATGCGAGTTGCCCCAGACCACCAAGAAAATTGTAAATTTTTGGTGCTGCACAATTTGCATTATACTATTGTTCATTGGTTTTCCCTGGTTGCAAACTCATAATCCAGTTTTGGATTGGAAATCTGTGTCTATGGTGAGTTGGGGTTGTCAGTGTGTTCTCAGGGACACTCCTGTTTTCTCCACCTCTCCTCAGTCTCATGATATTCCTGATTATTTGACTGATTTTTCTGATGTATTTAGTGAGAGTAAGTCTGCGTCTTTGCCTCCTCATAGGAGTTATGACTGTGCAATTCAGTTGATGTCTGGGTGTAAATTTCCCAATGGTCGGCTTTTCAACTTATCAGTACATAAACATGATGCCATGCGATCCTATATTAAGGAGTCGTTGGAGAAGGGTCATATGAGACCATCCTCTTCACCCTTAGGTGCTGGGGGTTTTTTGTGGCCAAGAAAGATGGTTCATTAAGACCTTGCATTGACCATCATTCCCTTAACAAGATGACGGTTAAATTTCAGTACCTGTTACCCCTGATGTCTGATTTATTCTCCAGAGTTAAAAGTACCTGCTGGTTTACTAAGTTTGACCTCAGGGGTGCGTATAATCTTATTCGCATCAAGCACGGGGATGAATGGAAGACCGCGTTTAATACTCCGGAGGGACATTTTGAGTACATGGTGATGCCTTTTGGGCTCTCCAATGCCCCTTCTGTCTTTCAGTCTTTTATGAATGAAATTTTCCGAGACTTTGTGGATAAATTTTTGATCATCTATCTGGATGATATTTTGATCTTTTCTAATGATTGGGATTCCCATGTGGAACATGTCAGGACTGTGTTTCGGATTTTGAGGGAGAATTCCCTGTTTGTTAAGGGATCGAAATGTCTCTTTGGTGTACAGAGGATTTCATTTTTGGGATTTATCATATCTCCATCGACTATTGAAATGGACCCGGCCAAGATACAGGCCATGTATGATTGGTTTCAGCCCACTTTTCTGAAGGCTCTCCAGAAGTTTTTGGGTTTTGCTAATTTCTATCGTAAATTTATAGGTAAACCAGGGGAAGAGTCTTGAGGAGATCATTTGCATATTCCCAGTGCCTTCAGGGATAAGTGAAGAGTCTCCGCGAGCTCAACAATCACTGGGTTTTGGCCGTTGCAGCTGAAAAGAGGAAATCGGAAAACCATTTTGCCTCATCTTTCATCATTTTTAAGAAATCTCAATATGGAAGAGGCAAGGAGCCATCTGGTCAGCTGCATTTCTTGCTACATGTTCACAGACTTACCAGTGGAAAAGCCAAACTTCACATGCCACAAATGCAAGCTTGTGTCCCTGTTGGAGAAAAAGTTGCAAAATCTCAAAGAGAGGTTAGCTACGTTGAAGATCATTAAGGAAGGTGAAGAGTTCTTAGACAGAGCAGAATTATCTCTTCATGTTACAGAAAGAGAAGAAATTCAAAGTGCACCTGAAGAAACAGAGGAATGGAAGCATGTGACCCAGAGAAGCAGGAGGATCGGGAGGCAGTCAGCACCCATACTGCTCAGAAACCAGTACCAGGCTCTCACGCAGGAAAATGATGAAGAAATACATCAGGATAAGACTTTGCCCACAAACAGCAACCTTGTACGCCATCAGAGTCCTCCTGGACTCAGAAAGAAAAATGTTGCGAAGAAGAAACGGAGAGTGGTGGTCATGGGGGATTCCCTGTTGAGAGGAACAGAGCCCGCTATCTGCAGACCGGATATAACCTCAAGAGAAATGTGCTGTCTTCCAGGTGCAAAAATTAAAGATGTGTCTGACAGGGTATCAGGACTCTTCAGACCTACAGATGACAACCCATTCCTGCTACTACATGTGGGGACAAATGACACCGCAAGAAACGACCTGGAAACCATCTGCAGAGACTTTGAAGACTTAGGCAAGAAAGTGAAAGAACTGGGAGTGCAGGTGGTCTTCTCTTCCATCCTCCCAGTGGATGGCCAAGGAACAAGGAGGTGGAATAAGATTCTGCAGGTGAACAACTGGCTACGTCGATGGTGCCGTCAGCAACGATTTGGATTTATGGATCACGGAGTGAATTACCTTTACGATGGACTACTTGCTAGAGATGGGGTGCACCTTACGAAGACTGGAAAGCATGTATTTGGAAGTCGCCTTGCTACACTTGTAAGGAGAGCTTTAAACTAGAACAACATGGGAAGGGAAGCAAAAGACCAGAAAAAGCCATACACCTGACAAATTCTATTGAGAACTCTGCTATTAGAAGTGGAAAGGAAGAACAAAGACAAAAGAATCTAATTAATAAAAATATTGGAGAAAGAGAAACCAATCACAAACTAAAATGTTTCTATACTAATGCACAAAGCATGGGCAACAAACAAGGAGAATTGGAACTACTAACACAGGAAAATAAATATGATGTAATTGGAATCACTGAAACTTGGTGGGACAATACACATGATTGGAATACAAGACTAGAAGGATACAACTTATTTGCAAGAAACAGACTTGATAAACGAGGATGGGGTGTCGCATTGTATGTTAGAAACGCGTATATCTGCACAGAGGTTGAAGCTTCAGAGACTGGGAGTTCTATGGAAACTGTTTGGGTAAGAATACAAGGACAGAACAATGGAAAGGACACCATTGTAGGCATTTACTACAGGCCGCCTGTGCAAGCTGAAGATATGGATGAACTCTTTACGCATCAAATGGCCAAGTTCTCCAAAAAATATGACATAGTTGTCATGGGAGATTTCAACTATCCAGACATTTGTTGGGAATCTCTCTCAGGCAAAACTAACAGGTCAAGGAAATTCTTATCCTCTCTTGCTGACAACCTTATCTTCCAAAAGGTAGGGGAGAAAACAAGGGGAACTGCTACCTTGGATCTAATCCTTATAAACAGGGAGGAAATGGTTGAGGAGGTAAAAGTGGCTGGGACCCTAGGAGGTAGCGACCATGCTATTTTAGAATTTTGGATAACTAGAGAAGGAAGACCTGTGAAGACTCAGACGTCAAGGTTAGATTTCAGAAAGGCAGATTTTAAGGAATTCAGAAAGAGAATTGGAGGGATCCAATGGCTGGATATCCTTAAAGACAAAAATGTCCAGGAAGGATCGGAAATCTTGAAAAATGAAATTCTCAAAGCACAATTGTTAACAATTCCGAAAAGAGGGAAGAATAGGAAGCATTTAAGGAAGCCAGGATGGATGAACACAGGAACTTAAGCACATGCTAAAAAGGAAGAAAAAAATGTTTATAAAATGGAAAGTGCGAGGCATATCTAAAGAAGAATATAATGCTGTCTGCAGAACCTGCAGGGCACAAATCAGATTAGTAAAGCTGACAATGAATTGAGGCTTGCAAGAGATGTCAAAAGCAATAATAAAGGATTTTGGGGATATATCAAAAGTAAAAGAAAAGTCAAAGATGCTATAGGATTTTTACAGGATGAAAATGATGAAATAGTAAGACAGGATGTTGAGAAGGCCAAACTTTTAAATTCCTATTTTGCATCTGTTTTCTCTCAGAAAGGAAATATAACATCAACTGTTCTTCACTGTCCTATTAAGGGAATAGAAGAATCCAGGATATCTATAAACAGAAAGATAGTGAGGAAACACTTAGCTAACCTAAATGAATTCAAGTCTCCAGGTCCAGATGAATTACACCCCAGAGTACTGAAGGAGATAGCAGAAGAAATTTTTGAACCCCTCTCCATAATCTTTGAAAATTCTTGGAGAACAGGAGAAGTCCCAGAAGACTGGAGAAGAGCAAATGTTGTTCCTATCTTCAAAAAGGGGAAGAAGGTGGACCCAGGCAACTATAGGCCGGTGAGTCTGACTTCTATACCAGGAAAGATCTTTGAACAAATTATTAAACATCATGTATGTCAGTACCTGGATAAGAATGAAGTGATTAAACAGAGTCAGCATGGGTTTGTAACTAATAAGTCATGTCAGACTAACTTAATTTCCTTCTATGACGGAATCACTGATTGGGTGGATCAAGGAAATGCTGTAGATATAGTATATCTTGACTTCAGCAAGGCATTTGACAAAGTATCTCATACAATCCTTATTGAAAAAATGACTAAGTATGGAATGGACAAGGCAACTGTTAGGTGGATTCATAACTGGCTTAGTGATCGGACCCAAAGGGTGGTCGTAAATGGCTGCACATCCAGTTGGAAGAATGTCTCAAGTGGGGTACCACAGGGCTCTGTCCTGGGCCCTTTATTGTTCAACATCTTTATCAACAATTTAGATGAAGGAATTGAGGGTAAACTGATTAAATTTGCTGATGACACAAAGCTAGGAGGGATAGCTAATACTAGAGAAGAGAGAGAGAGGATTCAAAAAGATATAAATAAACTGGAGAAGTGGGCAGCAACTAACAGAATGGTTTTTAACAGGGAAAAATGCAAAGTACTACATCTGGGCAATAAAAATGAAAAAAGCATATGCAGAATGGGAGGAATAGGCCTAAGCAACAGCACATGTGAAAAAGATTTGGGTATACTAATAGATCATAGACTGAATATGAGTCAACAGTGTGATTCAGCAGCAAAATAGGCAAATGCAATTCTAGGATGCATTAACAGAAGCATACAGTCTAGATCACGTGAAGTCATTATTTCCCTCTACTCCTCTTTGGTCAGACCTCATCTGGAATATTGTGTCCAGTTTTGGGCACCACATTTTAAAAAAGACATCAACAAACTGGAGCAAGTTCAGAAAAGAGCGACCAGAATGGTGACCGGTCTGCAAACCCTGTCTTATGAGGAAAGATTGCAGGATTTGGGATTCTTTAGTTTGCAAAAGAGAAGACTGAGAGGAGACTTAATAGCTGTCTACAAATATCTAAAGGGCTGTCACATTGTAGAAGGATCAACTTTATTCTCATTTGCACAAGGAATGACTAGAAGCAATGGGATGAAACTGAATGTGAGGAGACACAGATTAGATATTAGAAAAAACTTTTTGACAGTTAGAGTGATCAATGAGTGGAGCAGGCTGCCACAAGAAGTGGTGAGTTCTCCTTCAATGGAAGTCTTCAAACAGAGGCTGGACAGACATCTGACTGGGATGATTTAGCGAAGGAGTCATTGGAGAAGGGTCATATTAGACCATCCTCGTCACCTTTAGGTGCTGGGTTTTTTTTGTGGCCAAGAAAGATGGTTTATTAAGACCGTGTATTGATTATCGTTCCCTTAACAAGATGACGGTTAAATATCAGTACCCGTTAACTCTGATGTCTGATTTATTCTCCAGAGTTAAGAGTGCCTGCTGGTTTACTAAGCTTGACCTCAGGGGGGCGTATAATCTTATTCACATCAAGCACGGGGATGAATGGAAGACGGCGTTTAATACTCCGGAGGGATATTTTGAGTACATGGTGATGCCTTTTGGGCTCTCCAATGCCCCTTCTGTCTTTCAGTCTTTTATGAATGAAATTTTCCGAGACTTTGTGGATAAGTTTTTGATCATCTATCTGGATGATATTTTGATCTTTTCTAATGATTGGGATTCCCATGTGGAACATGTCCGGACTGTGTTTCGGATTTTGAGGGAGAATTCCCTGTTTGTTAAGGGATCGAAATGTCTCTTTGGTGTACAGAGGATTTCATTTTTGGGATTTATCATATCTCCATCGACTATTGAAATGGACCCGGCCAAGATACAGGCCATTAATGATTGGGTTCAGCCTACTTCTTTGAAGGCACTTCAGAAGTTTTTGGGCTTTGCTAATTTCTATCGTAAATTTATAGGTAATTTTTCAAGTATTGTCAAACCACTGACTGATCTGACCAAAAAGGGAGCTGATGTGCTGAATTGGTCTCCTGAGGCTGTCTCAGCATTTCAGGAGCTTAAGCAGAGGTTTACTTCAGCACCGGTCTTACGGCAACCTGATGTCTCACTTCCATTTCAAGTGGAGGTAGACGCTTCTGAGATTGGTGCAGGAGCTGTTTTGTCCCAAAAAGACCCTGTGACTTCTAAGATGAATCCCTGTGCCTTCTTTTCTCGAAAGTTCTCCCCATCTGAATGCAACTATGACGTAGGGAATCGGGAATTGTTGGCCATGAAATGGGCATTTGAGGAGTGGTGACATTTTTTTGGAAGGAGCTTGACATCAATTTGTGGTCCTCACCGATCACAAGAATCTGACTTATCTGGAGTCGGCTAAATGCTTCAATCCTAGACAGGCTAGATGGGCCTTGTTTTTCACGCGTTTTAATTTTGTGGTCTCTTTTCTTCCGGGCACTAAGAATGTTAAGGCAGACGCCCTTTCTAGGAGTTTCTTTGCTGATTCTCTTAATGTGACCAAGCCTACTACTATCCTAGGTGAGGGGGTAGTTCTTTCTGCCATTTCGCCCAATTTGAGACGTGCCCTGGAGGAATTTCACGAGGATAAACCTGAGCGTTGCCCTATGGGAAGATTGTATGTTCCGGACCAGTGGAGAAAGAGAGTGATGTCTGAAGTCCATTGCTCCACATTGGCTGGTCATCCAGGTATTTTTGGTACCAGAGATTTGGTGAGTCGGTCGTTTTGATGCCCTGCCTTATCTCGTGATGTCAGGAATTTTGTACAGTCCTGTAGGACTTGTTCTCGGTCTAAACCCTGTTCTCATTCTAGTGGGTTGCTGATGCCCCTGCCGGTGCCCAAGAGGCCATGGACCCATATCTCAATGGATTTTATTTCTGATCTTCCTGTCTCTCAGAGAATGACTGTTATCTGGGTAATTTGTGATAGATTTTCAAAGATGGTCCATCTTGTACCACTCTCAAAGTTGCCTTCTTCCGCTGAGTTGGTGCCCTTATTTTTACAACAGGTGGTTCGGTTACACGGGATTCCTGAGAACATTGTGCCCGATAGAGGGGTCCAGTTTGTTTCCAGATTTTGGAAAGCCTTTTGCTCCAATCTGGGAATTCAGTTATCCTTCTTCTCCGCGTTTCATCCCCAGACCAATGGGCAGACTGACAGAACAAACCAGACCTTGGAGTCTTATTTAAGATGTTTTATAGCTGCTGATCAAGATGATTGGGTCTCATTTTTGCCCTTGGCCGAATTTGCGCTGAACAAAAGAGCTAGTTCTGCCACCTTGATGTCACCCTTTTTCTGTAATTTTGGGTTTCATCCTCGATTCTCTTCAGGGCAAGTAGAATCTTCGTCCTGCCCAGGTGTGGATACTGTGGTTGTGAGAATGCAGCAGATATGGGACCAAGTGGTGGATAAATTGTCTCTCTCTCAGGAAAAGGCCCAGCGTTTTTCCAACCGGCATAGGACCATTGGTCCCCGGTTTAAAGTGGGTGATATGGTTTGGTTGTCGTCAAAGAATATTCCTATGAAGGTTGCATCTCCAAAATTTAAGCCAAGATTTATTGGACCTTATAGGATTTTGGAGATTCTTAATCCTGTTTCTTTTCGATTGGCTCTTCCAGTTACGTTCAAAATCCATAACGTATTTCACAAATCACTGTTGAAGAGGTTTGATGAGCCAGTAGTTCCTGTGGCGGCACCTCCTGACCCTGTGTTGGTTAAAAGCAATATGGAATATGAGGTAGAGAAAATATTGGATTCTCTTTTGGTTAGATGGAGACTCCAGTATTTGGTCAAATGGAAGGGTTATGGCCAGGAGGATAATTCTTGGGTCTCTGCCTCTGATATTCATGCCAATAAATTGGTGTGTGCTTTTCACCGGGCCCATCCTGATCGGCCTGGTGGCATTGAGGAGGGTTCGGTGACCCCTCCTCAAGGGGGGTACTGTTATGAGCTCATTTTCTTCTCCACCAGTTGAAAGTTCCCCTTCCGTTCTCCCTCTTGTGGTGATGGGAGGTAGTGAGGTTGGTTTAAGTGGTAGTGATCTGCCACCTGGTGAGGAAGATAATGATTGGATCTCTGGAGTGTCAGACTGGATATAAGACAGCCGACGCCCTATCCTAGTGCTGGTGATTCAGTCTGTTTCTCAGGTCTAGGACTCAGCTCTGTTCCAGTCTTCCAAGATAAGTTTGTTTTTTGCTAATGTTCACACTTACTCTTGTTGGTCTTTTCAGTTTTTTGTGTGGTCAGCCAGCCAGGCTGGGCTGTGCTGAATTTCCACTCTTATTTGCCAAATTGCCTTTTTTTTGTCCCTTATTAGATTGGCCTCTTTTTGCTCTGTCTCAGAATATTTCAGAGTGCTGATATAGTGGGAGAAGTCTAGTGACTTCAGGGTTAATTTTGCTATCAGTTGTGTTGGACATTTTGTAGGGTTTTTTGGCAGACTGCAGACAGTGTCTTTCCTATCCTGTCCTTTCTAGTTAGCTTGGCCCCATTGTTTGCTCAGCCTATTTTCCTGCCTTTGTTTGTGTTTTCATCTTTTTTCACCGTCAATACATGTGGGGGGCTGTCTCTCCTTTGGGGTCTGCTCTGGGGCAGTTAGTTTTCCTCTTTTCCTGCTTTAGGCTTATTTAGTTCTCCGGTTGTGACAAGGCGTCTAGGACCACCATAGGAACGCTCCACGACTGCTGCTAGTTGCGTGTTAGGATCAGGGGTCTGCAGTCTGCATAGTTACCAACCTCTTCGGTTTTCTTATATTGCTTTTTGATTTCCTCCTCGGTTACCCATTCATAAAAGGGCACATTGGAGCTCTTTTTGCATTTGGGGCATTTGAGCTTCAATTATGCCACTAGCTGTGACATGGCTGATGGTAAATGGTGGACCTTATGTTATGTACCATCCATAGAGTTGTTAACTATCTAAGAGAATTCCAGTGGGAAGAATGGAAATTTCAAAGTTTCTCATTTTTACATACATTACATTTTTAATGTGTCAACAAATATTGCCAAAAATATAAAAAATATGATTTAAACAATATATGATTATTTAATGAAACATTTGCTTTAAACATTTAAATTTTACCAACTTATTAGTTGGTTTGTACTAAATAAAACACATCTGATGATTTTACACCAATGGGAATTTTTAGACCTTGGGGTAATTACAATAATTCAATTTTTTTTTCTGAATATTAAAGAAATCCCATCATATATTTCATCCCTCCCCTGGCACCATCCGAGAGCTAATACTGTAGGCATAAATAGGATTACGGAAGGGAAATGTCACTTTTGCTCTTGTATTAGCCAGATCTGTACGTGGAGATGATGACTGTGATGAGAACACTGCGGTCTTATCCTCTACAGCGCTCCGGTCCATAACTCAATGTAAGTACAATGCATAAGATCTGCCACTATTCCAGGCACAACCAAGGTTTACAAATCTGACTGGTGTTATTTTATATGGTGGTAACTCTGGAACGCTTCACAATATCCCAGTGATTAGGACATAGTTTCTACAGATATTATATTTTATGTTAGCTGAAAATTCATTGCAGTTTTTTACCAATTCCAAACTTTGAATGCTTTTACTAAACACCAGATAGTCATACCAACCACACAACAGAGATAACACATAACATTTCCCATCCATCTGCTCTACATCAGCATCACCTCTCAATCGTCTTTTTATCTTATTTGGAGGGTTAAAATTTGGAAGCGATTATTCATATTTTCAAGGAAATTTGCAAATCATATTTTTTTATCTATTCATTTTAGAAGAGACTTTGAGAAGCTGAAATAATGAAAGATATCCAGAAGTTGTACGGTTTTATAGATTATTCTCTACAAATCCTAAACTGCTGTAAGGAAATTTCTTAACCTTCAGGTACGATATAGGAATTGTGGCAAAGTGGAATAAAAAAAGAAAATATTTTTTTTTCCACTTCGATTTAGATTTAGCAGCAAACTTTTCATTTTCATGAGAGGTAATAGGAGAAAATACTCATCATATGTAATAATCAATCACTCATAAATGAAGCAATACCGTGTACAGGTGATTCTCAGAAAATTACAATATCATCAAAAAGTGAATTTATTTCAGTTCTTCAATACAAAAAGTGAATCTCCTATATTCTATAGAGTCATTACAGAGTGATCTATTTCATGTGTTTATTTCTGGTAATGTTGATGATTATGGCTTACAGCCAATGAAAACCCAAAAGTCATTATCTCAGTAAATTAGAATACTTTATAACCGCAGCTTGAAAAAAAGATTTTAAAACTGAAGCGTTGGACTACTGTAATGTATGTTCAGTAAATGCACTCAATACTTGGTCGGCGCTCCTTTTTCATCAATTACTGCATCACTGTGGTGTGGCATGAAGGCGATCAGCTTGTGCTGTGGGGGGTATAGAAGCCCAGATTCTCCTGTACGTGACACACATTTGTGTGTGGTGTGAAATTACTGCTTGATCACATAGTAGGACTCAGGACAGAAGTAGTGTGTGAAGACATGGCATTGTATATTAATTAACCAGACAACTGTTTTGGCATACCAAGAATACTAGAATGTTATTTGCATGTTGGCTTTCAAATTTATGTGTTTTATTTTCTGGTTGGTCAAGAAAACAGTCTCTTATTTGTATAAGCCTGTAATATTGACTTGTATTGTGGGCTTATTCTTGATCACTGGTCATGTTTCCTGATATGTAAATTATGCATTGTATTATGGAGCCAGTTTATTGATTTTGAAAGCAGAGATATGTAAATGTAAATACTGAATGAAGAACACTTATTAAGTCAAAAAACAGGTTTCATGCCTCTGTAAGACTGAGAGAGAAAAAGAGACACAGAGGGAGACTGCCAGAGCTTCTTCCAAGACATGTACATCCAAAGGAGCAGAGACAAGACAGCAGTCAATTCATCATGGCATCATCACAAGAGACACAGATCTATCATTCTACAGGAAGAACCAAGGGTGTTGTGAGTTCATTCTTCCCTTCACCATTGAGGTCTGATGAACTCCCTCCTCTGGTGAAGGAAGGTAGTGAGGCTGATTACCAAACACCTGGGCAGCTAGATGATGACTGGGTGGCTGGAATTGAGGACTGGATATAAGGCTGCCGATGCCCTTCTTCCTGGCTGGTGATTTTCCTGCTGGATTCTTGGAGACCAGTCTGATTCCTGCATCTCAAAGCTAAGTTTCTTCTGTCAATTTCTCTGATCTGCTCCCTGTCCACATTTTCCACCAAGGCTTTTGTGGATTCAGGAGCAGCTCTTAACCTGATGGACTTCAGTTTGTGTCTAGATTTTGGAGGACTTTCTGTTCCAAGCTGGGAATTCAGTTGTCCTTCTCCTCTGCGTTTCACCCTCAGACCAATGGGCAGACGGAGAGAACAAACCAGACTTTGGAGTCGTATTTGAGATGTTTTATTTCTGCCGATCAGGATGATTGGGTTTCATTTTTGCCCTTGGCCGAATTTGCTTTAAATAATAGAGCTAGTTCTGCCACTTTGATGTCACCTTTTTTTTGTAACTTTGGTTTTCACCCTCGATTTTCTTCAGGGCAGGTGGAGCCTTCTGCCTGCCCAGGTGTTGACACTGTGGTGGAGAGAATGCACCAGATCTGGGACCAAGTAGTGGATAAGTTGTCTCTCTCCCAGGAAAAGGCCCAGCGGTTTTCCAACCGACGTAGGACTGTTGGTCCCCAGTTTAAGGTGGGTGATATGGTTTGGTTGTCATCAAAAAATATCGCTATGAAGGTGGCTTCTCCTAAGTTTAAGCCAAGATTTATTGGACCTTACAAGATTTTGGATATTATTAATCCGGTCTCTTTTCGGTTGGCTCTTCCTGTCACATTTAAAATTCATAATGTGTTTCATAAGTCCTTGTTGAAGAGGTTTGTTGAACCAGTAGTTCCTGTGGTGGCACCTCCTGACCCTATATTGTTTGATGGTAACATGGAATATGAGGTAGAGAAGATACTGGTGTTGTGAGTTCATTTTCCCCTTCGTCACTGGGGTCTGGTGAACTCCCTATTCTGGTAAAGGAAGGTAATGAGCCTGATTATCAGGCACCTGAGTCTAATGAGGATGACTGGCTGAGTGGAGTCACGGACTGGATATAAGGCTGCCAACGCCCTTCTGCCCTGCGGGTGATTTCTCTGTGGACTTCTAGGACACCAGTCTGATTCCTGCTCCTCTAAAGCTAAGTTTCTGTTTTGCCTGTTAGCTTTTTGTTTTGTTTTTTTGTTTTCCTTGCTTTTCAGTATTCTGCCATTCCCTGCTGGGGTGAGCTGAATCTCCTTTTGCCTGTAGCTTTGTCTTCAGTATATTCCTGAGTACTGACATAGCTTTTTTGAAGCCTAGCGTCTTCAGGGCCTTTTTCTCTGTCAGTCTGTTGGCTCTGATTTTCATAGGGTTTTTACAGATTGCAGACAGCAGCCTTCCTGTCCTTTTCTATTTAGTTAGCTTGGGCCGCTCTTTGCTCAGTCTATCTTTCTGTCTGTGTTAGTATTTTCATCTTGCTTCACCGTCATTATATGTTGGGGGCTGCCTATTGCTTTGAGGTCTGCTCTGGGGCAGTTTAGATTTCCTCTTTCTTTCTTTAGGCCTATTTAATTCTCTGGCTGTGATCGAGGGGTCTAGGGCATCGTAGGAACCCCCCACGGCTACTGCTAGTTGTGTTGATAGGTTCAGGGGTCTGCAATCCGATAGCTGCCAACTTCTCTGGTTTTCTGGACTTAGCTAGCATTTCTGTTTCTGCCTCCTACGGTGACTCAATCATAACAGAATCACCCGCCAAACCACAGATCCTAGGGTACTCAATAGCAGGAAAGAATTGTGTTTAAAAAAAAAAGTTGTGTGTATATTCTTTCCTCTATATCTCTGAGGCCGTAGGGGGAATTTTTTTTTCTCTCAATGGAGATAAAGCAATTGTCTGATCGTGTGGAGCAGCTCGCTGCGGAAGTGCGGGGAATTTCTGCCTACCTTGCTCGTTCGCATGCTGTTGAACCAAAGATCCCTACACCTGATGTATTTTCTGGGGATCGATCTAAATTTTTGAGTTTCAAAAATAATTGTAAATTATTTTTTGCCTTGAAGCCTAACTCGTCAGGGAGCTCCGCGCAGCAGGTTAAAATTGTCATCTCTTTGCTGCGTGGCGATCCCCAGGATTGGGCGTTTTCTTTGAAACCAGATGATCCTATTCTGACTAATGTGAACGCATTCTTTCAAGCTTTGGGGTTGTTGTATGACGAACCTAATGCTATTGATCAGGCTGAAAAGACCCTGTTGGCATTAAACCAGGGTCGAGACTCTGCAGAGTTGTACTGTCAAAAGTTCCGAAAGTGGGCGGTCCTTACTACCTGGAATGATAATGCCTTGGCTGCTCTCTTTCGGAAGGGTTTGTCAGAAGGCGTAAAAGATACTATGGTGGGATTTCCTGTTCCCTCTGGTCTGGACGATTCTATGTCATTAGCCATTCAGGTTGATCGGCGTTTACGTGAACGCAGGATTGCACGAGAGGTGTTGCCACCGGTTGAACAGACGTCTGAACCTATGCAATGTGATAGAGTTTTGTCTAAGGCGCAACGTCAGGAGTTCAGAAGGCGTAATAAGCTGTGTTTTTTCTGTGGAGATGCCTCGCATATTATTTCTGTTTGTCCTAAACGAGAGAAACGCTTTGCACACACGTTTTCTGTTGGTGGGGTTCAACCTAAGTTGCTTCTGGCAATTACTCTGATTTTGCTAAACGTTGTGGATTTCCGATGACACCTCTGCAGACGCCTATCCCTTTGAGGGGGATTGATGCTACTCCTTTGGCGAAAAATAAACCTCAGTTTTGGACCCAGGTGGTCATGCGGGTCGCCCCAGACCATCAAGAAAACTGCAGATTTTTGGTATTGCATGGTCTGCATGATGCTGTTGTTCTGGGGTTTCCCTGGTTGCAAATTCATAATCCAGTTTTGGATTGGAAATCTGTGTCTGTGGTGAGTTGGGGTTGTCGATGTGCCACCTCTCCTCAGTCGCATGATGTTCCTGACTATTTGGCGGACTTTTATGATGTATTTAGTGAGAATGAGTCTGCGTCCTTGCCTCCTCATAGGAGTTATGACTGTGCAATTGAGCTGAACCCGGGGTGTAAATTCCCCAAGGGTCGGCTCTTCAATTTATCTGTACCCGAGCACGAGGCTATGCGGTCCTATATTAAGGAGGCGTTGGAGAAGGGTCATATTAGACCATCCTCTTCACCCTTAGGTGCCGGGTTTTTTTTTGTGGCCAAAAAGGATGGTTCTTTAAAGCCTTGTATTGATTATCGTGCCCTCAATAAAATTACTATTAAATATCAGTATCCGTTACCCCTGATTTCGGATCTATTCTCTAGAGTTAGAGGTGCTTGCTGGTTTACCAAGCTTGACCTCAGGGGGGCGTATAATCTTATCCGCATTAAGCAGGGGGATGAATGGAAGACGGCGTTTAATACTCCGGAGGGACATTTTGAGTACCTGGTGATGCCTTTTGGGCTCACTAATGCCCCTTCTGTCTTCCAGTGCTTCATGAATGATATTTTCCGAGACTTTGTCGATAAATTTTTGATTATCTATCTGGATGATATTTTGATCTTCTCCAAGGATTGGGATTATCATGTGGAACATATTCGGACTGTGTTCCGGATCTTGAGGGAGAATTCCCTGTATGTCAAAGGATCGAAATGCCTTTTTGGAGTACAGAGGATTTCATTTTTGGGATTTATTTTGTCTCCGTCAACTATTGAAATGGACCCAGCCAAGGTACAGGCCATTTATGATTGGGTTCAGCCCACTTCTTTGAAGGCCCTCCAGAAGTTTTTGGGTTTTGCTAATTTTTATCGGAAATTTATAGCAAAATTTTCTAGTATTGCCAAGCCATTGACTGATCTGACTAAGAAGGGTGCTGATGTGTTGAATTGGTCTCCTGAGGCTGTTGCTTCCTTTCAGGAGCTGAAGCGAAGATTTACCTCCGCCCCGGTTTTGCGGCAACCTGATGTCTCACTCCCGTTCCAGGTAGAGGTGGATGCTTCTGAGATTGGTGCAGGAGCTGTTTTGTCCCAAAAGGATCCTGTAACATCTAAAATGAATCCCTGTGCTTTCTTTTCCCGAAAGTTCTCTCCATCTGAACGTAACTATGATGTGGGGAATCGGGAACTGTTGGCCATGAAATGGGCATTGGAGGAGTGGAGACATTGGTTGGAGGGAGCTAAACATCAAGTTTTGGTCCTCACTGACCACAAGAATTTGATTTATCTAGAGTCGGCTAAACGCTTGAACCCTAGACAGGCCAGGTGGGCCTTGTTTTTTACACGTTTTGATTTTCTGGTCACTTTTCTTCCTGGAACTAAGAATGTCAAGGCAGACACTCTCTCTAGGAGTTTCTTTGCTGATTCTCCTGTGGTGACCAAGCCTGCTACCACCTTAGGCGAAGGGGTAGTTCTTTCTGCCATCTCGCCCGATTTGAGACTTGCTCTGCAAGAGTTCCAGGAGGACAAACCTGAGCGTTGTCCCATTGGAAAGTTGTATGTTCCTGACCAGTGGAAGAAGAGAGTGATGTCTGAAGTTCATTGCTCTGCATTGACTGGTCATCCAGGTATTTTTGGTACTAGAGATCTGGTGAGTTGCTCTTTTTGGTGGCCCACCTTGTCTCATGATGTCAGGAATTTTGTGCAGTCCTGTGGGACTTGCTCCCGGTCTAAATCTTGTTCTCGC
Source organism: Dendrobates tinctorius (assembly GCF_039654945.1). NCBI lineage: Eukaryota > Metazoa > Chordata > Amphibia > Anura > Dendrobatidae > Dendrobates > Dendrobates tinctorius. Next base: position 14,847,247 of record NW_027361818.1, read on the forward strand.
TCTAGTGGATTGTTGATGCCCTTGCCGGTCCCCAGGAGGCCATAGATCCATATTTCAATGGATTTCATCTCTGATATGCCTGTCTCTCAAAGAATGACTGTTATTTGGGTGATTTGTGATAGGTTCTCTAAGATGGTTCATCTTGTACCACTCCCTAAGTTGCCATCTTCCTCTGAGTTGGTGCCCCTGTTTTTGCAACAGGTGGTTCGCTTACACGGGATTCCTGAGAACATTGTGTCTGACAGTGGATTTCAGTTTGTGTCTAGATTTTGGAGGACTTTCTGTTCCAAGCTGGGAATTCAGTTGTCCTTCTCCTCTGCTTTTCACCCTCAGACCAATGGGCAGACAGAGAGAACAAACCAGACCTTGGAGTCATATTTGAGATGTTTTATTTCCGCTGATCAGGATGATTGGGTTTCGTTTTTGCCCTTGGCCGAATTTGCTTTAAATAATAGAGCTAGTTCTGCCACTTTGATGTCACCTTTTTTTTGTAACTTTGGGTTTCAACCTCGATTTTCTTCAGGGCAGGTGGAGCCTTCTGCCTGCCCAGGTGTTGACACTGTGGTGGAGAGAATGCACCAGATCTGGGACCAAGTGGTGGATAAGTTATCTCTCTCCCAGGAAAAGGCCCAGCGGTTTTCCAATCGACATAGGACCATTGGTCCCCAGTTTAAGGTTGGTGATATGGTGTGGTTATCATCAAAAAATATTGCTATGAAGGTGGCTTCTCCTAAGTTTAAGCCTAGATTTATTGGACCTTACAAGATTTTGGAGATTATTAATCCAGACTCTTTTCGTTTGGCTCTTCCTGTCACATTTAAAATCCATAATGTGTTCCATAAGTCCTTGTTGAAGAGGTTTGTTGAACCAGTTGTTCCTGGGGTGGCACCTCCAGACCCTGTATTGGTGGAAGGTAACATGGAATATGAGGTAGAGAAAATACTGGATTCCCGTCTGGCTAGACGGAAACTCCAGTATTTGGTTAAGTGGAAGGGTTATAGTCAGGAGGATAATTCCTGGGTCTCTGCCTCTGATATTCATGCCAAAAGATTGGTGCGTGCATTTCATCGGGCTCACCCTGATCGCCCTGGTGGCGTGATTGAGGGTTCGGTGACCCCTCCTCAAGGGGGAGGTACTGTTGTGAGTTCATTTTCTCCTTCGTCACTAAGGTCTGGTGAACTCCCTATTCTGGTAAAGGAAGGTAATGAGCCTGATTATCAGGCACCTGAGTCTAATGAGGATGACTGGCTGAGTGGAGTCACGGACTGGATATAAGGCTGCCGACGCCCTTCTGCCCTGCGTGTGATTTCTCTGTGGACTTCTAGGACACCAGTCTGATTCCTGCTCCTCTAAAGCTAAGTTTCTGTTTTGCCTGTTAGCTTTTTGTTTTGTTTTTTGGTTTTCCTTGCTTTTCAGTATTCTGCCATTCCCTGCTGCGGTGAGCTGAATCTCCTTTTGCCTGTAGCTCTGTCTTCAGTATATTCCTGAGTACTGACATAGCTTTTTTGAAGCCTAGCGTCTTCAGGGCCTTTTTCTCTGTCAGTCTGTTGGCTCTGATTTTCATAGGGTTTTTTACGGATTGCAGACAGCAGCCTTCCTGTCCTTTTCTATTTAGTTAGCTTGGGCCCCTCTTTGCTCAGTCTATCTTTCTGTCTGTGTTAGTATTTTCATCTTGCTTCACCGTCATTATATGTTGGGGGCTGCCTATTGCTTTGGGGTCTGCTCTGGGGCAGTTTAGATTTCCCCTTTCTTTCTTAAGCCCTATTTAATTCTCCGGCTGTGATCGAGGGGTCTAGGGCATCGTAGGAACCCCCCACGGCTACTGCTAGTTGTGTTGATAGGTTCAGGGGTCTGCAATCCGATAGCTGCCAACTTCTCTGATTTTCTGGACTTAGCTAGCATTTCTGTTTTTGCCTCCTACGGTGACTCAATCATAACATACTGGATTCCCGTCTGGCTAGACGGAGACTCCAGTATTTGGTTAAGTGGAAGGGTTATGGTCAGGAGGATAATTCCTGGGTCTCTGCCTCTGATATTCGTGCCGAAAGATTGGTGCGTGCCTTTCATCGGGCTCACCTAAATCACCCTGGTGGCATGGATGAGGGATCGGTGACCCCTCCTCAAGGGGGAGGCACTGTTGTGAGTTCATTCTTCCCTTCACCATTGAGGTCTGATGAACTCCCTCCTCTGGTGAAGGATGGTAGTGAGGCTGATTACCAAACACCTGGGCAGCTAGATGATGACTGGGTGGCTGGAATTGAGGACTGGATATAAGGCTGCCGACGCCCTTCTTCCTGGCTGGTGATTTTCCTGCTGGATTCTTGGAGACCAGTCTGATTCCTGCATCTCAAAGCTAAGTTTTTCTGCTCTGCTTTGTACTCTTCAGTTTTGTTTTTGTTTTGCCTTGTTTTTTGGGAGTTCTGCCATCCCCGGCCGGGGGTGAGCTGAATTCCATTTTTGTCTCTGATCTGTTGAGCTTTTGCTCTGTCTTCAGAATATACCTGAGTGCTGATATAGTCTTTTGAAGCCTAGCAACTTCAGGGCCTGTTTTTCCTATCAGTCGGTTTGCTCATTTTGATAGGGTTTTTGCGGATGGCAGACAGCAGCTTTCCTATCCTGTCTTATGTAGTTAGCTTGGGCCCCATCATTTGCTCAACCTATCTTTCTATCTGTGTTAGTGTTTTCATCTTGCTTCACCGTCATTATATGTTGGGGGCTGCCTATTGCTTTGAGGTCTGCTCTGGGGCAGTTTAGTTTTTCCCCTTTCTGTCTTTAGGCTATGTAGTTCTCTGGCTGTGATCGAGGGGTCTAGGGCACCGTAGGAACCCCCCACGGCTACTGCTAGTTGTTGTGGATAGGTCCAGGGGTCTGCAATACGATAGCTGCCAACCTCTCTGATTTTTCTGGACTTAGCTGGTATTTTGTTTTTTCCTCCTTCGGTGACTCATCATAACACAAGGGGTTTTCAGCCCCTGTTGGAAGAATGCAGATCTGCTCCATTGAACATCGCTCAACAATGGATATGCTTGAAGAAAGTCAGCATTGTTACCTGCTGGTCAACTGGCCTCATGGAGATGTTCAGAAAAGCCAGGTTATGACTCTCAGGTCAACTGGCCTTGTACTGAGATTCTGCCAAGACACATATATATTCAAAGGACCTGAAATAGTAAAGCAGTCAATTCATCATGGCACCATCACGAAGGACACAGATCTATCATTCTACAGGAAACAACCTAGGGATTTTTGGCCCCAGTTGGAAGAATACAGATCTTCTCTATTGACCACCATTGAACCATGGAAACATTTAGAGAAAGCCAGGATTTGGACCCACTGGTCAGATGTCTCTATAGAGATGTTCAGAGAAACCAGGTTGTGACTCTCAGGACAAATGGCCATGTAACTTTTATGGACTCAATAGAATGTCATCTTCCTACCATTGTCATTACATCGCTTGTGTGCATGCCACAGGTGGGGTAGTGACCCTGAAAAATCTAAAGTCACAGCTACTATTATCTCAGCGAGTCAGAGGAAGGATGCAATGTGCACCATCTAGGGTAGTGTGCTGGAAATGTTCTATGTGTTTTCTGCCTGTTTTATGGCTCATTAAAGCATTGTCAAACTGTTTTACCTTCACCCTGTTTTGTCTGAGTAGAGTTTCACCCACTTTAAAAGGCGAGCAGGCATTTGGTAGAAAGATCCCTATTCAGTGTGGTTGCAGCTAGCAGTCCTGGGTGCCCGGCAACCCCCGTGTCTCCACATCATCATGGCAGAGGTGGGATACTACTCATCCCTTTTGAAATCGGGGAGGCTGCAGAGGATTGGTGTTCTCACACACTGTCCAGGGCTCCACTACCAGGGAACCATACAGATAGACACAGCAGACCATTGATGAGGCATGAACAGCAGGTTTCGGATGCCACTATGTCAAACCCCACCAACTCAGGCTTGGGAAGAAGACCAGAGTGAATGTATAACCTCAACAAGAAACAGAAACTACAGGACGTATGATAGCTTCAGCGGACTGAATAAGATTTAATCCAGGAACTATGGAATGTGGAGGAAACAATGTGTGTAACCAATGGATATCACTTTTTCTCATTAATTACATGTGGATTTTATTTTCACAAGGAGGACATGGAATATGCTCTCAAGAAACTAGATGATAGAAAGTTGTGTGTCATAATGGTGAGACCTCTTGCATTCATGACTGTTCTTAAAGACATGTTATGGAATGTGCAGGATAAATGGAGAAGTATGATCGTAATGCTATGATGTCTTTCTAATTAAGATGGAGCAATGTGAAGACATGGCATTGTATCTTAATTAACCAGACAACTGTTTTTAGCATACCAAGAATAATGGAATGTCATCTGTATTTTGGCTTTCAAATTTAAGCGTTAATTTCTGGTTGGTCAAGAAAATAGACTTTTATTTGTGTAAGCCTGTAATATTGACTTAAATCGGGCGCTTATCCTTGATCACCAGTGATGTTTGCTGATATGCTAATTATGCAATGTATTATGGAGCCAGTTTATTGACTTTGAAAAAAAGGGAGGGAAAATCTATGCAAATAGTTCAAATAATCCCGTAATGCTACTTGATTTCTTCTCCATTTTTCCCCTTTATGTAAATATTGAATGAAGGACACAAATTAAGTCTAAAAACAGGTTACATGCCTCTGTATTAAAAGACTGAGAGAGAAAATGAGACAGAGACAGACAGCCAGAGATTCTGCCAAGACATGTACATCCAAAGGAGCAGAGACAGGACAGCAATCAATTCATCATGGGATCATCACAAGGGACATGGATCTATCATTCTACAGGAAACATCCTAGGGTTTTCAGCCCCAGTTGGAAGAATACAGATCTGCTCCACTGACCATCGCTGAACAATGGATACTTTTGAAGAAAGTCAGTAGTGTGACCCGCTGGTCAACTGGCGTCATGGAAATGTTCGGAAAATCCAGGTTATGACTCTCAGGTCAACTGGCCTTGTACCATTTATGGACTCAATGGACTGTCATCTTACTATGCTTGTCATTACCTCCTCTCTGTGTGTTTTCCACAGGTGGGGTAGCAACCCTGGAACATCTTAAGTGACATCTGCTATTATCCCGGAAAGTCAGCGGAAGAGTGAGACTCTGTAATGAGCACCATCTTGGTTACCGTGCTGGGGCTGTTTTATGTGTTATCTGCCTGTTTTGTGGTTCAATAAAGCATTGCCACACTGTAATGGCCTCACCCTGTGTTGTCTGAGTAGTGTTATGCCCACATTAAAAGGAGAGTGGGCATTCGGCGGCATGATCCCTGGTCCATGCGATTCCGGCTAGTGGACCTGGCTGCCCTCCGACCCCCCGTGTCTCCACAAAGTGCTATTTTGCATTTGAAGTATGAGTTTGGCTAGACTAGATTATGGACACCAGGTAGGTAAATAGCAGAAACCTCCCACAAGCAACCTGCTTTTATAAATCTATCTAGGGGTATGTTGACCAATTTTTTACCCATAGGTGCTTTATAGATGCTTAATTCAAATTTGAAAATAAGAAAAATTACATTTTTTTTCAGTGAAATGTTGCTTTAGAACAGTGTTTGTAATTTTCTTAAGGAGTAACAGGGAAAAGCAATTTATTCTGAATGTAGTGAAGCCTAAGATTTGGGCACATGTCAAAGCTAGGGAAGGAAAGAACATAATTGCATTTTTTTAACATAAATTTGTCTGGAACAGATTTTAGACACCATGTCATATTTTCAGAGCCCCTGAGGTTCCAGAACATTAGAAAATCCCACAATTGACTATTGGGAAATAGTCCAATCATCAAATTGCTCTAGGAAAGTGGAGAACATTTTCAACCCACAGGTTCATCACAAAACCTTACAACGTTCGGATGTGGAAAAAATGTTTTTATGGTAAAATGTTCTTTAGCTCCAAGTTTGTAATTCTCACAAAATGTAATAGAAGAAAATGGATTTTATTTACATTATTGATCCTAAATGCACTGATAGATATATGTACAAGTCATGTGTGTATATATACATATATATATCTTTGTATATCTATATCTATCTATCTAGATAGATCTATATATATATATATATATATATATATATGAGAGAGAGAGAGAGATTCACAGTGGGGGAATTAAGTATTTGATCCTTTGCTGATTTTGTAAGTTTGACCACTGACAGAGACATAAACAGTCTCTAATTTTAAGAATAGGTTAGTTTTAACATTGAGAGAGATAATATCTAAAATAAAATCCAGAAAATCACATTGTAAAAATTATATAAATTTAATGGGAAAAAAGTTTTTGATCCATCTGGCAAACAAGACCTAATAGAATCATAGAATAGTAGAGTTGGAAGGGACCTCCTGGGTCATCTGGTCCAACCCCCTGCTCAAAGCAGAATTCACTAAATCATCCCAGACAGATTTCTGTCCTGCCTCGGTTTGAAGACTTCATGGTCACAAAACCTTACATAACATGACTGATCTATTTTAAATTGTACAATAGCTCAAAAACAGGACAGTATATTACTCCATACAGTGTTATGGCCACCACATTGTGCGCCATACAGAATAATGTGCCCCATATATTTCTCCATACCAAATAATTAGTGACATATAATGTTCCATACAGTATATGATGAGCTCCACATAATGCTCCATATATAATGGGCCCCATTTGTAAAGCTCCAGTGTCTGATCTGCCCCATTTGCAATGCTCCAGTACATGATGGGCCTCATGGAAGATGCTCCAGTGTATCATGGGCCCTAATAATGCTCCTTATATAATGGGCCCTATTTGTAATGCTCCAGTGTATAATGTGCCCCTTAAATGCTGCTCCAGTGTCTGATCTGCCCCATTTACATTGCTCCAGTACATGATGGGCCCTATTTTTAATTAACCCATGCATAGTATTTGAAAAGAGCTCCATGGAGTAATCTGAGGTTTGTGCTTCCACATCCTTCACTTTTGGTGTTGGTGAAGGACACAAGGAAAGGGGTTGCTCCTGACCAGAAGCCTGCAGTTATGACTCAGTGCTAGCATTTTTTACAACTTCAGAAGAGGAGGTGATAGAGCTGGAGGCTGTTTCAGCAATGTAAGCCACAAACAGCTCCCGATACTCTGGCTTTAATAGTAGTCTACCTACTCCCAGAAAAGGGAGCCTTCCAGGCCTTCCAGAGCTACACCATGACGCTGGCTCAACACCTCCTGCCTTAGCTGCTATTGTGTTTTTGACACTACCAGCAGATGCACCACCACCACCATCAGTACCAGGTGGCCCTCCATGCCCACATCCACGTCCTCTTCCACCATACTTCCTCATGTTTTTGATAATGGACGAAAAAATACCAGCAGATATATGGTACTGTATCATAAGCGTACAGCTCTATACAGTCTATGGATAACAGTAAATCTCCGTATATATTTCATGAGGCATACACAGACGCTCACAGGCTCAGTATGGATTACCCAATAAAATAACAAGTTGAAAAAGGGTACAGTATCACCAGATAAAAGTTATATATAGTATAGTGAAAACATTCCGATTCTCCGTATACATTTCAGGAGGCAGACACAAATGCTCTCAGGCCCAGTATGGATTACATAAGAATATGAAAAACTGTAAATGGGTTATGTAACACAAGTGTACAGCTGTATACAGTGTTGGGGTAATCTTAAAGTTCCGAATATATTGCCGGAGTAACAGACAGACATTTACAGGCTCATTATGGATTACACCAGAATCTAAATAGCTAAAAAGGTTACTGTATCAGAAGAGTTCTGCTGTATACAGTGTTGGCCAAGTTGAAAATATCCGTATATATTTCCATAGTCACCCTCAGACGCTCACTCAGTTTTGGTTTTGACCATAATAAAAAAATGTTGTAAAAAAGTTCCTGGATAACAAGATAGCAAGTATATATTTTTTGGGGGACTATTGAAATCTCCGTATAAATAGTCCCGTAGTTACTCTCAGATGCTTACACAGTATGGATTGGACCGTAATGCTAAATGTCGAACAAAGGTACTGTATAACAAGATACAAGCTGTATCGAGTATAGTGTAAAAATTTGTTTCTCCGATTCACTGTATATATAGAAGGCGTAACCCTCACATGCTCACTTACTATGGATGATGTAGGGAAGGTGGACTGACAGACAAACCAGCCGGTAGTGAGAAGCAGAGGTGTAGCGCAGTGTAGTTGTGAAACCGCTAAGATAAAGAGAAAGGGTGCAGTGTTTTAGCTTGCCACTGGAGGGCAGTGGAGAGTGTAGGAGTGGGACTGAATAACTGCCCTTGGTCAGAGAAACTGTTAGGTGATGGTGGGCGGAGTTACCAGAACTGGAAGTATAAAAGGCTGAGGGAAGGTTCTGGAAGAGTCAGTCAGCAAAGGGAGCACAGTAAAGAGGAAGTTCTGCTGAGGAAATAGAGACAGTGGAAAGGCTCCAGAGAGGACTGACAGTTGAGGCAGTCACAGGGTGGTGGCCCAGAGGACGGTAGCCGCAGATGAAGACGGCCTGGGGCTATCATGCAGATGGTGTGCTCAGACTGGTGCAGCTCTGTGGTGGCTGGGCCTAGGCCAGCCACAGTGGAAGAGCCACAGAGGATGCCATGATTATAGTTACAAAGGAAGTGAAGGTACCGGGGCCTGTGTACAGAGAAATGTGAAATGGCTGTGGTGAATTGCTGTTGTCGACAGAAGGATGGGCACTAAATACTGACCTGTTCAATACAAACTCTGTCTCAATCTCGTGTTTGTCTGCGGCAAGAAGAGCCCCCCCACAGCTGGTTATCCTACAGATGATACCTTAATACAAATTTTTGAAACAAGGTACTGTATCAGCACATACCAGGTGTGTCCAGTCTAGGGTTAAATTTCTGTCTATACTTCCAGGGTCGGACACAGACACTCACAGGCTCACTATGCATTACACCAGAATTAAAAAAGTAGAGAAAAGGAAAGGTATTCATAGCGTACACCAGTATACAGTGTTGTGGTACTTTGAAATCTTCGTATATATTTAAATCTCAGTAAGCCAGTCCAGAATCTCCGCTGCTGGAAACTACATGGATACAAGTATAGACACAAAGTCGAGTGTTAGCAGAAATTTTGGAATTACTCATCGCAGGAAAACCTCCCGGTAGATGTTGCAGAGGTGATGCAGACCGTCAATTGCTGTGTCTGTGGAGAAAGAGAAAAAGGTTCTTTGTGAAGAAAGGATTGCTTTATCACAGTAGCGTGGATCACATCACCGTTACTCGTCTCCATCAAATTGTGATCACAGGAAGAGATGTACCCATGGTCCTCACTGCCTATCATGATGTGTCTGGATATTTTGGAGTGCAAAAGACAGAAGCCACAGGCCGTAGGCGATTCTATTGGATTGGCATGAGAGAAGACATTGAAAAATGGTGGCAGGAATGTCACACGTCTGTGACTATCACAACTATGAAAGGTGATCATAAACCACCACTCCATCCGCTTGTAAGTTGATGTCCATTTCAAATGGTAGCCATTGATCATCTGAAGGTAGAGGCCAGCAGGATAGGCCATAGCTACATCTTAACAATCATTGATCAATACACCAAATTTCGAGTGGCCGTCCCTGTGAAGGATTTAACTGCCCAGACTACACAGCGGTGGAGCAGGGAGAGGTAAGTATTGCAACTTGCAAGTGCTGTGGCCATGACCAAGCGGGGGGGAACAATCGTGGTCAACGGTACTGGCACAGGGCCCTTCATAGTACGCTGGTGTGTCTGACGGCAAGTGGGGCCTCCCACTGTCTGAGACACTGTATTGTACTATGAGGGACCCTGTGCCATTGCTGTCGGCCATCAGTGGGCCCATCCACCTGTTCAGAGCAATGGCACTTGACCCCAGCCGTTGGGGGAGGGGTGGGCAGCCCACTTAGGGAGGATTAAGAATTGGCATATGTTGATGTGTTGGCTGGACATTCAGTTGCGGCAAAGGGCGTAATTGGGCAAGTCCGAGGAAGAGGAGGAAAAAACCAAGGCACTTTTCTGGTAACCTGGACAACTGCTGCCTCCTGTAACTTTTAATCGATGCAGTATTAGCAGTCGTGTGAGCGGTACTTGAGAAATCATTCCACAACATGGTCATTAAACCCCTGTCTCAAACGCCACTTCTGCTGTGTGCACCATGAACACCTCTTCCATTGTGCCCACTACAGCCTGCGGGAGAACCAGCACCGTTGCTGTGTGTTGGGAAAGCTTCAAACAAATGGTTTACCAGCGTTTCTTGTTTGTTTGCCAAAATTATCTCCAGGTTCTCCTGTGGCATGATGTTGTGTAATTTGCCTTTGTAGCGTGGATCGAGGATGCTGGCCAGCCAGTAGTCATCATCCCTAGAGTTGAGCGAAATGGTGTTTACTCATGTCCAGGAGGACCAGGCTTACTCATGTCCAGGAGGACCAGGCTGCCCTGATATTTTCAACTATTAAGATTATCCTGCGTTACAGCAGCATTCTGACCATTTGATTACTGGCGTTATCAGTGAATAACATAAAAAGCGCCCTCCTTCAAGCTACTTTCAAACATACTAGCACGTAACTGATGAAGGTCTATATTGACCGAAACGTTTTCTGGTACTACAATAAACTGCCTCACCAAGCATTAAGTTGAGTGCCAGGTTTTCATTTTATCATATATGGTTCTAGACATTAACCCCACGTGTGCGAGTCAAACCCTCACTGAGATCCTGACAGTAATCTCTCCTAGGCCTGAGACAATAGTTCTGCGTCCTCAAATCTATAGTGAGATTCAAATTCTCACCAATCCTATAGACACCCTCCACCTTGTCATACACCATCCAATTTCAGCCTGTGACATTGAGGTTTAATCTCTCCTGGACCTGAGACAATAGTTCTGCGTCCTTAAGTCTATAGTGAGATTCAAATTCTCACCAGTCCTATAGACACCCTCCACCTTGTCATACACCATCCAATTTCAGCCTGTTACATTGAGGTGTAATCTTTACTGGGCCTGAGACAATAGTTCAGCGTTCTCAAATCTATGTGAGATTCAAATTTTCACCAATACTATACACACCTTCTACCTTGTTTTACAGTACCATATAGCTGGTGGTATTTTGGATACATTTTCACAAAAATGAGGAAGTATGGTGGAAGACGCCATGGAAGTGGGCGGGGGTTGCCAGCTGGTACCGATTGTGGTGGTGGTGGTGGTGTTGCATCTGCTGGTAGTGGCAAAAGCACAATAGCACCTAAGGCAGGAGGTGCTGAGCCTGCGTCATCATCTGGCTCCACAGGGCCTCGAAGGATCTCTTTTCTGGGAGTAGGTAAACCACTTTTAAAGCAGGAGATTCTGGAACAAGTTTTGGCTTACATTGCTGACACAGCCTCCAGCTCTCTCGCCTCCTCTTCTGAAGTTTCAAAAAATAAAAGCACTGAGTCGTCAGTGGAGGCTCTTGGTCAGGAACAACACCTTTCCTTGTGTCCTTCACCCCTACCAAAAGTGAAAGATGTGGCAGGCCACACTACCGATTACTCCATGGAGCTCTTTTCACATACCATGCCTGGGTTAGCAAGTCAAATCGAGAATTCCCCAGTCCAAGATGAATCTGACATGGAGTGCACTGATGCACAGCCACTGCTAGATTTTTCTGCTGGTACATTCACTCAGAGCACTACATTGTCCTCGCAGTGTACTGAGGCAGAATCAGACCCTGAAGAAACTCAGGTGCCCCTTCCCGCACACTATACCACCTTACACGGTGACACAGAGGAAGATGCACATGATATTGAAGAGGAGGTGATGGATGACCCAGTTGTTGACTCAGATTGGCATCCATTGGGGGAAGAGGGTGCCGCTGCCAATTCCTCAGAGGAGGAGGAGGATCTGCAGCAGGCAACGACATTGCAGCGGCTGTTATCTGGCAGGACCGTAGCAGTCAAAAAATGTGTTACAAAAACCAAAAGAGTTGCAGGACAGCTTGGCCAGACGGTCAAATTAGCACAGCGTGCAAGGTCTCAAAATGTCTTCCATAGTAGGAAGAGTGCAGTGTGGCACTTTTTTGAACAAAATCCTAATGATAAGGCAAAGGTTATCGGTAAGAAGTGCGCAAAGACCTTTAGCAGAGGGAAAAATATGAGAAATTTGAATACCAGATGCATGCTTAGACATTTAACCACCATGCACTTGCAAGCGTGGACGGACTACCAAACCTCACGTACCACATGTGCACCTGCTCCGAATGAAGGTAGTCAGCAATGCTACATCGCTTCCCCCACTGTAAGCCCACCGGTTAGCACACCACCAGCAGCAAATGTCGAGGTGTCGTCACAAGGGCAAAGCAGTCATGGAATCACAATGTTATTGCTATGAAAGACTGAATCTAGGCCATCAGCAACACCACCAACACCATCACCAACCCTCTCTCAGTCCGCCATGTCCACCGCTAGTTCCACCATATGCAGCTCTCAAGTCCAGCTCACCCTACCAGAGACTGAGTAGGACAAGAAAGTACTCACCCTCTCATCCGTGTACACTGGCTTTGAATGCCCACATTGCCAAACTAATCTCGTTAGAGATGATGCCCTGCCGGTTGGTTGAAAGCAAAGCTTTCCACGAGCTCATTGCCTACGCAGTACCATGCAATGACCTACCCAGTTGGCACTTCTTTTCGCGAAAAGCCATCCCAGCCCTCCACGTTCATGTGAAAGACCGGATTGTCCATGCACTCAAGCAATCAGTGAGTGGAAAGGTGCACCTCACAACAGATGCATGGTCCAGTAGGCATGGCCAGGGCCGTTACGTGTCCATCACGGCGCACTGGGTTAATGTGGTGGATGCAGGGTCCACAGGGGACAGCGGCGGTGGGACAGTGCTGCCTAGCCCACGGTATAGGAAACAGTTGGCTGTAGGCGTTCAACCCTCCTACTTCTCCTCCAGAAGTGAAAGCTTGTCCACAGAGCGCAGTCGCACGAGCACTCCATCTGCAGCTGCCAGTGTTGCACACGAGGTGTCCCCCTATCGATCAGCTAGTGGAAAGCGTCAGCAGGCTGTGTTGAAGATGATGTGTTTGGGCGACAACAGACACACCGCGGAGGTACTGGCCGACTACTTGCAGCGACAAACTGAGTCATGGCTGGGCAGTCTACATCTTGAGGCAGGCAAAGTAGTTATTGATAACGGCCGAAATTTTGTGGCAGCCATAGACCTTTCAAAACTCAGACACATACCTTGCCTGGCTCACACCTTGAACCTGGTGGTGCAGTGCTTCCTCAATAATTATCGGGAGTTAATACCCCTGCTCCATAAGGTGCGAAAACTGTGCTTGTACATCCGCCGGTCGCCCATACACTCCAGTCGTATGCAGAAGCTGCAGCGATTGCTCCACCTTCCCAACCACCGCCTAATTATCGACGTTGCAGCAAGGTGGAACTCCACCCTGCACATGGTTCAGGGGCTGTGCGAACAGACGCAGACTATAATTCATTTGTGGGAGGATACACAGGCAGGCAGTTTGCAGGCAGACATGAAGTTGTCTGGTGTGCAGTGGTCGAAGCTGAAAGACCTCAGTAAAGTCCTTCAGTGTTTTAAGGAATGCTCACGGCTGGTAAGCACAGACGACGCCATCATAAACATGAGAATCCCACTTAAGCGTCTGCTCATGCAAACTTTGACGCACATTAAGGAGCAGGCGTCTGCAACCGAGGAGGAAGAGGAGGAGGGAAGCCTTAATGACAGTCAGCCATTGTCTGCTCAGGGAACTCTCCTGGACGAGGTGGAGGAAGAAGAGGAAGAGGAAGAGGAGGAGGATGATGGGGATGATCATTTTGGGGAGGAGGATGCTTCTCAGGGGGCAAGAAAAAATGTTGGCGTGGCAAGGTCAGGTACAAGGTTTGTGCGTGACTGAAGGGATGTTGATTTGCCAGAAAGTGCTCCTCCACCCAGCATTCGCAGAGCATCATTGACACCTGGAACATTGGCCCACATGTCTGATTATGCCTTGCAGATCCTAAAAAGGGACCCCCGCATTGCCAAAATGATGAGCGATGACAACTACTGGTTGGCCAGCATCCTGGATCCACACTATGAAGGCAAATTCCAAAACATCAAGCCACAGGAGAACCTAGAGCTAATATTGGCTAACAAACAAGCAACTCTGGTAAACAGTTTGTTTGAGGCATTCCCAGCACTCAGCGGCGGTGATGTTTTTCCAACGAGTCGTAGGGGGCAACATGGAAGAGGAGTTCATGGTGCACACAGCCGAAGTGGCATTGGACACAGGGGTTTCATGACCATGTTGTGGATTGATTTTTCAAGTACCACTCACACAACTGGTAATACTGCATCGATCGAAAGTGACAGGAGACAGCAGTTGTCAGCTATGGTAGCAAACTACTTCTCCTCCCATATCGATGTTCTCCCTCACCGGTCATTCCCCTTTGACTATTAGGCCAGTAAACTTGACACCTGGCCTGAATGGGCACAATATGCCTTACAGGAGCTCGCTTGCCCTGCTGCTAGTGTGTTATCTGAACGAGTCTTCAGTGCTGCTTGATCAATCTTGACAGAAAAAAGGACCCATCTGTCGACCCAAAATGTTGATGATCTAACCTTCATTAAAATGAACCATGCATGGGTTTCAAAGGATTTTGTCCCACCCTCCCCTGTTGACACCTAGGTTGCCAGAAAAATGGCTTGCTTTTTTCCTCCTCTTCCGTGGACTTCTCCAATTACTCCATTTGCAGCTGCTGAATGTCCCACATCAACATATGCCATTTTTTCCACCTCCCTAACTGGGCTTCCTCCCCCCACAGGGCCGGGGTCACCACCTGGCGCATGCACCCGTGCGAGTACCGTTGTCCTGGACAGGTGGGTGGGCACACTCTTTGGCAATGACACTGGCACAAGGTCCCTCATAGTAGAATCAAGTGTCTCTGACGGTGGGGGTGCACACCCGCCGTTAGACACACGGGCGTACTACGAGGGGCCCTGTGCCAGTACCGCCGCCCACGAGTGGGCCCCCCTGCTTGCTCAGGGCACCAGCACTTGCATCTCCACCACTGTTTAGTCTGGCCTGTTAAATACTTCACTGGGACTGCCAATACAAATTTGGTGAAATGATATATGATGGTTAAGATGTAGCTATGCCCTCTCCTGCTGGGCTCTATCTTTAGATGATCAATGGCTTCCATTTGTTATGGACGTCGACTCACAATGAGATGCAGTGGTGGTTTATCATCAGCTTTCACAGTTTTCCGACTTCCAGACAAGTGACATTCCTGCCCACATTTTTAAATGTGTCCTCTCATCCCAATCCAATAGAATCACCTACGTCCTGTGGCTTGTGTCTTTTGCACTCCAAAGTTACCTGACAGATCATGATAGGCAGTGAGGACAATGTATACATCTGTCCCTGTGATCACAATTTGATGGAGATGAGTAATGGTGATGGGTTCCACGGTACTGCAATACAGCAAACCTTTCTTCACAAGAACTGTTTTCGCTGTCTCCACAGACAAATTAATTGAGGGTCAGCATAGCCTCTGAGATTTCTACCGGGAGTTTTTATCTTGATCAGTAATTCCAAAATTTCTGCAATCAGTCGACTTTCCGTCTGTACTTGTATCCATCTCGTTTCCTCTTGCAGAGAGTCTGGACTGTCCTACTGAGACTGAAATATACTGTATATGAAGATTGAAAAATACCCCAACAGTGTATACTGGTGTACGCTTCGAATATATAACCCTTTTTCTACTTTTTAGATTCTTGTCTAATCCATACTGAGGCTGTGAGTGTGTTTGTCGGACTCCGGAAATATACATGCAGATTTTTAATGTTTAAACTATGGTATATATACCTGCTATCCAGTGATACTGTACCCTTTCTCAACTTTCTACAATCACATCAAATCCATACTGAGTCTGAGACCTTCTGAGTCTGCCTCTTGATATATAGACATAGGTTTTTAATGTTTAAACTATGCTATATATACCTGTTATCCGGTGATACTGTACCCTTTGTCAACTTTGTAGAATCACGTCAAATCCATACTGGGCCTGAGACCTTCTGAGTCTGCCTCTTGATATATAGACATAGGTTTTTAATGTTTAAACTATTCTATATATACCTGTTATCCGGTGATACTGTACCCTTTCTCAACTTTGTACAATCACGTCAAATCCATACTGGGCTTGAGACCCTCTGAGTCTGCCTCCTGATATATAGACAGGTTTTTCATGTGTAAACTATGCTACATATATACCTGTTATTCGGTGATACTGTACCCTTTCTCAACTTTCTACAATCTTGTCGAATCCATACTGGGCCGGAGAACATCTGAATCTGCCTGCTGATTAGAGATGAGCGGTGTTCGAGTCGACCTGTTCGCCAAGTTAAAATTCCAGCTGTTTTGGGCGGTGATCGAGCCGTTCGTCGAACTCGAACACTTTGCTTAAAATTCGGCTGTTCGAGGTTCCTTTCGAGAACGGCTCGTTCACCAAAAGCGTAACTTCATTTTCCCATTAATAATGGTTTTCAATGTTAATGGACTGTTTCATGGCATAGTATGTGGTAGCAAGCAGTGTAGTGCACCTGTCAAGAAGCTACACCGTGTGTGTTTCTAATTATTTTTTACCGCATCTTGTCCAGAAAATCCCTTTGGGCCTAGTAACTGTGTCTGCTACTCAGCAGAGGAGCCCACCCGTGAACCAAGCTGTGCCGCCTGTTTATGTAAGAACCATTTTTTAACTCCATTTAGCCCAGTGAATACTTTGGGACTAGTATCGGTGTCTACTGCTCAGCAGAGGAGCCCACCTGTGAACCTAGCTATGCCGCCTGTTTAGGTAAGCACTGTCTGCTACTCAGCAGAGTTGCGCACCTGTGAACCAAGCTATGCCACCTGTTTATGTAAGAACTGCATGCTACTCAGCAGAGGAGCCTAGCTGTTAAGCAAACTACAGCACCTGTGGTTTGGACAATTAACTGTTTCACATTCTTTCTGGAATGCTGGTTAGGCCTAATTCCAGAATTCCAGTTGACCTGCACTTACTGGGAAATCCTCATTCACGGGGAAGAATTAGAATCCCAGAACCCCATCACTAACGGGGTTCAGCGGGTTTTCGGCACCTGTAAGCGACACACGCTGGTCCTTTCAGTGTAGCGCGCATGCAGCCCCGGACATGTAAGGACATGACAGACCTGTTATTGCTCGATATCGCGTGCCAGAGCCTCGCGTGTCCCTCTAGTAAGCTTGACGCGTACCGCGGGGGCATGCCGGAGTCTCGTTTGTTAACGGAAATAAGCTGACAAATCGTTCGCACAACTAAAAACGTACATCCACCACCACCCACAGAATCGACAAAGCTTGCAATCTGTCAATCTTTTCTGTAGCTGGCATGGTTGAGGTTTCCCGGGTGGAGTCGAATTAAGCCGCAGGCTTCACTCCTGGTGGTGCCCTTCTGGACATTCATTTAAGGTTCAGTTTGCAACCATACTGCCCCCGGAAACCAAACACTTTGCCTTCATGGACGCTGTTCGGAGGTTTGTGGGAATAACGCCGCCCGATCGGTAGTTGGCCTAATTTATGGTGGGAAGTCCGACGGTATATGATCGTCTTCGATTTCAGATTTTTACTGTTTTTTGGTATTTTACATTTTTATTCCAGCCTTTCTTGACTTCATAAGGGCATGACATGACTATATCTGTGTCTCCTCCTCCTCCTTTTACTCCTCCACCTCTTTTCTATATGTAGTTGCCGTTTTCCATATGTTATTTTTGTATTCTGAGCATTTTGTCTGCTTTGGGACACCTTTTAAAGTGTTTTGTAATTGTTTTCTATGTGTTTGTATGTGTTTGTGTTTGCCTGCCATTGTTTTCAATGGTGTTCGACGTTGTTCATCGAACGTTCGACAAACATTCGACGACCTTGCCTCGTGTTCGACGAACCAAAACCAACTGGAACACTAGCGGGGTGGCTCAACACTACTTCTGAATATATAGACGTACATTTTTAATGTTTAAACTATGCTATATATACCTGGTATCTGGTGATACTGTACCCTTTCTGTACGCTTTTGATACAGTACCAAATATCTGATGTTATTTTGGGTTCATTTTCTGCAACATTTTGAAGTTTGGTGGAAGAGGCCGCGGATGTGGGCGTGGGGAGGGCCAGTTGGTGCTGATGGTGGTGGTGCATCTGCTGGTAGTGGCAAAAGAACAATGGCAGCTAAGGCAGGAGGTGTTGAGCCTGCATCATGGTCTGGCTCCGGAACGCCTGAAAGGCTACCTTTTCTGGGAGTAGGTTAACCACTTTTAAAGCCGGAGCATCAGGAACTGGTTTTGGCTTACATTGCCGAAACAGACTCCAGCAAATATGTCCTCCTCTTCTGAAGTTTCAAAAAATGCAAGCACTGAGTCGTCAAATGCTGGCTCCTGGTCAGGAAGAATCCCTTTCCTTGTGTCCTTCACCCCCACCAAAAGTGAATGATGCAGCAGGCCACACTTCACATTAGTCCATGTAGCTCTCTCTATCATACCATGCCTGGGTTATCAAGTCAAATCGTGAATTCCCCAGTCCAAGATGAATCTGACATGGAGTGTGGGTGGCCAGCCAGGGCAGTGGGGTTAATCGGTACCGGGCCGGTGTCTCAGAGGGATGTGTCACGTTGGTGGTGATGACCCGTTCTGTGGCCCTGGGCGCCCATGCAAAGGGGTGAATAATGTTTATCGGTGAATGATACATGACGCCATCTGTGGTTTCTGATCAGAATGACCCACGCTGCAGTGTCGCTTCTCTGGGACAGATATTGTGGTGCAGCTAAGATGTAGAAGCCCTGCACAGGTAGGGCTGTAGTTGCAGGGCAGATGAAAGAGTTGGTAGATGGTGTGCAGTGCAGGATGTAGCAGAGCCGTGCGCCAGGTGCAGGAGAAAGATGACAGACACAGTTGTGTAGTTCCTTTACCTGTACTTGGTAAGTGCCGTCCAGGACCCAGAGTATAGATGGAGGAGTTGGTCAGCCTGGAAGCAAATTTGGAATTCTCTCTCTGCAGATAGGTAGTGTGGCCTCCGTTCTGGTGCTTATCTGAGGTACTCGCAGTACTGAGTTCACTGAAGTTCCCTCTGTTGATTCTCTTTTGGAACTTTCTTGTATGGCAGCCAGCCAAAGCCTTTTCCTTCTGGCTCACACATGTCGCTGCTGGGGCCTCCGAGCCTTAGTTGGGAACAGAGCATTTACAGATGCTACCTCCTCTGGTTTCTGCTGCAGGACCGTCAGTGTCCCTAGAAACTCGGAGACCGGAATCCCGACCATGCGCTCCAGCTAGGAGTGAGCCTTAACTCTGCTCATCCTCCAGCTCCCTTCTCACGTCCACACACTTCCCCTTCCCTTCACAAACTGCCCTAACTTACCTACTCCCGACCACAGAGAGCAGCTCCTCAGCAGTCAGGTTCAGAGGTCTCCCTGCTGGCCTGGAGTGGGAACAGTGTTGTGTGTTGATTTAACTGCTAGAGAGATCCTTCGTTGCTCCCAAGCATGACGCATAAGTGGGATGTTCATGCTCATGCTTATGATGGCGTCGTCTGCGCTTACCAGCCGTGTGCATTTCTCAAAACACTGAAGGACTTTACAGAGGTCTTTCAGCTTTGACCACTGCACACCAGACAATTCCATGTCTTCCCTCAAACTGCCTGCCCGTGTATCCTCCCACAAATGAATTACAGCCTGCCTCTGTTCGCACAGCCTCTCAACCATGTGCAGGGTGGAGTTCCACCTTGTTGCAACGTCTATGATTAGGCGGTGCTTGGGGGTGGAGCAATCGCTGCATCTTCTGCATACAACTGGAGTGTGCGGCCGAGCGATGGATGTGCGAGCACAGTCTTCGCACCTTATGGAGCAGGGATGTTAACTCCAGATAATTATTAAGGAAGCACTGCAACACGAGGTTCAAAGTGTGAACCAGGCAAGGTATGTGTGTGAGTTTTGCATGGGCTATGGCTGCCACAAAATTACGTCTGTTAGCACTGACTACCTTGCCCGGATCAAGATGTAGACTTCCCAGCCATGACTCTGTCGCTGCAAGTAGTCGGCCAGTAAATCCACGGTGTGTCTGTTGTCGCCCAAAGACATCATCTTTAACACAGCCTACTGACGCTTACCACTAGCTGTTCGATATTGGGACACCTCGTGTGCAACACTGCCAGCTACGGATGTAGTGCTCGTGTGACTGCGCTCTGTGGACGAGCTTTCGCTGATAGACGAGGAGGAGGTGGAGCGAAAGCCTACATCCAACTGTTTCCTATACCGTGGGCTAGGCAGCACTGTCCCTCCGCCGCTGTCCCCTGTGGACCCTGCATCCACCACATTAACCCATTGCGCAGTGATGGACTCGTAACGACCCTTGCCATGCCTACTGGTCCATGCATCTGTTGTGAGGTGCACCTTTCCACTCGTTGACTGTTTTAGTGCATGGACAATGCGGTCTTTCACATGCCGGTGGAGGGCTGGGATGGCTTTTTGAGAAAAGAAGTGCCAACTGGGTAGGTCATAGCGTGGGACAACGTAGGCCATGAGGTTGTGGAAAGCTTCGCTTTCAACCAAATGGTAGGGCATCATCTCTAATGAGATTAGTTTGGCAATGTAGGCATTCAAACACAGTGTACGCGGATGAGAGGATGAGTACTTTCTTGTCCTACTCAGAGTGTCTGGTAGGGTGAGTTGGACTGGAGAGCTGCATATGGGGGAAGTAGCGGTGGACCAGATGGAGTGAGAGGAGGTTGGTGATGACATTGGTGGTGATGGCCTAGATTCAGTGTTGTGTTGCAAAACCATTGTGATTCCCTGAGTGGTTTGGCCTTGTCACGACACCTCCACATTTAGTGCTGATGGTGTGCTTAATGGTGGCGGTGGTCTTACAGTGGGGGTAGCGATGGAGCGTTGTTGGCTACCTTCAGTCGGAGCAGGTGCACATGTGCTACCTGAGGTTTTGTAGTCCGTCCACGCTTGCAAGTGCATGTTGATTAAATGTCTAAGCATGCAACTGGTATTCAAATTTCTGAGTTATTTACCTCGGCTAAAGGTCCTTCCACACTTCTTTCAGTTAACTTTTGCCTCATCAGTAGGATATAGGACAAAGAAGTGCCACACTGCACTCTTCCTACTATGTAAACATTTTCTGGCCTTGCACGCTGTGCTAAGTTGACCGTCTGGTCAAGCTGTCCTGTAACTATTAGTTTTTGTTCCACGTTTTAGGACAGCTACAGGCCTGCTAGATAACCGCTGCTACGATGTGAATGCCTGCTGTGGATCCTTCTTATCTGAACTATTGCCAGCGGCACCCTCCTCCCCCAATGGATGCCAATCTGGGTCCAGAATTGGGTCATCCATCACCTCCTCTTCAAAGTCATCTGCACCTTCCTCTTTACCTTCCTCTGTGTCACCATGTAAGGTGGTATAGCATGCGGGAAGGGGCACCTGGGTTTCATGAGGGTCAGATTCTGGCTCAATAGACTGCGAGGGCAATGTAGTGCTGTGGGTCATTGTACCAGCATAATCATCTAGCAGTGGCTGTGCATCAGTGCACTCCATGTAAGATTCATCTTGGACTGGGGAATTCAGGATGTGACTGGATAACCCAGGCATAGTATGTGAAAAGAGCTCCATAGAGTAATCTGAAGTGTGGGCTGCCACATCCTTAACTTTTGGTGGGGTGAAGGACACAAGGAAAGGGTTTTTTTATGACCAGAACCCTGCACTGACGACTCCATGCTTGCAGGTTTCGACCGTTCAGAAGAAGAGGCAATAGAGCTGGTGGCTGTTTTGGCAATGTACGCCAAAACCTGTTCCTGATGCTCCGGCTTTAAAAGCGGTTTTCCTACTCCAAGAAAATGCAACCTTACAGGCCTTCTTTGGCCAGAGGATAACGCAGGCTCAACACCTCCTGCCTTAGCTGCTATTGTGCTTTTGCCAGAACCAGCCGATGCACCACCACCATCAGTACTAGCTGTGCCCCCCTGCCCTCGTCCGCAGCCTCTTCCACCATACTTCCTCATGTTTGGGAAAATGTACCAAAAATACCAGCAGAGAGATGGTACTGTATGAGGCACGTCCAGCTGTGTAAGGTGTATTAAACAAATTAAATCAATGTATATATTATGTTAGTCACAGGCACTCTCACAGTATGTATTGGACCGTAATCCAACAGGCAGATATACGGAACTGTATCCGAAGTGTACAGCTGTATACGATTTTTGTGCAACTAAATCTCCGTATAGGTATTTATGGAGTGTCACACACACACACACACACTGACTAGGTATAAGAGTGACTGTAATGCGAACGGCAGATATACAATACTGTTGGAGAATCGGACAGCTCTATACGATGTGTGTATGTAAAATTGTCAAGCCTTGTGTATTTGTATACGGACTGACACACACTGTCACTGTCTAGTTTTGACCATTATCAAACAGCGGATCTACGAAACTGTTTGAAAAATGGACAGGACTCTAAGGTGTAGGTCTGGAAAAACGGAAAAACTCCTCGGTTTTTTTTTCCAGAGTTACACACAGGTAGCTTCTATTTGTCCCGTGCTAGAAGGCGGTACACGGTAGTGTGTGAGGACCGTACAACGCTGTACGCTGTGTATGGAAAATTGTAAAGCTCCGTGTATTTGTATACGGACTGACACACTCTGTCTCTGTCTAGTTTTGACCATAAACAAGCAGCTGATATACGAAACTGTTTGAAAAACGGACACAACTCTAAGGTGTAGGTCTGGAAAAACAGACAAACTCCTCTGCTTTTTCTTCCAGAATCACACCCAGATAGCTTCTATTTGTCCGTGATACCAGCCGGTACACGGTAGTGTGTGAGGAGCATACACCGCTAGACGATGTGTGAAAAAATGAACGCTCAGTAACTCACCAGGACAAAATAATAACATTTGGAGTGCTTTGAAAAAAGCAGTTTGCTCGGCAGTGTGCACACAGCAATGCAGCTAGCAGGTAGCCTTAAAGGCAGCCTAATCACCACCAGCGCTGCTGTACACAACAAAAATCCTCCCCTTTCACTGCACACTAACTGTACAGTGAAACGCGCCATCAGCAGAAGCAGTTTTTTTTTCTTCTTCCCTGCCTAACGCTCTCCCTGTTCAGAATCAGCAGCAGCACCTCTCCCTATTGTAAGATCTGCAGAAGTAAGATGGCGGTCGGCGGTCACAGCCTTTTATACCCCCTGTGATGCCACACAAAGCCAGCCAATCACTTAAATGCCCTTCTCTAAGATGGTGCTGGCTGCTGCGCATGTCATCACGTTGCCCACAGTGTGCGTCCTCCATCATTTGGTGAGAAAAGGCGCTGAAAGCATCATTTGAAAAACGACTTTGGCGTGCTGATCGGCGACTTCATGGCCGACCTCACGCTAGGGTCGGGTTTCGATCGGCAAAATCCGACTTTGGTGAAAGTCGGCGATTTTTGAATCTGACCGACCTGTTTTGCTCAACTCTATTCAGAAATATTTACCCATTTTACACGAAGATGATAAATTAGCGCGAATTCTGATTTCTGGTGTAAATGTAGATTCCAGGAGAGCTCCCTCTCTGGGAAACAAACTATCGCCAAGTATGTTTTCGCTAAATTGTAAAAAACTTCAAGATAATTGGCTTACAAGCAAGGGTTTTTACAAATGTGGCGCTATTAGCTGCAAGACATGCAAACACGAGCAGATATCTAAAGAATTCAATAATAGTGATCATACAGTACTTTGAGGTTTAAATTTAGAAACTATATCACTTGCAATTCAAAAAATATTGTATATAAAATTAATTGTGATGCCTGCAAAATACGGATCAGGGAGCTTCCATATGACATAACTAACACAAATAATTTTGAAAGAACTATCTCAGCGGCTTCCAGACATTTTATTGAATGTCATGCTAGAAGTACGTCTCATTTCAAGATACAGGGGATGGAACGTGTAATGCTATCATCTCGGGGGGGAGACACCAGACGGCGTCTTCTCACCCGAGAAGCATTATGGATTTATCATTTAAATAGCAGATATCCTAGTGGCCTTAACAAAAGAAATGACTTAATGTTGCATTATTGTTAATGATTTTAGTATCGCTATGTTCATTGTTACATGCATTGTCTTTACCTGAAAAGGACCTGTTTAAAGTGTCACGTGATTTTTTTGTATGTATTTACATTGGCTAGTCTCATATATATAGCTGAGCTAGGTCTGAGACTGAGTATGGCTTTGATAAAGACCGTATAGGTCGAAACGCGTAGCCTCTGTCCTGGTGCGGCTATATGGAGAGCCAAATCATGCGCTAATTTTACTTCATCTAATAAAGAGAATTTTATATGCAGCTGGAGCCAAACTGTTCTTTATGATACCCGGCTTATACTCGAGTCAATAAGCTTACAAAGTTTTCCGGGGCAAAATTACATGCCTCGGCTTATACTCAGGTTGGCATATGCTCACATATATATATGCGGTATATTTATGTATATACACCTATTCTATGTGTATATATCTATTCTATCTATTCTATTCTAACCTGTCACTCTGTGATTATACTGTATGCGGCAGATCATTTGCCAGCTTTTAATCTATCTATCTATGTTTTGAACAATATTTTGTTTTAAAACGATGTGTCAAACACAGAGAACTGCTGTATGTAAAAGCGACCTTGCCTAATTCCGCCGAAGCCCACAATCTCCTGTAATTAAACTAAAATAAAAAAGCAATATACCATACCTGTCTGTCATTCTGTCCCACGTCATAATCCATGTCTGTGGGATAAAGAGTTTTCAACCTGGACGGTGCCTTGATGCAACCATCCTGGCTGAGGTTACGTCCGGTCACAGAGGCTCCGTTGCCAGCCGGGCTGAACTGTGGTGACCTCAGTGAGATCCCCGCTAGCATTGTGAGAGTTTATATAAGATTATTAAAATAGTCTGTGTCATTCTTTCAATGAAAGGACTTTTTTCTGGCTGACTGTGTTTTTTTACAATGTTACTGTGGGGATAGTAATGGTGCTGTCTTATTGACGCCTCTCCATTACCAACCTCGGGGCTTGATGTCACCTGACAATACAAAGGTGTCTTCAACCCCCCCAACTATCACCCCACTTGCCACCGCTACAGGGCAAGTGGGAATAGCCCGATAAAGTGACAAAATTTGTGCATCTAATAGATGTGCATTTTCTGGGCAGCTGTGGGCTGCATTTTTAGGCTGGGGGGCCAATATTCATTACCCCTACCAGC
This sequence comes from Dendrobates tinctorius, assembly GCF_039654945.1. NCBI lineage: Eukaryota > Metazoa > Chordata > Amphibia > Anura > Dendrobatidae > Dendrobates > Dendrobates tinctorius. The sequence continues at coordinate 14,872,514 of NW_027361818.1, forward strand.
CAGGGAATACCAGCCCCCAGCTGTCTTCTTTAGCAATGTTGGTTGTCAAAAATAGAGGGACCCCACACTGTTTTTTTTTAAATTATTCATTCATCTAAAAAAAAATCAGCATGGGGACCCCTCTATTCTTGATAACTAGCCTTGCTGAAGCTGAGAGTTACAGCCCCCAGCTGTGAGTTTTGCCTGGCTGGTTAGCAAAAATACAGGGGAACCCATGACTTTTTTAAATTATTTATTTGCAGCTCAGCAGCGGCTAATGAACACTCCCATCTGCCGCTCCTGCTCTCACTGTAATTAGCGGTAGCAGGTGTCGGATGATAGGATCAGTAGGCCCATCAGCTGACACCAGTGACTGGAGGTAAGCGCTATACCTCCGATCACAGCTGAGCGCTCACGCTGTCTTTGACAGCATTTGAACTGTGGCTCTCTGACTGGTGGGGATGATTTTACAGCCCATAAGAAGCGGTGTTTGCCGCGCTGTTGTGCACATAACAGCATGGCAAACACTGGATGTTCAGGCCCCTCATTCAAGTGAAGGGGATCCAGGTTCGGGTACTGTTATTGTACCCGAACCCAAACTTTTTGCAACTGTTCGACAGAAACTTCTGGACACGAACATCCAGGTGTCCACCCATCTCTAGCTCCCAGTACAGATCCTTGCGTTCTCTACTGTTTCCAGCACAGATCCCTGTGATCATCAGTGCTCCCAGTACAGATCATTGCGGAATCCATTGCTCCCAGAACTGATCTTTGTAGCCCCCACTGCTCTCAGTACAGGTCCCGCAGTCCCCACTGCTCTCAGTACAGGTCCCGCAGTCCCCACTGCTGACTATATCCCATTAGGTGAACTCATCATTTCTGAAAACTCTTTGCTTCCTGTCATTTAGCAAATCCCTTACCCATCTACATATATTTTCCCCAAGTCCTTGCTTTTGGAACTTCAGTATAAAGCTGTTATGTGGTCCAGTGTATAATGCCTTTACAAAGTCCCAATTAATCTCATCAGCCGCATTACTAACATCCAGATTTGCACTTACCTCCTCATAGAAACCCAACATGTTGGTTAGACATGACTTATCTTTTGTGAATCCGTGCTGCTTATCATTTATTACCTTGTCCTCTGTGATATATCTCTGCAGGTCAGCTCTTATAATGCCCTCAAAAACTTTTCACACGGCTGATGTCAGACTTACCTGACAGTAGTTGCCTGGATCAACATTCGTGCCTTTATTAAATATCGGTACCACATCAGCCATCCTCCAATCTTGTGGCACTTCCCCTATTACAAGAGCGTCTAAGAAGATGAGACACGGCCTGTCAATGACAGAGCTCAATTCCCTCAATATCCTGGGATGAATGCCGTCTAGCCTAGCGGATTTGTCAATATTTCATTAGCTCAGACTTCTTGCGTTAAACTAGATATATCAGGCGGTAAACTTTGATTTTTGCCTTGTTGAATGATACCTGGAACAGACAGATCATTGGTGAACATGGATGAAAAGTGCCTGTTTAATATCTTAGCCTATTGTTTGTTGTTTGCTATTATCTTGTTATTATCTTCTTCAAGAGGGCCGATACCATCTGTTTTATTCTTTTTGGTATTGATGTATTTATAAAAACATCATTGGGATTTATTTTAATGTCGCTGGCAATTTGTTTCTCTGTATACAGTATAACTTTGAAGCTTGATTTATTTTACCTTTGTTAATGAGATCTTTATACTCCTGAAATGCTATTTCTGTATTCTCGGCCTTCAAGACTTTCAATGCCCTTTGTTATAGTCTTATTAAACTTTGTACTGTCTTATTTATCCACATTGGTTTCTTTTTATTCCTGGACATTCTATTTCCAAAGGGTATATGTTTTCTAAAGGATTCTAGTATATTTCCTTAAACATGCCCCATTTATGGTCGATATCTCCAGTTACCATGACTCGATATCAGTCTATACAATGAAGATCCTCCTTTAATTGAATGAAATCCGCTTTCCTAAAGTTCCAGGTTTTGGCATTTGCTTTTTGAAATGTTTGATTGAAAATTACATTGATACTTACCATATTATGGTCACTACTTCCCAAATGCTCCCTGACCTGTAGATATGAAATTGTTTCTCGCCTTTTTGACAGCACCAGATCCAGCAAATTTCCTCCCCTGTCCGGTTCATCTACCAGCTGAGAGGTAATTGTCCTGAACTGTGGATTAGAACTTGCAGCTTCTAGTACAACCAGAAGATTCTATGTCCCATTGAATGTCTGGATAGTTAAAATTCCCCATAATATAGACCTTATTATTATTTGCTGCCTTTTTAATTTGTTGCAGCATTTCTTCTCTACCTTTCCAGCTATATTCGGAGGCTGTTAGCAAACTCCAATTATCAGCTTTCCATTATTGCCATCCCCATGTACATTTACACATACTGACTGTACATTTTCGCAGCTCCCCCCAATGCTGTCATTGAGCACAGATCTTAAGTTGGATTTGATGAGTATACACTCTCCTCCACCCTTTTTGTCTTTCTTGTCCTTTCTACATATAGTGTAACCCTCTTTTGTCACCCAGTCATGGCTTTGGTCCAACAAGGTTTCTGTAATCACTGCCACATCGTAATCCATGGCGGACAAAGAGTCTACAATTCATTAATTTTGTTTTCTTTTTAAAGACATTTCTCAATCACTCAAAACAAGATCGCAGATGCCCCGTCCACTGATACAGGCTTTCATGTGGATCTCAGAAGCAAAGCCCACATCTATCCTAGTGAAAGCAGAGGTCACCATTTGATCACTTTCAATGATTTGGTTCTCAGTGAATTTAAAACCATCACCAACAATGTCCTAAAGACAATCCAGCAGCCAAAAAATCTATCTCTGAGAGAGAAAGAAGCCCTAAACTCTGTGCAACAACAGTGACATTGTTATAAGATCTGCAGATAAGGGGGGTTGTCATTAGAGATTACACTCATTATATTAAAGAAGCCCTGAGGAATCTTCAGACCCCAATTATTACATCAAATTTCCACAAGATCCTTTTCCTCAAATCAACCCGGTATATCATTCTCTCATCCAAAGGGCGCATAGCAATAAATTATTTAATTACCATGAAAAAACATTTCTAACTCCTCATCACCCCACTACCCCTTTTCTTATCATCTTCCCAAGATACATAAAAAATTGATAGACCAGGCAGGCAGACCCATCATCTCGGGGATTGGCTCCCTAACGAGTCACCTTGCAGAATATATTGACACCATCATGTATCCTCATGTCACTCCTCTGCCTAGTTATTTGAGAGATTCGATTCAGCTCATTGAGATTCTGAAACCTATTCCATGGATTCCATCTTATTTACTTGTCACTCTAGATGTAGCACCCTTATATTCCAACATCTCAAATGAAGTTGGGCTTCTATGCATCTATGTTTTAGAGGGTCTTTCTTCTATATTAAAATATACTTTTTTGCATTTTTAAAAGCTTTTTACCATCAAACCAGAGGAACAGCAAAGGGGTCAAAGGTCGCACCTACTTATGCAAACCTTCTCATGGTTATTTTTGAAGTTGTATATATCACTAGAGTCCCCTATGACTAAAGCAGAATTCTACATTAAAGATATATAAATGACCTTTTCATAATTTGCGACAACTCCAGATTCAAATATCAAGATCTTTCTTAATGATTTAAGTTCATATAATTGGTGTCTAGCGTTCTCACCCAAAATTGGGAAGCATTGCATTGAGTTTCTAGATTTATCCGTTTTCATCTGTGGAGAATCGCATCTGCTGGAAAAAATTTTTTTCAAAAAAGTGGACGCGAATAGCTTCATTCACTTCAAAAGTGGACACCATTCTAAATGGTTAACAAATATGCCCCAGAACAGTTTAGAAGAATAAAGACAAACTGCACTTTAGAATCTGACTTGTTACATCAAGCTGATATTATTAAGCAGAGATTTATCGAGCAAAAACACCCTAAGAATCTCAATCTAAGAAATTGAGTCATGTTTCCCTTGTTATAAAATCTGAAATATAGAAAAATACTTATTTTGAATTCAAATTTATCATTACTTTCAATAATCAATGTAAGGATTTTAGGAAAATTCTTCAAGATCACCGACATATCCGTCTTAATGACCCTATTCGAAGGAAAATATTACCCATAATCCTCTTTTATCATTCAGGAGGGCTCCTACATTAATAGCATGCTAGCCCCCAGCAGAATCAGGGACAAGGATTACCATCCACCAAATTGCATCAGAATCACCACATGCACCAGTAGGAGTTGTTAATGCTGCCTTGCCATTTGGGATGCCCTTCTGAAGTCACTGTCCCACAAACAGGGGAAACATTCCACATCGAAAGCCCCATGTCTCGTGGTTGCTGTTTTGTCATCTATGTGACTATGTGTCCCTGTCAGAAACGTTATGTAGGGAGAACCGCTCAACCTTTACATAAATGTCTTAATTCACACCTTTCAAATATGCAAGAAAAGTTTTCTTAAACCTGACCTGTCACGTCACTGCACCCTTACACATAATAAAGAGTACAAACAACTTAGAATTTTCCCTGTAGAAGAAATTTCACTACAAACTCACAATCAGAAAGAACAACTGAATCCCAAAGAAATCTACTGGATTTACAAATTAAATACTCTCACCCCGAATGGTCGGAACAAAATCACTGACACTTTTCTGTGACACTGTTAGTCCGCATATTATTATTATTATTATTATTATTATTTATATAGTACCATTGATTCCATGGTGCTGTACATGAGAAGGGGTTACATACAGATTACAGATATCACTTACAGTAAACAAACTAACAATGACAGACTGATACAGAGGGGAGAGAGGACCCTGCCCTTTCGGGCTTACATGCTACAGGATGGTGGGGAAGGAGACAGTAGGTTGGTGGGTTGCAGCAGTTCCGGTGTTGGTTGAGGTGATATCTCTGGTAGTGGCGAGGAGGTAGCTGGGTCATTGCAGGCTGTAGGCTTTCATGAAGAGGTGGGTTTTCAGGTTCCGTTTGAAGGATCCAAATGTGATTGATAGTCAGACATGGGGGCAAAGAATTCCATAGGATGGGGGTTATTCGGGAGAAGTCTAGGAGGCGGTTGGGTGAGGAGCGAATAAGTGTGGAGGAGAGAAGGAGGTCTTGGGAAGACCGGAGATTACGCGAGGGAAGGTATCAGGAGATTAGTTCGGAGACATATAGAGGAGACAGGTTATAGATGGCCTTGTAGGTCATATTAGTAATTTGAACAGGATACGCTGAGGGAATGGAAGCCAGTGAAGAGATTTGCAGAGGGGATTGTCACGGTCACGTGTGTCTGGACGCAGCGGGTACCGCAAGGCGAACTCATATGACACACGTGACCCTGGATATAGCGCCTCCAGTGGGGCGAATTTAAATAATAAAAGGTGCAGATGGATACGCCGCCGTCAGCTGGTGAATTTAGGAATTACACGTTATTCATACATTCTGGAAACCCCACCTCCAGTAAGGCAAATTCAAATAATAAGAGGGACCTGGGTAACATTAACAATGGTGGGCCCTGCAATAGGGAATAGGGAAGTGGAGACCTCCTGAGCTCCCCTGAGCCAGTGTCCCTGCACTCCTAATGTTCCCTATGCCGGCTCCGCACCGGGCGCCGCACGCGTACCTTAAAACCCTAGCTCGCCCTGACCCTAATCCCTCACTAGGGAATTGGTCGGTGTGGAGACTAATCCCACCACTGCACTAGAGACACAAAAGGAAAGAAGACAATACAGGGGGACACCACTTATCTTTATGCTCTGTGCTTATGCTCCTGTAACAGAGCCCCACCACCTGCGTGCGTCTTCTCCTCCACCCGGATCCATCACCATCCCGGATCCTTCACCATAGTGCAGCCTTGGAGCAGAGTCCACCACCAATTGCAGCAGTCCAGTACACAGTCCCAAGGATGAGTTTAGCCTCTGCCAATAAGTCAAGCATGCTTGAGTCCTGTTCTCAGCAACCAAGTTAAGCATGCCGAGTGCAACTCGCTCCATAGTCGCCACTCCACCAAGCCATGCACGCACTTCCCGCCGACACCATAAACTGTGACTCCTCCACGCCATGCCAGTACTTCCTGCAGACACCATTAGCTGCCCCTCGTCCCCTCTTGCTGACTGCGCAGGACTCGTTCAGCTCCCTCTTCACCCATGCTTCCTTCCCAAATGAACACAATATCACCAGCAGTGATTGCACACACCTAACACTCCTTTATAGGGTGTAACACCTGCTTCATAATTGTGCACTAAAACTAAAGTGCGATACCACTCACCACCACCGGGCAACCCAGAATGAAACACCACGTGCGATAATTCTAATGGCCACTGGGGGCAATCACATCACTCTTTGGCACCTTGCCAAAGGAAAAAAGTTCACTTTGTCCATTTAATCTGTCAGATCCATGCCTGGATCATGACAGTACCCCCTCCTTAATGAGGGGCCTCTGGACCCTCAAGACCACTCCTCATTCACCTCAGTGAAGCCCAGCAGCAATTGCTCTCAGGTCTCCACATGGCCAAAGGCCCCAGACCCTGTTAATTGCTCACAGGTCTCCATATGGCCAAAGGCCCCAGACCCTGATAATTGCTCACAGGACTCCACATGGCCAAAAGCTCACCAGAAAAAAAAAAAGGTAAGGCTGGTGATAATGTCACGGTCACGTGTGTCTGGACGCAGCGAGTACCGCAAGGCGAACCCATATGACACACATGACCCTGGATATAGCGCCTCCAGTGGGGCGAATTTAAATAATAAAACGTGCAGCTGGATACGCCGCCTCCAACTGGCGAATTTAGGTATTACACATTATACATACATTCTGGAAACCCCGCCTCCAGTAAGGCGAATTTAAATAATAAGGGGGACCTGGGTAACATTAACAATGGTGGGCCCTGCAATAGGGAATAGGGAAGTGGAGACCTCCTGAGCTCCCCTGAGCCAGTGTCCCTGCACTCCTAACGTTCCCTATGCCGGCTCCGCACCGGCCGCCGCATGCGTACCTTAAAACCCTTGCTCGCCCTGACCCTAATCCCTCACTAGGGAATTGGTCGGTGTGGAGACTAATCCCACCACTGCACTAGAGACACAAAAGGAAAGAAGACAATACAGGGGGACAACACTTATCTTTATGCTCTGTGCTTATGCTCCTGCAACAGAGCCCCACCACCTGCGTGCGTCTTCTCCTCCACCTGGATCCATCACCATCCTGGATCCTTCACCGTAGTGCAGCCTTGGAGCAGAGTCCACCACCAATTGCAGCAGTCCAGTACACAGAGTCCCAAGGACGAGTTCAGCCTCTGCCAATAAGTCAAGCATGCTTGAGTCCAGTTCTCAGCAACCAAGTCGAGCATGCCGAGTGCAACTCTCTCCATAGTCGCCACTCCACCAAGCCATGCACGCACTTCCCGCCGACACCATAAACTGCGACTCCTCCACGCCATGCCAGCACTTCCTGCAGACACCATTAGCTGCCACTCATCCCCTCTGGCTGACTGCGCAGGACTCGTTCAGCTCCCTCTTCACCCAGGCTTCCTTCCCAAATGAACACAATATCACCAGCAGTGATTGCACACACCTAACACTCCTTTATAGGGTGTAACACCTGCTTCATAATTGTGCACTAAAACTAAAGTGTGATACCACTCACCACCACCGGGCAACCCAGAATGAAACACCACGTGCGATAATTCTAATGGCCACTGGGGGCAATCACATCACTCTTTGGCACCTTGCCAAAGGAAGAAAAGTTCACTTTGTCCATTTAATCTGTCAGATCCACGCCTGGATCATGACAGGGATAAGCAGAGGAGTAGCGAGGAGATAGAGGAATTAGTCAGGCAGCAGAGTTAAGGATGGACTGGAGAGGTGCAAGGATGTTAGCAGGGAGACCATAGAAAAGGATGCTGCAGTAGTCGAGATGGGAGATGATGAGGGCATGCACAAGCATTTTAGTAGATCGAGGGTTGAGGAAAGGACGGATTCTGGAAATATTTTTGAGCTGGAGGCGACAGGAGGTAGAAAGAGCTTGGATGTGTGGTTTGAAGGACACTGCAGAGTCAAGGGTTACCCTGAGGCAGCGGACTTCCGGTACTGGGGAAAGCATGATGTCATTAATTGTGATAGATAGGCCAGGCAAGGAAGATCTGTGAGATGGAGGAAAGATGATGAGTTCAGTTTTGTCCACATTGAGCTTGAGGAAGCGAGAGAAGAAGGAGGATATGGCTGATAGACACTCTGAGATTATGGACAGCAGAGAGGTGATGTCTGGGCCAGAGAGGTAGATCTGAGTGTCATCAGCATAAAGGTGGTACTGGAATCCATGGGACTTTATGAGTTGACCCAGGCCAAGGGTATAAATTGAGAAGAGTAGGGGTCCTAGAACAGAGCCTTGGGGGACTCCAACAGAGAGAGGGTGGGACAAGGAGGTAGTGTGGGAGTGGAAGACGCTGAATGTGCGGTTGGAGAGGTATGAGGAGATCCAGGATAGGGCGAGGTCTTTGATGCCAAAGGAGGAGAGGATCTGTAGTAGGAGGCAGTGGTCAACTGTGTCGAATGCAGAGGAGAGGTCTAGAAGGAGTAGTATAGAGTATTGTCCATTTGCTTTGGCTGTAAGTAGGTCGTTAGTAATTTTGGTCAGGGCTGTCTCAGTGGAGTGATGGGGGTGGAAACCAGATTGTAGATTGTCAAAGAGCAAGTTAGATGAGAGGTGGGAGGAAAGTTCAGTGTGGACGTGCAGCTCCAAGAGTTTGGAAGCGAATGGGAGCAGTTATATTGGGCCATAGCTGGACATAGTGGTTGGGTCGAGGGTTGGCTTTTTAAGGATAAGCGTGATTGTGGCATGTTTAAAAGCAGAAGGGAAGGTACCGGACGTTAGTAATAGGTTGAAGAGGTAGGTTAGGGATGGGATAAGTGTGGTGTTGAGGTTGGGGAGGAGGTGGGATGGGATGGGGTCAAGTGCACAGGTTGTGAGCTGCAATTTGGAGAAGAGGCGATTAGCTCCCCTTCAGTGATGTTGGAGAGGGAGGTTATGGGGTTTGGGCATTGGTCTGGTATACAAAGGGATTGTGGTGGTTGAACAATGAAGACTTGCCTTGTTTGGTCGATCTTATTTTTGAAGTGTGTGGCAAAGTCCTCAGCAGAGATGAGGGAGGTTGGAGGGGGCAGTGGTGGGCGGAGGAGGGAGTTGAAAGTTTTGAATAACTGTTTGGGATTGTAGGATAGGGAAGATACGAGGGTTGTGAAGTAGGCCTGTTTAGCAAATATATATATCTTTATTCAGTATTGGTAATAAATAGCAATACTAAGCACATGTTCTCTGTAAAAATAATTTAAAACAATGTCTGCCTGTGCAGTATATCTAAAACTCAGCAGGCCTATAGTAAAACTCATCAAAAGAAAATTTATGTATATAATAATAATCGGTATAAAAAACCCAAGACATATGTATAAAAAACAGAATAATTAATAATATAAGTGACCCCTTTAAAATGAAGAATGCATAAGAATACAATATCACATAGAATTCAATAGATTACAGGGTACTCTATAACATATGTGATCCCTTTAAAAGTGCATAAATTACAATATCACATAGGTGTATTCATTAAACAACAAAGTAATCTATAATAATTGTGACTAGAGTTGAGCGACTTTTGGTTTTTTAGGGTCGCGTTTCGTTTCGTGAAACCCGACTTTTCCAAAAGTCGGGTCGAGCAAGATCGTCCGATTATAGGGAAAAGTCGGGGTCGTCCCGAAACACGAAACCCAATGTAAGTCAATGGGGAATAAAAGTCGGCAGTGAGAGGAGGACAGGAAACACACCTACAGTGCCCATTTGAATGCCAAAAGCATCAATTCTTCTTACTTAAGCTTGTCAACCTTAATTAACTTCATAATACAAGTTACGCACTGAAAAATGGGGGTTATTTGGCTACAGTTGTGGGGGGGGAGGGCTGGCTACAGGTTTTCATGTGCCCTGGGCGAAAGAGCGCCCCTTTAACACATACCACAACTCATCATGCTCCGATACGGCAGAGAAAAAGGCGTTATAGTACAATGAAAAATACTTCACTTTTTACATCTCATGACGAGGCCCATCTATTTCTCCATACAGAATCATTGGTCCCATATAATGTTTGAAACAGTATATGATGAGCTCCACATAATGCTACAGTATATGTTGGTCCCCATGGATGAAGCTCCACTGTCTTATGGGCCCAAATAATGCTCCAAACATAATGGGCCCCATTTCTAATGCTCTAGTGTATAATGGGCCCTGTAAATGCTGCTCCAGTGTCTGATGTCCACCTTTGGAATGTTCCAGTGTATGGTGGGCCCCATCTATCATTCTCCAGAGTATAGTGCTCCCCAAAAATTGCTGTCCCAACATTGAAAACAATCAAATAAGTCTCCTCGCTATGGAATCCATGTACTAGTCTGGACTCCTCGTCGTCCCCATCTTCCATCTCACTGCACAGTATTTCAACCTTGCAAGTGCTGTGATCCTGAGCAAGCAGGGGGGGGCCACTCGTTGGCAACAGCACTGGCACAGGGCCCATGATAGTACGGTGGTGTGTCTGATGGCGGGTGGGCCGAACCTGCACTTTCATCTGCAGCTTCCTCTTTGTCACCGTGTAAGATGGAACTGTGTATGGGAAGGGTAACCTGAGTTTCATCAGGGTCAGATTCAGGCCATGTAGCGTGCGAGGGGAATGTAGTGGTCTGGGTCAATGTACCAGCAGATTCATCGAGCAGTGGCTGAGCATCAGTGCACTTGTGTCGCCCCCAGGAGTACGGTCGCCACAGTGGCATTACCTTCCTCCTAGGGAGTGTGATGTCATGCTTGGGAGCAACGAACGATCTCTCTAGCAGGTTAACTGATTGGGCGGCGTTATTCCCACGAGTCATGACCCTCCAAACAGCGTTCATGAAGGCAAAGTGTTTGTTTTACGTGGGCAGTATGGTTGCAAAGCTGAACCTTAAAGGAATGTCCAGAAGGGCACCACCAGGAGTGGAGCCTACGGTTAAATTCGACTCCACCTGGGAAACCTCAACCATGCCAGCTACAGAACAGATGCACACATTGCAAGCTTAATTCCATTAACGAACGAGACTCCGTCATGCCCCGCGGTCCGAGTCCGGCTTACTAGAGGGACACGTGAGGCTCTGGCACATGAGATTGGCCAATAACTGGTGTGTCATGCCCTTACATGTCCGTGGCTGCATGTGCGCTACACTGAAAAGGCCAGCGTTTGTCGCTTACAGGTGCAGATAACCTGCTGAACAACGTTAGTGATGGGGAACACTGATTACAATTATTACCCGCGAACAATGATTTCCCAGTAAGTGCAGGTCAACTGCAGTTCCGGAATTAGGCCTAACCGTCATTCCTGAAAAAATGAAAAACTTACGTGTGCAAACCACAGGTGCTGTAGCTTGCTTAACAGCTCGCCAGCCGTTCTCACGCCCAGTATGGATTACACGTGATTGCACAAAGGTGAGAAAGGGTACCGTATCCCCAGATAACATGTATGAATAGCGTACACATTCAAAATATATGTCTCAGGAGGCAGGCTCAGACGGTGTTAGGCCCAGTATGGATTGCACGTGATTGCACAAAGGTTAGAAAGGGTACCGTATCCCCAGATAACATGTATGGATAGCGGACACATTCAAAATATATGTCTCAGGAGGCAGGCTCAGACGGTGTTAGGCCCAGTATGGATTGCACGTGATTGCACAAAGGTTAGAAAGGGTACCGTATCCCCAGATAACATGTATGGATAGCGTACACATTCAAAATATATGTCTCAGGAGGCAGGCTCAGACGGTGTTAGGCCCAGTATGGATTGCACGTGATTGCACAAAGGTTAGAAAGGGTACCATATCCCCGGATAACATGTATGGATAGCGTACACATTCAAAATATATGTCTATACATCAGGAGGCAGGCTCAGACGGTGTCAGGCACAGTATGGATTTGACGGCCCAGATTACACAGCGGAGGAGCAGGGAGAGGTAAAGATTGCAAATGCTGGGGCCCTGCCCAAGCAAGGGGGGCCCACTCGTGGGCGTCGGTACTGGCACTGGGCCCCTCATAGTACAGCGGTGTGTCTGACGGCGGGTGTGCACCACCACCGTCAGAGACACTTGATTGCACTATGAGGGACCCTGTGCCAGTGCCCGCGCCCAAGAGTCGGCCTACCCACCTGTCCAGGGCAACAGCACTCGCACGGTGTCGTGCGCTAGGTGGTGACCCCGGCCATGGGGGGGGAGGCAGCACAGTTAGGGAGTTTTAGAAAGTGGCATATGTTGATGTTGGACATTCAGCTGATGCAAAAGGCGAAATAGGTGAAGTCCCAGGAAGAGGTGGACCAAAGCAAGCCATTTTTCTGTCACCCTATGTGTCATCAGGGGAAGGTGGGACAAAATCCTTGGAAACCCATGCATGGTTCATTTTAATGAAGGTTAGATCATCCACATTTTGGGTTGACAGACGGGTCCTTTTTTCTGTCAGGATTGATCCAGCTGCACTGAAGACTCTTTCCGATAGCACACTTGCAGCTGGGAAAGCGAGCTCCTGTAAGGCATATTGGGCCAATTCAGGCCAGGTGTCCAGTTTAGCGGCCCAATAGTCAAAGGGGAATGACCTGTGTGGGAGAACATCGATATGGGAGGAAAAGTAGTTTGTAACCATAGTTGACAACTGCTGTCTCCTGTCACTTTCCATCGATGCTGTATTACCAGTTGTGTGAGCGGTACTTGAAAAATCAGTCCACAACATTGTCATGAAACCCCTGTCTCCAACGCCACTTCTGCTGTGTGCACCACGAACACCTCTGCCAAGCTGCCCCCGGCCCGTACGGCTCGTGTGAGAACCATCACCACTGCTGTGTGCTGGGAATGCCTCAAGCAACCGATTTACCAGAGTTGCTTGTTTATTAGCCAATATTAGGTCAAGGTTCTCCTGTGGCATGATGTTTTGTAATTTGCCTTTATAGCGTGGATCCAGGATGCTGGCCAACCAGTAGTCGTCATCGTTCATCATTTTGGCAATGCGGGGGTCCCTTTTTAGGATCCGCAAGGCATAATCTGACATGTGGGCCAATGTTCCTGGTGTCAATGATGCACTGCGAGTGCTGGTTGGAGGAGCACTTTCTGGCAAATCCACATCCCTCCAGTCATGCACAAACCCTGTACCAGACCTTGCCACGCCAACATTTTCACTTGCCCCACGAGATGCATCCTCCTCCCCTAAGTAATCATCCCCATCATCATCCTCCTCCTCCTCTTCTTCCTCCACCTCGTCCAGGAGAGGTCCCTGAGCAGACAATGGCTGAATGTCATCAAGGATTCCCTCCTCCTCTTCCTCCTCATCAACATTGGCTGCAGACGCCTGCTCCTTAAGGTGCGTCAAAGTTCGCATGAGCAGACGCATAAGTGGGATGCTCATGCTTAGGATGGCGTCGTCTGCGCTTACCAGCTGTGTGCATTCCTCAAAACACTGAAGCACTTCACAGAGGTCTTTCAGCTTCGACCACTGCACACCTGTCAACTCCATGTCTGCTCTCAAAGTGCCTGGCTGTGTATCCTCCCACAAATGCATTATGGCCTGCCTCTGCTCGCACAGCCGCTCCACCATGTGCAGGGTGGAGTTCCACCTTGTTGCAATGTCGATAATGAGGCGGTGGTTGGGAAGGTGGAGCAATCGCTGCAGCTTCTGCATACGAACGGAGTGTACAGGCGACCGGCGGATGTGCGCGCACAGTCTTCGCACCTTCTGGAGCAGGGCTGTTAACTCCGGATAATTTTTGAGGAAGCACTGCACCACCAGGTTCAAGGTGTGAGCCAAGCAAGGTATGTGGCTGAGTTTTGAAAGGGCTATGGCTGCCACAAAATTACGGCCGTTATCACTAACTACCTTGCCTGCCTCAAGATGTACACTGCCCAGCCATGACTCAGTTTGTCGCTGAAAGTACTCGGCCAGCACCTCGGCGGTATGTCTGTCGCCCAAACACATCATCTGCAACACAGCCTGCTGACGCTTTCTACTAGCTGCTCGATAGGGGGACACATCGTGTGCAACAGTGGCAGCTGCAGATGGAGTGCTCGTACGACTGCGCTCTGTGGATGAGCTTTCGCTTCTGGAGGAGGAGGAGGAGGGTGGAATGCCTACAGCCAACTGTTTCCTATACCGTGGGCTAGGCAGCACTGTCCCACCACCGCTGTCCCCTGTGGACCCTGCATCCACCACATTAACCCAGTGCGCAGTGATGGACACGTAACGGCCCTGGCCATGCCGACTGGACCATGCATCAGTTGTGAGGTGCACCTTTCCGCTCACTGACTGCTTGAGTGCATGGACAATGCGGTCTTTCACATGATGGTGGAGGGCTGGGATGGCTTTGCGAGAGAAGAAGTGGTGACTGGGTAGGTCATAGCGTGGTACTGCATAGGCCATGAGTTCGCGGAAAGCTGTGCTTTCCACCAACCGAAAGGGCATCATCTCAAAAGAGATTAGTTTGGCAATGTGGGCGTTCAAACCCAGTGTACGCGGATGAGAGACTGAGTACTTTCTTGACCTACTCATAGTGTCTGGGAGGGTGAGCTGGACTTGAGAGCTGCATATGATGGAAGTAGCGGTGGACAGGGCGGACTGAGAGAGGGTTGATGATGGTGATGGAGTTGGTGTTCTTTCTGATGGCCTAGAATCAGTCTTTCGTTGATATAACAGTGGGATTCCCTGACTGCTGTGGCCTTGCAACGACACCTCAACATTTGCTGCGGTGCTAACCGGTGGGCTTACAGTGGGGGAAACAATGTAGCGTTGCTGACTACCTTCGTTGTGATCAGTTGCACATGTGGCACTTGAGGTTTGGTGTTGTGTCCACGCTTGCAAGTGCATGCTGGTTAAATGTCTAAGCATGCAACTGGTATTCAAATTTTTCAGATTTTTCCCTCGGCTAAAGGTCTTTGCGCACTTCTTACAGATAACCTTGGCCTGATCATGAGGATTTTGTTCAAAAAAGTGCCACACTGCACTCTTCCTACTTTGGCAGACATTTTGCGGCCTAGCACGCTGTGATCTTTTGACCCTCTGGACAAGCTGTCCAGCAACTCTTTTGATGTTTGGAACCTGTCTTTGGAGTGCTCCGGGCCTGCCAGATAACAGCTGTTGCGATGTCGATGTCTGCTGTGGATGCTCCTCATCTGAGCTATTGGAAGCAGCACCCTCTTCCCCCAATGGATGCCAATCTTGGTCAACAACTAGGTCATCCATCACCTCCTCTTCTATGTCATGTGCACCTTCCTCTGTGTCACCGTGTATGGTGGTATAGTGTGCGGGAAGGGGCACCTGAGTCTCATCAGGGTCAGAATCTGGCTCTGTACACTGCGAGGACAATGTAGTGCTCTGAGTGAATGTACCAGCAGAATCATCCATCAGCGGCTGTGCATCAGTGCACTCCATGTCAGATTCATCTTGGCCTGGGTAATTCACCATTTCACTTGATAATCCAGGCATGGTATGTGAAAACAGCTCCATGGAGTAATCAGTAGTATGGCCTGCGTCATCCTTCAATCTTGGTTGGGGTGAAGGACACAAGGAAAGGTGTGGTTCATGAACATGAGCCTCCAATGACGACTCAGTGCTTTTACTTTTTACAACTGAAGAAGAGGAGGCGATAGAGCTGGAGGCTGAGTCAGCAATGTAAGACAAAACTTTTTCCTGATGCTCTGGCTTTAAAAGCGGTTTGCCAACTCCTAGAAAACTAAGCGTTCGAGGCCTTATGTAGCCAGACGATGACGCAGGCTCAACACCTCCTGCATTCGGTCCTATTTTGCTCTTGCCACTACCATCAGATCCACCACCAACACCATCATTACCAGCTGCCAACCCCCGCCCAATTCCACGGCCTCTTCCACCAGCCTTCCTCATTTTTGGTAGAAATGTAGACAAAATCCAACAAACTATATAGTATGTAAAACAAGGTACAAGGTGTCTATAGGACAGGGGAGATTTTGAAGTTCTGCACACAATTTTGGACACTGGACACTTTTGGATTGTGTGAGGCCCACTGATATCTGAGCGCTATGTGACAGGCTCGATGGCACAGCTGTGACCTAAGTGACTAGAGGATAAGGGAGATTTTCAATCTCTGCACACACTTTTGGACACTGGACACTTTTGGATTGTGTGAGGCCCACTGATATCTGAGCGCTATGTGACAGGCTCGATGGCATAGCTGTGACCTAAGTGACTAGAGGATAAGGGAGATTTTGAATCTCTGCACACACTTTTGGACACTGGACACTTTTGGATTGTGTGAGGCCCAATGAATATCTGAGCGCTATGTGACAGGCTCGATGGCACAGCTGTGACAAAAGTGACTAGAGGATAAGGGAGATTTTGAATCTCTGCACACATTTTTGGACACTGGGCACTTTTGGATTGTGTGAGGCCCACTGATATCTGAGCACTATGTGACAGGCTCGATGGCACAGCTGTGACCTAAGTGACTAGAGGATAAGGGAGATTTTGAATCTCTGCACACACTTTTGGACACTGGACACTTTAGGATTGTGTGAGGCCCAATGAATATCTGAGCGCTATGTGACAGGCTCGATGGCACAGCTGTGACAAAAGTGACTAGAGGATAAGGGAGATTTTGAATCTCTGCACACACTTTTGGACACTGGACACTTTTGGATTGTGTGAGGCCCACTGATATCTGAGCGCTATGTGACAGGCTCGATGGCACAGCTGTGACCTAAGTGACTAGAGGATAAGCGAGATTTTGAATCTCTGCACACACTTTTGGACACTGGACACTTTTGGATTGTGTGAGGCCCAATGAATATCTGAGCGCTATGTGACAGGCTCGATGGCACAGCTGTGACAAAAGTGACTAGAGGATAAGGGAGATTTTGAATCTCTGCACACACTTTTGGACACTGGACACTTTTGGATTGTGTGAGGCCTACTGATATCTGAGCACTATGTGACAGGCTCGATGGCACAGCTGTGACCTAAGTGACTAGGGGATAAGGGAGATTTTGAATCTCTGCACACACTTTTGGACACTGGACACTTTTGGATTGTGTGAGGCCCAATGAATATCTGAGCGCTATGTGACAGGCTCGATGGCGCAGCTGTGACAAAAGTGACTAGAGGATAAGGGAGATTTTGAATCTCTGCACACACTTTTGGACACTGGACACTTTTGGATTGTGTGAGGCCCACTGATATCTGAGCGCTATGTGACAGGCTCGATGGCACAGCTGTGACCTAAGTGACTAGAGGATAAGCGAGATTTTGAATCTCTGCACACACTTTTGGACACTGGACACTTTTGGATTGTGTGAAGCCCAATGAATATCTGAGCGCTATGTGACAGGCTCGATGGCACAGCTGTGACCTAAGTGACTAGAGGATAAGGGAGATTTTGAATCTCTGCACACACTTTTGGACACTGGACACTTTTGGATTGTGTGAGGCCCACTGATATCTGAGCGCTATGTGACAGGCTCGATGGCACAGCTGTGAACTAAGTGACTAGAGGATAAGGGAGATTTTGAATCTCTGCACACACTTTTGGTCACTGGACACTTTTGGATTGTGTGAGGCCCAATGAATATCTGAGCACTATGTGACAGGCTCGATGGCACAGCTGTGACCTAAGTGACTAGAGGATAAGGGAGATTTTGAATCTCTGCACACACTTTTGGACACTGGACACTTTTGGATTGTGTGAGGCCCACTGATATCTGAGCGCTATGTGACAGGCTCGATGGCACAGCTGTGACCTAAGTGACTAGAGGATAAGGGAGATTTTGAATCTCTGCACACACTTTTGGACACTGGACACTTTTGGATTGTGTGAGGCCCAATGAATATCTGAGCGCTATGTGACAGGCTCGATGGCACAGCTGTGACCTAAGTGACTAGAGGATAAGTGAGATTTTGAATCTCTGCACACACTTTTGGACACTGGACACTTTTGGATTGTGTGAGGCCCACTGATATCTGAGTGCTATGTGACAGGCTCGATGGCACAGCTGTGACCTAAGTGACTAGAGGATAAGGGAGATTTTGAATCTCTGCACACACTTTTGGACACTGGACACTTTTGGATTGTGTGAGGCCCAATCAATATCTGAGCTCTATGTGACAGGCTCTATGGCACAGCTGTGACCTAAGTGACTAGAGGATAAGGGAGATTTTGAATCTCTGCACACACTTTTGGACACTGGACACTTTTGGATTGTGTGAGGCCCAATGAATATCTGAGCGCTATGTGACAGGCTCAATGGCACAGCTGTGACAAAAGTGACTAGAGGATAAGGGAGATTTTGAATCTCTGCACACACTTTTGGACACTGGACACTTTTGGATTGTGTGAGGCCCACTGATATCTGAGCGCTATGTGACAGGCTCGATGGCACAGCTGTGACCTAAGTGACTAGAGGATAAGGGAGATTTTGAATCTCTGCACACACTTTTGGACACTGGACACTTTTGGATTGTGTGAGGCCCAATGAATATCTGAGCGCTATGTGACAGGCTCGATGGCACAGCTGTGACCTAAGTGACTAGAGGATAAGGGAGATTTTGAATCTCTGCACACACTTTTGGACACTGGACACTTTTGGATTGTGTGCGGCCCACTGATATCTGAGCGCCATGTGACAGGCTCGATGGCACAGCTGTGACCTAAGTGACTAGAGGATAAGGGAGATTTTGAATCTCTGCACACACTTTTGGACACTGGACACTTTTGGATTGTGTGAGGCCCAATGAATATCTGAGCGCTATGTGACAGGCTCGATGGCACAGCTGTGACAAAAGTGACTAGAGGATAAGGGAGATTTTGAATCTCTGCACACACTTTTGGACACTGGACACTTTTGGATTGTGTGAGGCCCACTGATATCTGAGTGCTATGTGACAGGCTCGATGGCACAGCTGTGACCTAAGTGACTAGAGGATAAGGGAGATTTTGAATCTCTGCACACACTTTTGGACACTGGACACTTTTGGATTGTGTGAGGCCCACTGATATCTGAGCGCTATGTGACAGGCTCGATGGCACAGCTGTGACCTAAGTGACTAGAGGATAAGGGAGATTTTGAATCTCTGCACACACTTTTGGACACTGGACACTTTTGGATTGTGTGAGGCCCAATGAATATCTGAGCGCTATGTGACAGGCTCGATGGCACAGCTGTGACAGGCTCGATGGCACAGCTGTGACCTAAGTGACTAGAGGATAAGTGAGATTTTGAATCTCTCCACACACTTTTGGACACTGGACACTTTTGGATTGTGTGAGGCCCACTGATATCTGAGCGCTATGTGACAGGCTCGATGGCACAGCTGTGACCTAAATGACTAGAGGATAAGGGAGATTTTGAATCTCTGCACACACTTTTGGACACTGGACACTTTTGGATTGTGTGAGGCCCACTGATATCTGAGCGCTATGTGACAGGCTCGATGGCACAGCTGTGACCTAAGTGACTAGAGGATAAGGGAGATTTTGAATCTCTGCACACACTTTTGGACACTGGACACTTTTGGATTGTGTGAGGCCCAATGAATATCTGAGCGCTATGTGACAGGCTCAATGACACATCTGTGACAAAAGTGACTAGAGGATAAGTAAGATTTTGAATCTCTGCACACACTTTTGGACACTGGACACTTTTGGATTGTGTGAGGCCCACTGATATCTGAGCGCTATGTGACAGGCTCGATGGCACAGCTGTGACCTAAGTGACTAGAGGATAAGGGAGATTTTGAATCTCTGCACACACTTTTGGACACTGGACACTTTTGGATTGTGTGAGGCCCAATGAATATCTGAGCGCTATGTGACAGGCTCGATGGCACAGCTGTGACCAAAGTGACTAGAGGATAAGGGAGATTGGATTGCTTTTAAAAAAGCAGTTTGCGGAGCAGTGGGTAAACAGCAATGCCAGCCTGTCAGGAAGCCTTAGAAGGCAGCCCAACAACCAACACCACTGATACACCTCTATATAGCCTCCCCTTGCACTGCACACACAGTGACTGGTGTGTTGTGCAGGCCAAATCGCTAGCAGCAGAAGCAGTTTTTTTGTCTTCTTCCCTGCCTAACGCTCTCCCTACAGAATCAGCAGCAACCTTTCCCTATACTGAGATCGGCAGAAGTAAGATGGCGGTCGGCGTGCACGCCCTTTTATACCCCCTGTGACGCCCACCAAAGCAAGCCAATCACTTGCATGCCCTTCTGAAAGATGGTGGTGACCCCTGCCTATGTCATCACGTTGCCCACAGTGTCCGTGGATCCTGATTGGCTGAAAAAGAGCGCAAAACAAACTTTTGAAACGCGACTTTGGCGCGTAAGTCGCCGACCTCGTGGCCGACCTCATCCTAGGGTCGGGTTTCGTTTCATGAAACCCGACTTTGCCAAAAGTCGGCGACTTTTGAAATTTTTCGACCCGTTTCGCTCAACTTTAATTGTGACCCTATTTATAAAAAAGTGCAAGACGCAACAAATTGTCATATAAAATAGAACAAAACAATCTCAGAGTAAGGTGCAAATTTGCAAAAATAAATAAATAAATAAACCAATAATTCACAGGGCTATCAATAGTATGTGTAACTATTTATAAAAGAAAAAGTGCAAGGTGCAATACCACTATGTAATGTTAACGTGTTGCATATATGTGCAAATAATAACAAAGTACTAGCCAATAATTCCCAGGGCGATCATTATTTTATGTGACTACTTATAAAAGAAAAAAGCACGAGGTGTGGTACCACTATGTAAGGAAAGTGAAGAATCCAGGTAGAGAATTGGTCAATGAAGGCAGTGGTTGGGCCTGGAGGTCGGTATATGATGGCCACTTGGTGGTTGGAAGGAGAGTAGATGCGGACAGAGTGGACTTCAAAAGAGGGGAGGATTATGGAGGGAAGCGGTGGGATTGGGTTAAAGGTGCAGTTGGAAGAAAGGAGAAGACCCACTCCTCCAACGTGTCTGTTGCCAGGGCGAGGAGTGTGGGTGAAGTGGAGGCCGCCGTGACACAGCGCAGCAGGGGAGGTGGTGTCAGAGGGTGTCAGCCAGGTTTCTGTGAGGCCGAGAAAGACAAGATTGGGAGAGAGAAAGAGGTTGTGAATCACATGAAGCTTATTGCAGATGGAGCGGGCATTGCAAAGTGCTCCAGCGAGAGGGAGCAGGGGGTTGGGTGTCAATGGCACGGGTTTTAAGTTGGAAAGATTGCCGTAGTTCTTATTACATAGGGAGCAGTAGGAAGGGGTAGTAATGGGGGTTATGAGCTGTGGGGGTCCAGGATTGGGAGATATGTCGCCAGCTGTGAGGAGGAGCAGAGAAAGGGAGAGCAGATGGGAGAAGGAGAGTGGGCAGCTTGTTTTAGGTTTCATTCAGACAGATTTGAGGTTGAGGAGCAGTTCAGCAGAGGAGGTCAGGTGGGAAGGAAAGAGGGAAGGGGAGATGATTATTTGGTTAGAAGGTGCTGGGGTTTGGGATAGCGAAAGAGAGTGAGGATTAAAGGAGCAAACACTTTGAGGGCATATGTAAACATGATGAAGGAGTAGGAAGGTTAATAGAAAAGCTAGATACAAGTAATAAGAAGTGCTTCCTCAGCAGACACCCAAAAGAGACAGGTAGATAGTGTGGGGTCCTGACTCCTGCCGTGAATAACTGCCATAGTAATAACTGCATCTTCACGAAACTTTTGGTGCAGTGATACTTATGCTGCAGGGAGACACGTGCCTGACCCCGCACACCTGCGCCCCTTAAGGTACTGTCACACTAAGCGATATCGCTAGCAATATCGCTATAACGTCACTGGTTTTGTGACATTATAGCGATATTGCTAGCGACATCACTATGTCTGATACTTACCTCCGACCCGCTCCCCCGCTGATTATCGCTGATCGCGCAAGAACGTCCTGGACCGTTTCTCGTCGTCAGCTTCCTGCTGGGCTTCCTGTGGAGAGACGAGCGACGAGCGTGAATGCGGGCGGGAGGACGTCAGGATCGCCTAGTGTGACAGGTAAGTAGCGACCCCCGACCCCTGCGATGTCGCTGGTGAGATCTGCCTGTGTGGTAGCTCACTGGCGACCACTTAGTGATGCACCAGCGATCCTGACCGCATCACATCGCTGGTCGGGATCGCTGGTACATCGCTAAGTGTGACAGTACCTTTAGGAGGCATCTGAATATATAGGACTGAGTAGAGGATCAGGTGAGAGGGATTGTGGGAACTGATTTGGGATAAATTAGCAATTGGCTAGCACACCAGGGGAGGTTACACAATCAAAGACACAGGGCCTGGCTACATCCATATGCTAGTAACACCTTGCACCTGATAACATCTCTACTGGCCCAAACATGGCTATACAGCAGTAAGTATTGAGTTCAATGCAACAAATGAATTTAGCAGACATTCAGTAGGCAGTGGCACTGTTATATACCATTAAAGGAAAGGCTGCACTAGATGTCACAAGCAGGGATTGTAGCAGAGATTGTACCAGGGTAGGATTATATGCAATACAATTTACTCTTATTTCTTGCTGGGGCTAATTCATTCTAGTATTATTGCCGGGTTTCATCTTATCATCATTCCCTTCACTTTCCAATCCCTCCCTCTTAATGCACTCAAAGTCTATCTCCATAGCACCTTCCACGTATAATTATACATCTCCCCTCCTCGGAATCTAATATATAAAGATCAATGTGGATGTGTGTGTATGTGTGTATGTATGTATGTGTGTCTGTCCAGGATTGGCATCCGCACCGTCGCAGCTACAGCCACAAAATTTGACACAGTCACACGCCTGGACTCCGAGAGTGTCATAGGCTATGTTGTGAGGCGAAATTTTAACCCTGCGCGTTCCAATTCACCAAACAATTTTGCCCATATCTACATAATGGGGAAAAAGTGAAAGGAAAAGTGTTGAAGGCAAATTGACAGCTGCCAGATGTGAACAAGGGGGACGTAAAGAATGAGATCGATGGCGCCAAAGAGTATATACCGTACAGTTGCTAAGGTGGGGCCCTGACATGGGATACTCACCACACATGGGGATATGAACACGCACTCAAAATGCGCCATACACTACCACGTGCTTCACCACATATACCACCCTCAGCACACATTTCACAACACATACACCAACCTCGCCACATAAAAGTCGCCACTCAAATCTCGCCACTCAAAACTCGCCACGCAGTCCCAGAGCTGCTTAAAAGATGAAAAATGAGCTGTGATTGGTCACTATCAGCAACAGTTTTCTTTGTACAGTTGTGGTAACTGAGGCCTATTATTCTTATCATTTCTATGGTGTTATCGTCCTACTGTAGAGCTGGAAATAACAATTTATTACCGTGCCAACACAGACCACCCTCTGACACAGACTGCAGGGAGAGCCCAGTATCACACAGGATAGGATTAGATACATGGCTCAGCAGTCAGTATCACACAGGATAGGATTAGATACATGGCTCAGCAGTCAGTATCACACAGGATAGGATTAGATGCACTGCTCAGCAGACAGTATCACAGAATAGGATTAGATACACGGCTCAGCACTCAGTATCACACAGGACAGGATTAGATACATGGCTCAGCAGTCAGTGTCACAGGAGAGGATTAGATGCTCGGTTTTTATGTGCAATATAATCATTATAATTTGTTATAACTAACCATAGTTGGTTACTATGCCCGGGCAACGCCAGGCTCTTCAGCTAGTAATAGATAAATCTGACACACAATATATAGTTCCATCTGTCCGAGAACCAGTTTTTACTCTGACAGCCTGTTCTTCTTCAGCACAGTCTTGTCACAGCAATCAGTGCAGCCTCCTCTCACTGCATCTGTCACCCATGTGCCAGGACTCCTCTTGTCTGCACCATTGCTCTGCTCTGTGCAGAGTTATCTGTGTTTTCTCAACCTCTTGTCAGTATATGGTAAAGTTCGGCATTAGCTCTAAACAACACACATATGTCATTTCACTTGCTGTAACAGTCTTGTACTGCTCTTATTTCATGCTCTGTCCTCTCTTTTCTTATCAGTATTTGTGGTTTGGATTCTTTCTTCCTGTCTTCACTTTCTCTTTCCAATGTCATGTCCATTTGTAATGCCCTAGGAAAAACAGCGTATGCACAACTTCAGAAGGTGCTCAAGTAGGGCCCCACACCTTACATGAATATTATACATTTGTAATGTCCTGACAGGCACACCAAGTTGCTGGCACCAGAGATCTATATATATATATTTTTTTTTATGCATATACTGTATATATATATATATATATATATGTATATATATATATATATATATATATACATACATATATTCTTCTCCCGTTAGCAACATTGCAAACAAACACTGGTGTAGTGGCTCATAGATCTATTTGCTGCTTTTTCACAATGTCAAAAAGACCAACTGATCCAGATGGATCCTCCTCTGGTTTCATTCTTCTTCTTAGATATTTCCCCTCATTTTTCAGTTTTTATTTTATTTCTCATTTTAATATTTTATAAGTTTTATTAAATTTATAAGTAACAAAAATGTGTTAAAAACTTTATATAATATTGAAATGTTAAAAAATAGGGATGAGCGAATAGTCAAATATTCCCTTGTGTGAACAACGCCATATGTGGGCCTTTATTACACAATTGTATACTGGGCAGTCACCCCCTCCAGGAATGGGTAAGTGGAGAGTGGCTGTTGATCTGGTATTTTGCACCTGTGCTGCTAACATCTTGCTTTTTGGACTGGCTGCTCCCTGTAGTGCATTTGTTCCAGGATCTGGGCAGGTAAGCTTTGCTGCCTTTTTGTCTGCTGTTTCAATAGAATTTTTGGAGACTTTGAGTCTTCTTTCATGGCTTTGCTAATTAGTTTAGTGTAGGGACTCGTAAGTGTGGGGACCCTTGTCGCGGGTTACGAGCTTACCTATTCTGGCCAAAATATCAACTAATACCTCACTTTTTGTATTTTTTGCACTATATTTTTCAGGGTGCAGCCAAGACCAAGCATGTTTGTTTTCGCATGAGGAGTGTTCACACTGTGATGCATTGAGAGTGTGCTGGCCAGCCTGCCTAATTGAAAAGTAGAGGCATGACTTATAGGCTGTGAAACAGACACTATGCAGTACCTTTGTGTGAACAACGCCCTATGCAAGCATTTATTGTGAAATTGTATTCTGGACAGGCACCCAATCCAGGAATGGGTAGGTGGGAAGTGGCTGTTGAACTCGTATTTTGCACCTATATTGCTAACATCTTGCTTTTTGGGCAGGATGCACCCTGTAGTGCATATGTTCCAGGATCTGGGCAGGTAAGCTTTGCTGCCTTTTTGTCTGCTTTTTAAACAGAATTTTTGGAGACTTTGAGTCTTCTTTAGTGACTTTGCTAATTAGTTTAGTGTAGGGCCTCGTAAGTGTGGGGACCCTTGTCGCGGGTTACGAGCTTACCTATTTTGGCCAAAATATCAACTAATACCTCACTATTTTTGTATTCTTTGCATTATAATTTTCGGGGTGCAGCCAAGCTCAAACAAGTTTGATCTCATATGAGGAGTGTTCACACTGTGATGCATTGAGAGTGTGCTCGCCAGCCCGCTTAGTCAAAAAGTAGGGGCGTTACTAAAAGGATGTGAACAAGACACTATGCAGTACTCCTGTGTGAACACCCTATGCAGGCCTTTCTTATGCAATTGTATACTGGGCAGTCAACCCCTCCAGGAATGGGTAGGTGAGAAGTGGCTGTTGATCTGGTATTTTGCACTTGTGTTGCTAAAATCTTGCTTTATGGGCTGGCGCATCCTGTAGTGCATTTGTTCCATGATCTGGGCAGGTAAGCTTTGCTGCCTCTTTGTCTGCTGTTTAAATAGAATTTTTGGAGACTTTGAGTCTTCTTTAGTGGCTATGCTAATTAATTTAGTTTAGGGACTCATAAGTATGGGGACCCTTGGTGCGGGTTACAAGCTTACCTATTTTGGCCAAAATATCAACTAATACCTGTTATGGGAAGCCTACGTAACTTTAGGCTGAAACCCTGTGGCCCCTGCGGTGTCCCTCAGACTAGGGGAAACCCTGTCTGTCCCTCAACCCAGGGTTTACACTGAAGGTGTGCCTGCCTGGGCCTCCACCCTGTCCTTGTCTCCTGTCCAGCCCTAAGCTGAACCCACCACCCTCCACCCAGTGAGGAGACCAAACACCAGACCCCACAAGTAAGTATGGACAGGGATAAAGGAAACGCACCACACCATGTACACACAGGAGAATACAATAATGTGCAAGGGCAACCAAATAATACAACACAGGGAGGCAAAATTGCAACAACGGAATATACTACACCAGACACCGTATGCTCCTTAGACCACCACTCCAGACCGGTATCGCTAGCACAAGGCAAGAGCTATAGTCGGCGACGCCCATAGTCACGCAGGACAATTTAAAGACAGAGGGCATGGCTAAGCCCTCAGCCAGAATGACAACCTGGTTAACCCAATCCAAGCCGGATCAGAAGACCAACCAGCGCCGCTGAGAACCAAGTGGTAGGATGGGGTATTACCGCTGTCTGCCGGACACCCTGGTGCGAACAGTGTCCGACATGACAATACCTCACTATTTTTGTATTCTTTGCACTGTATTTTTCGGGATGCAGTCAAGCCCAAGCAAGCTTGGTCTCGTATGAGGAGTGTTCACACTGTGATGTATTGAGAGTGTGCTGGCCAGCCCGCCTAATCAAAAAGTAGGGGCATGACTAATAGGATGTGAACAAGACACTGTGCAGTACTCTTGTGTGAACAACGCTCTATGTGGGCCTTTTTTGTGCAATTGTATACTGGGCAGTCACCCCCTCCAGGAAAGGGTAAATGTACAGTGGCTGTTGATCTGGCATTTTGCACCTGCGTTGCTAACATCTTGCTTTTTGGGCTGGCTGCACCCTGTAGTGCATTTGTTTCATGATCTGGGCAGGTAAGCTTTGCTGCCTCTTTGTCTGCTGTTTAAATTGAATTTTTGGAGACTTTGAGTCTTCTTTTGTGGCTTTGATAATTAGTGTAGGGACTCGTAAGTGTAGGGACCCTTGGCGCGGGTTACGAGCTTACCTATTTTGGTCAAAATATCTATACCTCACTATTTTTATATTCTTTGCACTATGTTTTTTGGGGTGCAGCCAAGCCCAAACACGTTTGTTCTCGCATGAGGAATGTTCACACTGTGATGCATTGAGAGTGTGCTGGCCAGCTCACCTAATAGAAAAGTAGGGGTGTGTCAAATAGGCTGGGAAGCAGACACTATGCAGTACCCTTGTGTGAACAATGCCCTATGTGGGCCTTTATTGTGCAATTGTATACTGGGCAGTCACCCCCTCCAGGATTGGGTAGGTGGAAAGTGGCTGTTGATCTGGTATTTTGCACCTATATTGCTAACATCTTGTTTTTTGGGCAGGATGCACCCTGTAGTGCATTTGTTCCAGGATCTGGGCAGGTAAGCTTTTCTGCCTTTTTGTCTGCTGTTTAAATAGTCAATTATTTGGAATCACTATACTCATAATGAGTAGGTCCTAACACTCGGGTATTCGTAACGAGTAGTGAGTCTAATACAAGTCAATGGAAAATGCAAGTAATTTTCTGCTGAACCCTACAAAGTGGGTTGGGGGCCTGAGCAAAAGGCTGAAATGGGTGCATGACTGTTTAAAAACAGGCCGTAAAAATCTGTGTGTTGGTTAATGCAGGAAGAAGCCACTCTTCGTCATCACAAGGGCTTCACAATTATAAAGGTTGGACTACTATCCTTGTTGTTCCACTGACACTGCACAATGTGCAGGCACAGTGTCTCCAAAAATCTGCCCAAGGGGCTGTATCATGGTTGATGCAGGAAGGAGGCCTCAAGGGCCATACACTTATGAAGCTAGGACTGCTAGCACAGTAGTTCCAGTGCCCAATGTGCAGGCATAGATATAGTATTTCAAAAAATTATCCAAGGGGCTTTATCATTGCTGACGCAGGAAGGAGGTCTCATCACAAGTGCCTCCAATGGGAAATATTAATGAATGGAACATTGTTTCTACCTTGATGACCATGAGGTACATGTGGCAGAAGCAGGAGTAGGATGCAAGTGTAAGAAGAAGGAAAGGGGTTTGTATGGGAAGGAATGGGACGTGATCACCAGTGGCATAATAGAACGTTTCGGGTGACTTTAGGTTGGGATACTGTCATCAGGATGACTTATAAACTGTGGCGATATCCAGCCCTTGTTAAATTTTATCAGAGTCAGCCTGTCTGCATTCTCTGTAGTCAACCGTGTGCGTGTATCTGTGATGATTGCCCCAGCGGCACTGAAAACATGCTCTGACTTCACACTAGCAGCAGGGCAGGCCAGCACCCCCAATGCATATTAGGAGAGGTCTGGCCAACGGTGCAGCTTGGATACCCAGAAAATAAACTGAACAGAAGCATTAGGAAGGACGCAGGTATGGTAACTTAGATACTCGTTGATCATGTTGTTCAACTTCTGCCTCCTTGACACTGTTACCTGTCCAGCTAGCCCTTGCTGATGAGCCGCTTTATTGAAGATAGTCCAGTTTGTTGACATTTTCCCCCCACCTATTTTGGACCTGCTTGGCATGTCTCTCCCCATTAATGCAAGCTGTTGAAAAGAGCTGGTACCTCTGCTACCAGCGGTGTCTGAGTGTGACGTTGTCATCAAATGATTGACAACGGGCCTCTTGAAGGATTCAATTTTGACACCCCTTGGTGACTGCAACAGTAGCAAAGGAAATTTTCCTTGTTCCATGGGTCAAGAAAGGTGGCCAACCAGTGTATTTTGCTGTTGTAAATGTGGATCAAGTGAGGGTCTTGGGACAGACAGTTAGATATGAACTGTGTCATGTGTGCCAAGCTGCAAAGTGGCAAATGTTATGTGGCTCCAGAAGGAGGAACAATACCCATCCTCTCCTCACACTGACTCTCCTCCACATCCTCCTCTCTAGCCCACCCATGCTGGACAGACATGAAGCTGGGGTTTGGAGTCTCCTTTGTAGCATCAGGGTTCCCCTTGTTACCACAGAAAAAGAAGTCCTCTCCCTCCTTGTCTTCCTCCTCATCTTCATCTCCCAATCTTGCCTCATGATATTGGCTGAGCTGGGCAGGATCACCTAATGTGAAATCTTGCTCCTTACCCAGGTGATGGGCACTCAAAGATTCCATGCTTAGATTATGCAGCAATTCTTTCAACGTACACAGCAGCGGGATGGTTACACTGATATTAGCCTGATCACCGCTCACAAGGTGGATGCAGTACTCAAAGTTATCAAGCACTTCACAAATGTCAGCGATCCACACCCACTCGACAGTTGTTATGTGTCTTGGCTGAGTTGCAGTCTGACGGACATGTTTAAGCTGGTATTTAGCAAGTGTCCTCTGCTGCACACTGATCATTGCCAACAATTGATATGTTGAGTTCCACCTTGTGGGCAGATTGCAAATGAGTTGGCGATTTGGCAAATTAAATTGCTTTTTAAATGCTGCAAGATCGGCAACACCAATTGAGGATTGGCGGAAATGGGCGCAAATACGGCACACCTTCTCAAGAAGGTACAGCAAGTCAGGGTATGTTTTGATACATTTCTGAACAACTAGGTTCAGCACGTGAGCCATGCATGACACGTGAACCAGCTTTCCGAGCTTTAAAGCCACCACCAGGTTAGGCCTATTATTGCAGACAACCAGACTGCGTTCTAGTTGCAGTGGGAGAGCAACTGATCGGTCTGTTGTTTTATTCCTTGCCACAGCTCTGCTGCAGTGTGTGGTGCTTGACCTAAACAGATCAGCTTCAGTAGAGTGTGTTGCCACTTTGCTGATGCCCTGCTGTGCAGCTCCCAACTTGGGAGTGATGTGGAGGGTAATTCAGCATAGGAGGTGGAGGAGGAGGAGGAAGAGGGGAGACAGGACATATATGATTAGGCAGAAACCTTGATTGAGGTTGGGCCCACTATTCGTGGTGTGAGTAGGATATGTGATGTTCCACTTTGCAACTTTGTCCCACCCTCCACCAGGTTCAGCCAGTGTGCCATGACAGAAATGTATCATCCCTGTCCACTACTTTTTGTCCCTGTGTCTGCTGTTAGATGGACCTTCCCGGTTACGGCATTGGTGAGAGCACGCTTTAAATTATCTAACACATGCTGGTGTAACGCGGGGATGGTAAACTGGGAAAAATAGTGCCAACTAGGAACAGAGTGTTGTGAAGCAGCCAAAGCCAAGAGATTACAGAAAGACTGTGTCCCCACAAGCCTAAACGGCAACATCTTCATGGCTAGCAACTTGGCAATGTGCGCGTTTAGTATTTGTGCTTGTGGGTGCGTGGGTTGGTACTTACGCTTCCATTCATAGATCTGGGGCACGAACTACTGGATGCTTGGCTGGGATAAACAAGTGAATGAGGTTGTTGTGTCTTGTGTCTCTTCAACCGCAGCTTATGTGCAGGAGGTATGAGCACCTGTGTCCAGGACAGCAGATTGGGAAGGATGGATCACAGGAGACATAACAGTGATTTGACCCGCAGACACTGATTTGGTACCCAGTTACTCTGCCCACCGACTAGGGTTCTGGCTGCCATGTGTTTCCGCATACTGGTGGTGCTCTGGCTGCCTTTGCCATGGCCTCTGCTCAGCTTCATATGGCAGATGCTACAGATGACAATGTTTGCTTCAGAAGGACTGTCTGAAAAAATTCCAGACAGAGGATGTGCGCCCCCTTGCCTTGACTTGGGGCACAGAGGGATTGCGCTTGGGAACAGTTGACACACTTCGTACTCTGCTCGAACCAGTAGCCCTTGATAATAGGGTTGCGGATCGCACTAAATATAAAATATAAGAAAGTGCAATCGCAACCCGGGGTTCACCGTGCAGAGATGGTAACCTGCTGCTCGGTAATGGTGGAGTACTAACTGAATACCGGCGGGTTAACCACTGACCCGGTGTGTACAGTGACGGATTCTGTTACAGCACAGAGTCGCCAAACATATACGACGGAGCAAATTACGCTCACAGAGCCCGACAAGGAGAGCGCTAGCAGAGGCGTATCTAGGCTTCCTGGCACCCGGGACAAGAATTTGGTTCGGCGCCCCCCCCACACCAAGTACATATGCGACTTGCACACTTAGCCATGTACCCACGAGCTGCTCTCCCAAATGCTCTCAATATTCAGTAAAAAACTGAAAGCAGGATGAGAAGCTCGTCAAGTATGAAAATCGCATATGAGTGAAGTGTCCGTGTGATGACTACTGGAACCTGCAGAGCTGTATCCTGACATTGCAGCTTCTGAATTCTCACAACGAATGCACTGCACACTTTTAGGATTCTCCCTTGTCGATGTACAGTCATGTCAGCACAAGTATGTGATTTACTCGTATATACTTCTGGCCACATTCCGACTAGACGTGCCTGGCCTCGCTCGGTTCATTTTCATTGAGTGAGGCCACACATGTCTAGTCAGCATGTGACCGCATGTATGTAAATTACCGGCACGAGAGAATCCTGACAGCGTTCAGTGAGAATTCAGAAGTCTGCAGTCACATAGAATGACTACAGACTCTGTGCAAACCTGGACAACCCGTTTAATGTTCCTAACAAATAAAAACATGAGAATTAGTCAGTAGCACAAATAACATTTACATCCAGGTACCTTATAGATGACGTCTCTGCAGTCGGTCTCCTTTTCTTCTTCTTGTCCAGACCCCATGATGAGTTTTCTCATCCACAGCGGCCTCTGCAGACTTCCATCTTCTCCGGTCTTCTGCAGCAAATCTCCACACGATGCCCTTAAATATAGAAGTGTCATTATAATGCTCCTGAATAAAAATGTCTGCAATATACTGTCGCCTCACACTATTCCCCTCCCTCCTCTAACATCCCTCTATTCACCATACTGTCTCATCATATATTTACCCCCTCACTCTCTATACTGTCTGCTCACACATACCCCTGACTCCCCATACTGTGTCCACATACATTAACCCGTTCGCTCCCCATACTGTCTGCACCCAAGCCCCATACTGTTTCCTCATACATACTCTGTGTCCTCAAATCTCCTCACACACATTAAATCCCCCCATCCCCACTCCAAATCTCTCACACACATTAAATAACACCCCATCCACTCTCCAAATCCCTCACACACATTAAATAACCTCCCATCCCTACTCCAAATTCCCCACACACATTATGTACCCCCCACTCCAAATCCCCCACACATTAACCCCCATCCCCACACCAAATCCTCCACACATTAAATTACCTCGCATCCCTACTCCAAATCCCCCACACACATTATATACCCCCCACTCCAAATCCCCCACACATTAACTCCATCCCCACTCATTAACACCCCAAGCAATAACCCCCATCCCCACTCATTAATTCCATCCCCACTCATTAACCCCCCACTCAATAACTCCTATCCCCACTCATTAACCCCCATCCCCACTCATTAACCCTCACTCAATAACCCCCATCCCCACTCATTAACCCGCAACACATTAACCCCCATTCTCACTCATTAACCCCCCAATCATTAACCCCCATCCCCACTCATTAACCCCACTACACATTAACCCCATCCCCACTCTTTAACCCCCACACACATTAACCCCCATCCCCACTCATTAACCCCCATCCCCACTCATTAACCCCCATCCCCACTCATTAACCCCCCACTCAATAACCCCCATCCCCACTCATTAGCCCGCCACACATTAACCCTCTAAACAGACGCCAGTACAATTGTTCCCTCGGAGCCGGCACGCTCACTTTCTCTGCGCCAGCTGTCAGCTTGACAGCTGTCACAGAGAACCGCCGACTCTCAGGCCTAGGGGGGAGGCAGTATGCAGCCACCAGGGAGGACACTGCGGACCACTGCATTAGTCGGCCCGGACTGCGCCCCCTGCCGGCTGAGCCTGGGGCAACTGCCCCGGCTGCCCCCCCTAGATACGCCCCTGAGCGCTAGTGTAGAGACACAGATCTCTGCCTCAAGGACACAGGGTTAGAGTCCCTTTAGCCCCACTATCATTCAGCACAGCAACTGTGATGCCTGGACAAAGCGACTAGGGATAACCACTCCAAAAGCATGCAGCGCCGCACTGGCGGATGCCACTTACCAGCCTAAGCTAGATCTGGAAAGCACATTATCTGCGCACGGCGCCACACTGAAGGACACTGCTGTATAAGCGGTACAGTGGTGCCTAGTGCAGATTGGCATGCCACTACTCGGCGCTGAATCTACTCCCTAACCCTATAAACAAACACAACCAGAGGGGAGGAAGTCTTAATGAGTCCATCAGCGGTTCACAAGCATCCTTCATCACACACACAACTAGCCATCTGAGTCTATATTAGCGCATGGCTGAGCGGCCATGCAAGTCTTTTATAGTGGTGACCTTCCAGGACCTTCCCTGTGGTCCAATCGGAACAGGCACGGGACCTGAACATGTCAACCCTGAACTCCAATGGGAGGTTGGGCATGCTCAGTTGAGCGAAAAAGGGACTTAGTCCCAGGAGCTGCTCGCTGCTGGCTAGTGCAGGCTGTTATAGCTGAATCAGGGATGGCAGCAGCAACCAACCTGACAGCACTAGTCTGAGCAAGGCGTCGGGAACAACGTCTTTGCTGAGCAGGCTCCTCTGCGGCCAGAACTGAATAGGAGACCGCAGAAGGCAAGGCTCGGGATTCCTCCCGTGCAGAGTGAGAAACCCAATGCCTAACATTACCCCTTCTCCCTCCTGCACTTCACTATGCTCAAAGGCTGCAATGAGCAGGGGAGCATAAATATTCTCCACAGGTTCCCAGGCCCTATCCTCTGGGCCATGACCCTTCCAGTCCACTAGGTAATACCTTTTGCCATGAACTACCTTACACCCTACGATGGCGTTCACTTCGTACTCGTCCGAGGACAAGCCTGATGTCCTGGTCAATGACTCAGAAAACTGTGATATGTGAACGGGCTTAAGGAGGGACACGTGGAAGGTGTCGGTGATACCCAGGCATCGACTCTCCAGGTATTGACTCTCACCGGAGAGATGTTTGCAAAGTTTTCGACCTCCTACGGGCAAATTCCCTCTACGCCAAGTTGGAGAAGTGTGTGTTTGAGCAGGAGTCCTTGCCTTTCCTGTGCTATATCATCTCTGCCCATGGATTGGCCATGGATCATACCAAGCTACAGGCGGTGATGGATTGGCAGGAACACCATTCCCTCAAAGCGGTGCAGTGCTTTATGGGGTTCATATACTATTATCGTCAATTCATTCCCTACTTCTCAACTTTGGTAGCTCCCTTGGTTGCCCTCACCAAGAAGGGAGCAAATCCTAAATTGTGGTTGGAGGAGGTCTCCAAGGCCTTCCTCTCTATCAAAGCACAATTCGCTAGCACTCCCATCTTAAATCACGCCTAAGTAGATAAACCATTTTTTATGGAGGTGGATGCCTCATCCGTCAGTGCTGGAGCAGTCCTGTTTCAAAAGGATGCTCAAGGTCAGAAGCATCCTTGCTTCATCTTTTCTAAGACCTTCTCACTGGTGGAGAAGAACTATTCCATCGGGGACAGGGAGTTGCTAGCCATGAAGCCCTGGAGGGGGCTCGCTATCCATTCCAAGTATACACCGACCACAAAAATTTGGTTTATTTACAAACTGCACAGCTGCTAAACTAGGCTAGATGGTCTAAGTTCTTCTCCCGGTTTCACTTCACCCTCCTCTTTCGTTCCAGGGAGAAGAACATTTGTGCCGACACTCTCTCCCGCTCCGTAGTGTCATCAGAGGAGGAGGAGCCTCGGCTAATTGTCCCTTCTGAGAGCCTGAGGACCGTGGCCCTGGTTTTGCTTGAGTCTGTGCCCCCAGGCAGACTTTTGTGCCACCTAATCTGTGACCGGAGGTTCTCTTTTGGGCTCACTCGTCCAGGGTGGGTGGACATTTTGGGACCAAGAGGACATCTGTGCTTCTGGCGAGGATGTTTTTGTGGCCGCACAAAGCCCGTACCATCGGCGACTATATTCGGGCATGTGTCTCCTGCGCCAAGAATAGGTCCTCTTGGCAATGGCCTGCTTAGCTACTTTACCCCCTGCCAGTGGCAGACAGGCCCTGGGAAATGGTCAGGATGGACTTTTTGGTGGGATTACCCAAGTATCGCAGCTGCACAGTCATCTGGGTAGTCACCGACCATTTTTCCAAAATGGTGCACCTGGTGCCCCTTTTGGGGGTACCTTCTGTATGGGTCTTGACGGCGTTGTTCATTAAGCACGTTTTCACCTACACGGTATGCCTGACAAAATTGTCAGCGACTGGGGTCCTCAGTTTGCGTCTCGGTTCTGGAGAGAGCTTTGTCGCCTACTCAGTATTGAGTTGAATCTCTCTTCAGCTTATCATCCCGAGACGGACGGGTTGGTAGAGAGGGACAACCAGACCCTGGTCATATATCTGTGACATTTTGTTTTGGCCAGGCAGGATGAGTGGACATCCTTGCTACCGTGGGCGGAGTTTGCGCTGAACAACGCCGTAGCCGATTCCAAAGGAAAAACCCCATTCCTCCTTAACTATGGGTAGCATCCGCAGGTTTATGTGTTGATGCCCGTTTCTTCCACCGACTCTAGGATGGCAGAATGGGCGATGGAGGCACGTGACATTTGGGACCGCACACAGTATGCCATCCGGGCCTCCAAAGAGAGAATGAGGGTTTCCGCTGATGCACTCCTGCGCCCCGCTCCGACCTTTGCTCCTGGTGACTTTGTGTGGCTCTCCGCCCATAATATCAGGCTGCGAGTTGAGTCCAGTAAGTTTGCGCCTCACTATATAGGTCCCTTCAAGGTCCTGGAACAAGTTAACCCTGTGGTCTATCGTCTGGCCCTTCCTCCACGCCTAGGTATCACCGACTCCTTTCATGTGTCCCTCCTAAAACTCGTCCCCATTTCCCGGTTTTCAGAGTCATCTGCCAGGACATCGGGCTCGTCTACGGACAATTATGAGGTGAATGCCATTGTAGTTGCAAGGTGGTATGTGGCAAAAAATACTATCTGGTGGATTGGAAGGGTAATGGCCCAGAGGACAGGACCTGGGAACCTATTGAGCACATTTATGATCCTCAGCTTATTGCAGCTTTTGAGAGTAGCGAGGCCCAAAGAGCGGGGCCCTAGGAGGGGGGCGATGTTAGGCGTCAAGTTTCCGCCACTACACAGAGGGATTCTCAAGCCATGTCCTCTGCGGTCTCTCATTGTTCTGCAGCTGCAGAGATTCCTGCCCTTAGAGACGTTGGTCCCAGCATTTTGCTCAGGCTAATTCTATGCATCTGCTTGCTGCTGCTGCCCCAGGTTCAGCTATAGCATCCAGCATTAGTCAGCAATGAGCAGACGCTCCAGGGACTAAGTTCTGCTTTTCTCCACTCCATCTGAGCATGCCCGTGAGATGACCGCTCATTGGTGGTTGGAGGTCATATGCTCAGGTCCTCAAGCAGCTCGGGTTGGGTCATTAGCAAGGTCCCGGAAGGCTGGGGTTATAAAAATAATCTCACGGCCGTGTGCTAGTATAGACAATGTGGAGTGAGTGTTGTATGCATGTATGAATTTCTTTGGTGACTGACTCATTATCAAACTCCTACCCTTGGTACGCATATTTTGATCAGATTTGCCAGTTAGTTCCTAGGCTGATAGCGCAGGTATGAGGCAGAGTCAGGGCCTAGCTTCAGCAAAAAATAGTGGCTTTGCCTGTACGTCACTGTGTACTTGGTCTGCACTCCACAGTAGCCAACATCTATTAGTGGCATTCACAGGTGCAACACCGTGCACCTAGTGGGTCTAGAGAGGTTCTTACCTCGTGTCCTTGGGGCAGAGTCTTGTGACCATTCACTAGCGCTGACTCAGCTTTGCCCTGTGACAGTCAACAGGGTACGGCATTTTTTTTGTGTGATACCATGGCTCTGTGAAACAACAGAATCCGTCGCTACTACATACTGGGTGGAGGTTAACCCACGTGTGTTCAGTGCGATACCACCATTTAGTATCCGCCATTACGGAGCAGCAGTTGCTGTTTTTTTCGGACTATAAGACGCACCGGACCATAAGATGCACCCCAAATTTTCAGAAGGAAAATAGGGAAAAAAATAATAATGTGTCAGATGGGGGTCCGTCTTACAGTGCGAATTCAGCTTACAAGGACAGGGATCCGGCACAGGTGGAGGAGTGGTCACAGGGGTCGTTCGGTGGTCGAGGCTGGTGCGGTGGTGGCAGCTCTGTGCTGGGGCAGATTGGTTGTGCTGGGGCTGGTGGGCTGTGCTGGGGCAGGTGGTCTGTGCTGGGGCAGGTGTGCTGTGCTGGGGCAGGTGGTCTGTGCTGGGGCTGGTGGGGTGGGCTGTGCTGTGCATATATATATGTATATACAGTGACTGGGGGGCCGCCGTCTGCCTGCGCTGATGTGGATGTATATTACAGGGCAGGACTGGGGGGCGGCCATCTGCCTGCACTGATGTGGATGTATATACAGGGACTTGGGGGGCCGCCATCTGCCTGCGCTGATGTGGATGTATATAACAGGGCAGGACTGGGGGGCCGCCATCTGCCTGCACTGATGTGGATGTATATTACAGGGCATGACTGGGGGCCGCCATCTGCCTGTGCTGATGTGGATGTATATACAGGGACTGGGGGGCCGCCATCTGCCTGCGCTGATTTGGATGTATATACAGGGCAGGACGGGGGGGGCGCCATCTGCCTGCGCTGATGTGGATTTATATACAGGTCAGGATTTCCTTTCTTCCTTTCTTGCTCTCTGTTCTTTCTTTCTCTGTTCTCTTTCTTTCCCCTCTTTCTTTCTATTCATTCTCTCTTCTCTCTCTGTCTCTGTGTTCTTTCTTTATTTTTCTCTTTCTCTCTCTGTTCTATCTTTCCCCTCTTTCTTTCTCTCTCTGTTCTTTTTCCCCCCCTTTATTTCTCCCTCTCTGTACTTTCTTTCCCCTCTTTCTTTTTTTTCTCTCTCTCTGTTCTTTTTTTCTGTCCCCTCTTTCTTTCTCTCTGTTCTTTCTTTCTTTCTTTCTTTCCCCTTTCTTTCTTTTTCTTTCTTTCTTTCTTTCTTTCTTTCTTTCTTTCTTTCTTTCTTTCTTTCTTTCTTTCTTTCTTTCTTTCTTTCTCTGTTGTTTCTTTCTTTCCCCTCTTTCTTTCTTTCTTTCTTTCTTTCTCTCTCTGTTCTTTCTTTCCCCTCTTTCTCTTTCTTTCTCTCTGCTCCATCTTTCCC
This sequence comes from Dendrobates tinctorius, assembly GCF_039654945.1. Lineage (NCBI taxonomy): Eukaryota > Metazoa > Chordata > Amphibia > Anura > Dendrobatidae > Dendrobates > Dendrobates tinctorius. Next base: position 14,910,820 of record NW_027361818.1, read on the forward strand.
CTCTTTCTTTCTCTCACTCTGTTCTTTCTTTCCCCTCTTTCTTTTTTTCTCTCTCTCTGTTCCTTTTCTCTGTCCCATCTTTCTTTCTCTCTCTCTCTCTCTGTTCTTTTTTTCTGTCCCTTCTTTCTCTCTCTCTGTTTCTTTCCCCTTTCTTTCTCTCTCTGTTGTTTCTTTCTTTCTTCTTTCTTTCTCTCTCTGTTCTTTCTTTCCCCTCTTTCTTTCTTTCTTTCTTTCTTTCTTTCTTTCTTTCTTTCCTTTCTTTCTCTTTCTTTTTTTCTTTCTTTCTCTCTTCTTTCTTTCTTTCTTTCTCTCTGTTTTCTTTTTTCTCTCTGTTCTTTGTTTCTGTCCCCTTTCTGTTCTTTCTTTCTTTCTTTATTTATTTATTTCTGTCTCTGTTGTTACTTTCTTTCCCCTCTTTCTTTCTTTCTCTCTCTGTTCTTTCTTTCCCCTCTTTCTCTTTCTTTCTCTCTCTGTTCTTTCTTTCCCCTCTTTCTTTCCCCTCTTTCTTTCTCTCTGTTTTTTCCCCTCTTTCTTTTTTTCTCTCTCTGTTCCTTTTTTCTGTCCGATCTTTCTTTCTCTCGCCTTCTCTGTTCTTTTTTTCTGTCCCCTCTTTCTTTCTCCCTCTGTTTCTTTCTTCTTTCTTTCTTCTTTCTTTCTCTCTCTGTTCTTTCTTTCCCCTCTTTCTTTCTTTCTTTCTTTCTTTCTTTCTTTCTTTCTTTCTCTCTTCTTTCTAGGAAACTAGGTGGCACTGGTCACATTGATCCTTTCAGACTTTTTACTGGTGTATAATCATATGCCCTGAGCACCCCCATAAAGTGGGCCAGCCCCAGACCACAGGGTACAAACAAATCACTATTACTATTAGTACAAGTGGTCAATTATATACGTAAATTTAATGATGTCCCTGTGCCAAGCAGTGCGGAGGATCAGAATACACTGAGGAGACCAGAGCAGCAGGGTATGGTAAGAAGAATTATATGGTGCCCATTATGCTGTATGCAGTAATATATGGGGCACATAATACTGTATGGAGCATTATGTGGGTATAGGGGATGACTTTCTGTTTGTTGTGGTCTGACCGCTGGGACCCCCATGATCCTGGGAAACGTAGCTTTGAAGAGCACCATGTAAATGGAGCTGTGGTCAATCATACGCACTGTGGTGCCATTCACCTGTGGCTCTTCAATTAACTCCTTTAAGAGAGTGATGAGGGGACAACAAAGTATAGCAAAAATTCACTGATTGGGGCTGATGAGTGTTATAGTTTGTGGGCTGGTGGGATTTGTGTGGCAGGGCTGCTTTTTTGTCCCAGTCCGGCCCTGGTCCTGTGACAACGAGCTTCTCTTCCTTCTCTGTTTTTCACTGAACATTGAGAGCATTAGGAAGAGCAGCTCGTCGGTACATGACTAAGTGAGCAAGTCGCATATGTACTTGGGGGGGTGCTGAACTGAATTCTTGTCCCGGGTGCCAGAAAGCCTAGATACACCTCTGACTCAACGTGGTGCTAATCAAGATCGATAATCTGTGTATGAGGCATTTTTTCTACATGTAGATTATTGTGATCTTTTAATGCTTTCATTATTGACATAATTCACTTTCTTACAAGAAAGAGACTTCAATCATTTTCTCTTGTTTTCAGTGTATTCACAGAAAATGTGCGACGTCAACCAGACTGAAGTCACAGAGTTCCTGCTCCTTGGATTTAAAGGTCTATATAAATACAAATTTCTGCTCTTCATCCTTTTCTTCTTCTGTTACATGATAATACTGGCTGGAAACCTCCTTATTATAGTGTTGGTGTCCACCAATCACAACCTCAATACCCCAATGTTCTACTTTCTCAAGCATCTAGCTGTAGCCGATATCCTTTCCACTACGACCATAGTGCCCATGATGTTAAATGTAATTCTATATGACATGAAGGAGGTGCCAGTGTGGAGCTGCATCTTCCATTTCCATATGGTATTTATATTTGGTTTTAACCCCTTTTTTCTGATCAGTGTAATGTCTTATGATCGGTACTTGGCCATTTGCCGCCCGATGCACTACAATTCTATAATGCAACCTCATGTTTGCTTCAAGATGGTTCTTGGCTCCTGGTTTTTGAACTTTGTCTTTTCCTTTGAGGTGATTTTGGTTTGGCGGCTGAAGTTTTGTGGTAACAACACAATAGACCACTTCTTCTGTGACTTTGAGTTACTTCTTGATTTGGCTACTTCCGACACTTACCTCTTGACTTTGGTTAACTTTGTAATAGCCATCATTGGAGGTGTCATCCCTTTTGCTTTAGTTCTTATCAGCTATTTGAGTATTTTCTTCATCATAATGATCCTTTCATCCACCAGTGGCTTGTCAAAAGTCTTCTCCACGTGTGGCTCCCATCTCACCACTGTATGCATCTACTATGGAACGCTCTTCATGGTTTACATGCCACTATCCAATGACACATCATCGAGCACGAATAAGTTTTTATCTCTGCTGTACATTTTGGTGACTCCAATGATGAATCCCATCATTTACAGTCTGAGGAATAAGGAGATCAGGAGAACTCTTCAACAAATGTTTAGAAAATGTTAAGGCTATACTTAAATGTAGCACACATATTTATGAGACTATCTTAGCTGATTACTGTATTTCAAGATGGGGAAAGGGAGGAACTATAGATTTGTCTTCTGGATTTTCTTGACAGAATAGTCACAATAAATCATAAATGATATGAATTAATGACAAAATTTTTTCAGTTCATGCCATATTTTGTTTTTTTTTTATACAATTCCTCTATATAGTTTTTTAAAGACGCACTCCTCTTCCCATCAAAGTTTTTATTCACTTATAATATTGAAATCTTCCTATTATATGGCACTGTGTGTTAGAGCGTCCCGCTCCCCGGGCTTCCACCTTACCGCAGCCGGGCCCGCCACCTGCCGTGCCACTGCTCCTGCCTTGTCTCTGTCTTCTGCCTGCGCTCCCATCCGAGTGTCTGCACGGGCTCCCCGGCGCACTTCCTCTCCTGCTGCCGACCGCGCGCCCCCGATGCTTGCACATGCCACCTAGGGCCGGACCGCGCTCGCTCCCCCTATCTTGCGTCCTCCAGTGACATGACCCGGTTGTGTTGCCTGTCCAATGATGGACAGGCGTCGGGTATTTCAATCCACCGTCCCTTAGTGGAGGCGCCTGAATATCGTGACTAACCTGCAACATTTTTGGCCGCCTTGCTGTCACCACCTGGCTCCGCACTGCAAGGAACTTAACCCCGTCATTTTCTTCCTCTCTTCCAGGACCTGTACCTGCTCCATGTACCCCCAGGTCCTGCCTCCATCTGCACCTTCACTTGCTCCCGTCCCGCCTCCATTGCCTCCGGCTCTCTCCTCTGTCAGCTACCAGTTCTAACCTCTCCTCACTGCTCCGCTATCTCACCATCTGCCTACCTCCTGTCTCATTGCCTCCTTGCTGCCTCTGGTCCCTATGTTCTCCTCTCCTGCTCCTTTTTGTCTTTTCTCCATGGTTCTCCTGCCTCCTTCCTAAGCCGACCCCTGGTCCTGGCATCCATGGTTCTTGAGGTTCCCGAGCCTGCTCCCAAATGATCCCTGTATAGGGGTTGGTCAAACCTGGTGCGCTCGGTCCAGGAAGGTTTGGAACTACAGTCCATTGGGTTCACTCTCGATACACGACGCCTCAAGCGTTACAGCATCTTCAGGCCATGGACCCCGCTGGGACTGCTGCCCAGAAGGAGTTGGTGTTCTTGCGAGAAAACCAGACTCGCATCATGTCTTATATGAAGACAATGGATTCTCCGTTGTCTGCCCTGCAGGCCGCGGACCCTGTGAATGCCTCTCAGTTAGCCAGTCTCCAGCAGGAGCTGGTTCAGCAACGCGGCACGCAGGCTCATATCTTGTCCTACATGGCCTCCGTGGATGACCGCCTGCTCTCCTTGCAGGTGTCCTCCTCACAGACATCCTCTCTGGCCACTGATCCTACCCCTTAACCCTCGCCCCGATTGGGGAAACCACCTCACTATGGTGGCGACCCCAAGCTGTACCGGGTTTTCCTCAACCAGTGTCGCTTGCACTTTGAATTGTTACCCCAACAGTAGCCCACCGACCGGGCTAAGGTGGCCTTTATCGTGTCCCATTTGGAGGGAGAGGCTCTCTCCTGGGTGAATCCCCTATGGGAGCGAGATGACCCTATTGTCTCCAGTGTGGTGACCTTTATGGAGACCTTCCGAAGGGTCTTTGATGAGCCTGGGTGGTTGGCTTCCACTACGGATTCCTTGTTCAACCTCCATCAGGGCTCTCTCATGGTGGGTCAATATGCCATACGCTTCCGCACCTTGTCATCGGAGCTGGGGTGGAACAACGAGGCCTTGGTTGGTGCCTTTTGGTGAGGGCTGTTCGGCAAGATTAAAGATGATAGTCGCTTTATGGTAACCAAATAGTAAAAAAATCTGGTAACACACAATGGTATAAATTAAAAAAATCACATTTTTATTGACATAAAAACGAACAAAACACATGAGTATAACAGAAAGGTGTCAAACAATAAAACCAGGGACTAAAAAAGTCCATAGGAAATCCCCTTACAACAATCTGTCATAGACATTAAGGCACATCCATATAAAAGGGAATGAGGGAAGCAAGGATGCAATGTCCCATAATGGAGGAAGTGAATGAATGCTATAGTCTATAACCGACATGTAATGAATCAATCACTTGTGACCATCCCGTCTAAATTATGACTCCTAAGCGGCACTAACCACAAATTGGGTGAGGAATAAAAGGTTAATTACCTAGAGTATGAGTTGTTGGGAATCCCCGGACATTCCTGCTGCCCTGACGCTTGTTTCGCAATGCTATTTCCGGAGGCGAGTCAGGGCAGGGGGCACTAATGGTTAAGCACCTAACCAATCAACACCATTGGTCCGTAAACATGTGTCATCTGCATTGGGATAATTAAGCGCTAGGCCCGCGCCTGAGCAGTACCAACTGGAAGGTCCTGTAAACCACTATGTAAAGAGAGGTATAAAATGGCCCATGGGTCAGATCACAAGGGAGCTCCTCTGTGGCCTCCATTTCATCCTTGAGTGAAAGTGGGGGATCTAACTTTGAAGGAAGGTATGGCCCCAAAACAAGACAAGCTTATAAGAAAAATGCACCTATGAGGAAAATGGAGAAGGATGGGGTTAAGGTAATTAATTTATCTTCACATTCTTTGACTGAAGCACAAGAGAAATTGTTGTCTAAGGGCTTGATCTTTTCACCTTCATTTGATTTAGACCCTTTCACGGTTATAAAAGACCTTAACCTTTTTTCAAGAAAATTGGTCTTGAAAAGGATGCATTGCAGAGGGGAAACTGATGATGTTATTTCAGGCAGTGAGGAACAACAGGCTCTAGAAATTATGGAATCATTAATGGAGGAGAATTCTCCTACAGTAAGTACTGGTTTTCCCACAAGATTGTTTAATAAGTCAAAGAAATTTCCCCCTTTGACCACTGTACCTGCAGTTGATACTTTCACTAAAATTGTGTCCTCTGACATTGAGGATTTGAGAAAATCTAAAAATATGGCATTTAACAATTTCACTAGGATTGAGAGTGAGGCCTTACAGCAATTAAGGGAATGGGATGATGTTGTCTTAAAAATGGCCGATAAAGGGGGGGACATCATTATTTGGCCAAATACCATGTATGAGGCTAAGGCATACAAAATTCTTGATAACTCTGTTGAGTATAAGCCACTTACTTATAACCCCCTGACTAAATTCCAAATGGAATAGGTAAATATTTTAAGGAGGGCATACGAAGACAACATCATCCCTAAGAAACTCCTGGAGGTCTATGAGAAACTTAGTTATAGATTGGCCACTTTCTACCTTATTCCTAAGGTGCATAAAGATCCCTTCAATCCCCCAGGTAGACCCATAATTGCTGCCAATGAAGGTCTTTGTGAGATTATCTGTGATGGGGTGGAGTATTTTTTGAAGCCACTGGCAGTACAAATTCCATCGGTTATTAAGGATACTATCGCGGCTTTAGGTCATCTGGAGAATTTGCATTTAACAGAAGAAATGATTTTAGTCACCGCCAATGTGGAGGCATTGTATTCTTCCATTGAGCATACAGATGGCTTAAGAGCTGTAGAAAACTATTTACGACACAGTAATTTAAGTTGTGAAATGGCATCATTTATTCTAATACTATTGAGATTCATTCTGAATCACAATGCCTTCCTTTTTAATGGAAAAATATTCTTGCAACAGAGGGGTACTGCAATGGGGGCCTCTTGTGCCCACTCTTATGCAAACTTGTTCATGGGGCATGGGAGTGGTCGAAATTTCAGGAGGGGGACTGTTATGAATGAGTCACCGGAGGAGGAAAAAACAAAAATACAAGCTAAGTCCAGAAAACCGGAGAGGTTGGTAGCTAGCGGATTGCAGACCCCTGATCCTATTCACAACAACTAACAGTAGCCATGGGGGGTTCCTACGGTGGTCCTAGACACCTCGTTCACAGCCGGAGAACTAAATAAGCCTAAAGAAAGGGGAAATCTAAACTGCCCCAGAGCAGACCCCAAAGCAATAGACAGCCCCCAACATGTATTGATGGTGAAAACAGATGAAAACACAAACACAGACAGAAAGACAGGCTGAGCAAACGATGGGGCCCTCACTAACTAGATAGGACAGGAAAGAAAAGCAACTGTCTGCAATCACGCAAAAACCCTGCCAAAAATAATGTCCAACACATCTGATAGAAAAGGCCCTGAAGTCACTAGACTTCAAAATCACTATATCAGCACTCAAGTATATTCTGAAAACAGAGCAAAGAGATCAACTGATCAGAGACAAAAATGGAGTTCAGCCAGTCCCAACCAGGGCTGGCTGAATACAAACACTAAGTAAACCAGACAAAATGTCATGGAACAATAGCAGAGCAAAAACTTAGCTTTAGTAGACAGGACTAAACTGGAGGCCAGAGCTCAGAGCAGAGAGGATCACCAGCAACCCAGCAGGGCGTCGGCGGCCTTATATCCAATCAGAGATTCCGGATGTCCAATCACACTCCACCTGTTCAGATGACAGGTTTTTCCCATCCAAATCAATTTCACTACCTCCTTTCACCAGCAGAGGGATTTCATGGGACATCAAAGGTGAAGGAGAAAATGAGCTCATAACAGTACCTCCCCCTTGAGGAGTGGTCACCGAACCCTCATCCACGCCACCAGGGCGATCAGGATGGGCCCGATGAAATGCACGAACCAATCTTTCGGCATGAATATCGGATGCAGAGACCAAAGAATTATCCTCCTGGCCATAACCCTTCCACTTAACCAAATACTGGAGTCTCCGTCTAGCCAGACGAGAATCCAGTATCTTCTCAACCTCATATTCCACATTACCTTCAACCAATACAGGGTCAGGAGGTGCCACCACAGGAACTACTGGCTCAACAAACCTCTTTAACAGAGACTTATGAAACACGTTATGGATCTTGAATGTAACAGGAAGAGCCAATCGAAAAGAGACCAGATTAAGAATCTCCAAAATCATGTAAGGTCCAATAAATCTAGGTTTAAACTTTGGAGAAGCCACCTTCATAGAGATATTCTTTGATGACAACCAAACCATATCACCCACCTTAAACCGGGGACCAATGGTCCTCTGACGGTTGGAAAACCGCTGGGCCTTTTCCTGGGAGAGAGACAACTTATCCACCACTTGGTCCCAGATCTGGTGCATTCTCTCCACCACAGTGTCAACACCTGGGAAGGCAGAAGACTCCACCTGCCCTGAAGAGAATCGAGGATGAAACCCAAAGTTACAAAAAAAAGGTGACATCAAAGTGGCAGAACTAGCTCTATTATTTAAAGCAAATTCGGCCAAGGGCAAAAATGAAACCTAATCATCCTGATCAGCAGAAATAAAACATCTCAAATAAAACTCCAAAGTCTGGTTTGTTCTCTCCGTCTGCCCATTGGTCTGAGGGTGAAACGCAGAGGAGAAGGACAACTGAATTCCCAGCTTGGAACAAAAAGTCCTCCAAAATCAAGAAACAAACTGAACTCCTCTGTCAGACACAATGTTCTCAGGAATCCCATGCAAGCGAACCACCTGTTGCAAAAACAAGGGCACCAACTCTGAGGAAGATGGCAACTTAGGGAATGGTACAAGAAGGACCATCTTAGAGAATCTCTCACAAATCACCCAAATAACAGTCATTCTCTGAGAGACAGGCATATCAGAAATAAAATCCATTGAAATATGGGTCCATGGCCTCCTGGGCACCGGAAAAGGGATCAACAACCCACTAGAGCGAGAACAAGGTTTAGACCGGGAGCAAGTCCCACAGGACTGCACAAAATTCCTGACATCACGAGACAAGGCGGGCCACCAAAAAGACTGACTCACCAAATCTCTAGTACCAAAAATACCTGGATGACCAGCCAATGCGGAGCAATAAACTTCAGACATTACTCTCTTCCTCCACTGGTCAGGAACATACAATTTTCCAATGGGACAACGCTCAGGTTTGTCCTCCTGAAACTCTTCCAGAGCACGTCTCAAATCGGGCGAGATGGCAGAAAGAACTACCCCCTCACCTAAGATGGTAGCAGGCTTGGTCACAGTAGGAGAATCAGCAAAGAAACTCCTAGAGAGGGCGTCTGCCTTGACATTCTTAGTGCCCGGAAGAAAAAAGACCACAAAATCAAAAAGTGTGAAAAACAAGGCCCACCTAGCCTGTCTAGGATTCAAACGTTTGGCCGACTCAAGGTAAATCTAACTCTTGTGGTCAGTAAGGACCACGACTTGATGTTTAGCTCCCTCCAACCAATGTCTCCACTCCTCAAATGCCCATTTCATGGCTAACAGTTCCCGATTCCCCACATCATAGTTGCATTCGGATGGGGAGAACTTTCGGGAAAAGAAAGCACAGGGATTCATTTTAGATGTTACCGGATCTTTTTGGGACAAAACAGCTCCTGCACCAATCTCAGAAGCGTCCACCTCTACCTGAAACGGGAGTGAGACATCAGGTTGCCGCAAAACCGGAGCAGAAGTGAACCTCCGCTTCAGCTCCTAAAAGGAAGAAACAGCCTCTGGAGACCAATTCAGCACATCAGCACCCTTCTTAGTCAAATCAGTCAATGGTTTGGCAACACCAGAAAAGTTAGCTATAAATTTACGATAAAAATTAGCAAAACCCAAAAACTTCTGGAGGGCCTTCAAAGAAGTGGGCTGAACCCAATCATAAATGGCCTGTACCTTGGCCGGGTCCATTTCAATAGTTGACGGAGACAAAATAAATCCCAAAAATGAAATCCTCTGTACACTAAAAAGTAGAGTTGAGCGACTTTTGGTTTTTTAGGGTCGCGTTTCGTTTCGTGAAACCCGACTTTTCCAAAAGTCGGGTCGAGCAAGATCGTCCTATTATAGGGAAAAGTCGGGGTCGTCCCGAAACACGAAACCCAATGTAAGTCAATGGGGAATAAAAGTCGGCAGTGAGAGGAGGACAGGAAACACACCTACAGTGCCCAAATGAATGCCAAAAGCATCAATTCTTCTTTCTTAGGCCTCTTTCACACATCAGGTTTTCGCCGTCAGGCGCGATCCGGCGCTTTTGACAGAAACCGGATCCGGCGAAATGCAATGCCGGATCCGGTTTCCCTCCCATTGACTTGCATTTGCGCCGGATCGTGCCGGATGGCCATGCGTTTCATCCGGTTTTCGCCGGATCCGGCAATGTGTCGCGATCCGGCGTCTGGAAAAAACGGCTACTGTAACGTTTTTTGTCTCCGGCGAAAAAGCCGGACACGCTGGATCCGGCGCGTCCGGCTTTTTCACACAATGAAAGCCTATGAGCGCCGCAATGCGCCTGATCCGGTGGCCGGATCCGGTGGCCGGATCCGTTTTTTTTGGTCTGAGCATGCTCAGTAGCTCTGCCCACAAGACATATATAAAAGCAAGACAGTGGGACCCACAGCCACACCCAACATGCCACCCAAGAAAGCAACCAAGCGCAGCAGAAGGCAGGAGACCACTGCAGCACCATCAGCACCACCACCACCCCAAATGGAGCAGCAAATGGAACATGCTGAGGAGGGGAGGCCAGCAGCAGATGAGAGACGGTAATTATCAAATCCCCCATTCCTCCAAACTAGGGCTATTGAATATCAAGATATTCATTGGCCCTTTGTTTCTCTTTATTTAACAGCCGCCCAATAGATGCAGCAGCAGCAGCAGCAATGGCAGCAGCTGGAACACCACCCACAGCCATGGAGTCTGGCCATCAGTAAGACAGCACATCTTCTTCTGGGAGCCCTCCCTCGCATCGTCAGCGTTTGACGGTAAGTTTTTATTTCCAAAATCCATCATCTCTGTAATATATGTCTATTCATTGCCTTTTATTTCAAAACAGGATTCACAAGATGAAGAGGAGCTCCCAGAAGAAGAAGGAAGGGGTGGACAGACACTTGGAGTGGGCTCACAATTGGTAAGTTTTTTGCATCAAACGCAGAAACACAACATCACACTACACACAACACATAGAAAACAATGTTCTGCAGACCACACACAGCAAACAAATGCCTACATCCAAAGACATAACATTTTTTGTTTTCTTCTCTAGTCTTCCGAATCTGGTGCTCGGCCAAGAGGTCCTCGCAGTGCCTCCCAGGGTCGTCGGCGACAGCAACGCGGCGGTCACCAGCGTGTAAGTATAAATATTTTTGCTTTGTTTTTTTGCACTTTTTATTTCATTTCTTTTGTGGAGGCTAATTATGTTATTTTTGTCTTTTTCTTTAACAGCCTTCACAGCGTGCTCCCGACTCTGACGGTGAGGATGGAGGACTCGATGTGGACCACCTCATCGATCTCGTCAGAGAAAGGGAGCCGCTCTGGAATATGGCTGACCGCCGCCATGCTGACCTTATCGTTACCCGACGACTCTGGGAGGAAATCTGTTCGCTCCTTGTGGGCCGCTGGGAGGACCTCGATGTTCGGGCCCAGATTAAAGAGCGTAAGTATATACAGTACCGGTTGCTTGATGTAAACCAGTGTTTCCCGAACTCCAGTCCTCGTGGTCCCCACGGATCATGTGTTCAGGATTTCTAATTACTATGGAAATCCTGAAAACCTGACCCCTGGGGACCATGAGGACTGGAGTTTGTGAAACACTGATTTTGTATACTAACCACTCCTTTCTCGTTTCAGGGAACAGAATTGTGAATCGGTGGCGGTCTGTGAGGGATCGTTTCAAGAAGGAGTTCAATAAAGAGATGCGGGCCCCGAGTGGATCTGGAGGACTCAGGAGCAAGTACAAGTACGCACAAGCCCTGTCGTTCCTCCGGGAAACAATGGTCACTAGAAGGTAAATATTACACACCACATGTGAAAAAAAATGTTAGATGTAAATTTTTTTTTCAGCCAGGGCCATACCATGTCAGTATTTTAATTGTTTTTTTTTCTCTTTATTCCACAGCACGGTGAGCAGCACTCGGGAGCCTGCACGATTGGACCCTTCTGAGGCGATCCCTGAGGAGACCGGCACCGAGGGACACTTCGACCGCCCCGGTACATCTGCACCTTCCCAGCCTTCCCACACATTCGACCCATCTGTCCCATCCACCAGCACAGGAGCATCGTGGCCGCCTACATTACATGAAGCTGCTGGTGAGGAGATCGCTTTCCCTTTACCCCACCCTTCTGCCCCTGCCACCTCTAGTACACCTGTGGGTACTGGGCGGCAGCGGCAGAGGGGTCAGGAAAAGAGTTATGCGCAAGAGTTCTTGCATCTGAATGCATCTTTCCAGAACTGTCTAAAAGTCTTGTCAGAGCAAATCTCCGCAGGCTTTCAGCAGATCAACTCCAGCATTCTGGAGGTGAAGACACTGCTGCAAACCATGCATTCAGAAGCAAGATCTTCGCCAAACCACACCTTTTTCAGGTCTGTTGTGGAGCGCATGGCAACACTATCTCCTACCCAGCAGATGCATGTAATGCATTCGTGCCATGGTGCTCTACAGCAGGTTACCTCCCAACCTCCACCTCCCACCACTGTAGTTCCTCCACCTGCACCCCCTCCAGCCACTTTCCATCCTCCCCCTCCTATTACATCTGCACCCCCTCCAGCCACTTTCCATCCTCCCCCTCCTATTACATCTGCACCCCCTCCAGCCACCTTCCATCCTCCCCCTCCTATTACATACCAGCAACCTCACCAGTACCAGCAACCTTCCCAGTACCAGCAACCTCCCCAGTACCAGACATCTCCCCACTTCCAGCAACCTGCCCCGTACCAAACTCCTTCCCCGTACCAAACTCCTTCCCCATACAACTTTCCATCAACATCATCTGCTCCTACAGTCCCTGCCCAACCCTCCACTCCACCGCCCACCAGCTCTTCTGCCTCCCACATGTCCACCCATTCTGTAGCTTTTTCCACACCATCACCTCTAACTGTTCCTTCCCCACCACGATCCCAGTCCTCTCTCCACACTCCCATTGTCGAAGTGTCCCGCAGCCCCTCCAGCAGTATTTCCACCCCACACTACACAGATTTATGATGTGTTTTGTAATAAAAATGCCCAGTTGGTTTCAAACCTTTATTAAAAAAGTTTTTTTAACTTTAAAAACAGTTTACAAAAAAAAAATATTTTAAATAAAAGTTAAATTATTGTTTACACTGGTTGTCTGTCATTTCTTTCTGCGGCGAAATATGTTTAAAAAAAAGGTTAAATACAGGGTATTTAAAAGGTAAAAAGGTATTCAAAACCAGGTATATAACTGTGGGTAAATTTTAGCTTTTTGCCACAGTTGTGTTCCTGGTTGTGTTTGAAGCAAAGTATTTCACCTGAAAAGTTGTGTTTATTGTTGGTGATTTCCTAACAATGTACACAACTTTTGTTAAAAGGTGAAATACTTTGCATAAAACACAACCAGGTACACACCTGTGGCCTAAAGCTAAAAATAGTAAGACCATGACAAGATAGCCAACTTTGGTTGGCAAAGGTATATACTGTTGGTCCAGAAGGTACACAAGTTTGGTTAGGGGACAAATCTTTCACACTCTGTCATCCTGCCAGTGTACTCTGCCTTGAGGTGACATAAAGTATAGTGCAAAATTGTCCCTCATTACTGAAACCGTCACAGAACTTCTAGTGGTAATATTTCCAATGACAACATCCATCTTCGCCAGTAACTTGCTCTTCTCTCCAACCTGCACTTTCTCCTCTACAACCTGTCAAAGAAGGGCTGTAGGAACATGCTATATATAGTTTTCCAGTAGCCAATCCCGTTCGGAAGGCCACAAGGGTCAATTTTAAAAACCAGATCCGGCGTAATCCGTCGAAAAACGGATAGAAAAACGGATGAACCGGATGAGACGGATCCGGTTTTGTCTGTCAAGAACAAGACGGATCCGGCAGAAAACCGGATCCGGCACATCAGGTTTTACAAAACATTTGCCGGATCCGGCATTCCGGCACGACGCCGGATCGCGCCTGACGACGAAAACCTGATGTGTGAAAGTAGCCTTAAGCTTGTCAACCTTAATTAACTTCATAATACAAGTTACGCACTGAAAAATGGGGGTTATTTGGCTAAAGTTGTGGGGGGGGAGGGCTGGCTGCAGGTTTTCATGTGCCCTGGGCGAAAGAGCGCCCCTTTAACACATACCACAACTCATCATGCTCCGATACGGCAGAGAAATAGCGGTATAGTACAATGAAAAATACCTCACTTTTTACATCTCATGACGAGGCCCATCTATTTCTCCATACAGAATCATTGGTCCCATATAATGTTTGAAACAGTATATGATGAGCTCCACATAATGCTACAGTATATGTTGGTCCCCATGGATGAAGCTCCACTGTCTTATGGGCCCAAATAATGCTCCAAACATAATGGGCCCCATTTCTAATGCTCTAGTGTATAATGGGCCCTGTAAATGCTGCTCCAGTGTCTGATGTCCACCTTTGGAATGTTCCAGTGTATGGTGGGCCTCATCTATCATTCTCCAGAGTATAGTGCTCCCCAAAAATTGCTGTCCCAACATTGAAAACAATCAAATAAGTCTCCTCGCTAGGGAATCCCTGTACTTGTCTGGACAGGTGCTGTAGCTTGCTTAACAGCGCGCCAGCCGTTCTCACGCCCAGTATGGATTACACGTGATTGCATAAAGGTGAGAAAGGGTACCGTATCCCCAGATAACATGTATGGATAGCGTACACATTCAAAATATATGTCTCAGGAGGCAGGCTCAGACGGTGTTAGGCCCAGTATGGATTGCACGTGATTGCACAAAGGTTAGAAAGGGTACCGTATCCCTGGATAACATTTATGGATAGCGTACACATTCAAAATATATGTCTATACAGCATGAGGCAGGCTCAGACGGTGTTAGGCCCAGTATGGATTGCACGTGATTGCACAAAGGTTAGAAAGGGTACCGTATCCCCAGATAACATGTATGGATAGCGTACACATTCAAAATATATGTCTCAGGAGGCAGGCTCAGACGGTGTTAGGCCCAGTATGGATTGCACGTGATTGCACAAAGGTTAGAAAGGGTATCGTATCCCCGGATAACATGTATGGATAGCGTACACATTCAAAATATATGTCTCAGGAGGCAGGCTCAGACGGTGTTAGGCCCAGTATGGATTGCACGTGATTGCACAAAGGTTAGAAAGGGTACTGTATCCCTGGATAACATGTATGGATAGCGTACACATTCAAAATATATGTCTATACAGCATGAGGCAGGCTCAGACGGTGTTAGGCCCAGTATGGATTGCACGTGATTGCACAAAGGTTAGAAAGGGTACCGTATCCCCGGATAACATGTATGGATAGCGTACACATTCAAAATATATGTCTCAGGAGGCAGGCTCAGACGGTGTTAGGCCCAGTATGGATTGCACGTGATTGCACAAAGGTTAGAAAGGGTACCATATCCCTGGAAAACATGTATGGATAGCGTACACATTCAAAATATATGTCTCAGGAGGCAGGCTCAGACGGTGTTTGGCCCAGTATGGATTGCACGTGATTGCACAAAGGTTAGAAAGGGTACCGTATCCCTGGATAACATGTATGGATAGCGTACACATTCAAAATATATGTCTATACAGCATGAGGCAGGCTCAGACGGTGTTAGGCCCAGTATGGATTGCACGTGATTGCACAAAGGTTAGAAAGGGTACCGTATCCCTGGATAACATGTATGGATAGCGTACACATTCAAAATATATGTCTCAGGAGGCAGGCTCAGACGGTGTTAGGCCCAGTATGGATTGCACGTGATTGCACAAAGGTCAGAAAGGGTACCGTTTCCCCGGATAACATGTATGGATAGCGTACACATTCAAAATATATGTCTCAGGAGGCAGGCTCAGACGGTGTTAGGCCCAGTATGGATTGCACGTGATTGCACAAAGGTTAGAAAGGGTACCGTATCCCTGGATAACATGTATGGATAGCGTACACATTCAAAATATATGTCTCAGGAGGCAGGCTCAGATGGTGTTAGGCCCAGTATGGATTGCACGTGATTGCACAAAGGTTAGAAAGGGTACCGTTTCCCCGGATAACATGTATGGATAGCATACACATTCAAAAAATATGTCTATACAGCATGAGGCAGGCTCAGACGGTGTTAGGCCCAGTATGGATTGCACGTGATTGCACAAAGGTGAGAAAGGGTACCGTTTCCCCGGATAACATGTATGGATAGCGTACACATTCAAAATATATGTCTCAGGAGGCAGGCTCAGACGGTGTTAGGCCCAGTATGGATTGCACGTGATTGCACAAAGGTTAGAAAGGGTACCGTATCCCTGGATAACATGTATGGATAGCTTACACATTCAAAATATATGTCTCAGGAGGCAGGCTCAGATGGTGTTAGGCCCAGTATGGATTGCACGTGATTGCACAAAGGTTAGAAAGGGTACCGTATCCCTGGATAACATGTATGGATAGCGTACACATTCAAAATATATGTCTATACAGAATGAGGCAGGCTCAGACGGTGTTAGGCCCAGTATGGATTGCACGTGATTGCACAAAGGTTAGAAAGGGTACCGTATCCCTGGATAACATGTTTGGAT
The DNA here is from genome assembly GCF_039654945.1 of Dendrobates tinctorius. Lineage (NCBI taxonomy): Eukaryota > Metazoa > Chordata > Amphibia > Anura > Dendrobatidae > Dendrobates > Dendrobates tinctorius. The sequence goes on from NW_027361818.1 coordinate 14,926,929, forward strand.
AGCGTACACATTCAAAATATATGTCTATACAGCATGAGGCAGGCTCAGACGGTGTTAGGCCCAGTATGGATTGCACGTGATTGCACAAAGGTTAGAAAGGGTACCGTATCCCTGGATAACATGTATGGATAGCGTACACATTCAAAATATATGTCTCAGGAGGCAGGCTCAGACGGTGTCAGGCACAGTATGGATTTGACGGCCCAGATTACACAGCGGAGGAGCAGGGAGAGGTAAAGATTGCAAATGCTTGGGCCCTGCCCAAGCAAGGGGGGCCCACTCGTGGGCGTTGGTACTGGCACTGGGCCCCTCATAGTACAGCGGTGTGTCTGATGGCGGGTGTGCACCACCACCGTCAGAGACACTTGATTGCACTATGAGGGACCCTGTGCCAGTGCCCGCGCCCAAGAGTCTGCCTACCCACCTGTCCAGGGCAACGGCACTCGCACGGTGTCGTGCGGTAGGTGGTGACCCCGGCCATGGGGGGGGAGGCAGCACAGTTAGGGAGTTTTAGAAAGTGGAATATGTTGATGTTGGACATTCAGCTGATGCAAAAGGCGAAATAGGTGAAGTACCAGGAAGAGGTGGACCAAAGCAAGCCATTTTTCTGTCACCCTGTGTCATCAGGAGAAGGTGGGACAAAATCCTTGGAAACCCATGCGTGGTTCATTTTAATGAAGGTTAGATCATCCACATTTTGGGTTGACAGACGGGTCCTTTTTTCTGTCAGGATTGATCCAGCTGCACTGAAGACTCTTTCCGATAGCACACTTGCAGCTGGGCAAGCGAGCTCCTGTAAGGCATATTGGGCCAATTCAGGCCAGGTGTCCAGTTTAGCGGCCCAATAGTCAAAGGGGAATGACCTGTGTGGGAGAACATCGATATGGGAGGAAAAGTAGTTTGTAACCATAGTTGACAACTGCTGTCTCCTGTCACTTTCCATCGATGCAGTATTACCAGTTGTGTGAGCGGTATTTGAAAAATCAGTCCACAACATTGTCATGAAACCCCTGACTCCAACGCCACTTCTGCTGTGTGCACCACGAACACCTCTGCCAAGCTGCCCCTGGCCCGTACGGCTCGTGTGAGAACCATCACCGCTGCTGTGTGCTGGGAATGCCTCAAGCAACCGATTTACCAGAGTTGCTTGTTTATTAGCCAATATTAGGTCAAGGTTCTCCTGTGGCATGATGTTTTGTAATTTGCCTTTATAGCGTGGATCCAGGATGCTGGCCAACCAGTAGTCGTCATCGTTCATCATTTTGGCAATGCGGGGGTCCCTTTTTAGGATCTGCAAGGCATAATCTGACATGTGGGCCAATGTTCCCGGTGTCAATGATGCACTGCGAGTGCTGGTTGGAGGAGCACTTTCTGGCAAATCCACATCCCTCCAGTCACGCACAAACCCTGTACCAGACCTTGCCACGCCAACATTTTCACTTGCCCCACGAGATGCATCCTCCTCCCCTAAGTAATCATCCCCATCATCCTCCTCCTCTTCCTCTTCTACCTCCACCTCGTCCAGGAGAGGTCCCTGAGCAGACAATGGCTGAATGTCATCAAGGATTCCCTCCTCCTCTTCCTCCTCATCAACATTGGCTGCAGACGCCTGCTCCTTAAGGTGCGTCAAAGTTTGCATGAGCAGACGCATAAGTGGGATGCTCATGCTTAGGATGGCGTCGTCTGCGCTTACCAGCCGTGTGCATTCCTCAAAACACTGAAGGACTTTACAAAGGTCTTTCAGCTTCGACCACTGCACACCTGTCAACTCCATGTCTGCTCTCAAAGTGCCTGGCTGTGTATCCTCCCACAAATGCATTATGGCCTGCCTCTGCTCGCACAGCCGCTCAACCATGTGCAGGGTGGAGTTCCACCTTGTTGCAATGTCGATAATGAGGCGGTGGTTGGGAAGGTGGAGCAATCGCTGCAGCTTCTGCATACGAACGGAGTGTACAGGCGACCGGCGGATGTGCGCGCACAGTCTACGCACCTTCTGGAGCAGGGCTGTTAACTCCGGATAATTTTTGAGGAAGCACTGCATCACCAGGTTCAAGGTGTGAGCCAAGCAAGGTATGTGGCTGAGTTTTGAAAGGGCTATGGCTGCCACAAAATTACGGCCGTTATCACTAACTACCTTGCCTGCCTCAAGATGTACACTGCCCAGCCATGTTTGTCGCTTCAAGTACTCGGCCAGCACCTCGGCGGTGTGTCTGTCGCCCAAACACATCATCTGCAACACAGCCTGTTGACGCTTTCCACTAGCTGCTCGATAGGGGGACACATCGTGTGCAACAGTGGCAGCTGCAGATGGAGTGCTCGTACGACTGCGCTCTGTGGACGAGCTTTCGCTTCTGGAGGAGGAGGAGGAGGAGGAGGGTCGAACGCCTACAGCCATCTGTTTCCTATACCGTGGGCTAGGCAGCACTGTCCCACCACCGCTGTCCCCTGTGGACCCTGCATCCACCAAATTAACCCAGTGCGCAGTGATGGACACGTAACGGCCCTGGCCATGCCGACTGGACCATGCATCAGTTGTGAGGTGCACCTTTCCGCTCACTGACTGCTTGAGTGCATGGACAATGCGGTCTTTCACATGATGGTGGAGGGCTGGGATGGCTTTGCGAGAGAAGAAGTGGCGACTGGGTAGGTCATAGCGTGGTACTGCATAGGCCATGAGTTCGCGGAAAGCTGCGCTTTCCACCAACCGAAAGGGCATCATCTCAAACGAGATTAGTTTGGCAATGTGGGCGTTCAAACATAGTGTACGCGGATGAGAGACTGAGTACTTTCTTGACCTACTCATAGTGTCTGGGAGGGTGAGCTGGACTTGAGAGCTGAATATGGTGGAAGTAGCGGTGGACAGGGCGGACTGAGAGAGGGTTGATGATGGTGATGGAGTTGGTGTTCTTTCTGATGGCCTAGAATCAGTCTTTCGTTGATATAACAGTGGGATTCCCTGACTGCTGTGGTCTTGCAACGACACCTCAACATTTGCTGCTGTGCTAACCGGTGGGCTTACAGTGGGGGAAACAATGTAGCGTTGCTGACTACCTTCGTTGTGATCAGTTGCACATGTGGCACTTGAGGTTTGGTGTTGTGTCCACGCTTGCAAGTGCATGCTGGTTAAATGTCTAAGCATGCAACTGGTATTCAAATTTTTCAGATTTTTCCCTCGGCTAAAGGTCTTTGCGCACTTCTTACAGATAACCTTGGCCTGATCATGAGGATTTTGTTCAAAAAAGTGCCACACTGCACTCTTCCTACTTTGGCAGACATTTTGCGGCCTAGCACGCTGTGATCTTTTGACCCTCTGGACAAGCTGTCCAGCAACTCTTTTGATGTTTGGAACCTGTCTTTGGAGTGCTCCGGGCCTGCCAGATAACAGCTGTTGCGATGTCGATGTCTGCTGTGGATGCTCCTCATCTGAGCTATTGGAAGCAGCACCCTCTTCCCCCAATGGATGCCAATCTGGGTCAACAACTGGGTCATCCATCACCTCCTTTTCTATGTCATGTGCACCTTCCTCTGTGTCACCGTGTATGGTGGTATAGTGTGCGGGAAGGGGCACCTGAGTCTCATCAGGGTCAGAATCTGGCTCTGTACACTGCGAGGACAATGTAGTGCTCTGAGTGAATGTACCAGCAGAATCATCCATCAGCGGCTGTGCATCAGTGCACTCCATGTCAGATTCATCTTGGCCTGGGTAATTCACCATTTCACTTGATAATCCAGGAATGGTATGTGAAAACAGCTCCATGGAGTAATCAGTAGTATGGCCTGCGTCATCCTTCAATCTTGGTTGGGGTGAAGGACACAAGGAAAGGTGTGGTTCATGAACATGAGCCTCCAATGACGACTCAGTGCTTTTACTTTTTACAACTGAAGAAGAGGAGGCGATAGAGCTGGAGGCTGAGTCAGCAATGTAAGACAAAACTTTTTCCTGATGCTCTGGCTTTAAAAGTGGTTTGCCAACTCCTAGAAAACTAAGCGTTCGAGGCCTTATGTAGCCAGACGATGACGCAGGGTGAGCACCTCCTGCATTCGGTCCTATTTTGCTCTTGCCACTACCATCAGATCCACCACCAACACCATCATTACCAGCTGCCAACCCCCGCCCAATTCCACGGCCTCTTCCACCAGCCTTCCTCATTTTTGGTAGAAATGTAGACAAAATCCAACAAACTATATAGTAATGTAAAACAAGGTACAAGGTGTCTATAGGACAGGGGAGATTTTGAATTTCTGCACACACTTTTGGACACTGGACACTTTTGGATTGTGTGAGGCCCACTGATATCTGAGCGCTATGTGACAGGCTCGATGGCACAGCTGTGACAAAAGTGACTAGAGGATAAGGGAGATTTTGAATTTCTACACACACTTGTGGACAGTGGACACTTTTGGATTGTGTGAGGCCCACTGATATCTGAGCGCTATGTGACAGGCTCGATGGCACAGCTGTGACAAAAGTGACTAGAGGATAAGGGAGATTTTGAATCTCTGCACACACTTTTGGACACTGGACACTTTTGGATTGTGTGAGGCCCAATGAATATCTGAGCGCTATGTGACAGGCTCGATGGCACAGCTGTGACAAAAGTGACTAGAGGATAAGGGAGATTTTGAATCTCTGCACACACTTTTAGACACTGGACACTTTTGGATTGTGTGAGGCCCACTGATATCTGAGCGCTATGTGACAGGCTCGATGGCACAGCTGTGACAAAAGTGACTAGAGGATAAGGAAGATTTTGAATCTCTGCACACACTTTTGGACACTGGACACTTTTGGATTGTGTGAGGCCCAATGAATATCTGAGCGCTATGTGACAGGCTCGATGGCACAGCTGTGACAAAAGTGACTAGAGGATAAGGGAGATTTTGAATTTCTGCACACACTTTGGGACAGTGGACACTTTTGGATTGTGTGAGGCCCACTGATATCTGAGCGCTATGTGACAGGCTCAATGGCACAGCTGTGACAAAAGTGACTAGAGAATAAGGGAGATTTTGAATCTCTGCACACACTTTTGGACACTGGACACTTTTGGATTGTGTGAGGCCCAATGAATATCTGAGCGCTATGTGACAGGCTCGATGGCACAGCTGTGACAAAAGTGACTAGAGGATAAGGGAGATTTTGAATTTCTGCACACACTTGTGGACAGTGGACACTTTTGGATTGTGTGAGGCCCACTGATATCTGAGCGCTATGTGACAGGCTCGATGGCACAGCTGTGACAAAAGTGACTAGAGGATAAGGGAGATTTTGAATCTCTGCACACACTTTTGGACACTGGACACTTTTGGATTGTGTGAGGCCCAATGAATATCTGAGCGCTATGTGACAGGCTCGATGGCACAGCTGTGACAAAAGTGACTAGAGGATAAGGGAGATTTTGAATTTCTGCACACACTTGTGGACAGTGGACACTTTTGGATTGTGTGAGGCCCACTGATATCTGAGCGCTATGTGACAGGCTCGATGGCACAGCTGTGACAAAAGTGACTAGAGGATAAGGGAGATTTTGAATCTCTGCACACACTTTTGGACACTGGACACTTTTGGATTGTGTGAGGCCCAATGAATATCTGAGCGCTATGTGACAGGCTCGATGGCACAGCTGTGACAAAAGTGACTAGAGGATAAGGGAGATTTTGAATCTCTGCACACACTTTTGGACACTGGACACTTTTGGATTGTGTGAGGCCCAATGAATATCTGAGCGCTATGTGACAGGCTCGATGGCACAGCTGTGACAAAAGTGACTAGAGGATAAGGGAGATTTTGAATCTCTGCACACACTTTTGGACACTGGACACTTTTGGATTGTGTGAGGCCCAATGAATATCTGAGCGCTATGTGACAGGCTCGAAGGCACAGCTGTGACAAAAGTGACTAGAGGATTAGGCTACTTTCACACATCAGGTTTTCGGCGTCAGGCGCGATCCGGCGTCGTGCCGGAATGCCGGATCCGGCAAATGTTTTGTAAAACCTGATGTGCCGGATCCGATTTTCTGCCGGATCCGTCTTGTTCTTGACAGACAAAACCGGATCCGTCTCATCCGGTTCATCCGTTTTTCTATCCGTTTTTCGACGGATTACGCCGGATCTGGTTTTTAAAATTGACCCTTGTGGCCTTCCGAACGGGATTGGCTACTGGAAAACTATATATAGCATGTTCCTACAGCCCTTCTTTGACAGGTTGTAGAGGAGAAAGTGCAGGTTGGAGAGAAGAGCAAGTTACTGGCGAAGATGGATGTTGTCATTGGAAATATTACCACTAGAAGTTCTGTGACGGTTTCAGTAATGAGGGACAATTTTGCACTATACTTTATGTCACCTCAAGGCAGAGTACACTGGCAGGATGACAGAGTGTGAAAGATTTGTCCCCTAACCAAACTTGTGTACCTTCTGGACCAACAGTATATACCTTTGCCAACCAAAGTTGGCTATCTTGTCATGGTCTTACTATTTTTAGCTTTAGGCCACAGGTGTGTACCTGGTTGTGTTTTATGCAAAGTATTTCACCTTTTAACAAAAGTTGTGTACATTGTTAGGAAATCACCAACAATAAACACAACTTTTCAGGTGAAATACTTTGCTTCAAACACAACCAGGAACACAACTGTGGCAAAAAGCTAAAATTTACCCACAGTTATATACCTGGTTTTGAATACCTTTTTACCTTTTAAATACCCTGTATTTAACCTTTTTTTTAAACATATTTCGCCGCAGAAAGAAATGACAGACAACCAGTGTAAACAATAATTTAACTTTTATTTAAAATATTTTTTTTTTGTAAACTGTTTTTAAAGTTAAAAAAACTTTTTTAATAAAGGTTTGAAACCAACTGGGCATTTTTATTACAAAACACATCATAAATCTGTGTAGTGTGGGGTGGAAATACTGCTGGAGGGGCTGCGGGACACTTCGACAATGGGAGTGTGGAGAGAGGACTGGGATCGTGGTGGGGAAGGAACAGTTAGAGGTGATGGTGTGGAAAAAGCTACAGAATGGGTGGACATGTGGGAGGCAGAAGAGCTGGTGGGCGGTGGAGTGGAGGGTTGGGCAGGGACTGTAGGAGCAGATGATGTTGATGGAAAGTTGTATGGGGAAGGAGTTTGGTACGGGAAAGGAGTTTGGTACGGGGAAGGAGTTTGGTACGGGGCAGGTTGCTGGAAGTGGGGAGATGTCTGGTACTGGGGAGGTTGCTGGTACTGGGAAGGTTGCTGGTACTGGTGAGGTTGCTGGTATGTAATAGGAGGGGGAGGATGGAAGGTGGCTGGAGGGGGTGCAGATGTAATAGGAGGGGGAGGATGGAAAGTGGCTGGAGGGGGTGCAGATGTAATAGGAGGGGGAGGATGGAAAGTGGCTGGAGGGGGTGCAGGTGGAGGAACTACAGTGGTGGGAGGTGGAGGTTGGGAGGTAACCTGCTGTAGAGCACCGTGGCACGAATGCATTACATGCATCTGCTGGGTAGGAGATAGTGTTGCCATGCGCTCCACAACAGACCTGAAAAAGGTGTGGTTTGGCGAAGATCTTGCTTCTGAATGCATGGTTTGCAGCAGTGTCTTCACCTCCAGAATGCTGGAGTTGATCTGCTGAAAGCCTGCGGAGATTTGCTCTGACAAGACTTTTAGACAGTTCTGGAAAGATGCATTCAGATGCAAGAACTCTGGCGCATAACTCTTTTCCTGACCCCTCTGCCGCTGCCGCCCAGTACCCACAGGTGTACTAGAGGTGGCAGGGGCAGAAGGGTGGGGTAAAGGGAAAGCGATCTCCTCACCAGCAGCTTCATGTAATGTAGGCGGCCACGATGCTCCTGTGCTGGTGGATGGGACAGATGGGTCGAATGTGTGGGAAGGCTGGGAAGGTGCAGATGTACCGGGGCGGTCGAAGTGTCCCTCGGTGCCGGTCTCCTCAGGGATCGCCTCAGAAGGGTCCAGTCGTGCAGGCTCCCGAGTGCTGCTCACCGTGCTGTGGAATAAAGAGAAAAAAAACAATTAAAATACTGACATGGTATGGCCCTGGCTGAAAAAAAAATTTACATCTAACATTTTTTTTCACATGTGGTGTGTAATATTTACCTTCTAGTGACCATTGTTTCCCGGAGGAACGACAGGGCTTGTGCGTACTTGTACTTGCTCCTGAGTCCTCCAGATCCACTCGGGGCCCGCATCTCTTTATTGAACTCCTTCTTGAAACGATCCCTCACAGACCGCCACCGATTCACAATTCTGTTCCCTGAAACGAGAAAGGAGTGGTTAGTATACAAAATCAGTGTTTCACAAACTCCAGTCCTCATGGTCCCCAGGGGTCATGTTTTCAGGATTTCCATAGTAAATAGAAATCCTGAATACATGATCCGTGGGGACCACGAGGACTGGAGTTCGGGAAACACTGGTTTACATCAAGCAACCGGTACTGTATATACTTACGCTCTTTAATCTGGGCCCGAACATCGAGGTCCTCCCAGCGGCCCACAAGGAGCGAACAGATTTCCTCCCAGAGTCATCGGCTAACGATAAGGTCAGCGTGGCGGCGGTCAGCCATATTCCAGAGCGGCTCCCTTTCTCTGACGAGATCGATGAGGTGGTCCACATCGAGTCCTCCATCCTCACCGTCAGAGTCGGGAGCACGCTGTGAAGGCTGTTAAAGAAAAAGACAAAAATAACATAATTAGCCTCCACAAAAGAAATGAAATAAAAAGTGCAAAAAAACAAAGCAAAAATATTTATACTTACACGCTGGTGACCGCCGCGTTGCTGTCGCCGACGACCCTGGGAGGCACTGTGAGGACCTCTTGGACGAGCACCAGATTGGGAAGACTAGAGAAGAAAACAAAAAATGTTATGTCTTTGGATGTAGGCATTTGTTTGCTGTGTGTGGTCTGCAGAACATTGTTTTCTATGTGTTGTGTGTAGTGTGATGTTGTGTTTCTGCGTTTGATGCAAAAAACTTACCAATTGTGAGCCCACTCCAAGTGTCTGTCCACCCCTTCCTTCTTCTTCTGGGAGCTCCTCTTCATCTTGTGAATCCTGTTTTGAAATAAAAGGCAATAAATAGACATATATTACAGAGATGATGGATTTTGGAAATAAAAACTTACCGTCAAATGCTGACGATGCGAGGGAGGGCTCCCAGAAGATGATGTGCTGTCTTCCTGGTGGCCACACTCCATGCCTGTGGGTGGTGTACCAGCTGCTGCCATTGCTGCTGCTGCTGCATCTATTGGGCGGCTGTTGAATAAAGAGAAACAAAGGGCCAATGAATATCTTGATATTCAATAGCCCTAGTTTGGAGGAATGGGGGATTTGATAATTACCGTCTCTCATCTGCTGCTGGCCTCCCCTCCTCAGCATGTTCCATTTGCTGCTCCATTTGGGGTGGTGGTAGTGGTGCTGATGGTGCTGCAGTGGTTTCCTGCCTTCTCCTGCTGCGCTTGGTTGCTTTCTTGGGTGGCATGTTGGGTGTGGCTGTGGGTCCCACTGTCTTGCTTTTATATATGTCTTGTGGGCAGAGCTACTGAGCATGCTCAGACCAAAAAAACCGGATCCGGATCCGGCCACCGGATCCGGCTTTCGCCGGATCAGGCGCATTGCGGCGCTCATAGGCTTTCATTGTGTGAAAAAGCCGGACGCGCCGGATCCGGCGTGTCCGGCTTTTTCGCCGGAGACAAAAAACGTTACAGTAGCCGTTTTTTCCAGACGCCGGATCGCGGCACATTGCCGGATCCGGCGAAAACCGGATGAAACGCATGGCCATCCGGGGCGATCCGGCGCAAATGCAAGTCAATGGGGGGGAAACCGGATCCGGCATTGCATTTCGCCGGATCCGGTTTCTGTCAAAAGCGCCGGATTGCGCCTAACGGCGAAAACCTGATGTGTGAAAGAGGCCTAAGGGAGATTTTGAATTTCTGCACACACTTGTGGACAGTGGACACTTTTGGATTGTGTGAGGCCCACTGATATCTGAGCGCTATGTGACAGGCTCGATGGCACAGCTGTGACAAAAGTGACTAGAGGATAAGGGAGATTTTGAATCTCTGCACACACTTTTGGACACTGGACACTTTTGGATTGTGTGAGGCCCAGTGAATATCTGAGCGCTATGTGACAGGCTCGATGGCACAGCTGTGACAAAAGTGACTAGAGGATAAGGGAGATTTTGAATTTCTGCACACACTTGTGGACAGTGGACACTTTTGGATTGTGTGAGGCCCACTGATATCTGAGCACTATGTGACAGGCTCGATGGCACAGCTGTGACAAAAGTGACTAGAGGATAAGGGAGATTGGATTGCTTTTAAAAAAGCAGTTTGCGGAGCAGTGGGTAAACAGCAATGCAGGAATGTCAGGAAGCCTTAGAAGGCAGCCCAACAACCAACACCACTGATACACCACTATATAGCCTCCCCTTGCACTGCACACACAGTGACTGGTGTGTTGTGCAGGCCAAATCGCTAGCAGCAGAAGCATTTTTTTTGTCTTCTTCCCTGCCTAACGCTCTCCCTACAGAATCAGCACTAACCTCTCCCTATACTAAGATCGGCAGAAGTAAGATGGCGGTCGGCGTGCACGCCCTTTTATACCCCCTGTGACGCCCACCAAAGCAAGCCAATCACTTGCATGCCCTTCTGAAAGATGGTGGTGACCCGTGCCTATGTCATCACGTTGCCCACAGTGTCCGTGGATCCTGATTGGCTGAAAAAGAGCGCAAAACAAACTTTTGAAACGCGACTTTGGCGCGTAAGTCGCCGACCTCGTGGCCGACCTCATCCTAGGGTCGGGTTTCGTTTTATGAAACCCGACTTTGCCAAAAGTCGGCGACTTTTGAATTTTTTCGACCCGTTTCGCTCAACTCTACTAAAAAGGCATTTCGATCCCTTAACATACAGGGAATTCTCCCTCAAAATCCGGAACACAGACCGTACAGGTTCCACATGAGAGTCCCAATCCCTGGAAAAGATCAGAATATCATCCAGATAGATGATCAAAAATTTATCCACAAAGTCCCGGAAAATATCATTCATGAAGCACTGGAAGACAGAAGGGGCATTAGTGAGCCCAAAAGGCATCACCAGGTACTCAAAATGTCCCTCCGGAGTATTAAACGCCGTCTTCCATTCATCCCCATGCTTAATGCGAATAAGATTATACGCCCCCCTGAGGTCAAGCTTGGTAAACCAGCAAGCACCTTTAACTCTGGAGAATAGATCAGAAATCAGGGGTAATGGATGCGGATATTTAACAGTAATTTTGTTGAGGGAACGATAGTCAATACAAGGCCTTAATGAACCATCTTTCTTGGCCACGAAAAAAAACCCAGCACCCAAGGGTGAAGAGGATGGTCTAATATGACCCTTCTCCAAAGACTCCTTAATATAAGATCGCATAGCCTCGTGCTCGGGTACAGGTAAATTGAAAATTCGACCCTTGGGAAATTTACACCCAGGGCTCAACTCAATTGCACAGTCATAACTCCTATGAGGAGGCAAAGACGCAGACTTATTCTCACTAAATACATCATAAAAATCAGCCAAATAGTCAGGAACATCATGTGACTGGGGAGTGGTGGAGAAAACAGGAGCGTCACCAAGAGCACACCGACAACCCCAACTCACCACAGACACAGATTTCCAATCCAAAACTGGATTATGGATTTGCAACCAGAACAATGGTATCATGCAAATTATGCAACACCAAAAATCTGCATTTTTCTTGATGCTCTGGGGCGACCCGCATTACCCCCTGGGTCCAAGACTGAGGTTTATTCTTCGCCAAAGGAGTAGCATCAATACCCCTCAAAGGGTAGGCATCCGCAGAGGTGTCATAGGAAACCCACAACGTTTAGCAAAATCCAAGTCCATCAGGTTCAGAGCCGCTCCCGAATCCACAAAAGCCTTAGTGGAAAATGTGGACAGGGAGCAGATCAGAGTAATTGCCAGAAGAAACTTAGGTTGAACACCACCCACAGCAAATGTGTGTGCAAAACGTTTCTCTCGTTTAGGGCAGACAGAAATCATATGAGAGGCATCTCCACAGAAAAAACACAGCTTATTACGCCTTCTGAACTCCTGACGTTGCGCCCTAGACAAAACTCTATCACATTGCATAGGTTCAGACATTTGTTCAACAGGTGGCAACATTTCTCGTGTACTTTTACGTTCACGTAAACGCCGATCAATCTGAATGGCTAATGACATAGAATCGTCAAGACCAGATGGAACAGGAAATCCCACCATAGTATCTTTAATGGTTTCTGACAAACCCTTCCGAAAGAGAGCTGCCAAGGCACCATCATTCCAGGTAGTAAGGACCACCCACTTTCGGAATTTCTGACAGTATAACTCTGCAGAATCCTGACCCTGGCTCAATGCCAACAGGGCTTTCTCAGCTTGATCAATAGCATTAGGTTCATCGTACAACAACCCCAAGGCTTGAAAAAATGCATCCACATTAGTTAGAATAGGATCATCTCATCAGGTGTCAAAGAAAACGCCCAATCCTGGGGATCGCCGCGCAGCAAAGAGATGACAATTTTAACCTACTGCGCAGAGCTCCCTGATGAGTTAGGCTTCAAGGCAAGAAATAATTTACAATTATTCTTAAAATTCAAAAATTTAGAAAGATCCCCAAAAAACACATCAGGAGTAGGAATCTTTGGTTCAGCAGCATGTGAATGAGCAAGATAGGCGGAAATTCCCCGCACTTCAGCAGCCAGCTGCTCCACACGATCAGACAATTGCTTAATCTCCATTAAGAAAATTCCTCCTACAGCCCCAGAGAAAAAGAGGAAAAAATATACATAAAAAAAAAATTCTGACCCTTTTTTTTACAATTCTTTCCTGCTATTGAGTACCCTAGAATCTGCGGTATGGCTGGTGATTCTGTTATGAATGAGTCACCGGAGGAGGAAAAAACAAAAATACAAGCTAAGTCCAGAAAACCGGAGAGGTTGGTAGCTAGCGGACTGCAGACCCCTGATCGTAACAACTAACAGTAGCCGTGGGGTGTTCCTATGGTGGTCCTAGACACCTCGTTCACAGCCGGAGAACTTAATGAAACCTAAAGAAAGAAAGGGGAAATCTAAACTGCCCCAGAGCAGACCCCAAAGCAATAGACAGCCCCCAACATGTATTGACGGTGAAAACAGATGAAAACACAAACACAGACAGAAAGACAGGCTGAGCAAACGATGGGGCCCTCACTAACTAGATAGGACAGGAAAGAAAAGCAACTGTCTGCAATCACGCAAAAACCCTGCCAAAAATAATGTCCAACACGTCTGATAGAAAAGGCCCTGAAGTCGCTAGACTTCAAAATCACTATATCAGCACTCAGTGTTTGTATTCAGCCAGCCCTGGTTGGGACTGGCTGAACTCCATTTTTGTCTCTGATCAGTTGATCTCTTTGCTCTGTTTTCAGAATATACCTAAGTAAACCAGACAAAATCTCATGGAACAATAGCAGAGCAAAAACTTAGCTTTAGTAGACAGGACTAAACTGGAGGCCAGAGCTCAGAGCAGAGAGGATCACCAGCAACCAAGCAGGGCGTCGGTGGCCTTATATCCACTCAGAGATTCCGGATGTCCAATCACACTCCACCTGTTCAGATGACAGGTTTTTCCCATCCAAATCAATTTCACTACCTCCTTTCACCAGCAGACGGAGTTCAACGGACATCAAAGGTGAAGGAGAAAATGAGCTCATAACAGGGGACATCAATAATGTTGACTGGGTCCATAACTGGATCTGTTCTATTGATGACATTTTGTTTATTTGGGAAGCTCCAGTTATGGACCTGGAAGTATTTATGAGTCATCTTAATGTTAACAATCAAAATTTCAAATTGACTTATAAATTTGGACGTCAAATCGATTTTTTGGATTATTCAATTACAGTGCTTCCAAATGACCGTCTTTCTACAACTATCTAAAGTAAACCTACTTCAACTAACTCGTTTTTGCACGCCTCATCTGCTCACCCTAAATCAACGATATCCGGCATTCCGATCAGAAAATTTCTACGTGCTAAAAGGATTTGTTCAGAAGAGTTTCATTTTGAGGAACAAAAATCTTAATGAAACGCTTTCAGGAAAGAGGTTATGGTCACCGTGTTATCCAAAGAGGTTATAAGAGAGCTAAAAATATGCCAAGGGATCAACTTCTACATCAAAATTTACCTATTTCGTCGCAGGAAGTTAGTGATAATCAGGTAAGGTTTATTACGAACTATAACAGTAGATGGTTGGATCTCAAAAAGATTTTTGAAAAACATTGGGGAATCCTCCTCACTGATCCAGTCCTTAAGGGATGTTTACCATCCTCTCCTCAGTTTGTAACTAGAAGGGCTCCAAAGCTATGAGATATGTTGGTTCACAGTTCTTATGATGCCAAGAATAAGGAGAGATCCAAAAGAAACCTGGAACGTAAAGGTTTGTTTCCCTGTGGCCTCTGCAAAGGCTGTGCCAATATGAGGAGGGCATTTTCCTACCATAATTTTGATCAGTCCAGAAAGTTTGACATTAGAGCACATATCACATGCTCTTCTAAAGGCATACTGTACTATGCAGAATGCCCCTGTGGAAAAATTTATATAGGCATGACAAGCCGTGAACTCGGTGAGAGTACGGGAACATTGTTTAGACATTGACAAAGCCAAAGCTGTAGTGGATGTTACAACCTTAAAAACCCTTCCCAGACATTTCAAGAAACATTACCAATGTAATTCTAGGTTTCTTTCCATCAAGGGAATAGATGTTGTTGAGTTGGGACCTGGAAGGGGGGATCTGTCCAAAAGATTGGCTAAAAAGGAGTGTCAATGGATCTACAGATTGGGGTCTCTTAACCCCCAAGGACTAAATGAGAGCTCAGGCTTTAGCGCATATCTTTAATAGCTTTAGAAGTGTTGGGTGGGGGTTTTTTATTGTTGTTTTTTACACTATTATATATTTTCTGGTTTTAATTGTTTTTATTATTCATTTCAGTTATATCTGCCATGATGTGATTATGTCGGTTGTCTGCTATATGTCTTTCTTGGGAAGGTGATGGTTTGGCCCTGCATCGGTGGAACAGTTGCTGGATAACATTATTATTTATTTATTATTAATTATTTTTCATTATTTTTTATCATTTCATTATTATTATTGTTCATTTATTAATTATTTTTCATTTATGTTCTATATTATAATTTATTTTTTAAATAATTTTTATTTATTTTTTCATCTTTATTGGGTATTGCTTATTTTATGGAATGGAATGTCACTTTTGGAATATTGTATAATTTCAATATTGATAATTTAATATTGTCACTTTAAATATTGTTATATGGAATTATAGCATTATGCACTTTGATATATATATATATATATATGTATATATTTGTCACTTTATTATATATGTATGGGTCATTAGGAGTTATGCATATATGTCTATGATATATTGTATATTTGATTATTCTTGCACTGTGCACTTTATTTTTAATTGTCCTATATTAATGGATGTTTAATTGCACAATGCACTTTATATTTGGTCTTCATATGGGATTATTATACACTTTGTCTTATTTCACTATTATCCTGAATAATAAGCAACTTCCGTTAGATATTGGCCATAAACAATCTCCTGAGGTTGAGCGCATGCAGGTAAACAGGACCGCCTGGGATCTATGCCGTGATCTGTTGTGATCTGTGGTTTCTACATGTCCCTAACAGGACCTGTGGTTTCCAAGTTACGTGATTGTCTATTACATTCCTGATTGGTTGGCGTGTCCCTTGTGATCTGACGCAAGCGCCATTTTATACCTATCTTTATATAGTGGTTTACAGGACCTTCCAGTTTGTAGTGCGCAGGCGCGGGCCTAGCGCTTCATTATCACAATGCAGATGACACATGTTTACGGACCAATGGTGTTCATTGGTTAGGTACTTAACCCAGTAGTGCCCCCTGCCCTGACACGCCTCTGGAAGAAGCATTGCGAAACGCACGTCGGGGCAGCAGGGACGTCCAGGGATTCCCCTCAGCTCATACTCTAGGTAATTAAACTTTTATTGCTCACCCTATTTGCGGTTAGCGCTGCTTAGGAGTCATAATTTAGAAGGGATGGTCACAAGTGATTGATTCATTACATGTCGGTTACAGACTATAACATTCATTCACTTCATTATGAGACATTGCATCCTTGTTTCCCTCATTCCCTTATATATGGGTGTGCCTTAATGTCTATGAAAGATTGTTGTAAGGGGATTTCCTATGGACTTTTTTAGTCCCTGGTCTTATTGTTTGACACCTTTCTGTTATACTCATATGTTTTGTTCGTTTTTTCTGTCAATAAAAATGTGATTTTATGAATTTATACCATTGTGTGGTTCCAAATTTTTTTACTATTTGGTTACCATAAAGTGACTATTATTATTGGTGGTATATTACCCTTAAATGGGATTTTGTGACTATTGGGCAATTTTTGTGATTACAAGATTAAGGATGAGCTCGCAGGATGGGACACCCCAACCTCTTTGGAGGACCTCATTTCAATTTCTACACGCATAGATTTGGGCTTTCAAGAGCGCTCTCAAGAGGCTGCCAGAGAGAGGAGACCCTTTAGGCCTTCCTTTTCTTCGGGTCATAGACCGCCCAATTCTCGGCCTTCGAGTTCCGCTGGCAGTCCTGCACTGGAACCTATGCAGGTGGACCAGGTTAAGATGGCGGAGCAACGCCGGAGAGAGAGGATAGCACAGGGCCTGTGCTTATACTATGGTGGTACCTCCCTTTTTCTGTGCTCATGTCCTGAGAGGCCGGGAAATGCCTCCACCTAGGTAATGTAAGAGAGGCCTCCCTAGGTGAGTCAGATTCCTCTCCACCCCTTACTCTTTCTGCTCTGATTGTCCAGGGTCAGAGGCGTGGCTCAAAGCTGGCATATGTGGATTCGGGTGTGGCGGACAACTTCATTCGGCTTAAGGAGGTGAAGAAATGCCAGATTCCCGTGATCACCCTGAAGTTTCCCTGTATGATTGTCTCCGTGGATGGTAAACCCCTGCAAGAATCTGTTTCCATGGTTACTGAGTAGGTGGTTTTGCAGGTTGGGGCCCTGCATCAGGAGAAGATTGCTCTCTATGTCCTGCCCAACTTATCACATCCGCTGCTTCTCGGCCTTCCCTGGCTCCGGACACATGAGCCCGTCTTAAATTGGCGTTCCGGTGAGATCCTCCGATGGGGACATCTATGTCAGGAAAGATGCCTAAGGTCTATCCGTCCAGTCACCATCTCGCAAACCCCTTCTGGTCCTGCTGGGTTGCCTTACGCGTACTGGTCCTTCATGGATGTGTTTGACAAGAAAGAGGCTGAGACCCTTCCTCCACATCGGCACTATAACTGCCCAGTCAAACTAAGGCCAGGAACCACCCTGCCTAGGGGCCGAATCTACCCACTTTCACCTGCCAAGACATCTGCCATGTCGGAATACGTCCGGGAGAACCTTGTCAAGGGTTTTATACGTAAATCCTCCTCGCCTGCCGATGCCAGGTTTTTCTTTGTCAAGAAGAAAAATGGCTCCCTGCGTCCTTGCATGGACTAAAGGGCTCTGAACGACATTACGATAAAGAATAAATATCCCCCGCCACTGATTCCTGAGCTCTTCGACAACCTGAGGGGCCCTGATCTTTTCTGAGTTGGAACTACAGTACAGACCAAAAGTTTGGACACACTTTCTCATTCAAAGAGTTTTCTTTATTTTCATGACTATGAAAATTGTAGATTCACTCTGAAGGCATCAAAACTATGAATTAACACATGTGGAATTATATAATTAACAAAAAAGTGTGAAACAACTGAAAATACTGTATGTCTTATATTCTAGGTTCTTCAAAGTAGCCACCTTTTGCTTTGATTACTGCCTTGCACACTCTTGGCATTCTCTTGATAATCTTAAACGATCCCTGTATAGGGGTTGGCTCCACCTGGCGGCTCCCCCGGGGTCCCCTCGGTGCCACAATCCAGAGGGTCCACTCCTGGAGACTTTCCTCACCTGACCGGCCCTGCTAACAATAAGATCAGGCTATGGATCCTGACGGTACTCCTGCTGCCACCCAAAAGGAGTTGCTCTTTTTAAGGGAGAATCAGGGACGCATAATGTCTGTCATGAAGTCCATGGACTCCTGTTTGTCGGCCCTGCAGGTGGCTGATCCTGGAAATGCTGCTCAGCTGGCCAGTCTTCAACAGGAGCTGGGTGTCATGTCGGACGCTGTTCACACCACAGCGTCCGGCAGGCAGAGGTAGTTCCACCTCCAGCCACTATAACCTCATAAGGGTCCGTCAGGGGGATGAGTGGAAGACGGCGTTTAACACTCCTGAGGGTCATTTTGAGAGTCTGGTTATGCCGTTTGGGTTGACCACCGCTCCTGCCGTTTTCCAACATTTTATTAATGATGTATTTGCTCATGTCCTGGGGAGATTTGTGATTGTATACCTGGATGATATCATTTATTCTAGTGATCGGGACACTCATTTGGAGCATGTTAGGCAGGTGTTACAGTTGCTTCGGGAGAACCAGCTCTATGCTAAGCTGGAAAAATGTTTATTTTTTGTCCAGGAGTTGCCCTTTTTGGGATATATTGTGTCCGCAGCCGGGTTTAAAATGGACACCGCTAAGGTGCAAGCGGTGCTGCAATGGGAGAGGCCAGAGAGTCGGAAAGCACTCCAGCGGTTCCTTGGGTTTGCGAATTATTATAGGAAATTTATAAAACACTTTTCGACTATCGCCAAACCGCTCACGGACACGACAAAAAAGGGTGCCGATCTGGCGAACTGGCCTGAGGTGGCTATACGTGCATTTGAGCGTCTGAAGAATAGTTTTGCTTCAGCCCCCATTCTGGTGCAACCAGACGTGTCTAAACCTTTTGTGGTAGAGGTTGATGCGTCGGAGGTGGGAGTGGGGGCAGTACTGTCTCAAGGCTCGTCCTTGAGCGAGATGCATCCATGCGCCTACTTCTCCAAGAAGCTGTCGCCGGCCGAACGGAATTATGATATTGGCAACAGGGAGTTGTTGGCCATCAAACTGGCTTTTGAGGAATGGCGACACTTCTTGGAGGGGGCGGCTCACCAGGTCACAGTTATCACCGACCATAAGAATCTGCTCTATCTGGAGTCGGCCAAGCGTCTGTCTCCTAGGCAGGCTCGCTGGGCATTGTTTTTTACTCGTTTCAATTTTCTTGTGACGTACCGTCCCGGGGCTAAAAACACCAAGGCGGATGCTTTGTCTAGGTGTTTTCCGGGGGGTGAACCTCGGGAAGAGCCGGTACCCATCCTCCAGGAAGGTGTAGTGGTCTCGGCTCTCACAACGGAGGTAGAGGTGGAGATTGGCGAGGCCCAAGAGGAGGTACCACCAGGACTTCCCGCCAACAAATCATTTGTACCCCTGCATCTTCGGCTTAAGGTGTTGAAGGAACACCACGATTCGGTACTGGCTGGTCATCCAGGGGTGAAGGGCACCTTAGAGCTGGTATCGCGTCGTTTCTGGTGGCCCAAAATCCGGCAGGACGTGGTCTCGTACGTGGCAGCTTGCATCACGTGCGCTAGGGCTAAGTCACCCCGAACCCGTCCTGCTGGCACGCTACAGCCTCTGGGGGTACCGAATAGGCCATGGACAGAAATCTCCATGGATTTTATCACTGACTTGCCAGCCTCGGCAGGGAACACGGTCATCCTGGTGGTGGTTGACCGTTTTTCAAAGATGGCGCATTTTGTGGCGTTGTCTTCTTTGCCCAATGCTAAGACGTTGGCTCAGGTATTTGTGAAGGAGGTGGTCAGACTCCACGGAGTACCGTCTGACATAGTATCTGATAGGGGTACGCAATTTGTGGCGAGGTTTTGGAAAGCTTTTTGCTCAAGGTTGGGGATCAAGTTGTCACATTCATCGGCATTTCATCCACAGTCTAATGGACAAGCTGAGCGCATGAACCAAAATCTAGAACAGTATTTACGATGCTTTGTGTCCGACAACCAGGAGGAGTGGTCTACTTTCCTTCCTCTGGCCGAATTCGCGTTAAATAATCACCGCCAAGAGTCATCAGGAGAGTCTGCATTCTTTTGTGTGTATGGTCAACATCCTCAGTTTTGTACCTTACGTCAGGGTGACTCCGGGGGTGTCCCGGAGGAGGATCAGCTAGGAGCCCAATTGTCATCAGTCTGGAGGCGGGTGAAACAGCGTTTGTTGAGCATGAGTGCCAGGTACAAACGGGTGGCTGACAGTAGACGCGTGCCAGGTCCGGACCTGTGTGTGGGTGAATGGGTGTGGTTAGCTACGAAGAACATAAAACTCAAAATTCCATCTTTAAAACTGGGTCCAAGGTTTATTGGGCCTTTTAGGATTTCTGCCATCATTAACCCAGTGGCTTATCGGTTGGAACTTCCTGCGGTGTACAAAATACATAACGTTTTTCACAGGGCTTTATTGAAAAAGGTGGTAGGCTTGGTGGACACGACGCCGATGTCACCTCCAGTCATGGTGGATGGCGATTTAGAGTTTGAGGTCGCCAAGGTAGTGGACTCTCGAGTAGTACGCCGTACTCTTCAGTATTTGGTGCACTGGCGGGGGTATGGTCCGGAGGAGAGGTCTTGGGTTCCAGCCTCAGACATACATGCGGATCGGCTGGTCAGTTCTTTTCACCGTCGTCATCTGGACAAGCCGGGTCCTATGAGTCTTGAGGGCCCTGGGGTCCCTCGTAGAAGACGGGGTACTGTCATGTCGGATGCTGTTCACACCACAGCGTCCGGCAGGCAGAGGTAGTTCCACCTCCAGCCACTATAGCCTCAGTGGCGCCGGCTTGATCTTCAGGCTCTCGGGGGTTAATCCTGCTGGAGACCAGGTTGGAAGGTTAGTCACGGTCTTTAAATAGTCATACTGGCATATGGACGTCGCCGATTATAGCTTGTGTTTTCATACCAAGTGGTTCTGGTCTGGAGTGGAGGTGTTGCAGAGAGAGAGATTCGTATCTGGTGTCGTATGATTCGTCGTTATCCTTTCTCCTTCCCATATTTGTGTTTAGTTGTGCCCTGTTCACATTACTGTTTATTCCTTTGTGTGTGCGGCGCAGTGCAGTTTAAGTTCTCCCTGTCTGTCATTATTTGTGTAGGGGCTTTGGTGGTGTGTCTCCTCACTGGGTGGAGGGTGGAGGGTTAAGTGCAGGGCTGAGCAGGAGATAAGGAAAGGGTGGAGGCTCAGGCATTTGCACCTTCAGCAAAAACCCTGGGTTGAGGGTCAGACAGGGTCTTCCCTAGTTATATGTACATCACAGGGGCCCCGGGAATTACAACATTAGCTGAACTAAGCCCCCGTGACACTGGGTCAGCAATGGGATACTCAAGCCCATATTTTAAGTTATATGGCCTCTATCGATAGCCGTTTCCTGGCTCTCCAGTCTACCGCCGTGGTCCCGACTCCACCCCCCGTGTCTACAGCTCTCCCATCGCCTCGCCAAGCCACCTCGCTTAGTGGCGACCCCAAACTCTGCAGGGGGTTCTTACACCAGTGTAGCCACCATTTTGAATGGTTGCATCAGCAAAATCCCTCTGATCAGGCCAAAGTAGCCTTCATTATGTCCCATCTGGAGGGAGAGGCCCTGTCCTGGCTGAACCCTTCTCTCTGGGAACGGGACGATCCCATTGTCTCGAGCTCTCCGGTTTTCTTGGATACCTATTGCAGGGTTTTTGATCAGCCGAGTCAGTTAGCCTCTCTTACCGAGTCTTTTTAACCTTCATCAGGGTTCTCTCATGGTCGGACACTTATCCACTTTCGTACTCTCTCCTCTGAGATTGGTTGGAATAACGCGGCATTGGTAGGGGCATTCTGGCGTGGTCTTTCGAGCAGGATAAAGGATGAACTCATGGGTCGGGATACCCCGACCACCCTGGAGGACCTTATCTCGCTGGCCACCCCCATTGAACTGCGGTTCCAGGAGCACGCCCGGGAGTCAACGAGAGACCGGAAGTCTGCTAGACCGGCCCTCCTTTCCAACCGGTCCGCTAGTCCCCGTCCTGCTGGGTCCTCTTCTCCCTCCTCTGTCGACCTCTTGCAGGAGGATTGCCTCACGTTGGCTGAGTTGCGTCAGAGAGACGGGCGCAAGGCCAATGCCTCTATTGTGGAGGTTTTGTCCGCAACTGTCCAGAGAGACCGGGAAACTCCTCCACCTAGGTCATGTAAGAGAGGCCTCCCTAGTTGCTAATGATTCCTCTCAACCTCTTATTATATCTGTTCTTGTGGTTTCAGGGCAGAGACGTGGGTCCGAGGTGGCCTACGTGGATTCGGGCTTGGCAGGTAACTTCATCCGGCATGAAGAGGTGGACAAGTACCAAATTCCTGTGGTTACCCTATGTAATCCTCGCCTGATTGCTGCAGTGGATGGCAAATTGCTACAGGAGACCGTAACCTTGGTCACTGAGGAAGTGGAGTTGCAAGTCGGAGCCTTACATCGAGAGAAGATGACTAGAGTTGAGCGAAACAGGTCGGTCAAATTCAAAAGTCGGCGACTTTCGCTGAAGTTGGGTTTCATGAAACGAAACCCGACCATAGCGTGAGGTCGGCCACGAGGTCGGCGACCCGAGCGCCAAAGTCGCGTTTCAAATGATGCTTCTAGCGCCCATTTTTAGCCAATGATGGAGGATGCACACTGTGGTCAACGCGATGACATAGGCATCGGTCACCACCATCTTTGAGAAGGGCATGCAAGTGATTGGCTGGCTTTGTGTGGCGTCACAGGGGCTATAAAAAGGCGAGCACACCGACTGTCATCATACTTCTGCCGATCTTAGCATTAGGGAGAGGTTGCTGCTGCTCATTCAGAATAAGGAAAGCGTTAGGCAGGGAATAAGAACCAAAAAAAAAACTGCATCTGCTGTTAGCGATTTCCACTGTACAACACAACAGTTTGTGTGCAGTGACAGGGGAGGCTCTATTTTTTTGCATCAGCTCTGTTGGTTATTAGGCTGCCTTATAAGGCTCCCTGATAGCTGCATAGCTGTTTGCACACTGCTGTGCAAACTGCTTTATTAAAAGCAAAAATACTTTTCTTCCTCTTTTCTGCACAGTTACCAAGCGTTCATTTTTCCACCCTTTTGTGTGCAGCAGTCCTGCTTATTAGGCTGCCTGCTGCCATACTTGGACTGAGAGCATCATTGTCAACCTCCTAAAATCTCTAGTGAGATTCAAATTCTCACCAATACTACATACACCCTCCACCTTGTCATACACCATCCAATTTCAGCCTGTTACATTGAGGTGTAATCTCTACTGGGCCTGAGACAATAGTTCAGCGTCCTCAAATCTCTAGTGAGATTCTAATTCTAAACAATACTACATACACCCTCCACCTTGTCATACACCATCCAATTTCAGCCTGTTACATTGAGGTGTAATCACTACTGGGCCTGAGACAATAGTTCAGCGTCCTCAAATCTCTAGTGAGATTCAAATTCTCACCAATACTATATACACCTTCTACCTTGTTTTAAAGTACCATATAGCTGGTGGTATTTTGGGTACATTTTCACAAAAATGAGGAAGTATGGTGGAAGAGAATGTGGAAGTGGGCGGGGGTTGACAGCTGGTCCTGATGGTGGTGTTTTTGGTGGTGCATCTGTTGGTTGTGGCAAAAGCACTATAGCACCTAATGCAGGAGGTGTTCAGCCTGCGTCATTGTCTGGCTCCATAAGGCCTTGAAGGCTCCCTTTTCTGGGAGTAGGTAAACCGCTTTTAAAGCCGGAGCTTCAGGAACAAGTTTTGGCTTACATTGCTGACACAGCCTCCAGCTCTATCGCCTCCTCTTCTGAAGTTTCAAAAAATAAAAGCACTGAGTCGTCAGTGGAGGCTCCTGGTCAGGAACAACACCTTTCCTTGTGTCCTTCAAGCCTACCAAAAGTGAAGGATGCGGCAGGCCACACTACAGATTACTCCATGGAGCTCTTTTCACATACCATGCCTGGGTTATCAAGTCAAATCATGAATTCCCCAGTCCAAGATGAATCTGACATGGAGTGCACTGATGCACAGCCACTGCTAAATTCTTCTGCTGGTACATTCACTCAGAGCACTACATTGTCCTCGCAGTGTACTGAGGCAGAATCAGACCCTGATGAAACTCAGGTGCCCCTTGCCGCATACTATACCACCTTACACGGTGGCACAGAGGAAGGTGCACATGACATTGAAGGGGAGGTGATGGATGACCCATTTGTTGACCCAGATTGGCATCCATTGGGGGAAGAGGGTGCCGCTGCCAATAGCTCAGAAGAGGAGGAGGAGGATCCGCAGCAGGCAACGACATAGCAACAGCTGTTATCTGGCAGGACTGTAGCAGTCCAAAAATGGGTTACGAAAACCAAAAGAGTTGCAGGACAGCTTGGCCAGATGGTCAACTTAGCACACCGTGTAAGGCCTCAAAATGTCTTCCATAGTAGGAAGAGTGCAGTGTGGCACTTTTTTGAACAAAATCCTAATGATCAGGCAAATGTTTTCTGTAAGAAGTGCACAAAGACCTTTAGCCGAGGGAAAAATCTGAGAAATTTGAATACCAGCTGCATGCTTAGACATTTAACCACCATGCACTGGCAAGCGTGGACGGACTATCAAACTTCACGTACCACATGTGCACCTACTCCAAATGAAGGTAGTCAGCAAAGCTACATCGCTTCCCCTACTGTAAGCCCACCGGTTAGCACACCACCAGCAGCAAATGTCGAGGTGTCGTCGCAAGAGCAAAGCAGTCATGGAATCACAATGTTAATGCTACGAAAGACTGAATCTAGGCCATCAGCAACACCACAAACACCATCACCAACCCTCTCTCAGTCCGCCATGTCCACCACTAGTTCCACCATATGCAGCTCTCAAGTCCAGCTCACCCTACCAGAGACTCTGAGTAGGACAAGAAAGTACTCATACTCTCATCCGCGTACAATGGCTTTGAACGCCCACATTGCCAAACTAATCTCGTTAGAGATGATGCCCTACCGGTTGGTTGAAAGCAAAGCTTTCCACGAGCTCATGACCTACACAGTACCACACTATGACCTAACCAGTCGGCACTTCTTTTCGCGAAAAGCCATCCCAGCCCTCCACGTGCATGTGAAAGACCGCATTGTCCATGCACTCAAGCAATCAGTGAGTGGAAAGGTGCACCTCACAACAGATGCATGGTCCAATAAGCATGGCCAGGGCCATTACGTGTCCATCACTGCGCACTGGGTTAATGTGGTGGATGCAAGGTCCACAGGAGACAGCGGCGGTGGGACAGTGCTGCCTAGCCCACGGTATAGGAAACAGTTGGCTGTAGCGTTCATCCCTCATCCTCCTCCAGAAGCGAAAGCTCGTCCACAGAGCGCAGTCACACGAACACTCCATCCGCAGTTGCCAGTGTTGCACACGAGGTGTCCCACTATCGAACAGTTAGTGGTAAGCGTCAGCAGACTGTGTTGAAGATGATGTGTTTGGGTGACAACAGACACACCGTGGAGTTTAGGTATGTGTCTGAGTTTTGAAAGGGCTATGGCTGCCACAAAATTCTGGCCTTTATCACTAACTACCTTTCCTGCCTCAAGATGTAGACTGCCCAGCCATGACTCAGTTTGTCGCTGCAAGTAGTCAGCCAGTACCTCCGCGGTGTGTCTGTTGTCGCCAAACACATAATCTTCAACACAGTCTGCTGACGCTTACCCCTAACTGTTCACTAGTGGGACACCTCGCGTGCAACACTGGCAGCTGCGGATGAAGTGCTTGTGCGACTGCGCTCTGTGGCCGAGCTTTCGCTTCTGGAGGAGGAGGCGGGTCGAACACCTACAGCCAACTGCTTCCTATACTGTGGGCTAGGCCGCACTGTCCCACCGCCGCTGTCCCCTGTGGACCCTGCATCCACCACATTAACCCAGTGCGCAGTGATGGACATGTAACAGCCCTAGCCATGCCTAATGGACCATGCATCTGTTGTGAGGTGCACCTTTCCACTCACTGATTGCTTGAGTGCATGGACAATGCGGTCTTTCACATGAAGGTGGAGGGCTGGGATGGCTTTGCGAGAAAAGAAGTGCCGACTGGGTAGGTCTTAGCGTGGTACTGCATAGGCCATAAGTTCGCGGAAAGCTTCGCTTTCAACCAACCGGTAGGGCATCATCTCTAACGAGATTAGTATGGCAATATGGGCGTTCAAACCCAGTGTACGTGGATGAGAGGATGAGTACTTTGTTGTCCTACTCATAGTCTCTGGTAGGGTGAGCTGGACTTGAGAGCTGCATATGGTGGAACTAGCTGTGGACATGGCGGACTGAGAGAGGGTTGATGATGGTGATGGAGTTGGTGTTCTTTCTGATGGCCTAGATTCAGTCTTTCACAGTAATAACATTGTGACTCCCTGACTGCTTTGGCCTTGCAACGACATCTCAACATTTGCTGTTGGTGGTATGCTAACCGATGGGCTTACAGTGGGGGAAACGATGTAGCGTTGCTGACTACCTTCATTGGGAGCAGTTGCACATGTGGTACGTGAGGTTTGGTAGTCCGTCCACTCTTGCAAGTGCATGGTGGTTAAATGTCTAAGCATGCAACTGGTATTCAAATTTCTCAGATTTTTCCCTCGGCTAACAGTCTTTGCGCACTTCTTACAGATTACCTTTGCCTGATTATTAGGATTTTGTTCAAAAAAGTGCCACACTGTACTCTTCCTACTATGGTAGACATTTTGAGGCCTTGCACGCTGTGCTAATTTGACCGTCTGGCCGAGCTGTCCTGCAACTCTTTTGGCTTTTGTAACCTGTTTTTGGACTGCTCCGGGCCTGACAGATAACAGCTTTTGCGATGTCGATGCCTGCTGCGGATGCTCCTCTCCTCTTCTGAGCTATTGGCAGCGGCACCCTCTTCCCCCAATGGATGCCAATCTGGGTCAACAACTGGGTCATCCATCACCTCCTCTTCAATGTCATATGCACCTTCCTCTGTGTCACCATGTAAGGTGGTATAGTATGCGGGAAGGGGCACCTGAGTTTCATCAGGGTCAGATTTTGGCTCAGTACACTGCGAGGACAATGTAGTGCTCTGAGTGAATGTACCAGCAGATAAATCTAGCAGTGGCTGTGCATCAGTGCACTCCATGTCAGATTCTTCTTGGACTGGGGAATTCATGATTTGACTTGATAACCCAGGCATGGTATGTAAAAAGAGCTCCATGGAGTAATCTGTAGTGTGGCCTGCCACATCCTTTACTTTAGCGATGAAGGGCACAAGGAAAGGTGTGGTTCCTGACCATGAGCCTCCAATAACGACTCAGTGCTTTTAATTTTTGAAAGTTCAGAAGAGGAGGCGATAGAGCTGGAGGCTGTGTCAGCAATGTAAGCCAAAACTTGTTCCTGAAGCTCCGGCTTTAAAAGTGGTTTACCTACTCCCAGAAAAGGGAGCCTTCGAGGCCTTGTGGAGCCAGACGATGATGCAGGCTCAACACCTCCTGCATTAGGTGCTATTGTGCTTTTGCCGCTACCAGCAGATCCACCACCAACACCATCATTACCAGCTGGCAACCCCCACCCACTTCCACGGCCACTTCCAACACACTTCCTCATTTTTTGGAAAATGTACCCAAAATACCACCAGCAATATGGTACTGTAATACAAGGTACAAGGTGTATATAGTACTGGAGAGAATTTGAATCTCCCTACAGACTTGAGGACATTGAACTAATATTTCAGGTCCAGTGTAGACTACACCTCAATATAACAAGCTGAAATTGGATGGTGTATAAAATGTCTATATAGGACTGGGGAGAATTTGAATCTCCCTACAGACTTGAGGACACTGAACTATTATCTCAGGCCCAGTGTAGATTACACTTCAATATAACAGGCTGAAATTGGATGGTGTATAAAATGTCTATATAGGACTGGGGAGAATTTGAATCTCCCTAGAGATTTTAGCAAGCTGACAATGAAGCTCTCAGTCCAAGTATGGCAGCAGGCAGCCTAATAACCAGGACTGCTGCACACAAAAGTGTGGAAAAATGAACTCTTGGTAACTGTGCAGAAAAGAGGAAGAAAAGTTTTTTTGCTTTTAAAAAAGCAGTTTGCACAGCAGTGTGAAAACAGCAATGCAGCTATCAGGGAGCATTATAAGGCAGCCTAATAACCAGCAGAGCTGATGCACAAAAATAGAGCCTCCCTTTACACTGCACACTAACTGGTGTGTTGTACAGGCAAAATCGCTAGCAGCAGAAGCAGTTTTTTGGTTCTTCCCTGCCTAACGCTCTCCCTTATTCTGAATCAGCAGCAGCAACCTCTCCCTATGCTAAGATCGGCAGAAGTAAGATGGCGGTCGGCGTGCACACCCTTTTAAAGGGTCTGTGATGCCACACAAAGCCAGCCAATCACTTACATGCCCTTCTCAAAGATGGTGGTGACCAATGCCTATGTCATCGCGTTGCCCACAGTGTGCGTCCTCCATCATTAGCTGAAAAAGGGCACTGGAAGCATCATTTGAAACACGACTTTGCCGACCTCGTGGCCACCCTCACGCTATGGTCGGGTTTCTTTTCATGAAACCCGACTTCAGCGAAAGTCGCCGACTTTTGAATTTAACCGACCCGTTTCGCTCAACTCTACTGTATACTGATGTACGCTATGAATACCTTTCCCTTTTTCTACTTTTTTAATTCTGGTGTAATACATAGTGAGCCTGTGAATGTCTGTGTCTGACTCCGGAAGTATAGACGGAAATTTAACCCTTGACTGGACACACCTGGTATGTGCTGATACACTACCTTATTTCACAAATTTGTATTAAGGTATCATCTGTAGGATAACCAACTGTGGGGGGGAGACTCTCTTCTTGCCACAGAAAAACATGAGACTGAGACAGAGTTTGTATTGAACAGGTCAGTATTTAGTGCCCATCCTTCTGTCGACAACAGTAATTCACCACAGCCTTTTCACATTTCTCTGTACACAGGCCCCGGTACCTTCACTTCCTTTGTAACTATAATCGTGGCGTCCTCTGTGGCTCTTCCACTGTCGCTGGCCTAGGCCCAACCACCACAGCGCTGCACCAGTCTGAGCACACCGTCCGTATGAAAGCCCCAGGCCATCTTCGTCTGCTGCTACCGTCCTCTGGCCCACCCCCCCGTGACCGCCTCAACTGTCAGTCCTCTCTGGAGCCTTTCCATTGTCTCTATTTCCTCAGCAGAACTTCCTCTTTACTGTGCTCCCTTCGCTGACTGACTCTTCCAGAACCTTCCCTCAGCCTTTTATACTTCCAGTTTGGGTAACTCCGCCCACCATCACCTAACAGTTTCTCTGACCAATGGCAGTTATTCAGTCCCACTCCTACACTCTCCACTTCCCTCCAATGGGCAAGCTAAAACTGCACCCTTTCTCTTTATCTTAGCGGTTTCACACTTACACTGCGCTACACCTCTGCTTCTCACTACAGGCTGGTTTGTTTGTCAGTCCACCTTCCCTACATCATCCATAGTGAGTGAGCGTGTGTGGGTTACACCTTCTATATATACAGTGAATCGGAGAAACAAATTTTTACACTATACTCGATTCAGCTTGTGTCTTGTTATACAGTACCTTTGTTCGACATTTAGCATTACGGTCCAATCCATACTGTGTAAGCATCTGAGAGTGATTACGGGACTATTTATACAGAGATTTCAATTGTACCCTAAAAAATATATACTTGCTATCTTGTTATCCAGGAACTTTTTTACAACATTTTTTATTATGGTCAAAACCAAACTGAGTGTGCGTCTGAGGGTGACTACGGAAATATATACTGATATTTTCAATTTGGCCAACACTGTATACAGCAGAACGCTTCTGCTACAGTAGCCTTTTTAGCTATTTAGATTCTGGTGTAATCCATAATGAGCCTGTAAACGTCTGTCTGTTACTCCAGCAATATATTTGGAACTTTAAGATTACCCCAACACTGTATACAGCTGTTTGCTTGTGTTACATAACCCATTTACAGCTTTTCATATTCTTGTGTAATCCATACTGGGCCTGATAGCGTTTTTGTCTGCCTCCTGAAATGAATATGGAGAATCAGAATGTTTACACTATACTATATATACACCTTTTATCTGGTGATACTGTACCCTTTTTCAACTTGTTATTTTATTGGGTAATCCATACTGAGCCTGTGAGCATCTTTGTATGCCTCATGAAATATATACGGAGATTTACTGTTATCCATAGACTGTATAGAGCTGTATGCTTATGATACAGTACCATATATCTGCTGGTATTTTGAGTCCATTTTCAAAAACATGAGGAAGTATGGTGGAAGAGGACGCGGATGTCGGCATGGAGGGCCATCTGGTACTGATGGTGGTGGTGGTGGTGCATCTGTTGGTAGTGCCAAAAACACAATAGCAGCTAAGGCAGGAGGTGTTGAGCCAGCGTCATGGTGTAGCTCTGGAAGGCCTGTAAGGCTCCCTTTACTGGGAGTAGGTAGACTGCTTTTAAAGCCAGAGTATCAGGAACTGTTTGTGGCTTACATTGCTGAAACAGCCTCCAGCTCTATCGCCTCCTATTCTGAAGTTGTAAAAAATGCAAGCACTGAGTCGTAACTGCAGGCTTCTGGTCAGGAGCAACCACTTTCTGTCATGATCACGTGTGTCAGGTCGCAGATGATGCCGCAAGGCGAACCCATAACACACATGACCCTGGATACACCGCCTCCAGTGGGGCGAATTTAAATAATAGAACGTGCAGGTGGATACGCCGCCTCCACCTGGCGAATTTAGGTATTACACATTATAAATACATTTCTGGAAACACCGCCTCCAGTACGGCGAATTTAAATAATAAGGGGGGAACCTGGGTAACTTTAACAATGGTGGCCCTGCGATAGGGAATGGGGACACAGAGACCTCCTGCACTCCCCTGAGCCAGTGTCCCTGCACTCCTAACATTCCCTATGCCGGTTCCGCACCGGGCGCCGCACGCGTACCTCAACGCCCTTGCTCGCCCTGACCCTAAACCCTCACTAGGGAATGGGTTGGTGCGGAGACTAATCCCACCACTGCACTAACAACACACATGAGGAAAGAGACAATACAGGGGGAACACCACTTAGCTTTGCTCTGTTGCGTACGCTCCTAGCAACAGAGCCCACCACCTGTGTGCATCTTCTCCTCCACCCTGATCCATCACCATAACTGGATCCGTCACCAACGTGCAGCCTGGGAGCAGAGTCCATCACCACTTGCAGCAGTCCAGTACACAGAGTCCCAAGATGAGTCCAGCCTCTGCCAAGAATCCAAGCATGCCCGAGTCCAGTTCTCAGCAACCAAGTCGAGCATGCTGAGTGCAACTCTCTTCCTAGTCGCCACTCCTCTAAGCCATGCCCGCACTTCCCGCCGACACCATAAACTGCGACTCCACCAGGCCATGCCAGTCCTTCCTGCAGACACCATTAGCTGGCACTCGTTCTCTCTGGCTGACTGCGCAGGACTCCTATCCAGCTCCATCCTTCCAACAGGCTCTCCAACAACTCAGCAAGAAATATCACCAGCAGTGAGTGAACACCCTGAGACCCATTTATAGAGCCCCACACCTGAACCATAATTAAGTGCAACCTAACCTAAGGTGCAATACCACTAACCACCACCGGGGACAGTCAAAACACCTTTGAACTTAACCAAAGTAAAAAAAGTTCACTTTGTGCTTTTAATACCGCCAGATCCAACACTGGATCATGACACTTTCTTTGTGTCCTTCACCCACCCCAAAAGTGAAGGATGTGGAAGCAGACACCTCAGATTACTCCATGGAGCTCTTTTCACATACCATGCCTGGGTTAATTAAAAATAGGGCACATCATGTACTGGATCAAAGTAAATGGAGCAGATCACACACTGGAGCAGCATCTAAGGGGCACATTATACACTGGAGCATTACAAATGGGGCCCATTATATATGGAGCATTATTAGAGCCCATCAGACACTGGAGCATCATCCATGAGGCCCATCATGTACTGGAGCAATGTAAATGGGGCAGATCAGACACTGGAGCAGCATCTAAGAGGCACATTATACACTGGAGCATTACAAATGGGGCCCATTATATGGAGCATTATTAGCGCCCATGATACACTGGAGCATCATCCATGAGGCCCATGCTGTACTGGAGCAATGTAAATGGGGCAGATCAGACACTGGAGCAGCATCTAAGGGGCACATTATACACTGGAGCATTACAAATGGGGCCCATTATATATGGAGCATTATTGGAGCCCATCAGACACTGGAGCATCATCCATGAATCCATGAGGCCCATCATGTACTGGAGCAATGTAAATGGGGCAGATCAGACACTGGAGCAGCATCTAAGGGGCACATTATACAAAGGAGCATTACAAATGGGGCCCATTATATATGGAGCATTATTGGAGCCCATCAGACACTGGAGCATCATCCATGAATCCATGAGGCCCATCATGTATTCGAGCAATGTAAATGGGGCAGATTAGACACTGGAGCAGCATCTAAGGGGCACATTATACACTGGAGCATTACAAATGGGGCTCATTATATATGGAGCATTATTGGAGTCCATCAGACACTGGAGCATCATTCATGAATCCATGAGGCCCATAATGCACTGGAGCAATGTAAATGGGGCAGATCAGACACTGGATCAACATCTAAGGGGCACATTATACACTGGAGCATTACAAATGGGGCCCATTATATATGGAGCATTATCTGGAGCTCATCAGATACTGTATGGAACATTATATGTGACTAATTATTTGGTATGGAGAAATATATGTGGCTCATTATGCTGTATGGCGCACAATGTGGTGGCCATAATACTGTATGGAGTAATACACTGTCCTGTTTTTTAGCTATTGTGCAATTTAAAATAGATATCAGTCATGTCATGTAAGCAGTGAAGTATGTGTCATTGTACTATACCTATATTTCTGTGGTGTACCGAAGCATCATGAGTTGTGGTATGTGTTAAAGGGGTGCACTGACACTCTTTGGCCCAGGGCACACGAAAACCTGGAGCTAGCCCTACCCCCCACAACTTTAGCCAAATAACCCCCAGTTTTCAATGCGTGACTATTATTATGAAGTAATTTAAGGTTGACAAGCTTCAGTAATAAGAATTGATGTTGTTGGCATTGAAATGGGCACTGTAGGTGTGTTTCCTGTCCTCCACTCACTGCCAACTTTGCTTCCCCATTGACTTGCATTGGGTTTCGTGTTTCAGTCGGACCCCGACTTTTCCCTATAGTCGGCCAATTTTGTTTGACCCGACTTTTGCGAAAGTCGGGTTTCATGAAATCCGACTCGACCCGAAAAAAGGCAAAGTTGCTCATCTCTAGTCAGTGCTATAGAATTAAAATTTATTATCATTTTTTATAAATGCCAAGAATATATAGAAAATGGAAAATATTCTTTATTATTTGGATACACAGTGAAAGGCATAAATCCAGGCCAGGTTGATCTCCCGCTTTTGCATTTTATTATAGAACCTTCAAGGAAAAAATGCCCATATATCAATCTATAGTCACACTTAACTATTGGTGGACTTGGCCTTTTAATCTCAGCACTTCCCCTTTCCCATCATCCCTTGAGAAAGGCCATCACGCCGAAATGCGCGTCGGGGTGGATGCACCGGGTGGGTGTGCTTCTGGTCTGAACAGGTAATCAATTAACACTTCCATCTTAGCATTAGGTGATACCATGAAGTCTTTTTAATAGTCATAGGCCAGCTGGGGATAATGCAATACACATACGAGCATACACTGCAGCCGTTTATTGATTGTTATTACATTCAATTTTTCCCCCTTCCCACCTGTGGGTGTCCTTTTTGTGCCCTACATGTGCAGCCTGGTCTGGATGTATGCCTTTCTCTGTGTATCCAAATATCCTGTAGCACTTAATTAAGAATATTTTCCATTTTCTATATATTCTTGGGATTTTTAATCATTCATTTTTTCTCTGTGTGTCAATTATATTTGCAATTGTCCCTGTACATATTGTCTATTTGAGTCTTTGCCCATTACGCAAAATTATATTGTCTTTTCAATAGTAATTGATTGACTTATGGGCATTTTTTCCATGAAGGTTCTGTAATAAAATGCAAAAGCGGGAGATCAAAAGATCGTATCTGTAACAAAATGATATCATTAAAAATGTCAGCTCGACATGCAATAAATGAGCCCTCACCCGATCAGGGATCACAAAAAGTGGAGACGATACGGGTATCGGAAAATGGCTCAATTTTTATTTTTTTTTTCTAGCAAAGCTTGGATTTTTTTTTCGCCATTTAGATAAAAAAGAACCTAGAAATTTCTGGTTTCTATGAACTCGTAATGACCTGGAGAATCATAATCGCAGGTCAATTTTAGCATTTAGTGAACCTAGTAAAAAAACAAAACAAAAAAAGTGGGATTGCACTTTTTTTTGCACTTTCACCACACTTTTAATTTTTTCTCACTTTACAGGACAAGATATGTTAAAGCCAATGGTGACATACAAAAGTGCAACTCGTCCTTAAAAAACAAGCTCTCACATAGCCATATTGATGGAAAAAAAGTTATTGCTCTGGGGAGAAAAGTAGCAAAAAACGATAACGCAAAACCAAAAAATACCTCCAGTCACAAAGTCAGGTCCCCTACTATATGGATCAGGTCCCTATAACATGCTACAAACTATATGAAAGATTGCCTACTGTATGACACTAGGAACAGAATAATTTTTGTGGCCTCTTGATCAGGCCTCTGTAACACACCAGATGCTACAAAGGCCAAGAAAGTGAAAATTCTGCCCAATGAAAAGTTTACATACAACTTTGCATGGGAACCGTTTTCATCCTCTCCACAACGTTAAGTCTATCCCTGTTGGTGAACTCACCCGAGCCAAGCGAAATTGCAGTAATGATTCACTGTTTAAACAAGAAACACAACTTATTAGACATCATCTCAAAAAACGAAATTCTCCTAACTGGACTATTGACCATGCTGTTAATATTACCAATAAAAAAAAATCGAGGGAATCTTTAATTCACACGGTTCCAACGTCTGTTCCCAAGCCATCAAAACACCCAATAAGTTTAAGAGTAATTAGTCATCTGTTTGTCCTTCCTTAGTTCTCACTTATAGCACTTATTTCAGATCTATTTCAGATATAGGTCACTGCAATTTGAACATTTTAAGGAATGGTAGCATCAAGGATGTATTCTGGGAAATAGTTTCAGAATTGTTTCCAGACGGGCACCTACTTTAGGAAATTTTTTGGCCCCGAGCTTTTACAATTCTTGTAAAGATAAAAATTCCTCAACGAGTCATTGGTTATCCACAAAGGGTTACAACAAATGTGGGCAGCATCCTTGTAAAACATGTTCTCACGCTTCTAAAACTTCTGTTTTTTTCAATTCCATCAACAATTAAAGTTACAAAATCAATGAATTTTTAAACTGCAACTCGGATTATGTGGTGTACGTGATAGAATGTAAACTCTGTAATTTAAAGTATGTCGGTTCTACAACTAGAAAATTAAAAGAAAGGATATGGGAACATCTTTATGATATTAAACAAACTACAACTCGTAATACTTCTAATGCAACAAAGCATTTAGTCACTTTCCATAACAGGGACACCTCACATTGCAGTGTTTTCACAATAGAACAAATAATAAAACACTCACGCGGGGGTAACAGGGAGAAATGCTTGTGTGATAGAGAGGCATTATGGACCATTCTTTTGGATACACATGTGCCAACAGGACTAAATCTTAAAAGGGAGTTCATGATTAATGTTTATTATTCACTGTCTTTGTTACATTTATTATTTTTGTATTAATCTTGTTTTCATTTATTTATCATTTGTCTTTTTTTCTTTAATTAACTGGCACTTGTTTTACTTGTACTTGACTGGTTACAGGTAGAGGTCATACTGAGTCTAAGATCTCCTCACTGTTCGAAACGCGTTCACGTCCTCCTCAGGCGATCTTCCTCCGGTAACACCGGCTGGGTGCAAATAGCAGCCATGACATGTTTTTAATTGGAATCAAATAAAGTTTCTGGATTTTATGTCTTCGAAACCGGATCATTTGTTCACAAGCAAAATCCAGAAGACAAATCTATACTTCTGAACTTTCCCAATCTGAAAATACAGTAATCAGCTAAGATAGTCTCATAAATATGTGTGCTGCATTTAAGTATATCCTTAACATTTTCTGAACATTTGTTGAAGAGTTCTCCTGATCTCCTGATTCTTCAGACTGTAAATGATGGGATTCATCATTGGAGACATCACAATGTACAGCAGAGATAAAAACTTGTTTGTGCTCGATGATCTGTCATTGGATGGTATCATGTAAATTATGATTAGCGTTCCATAATAGATACATACAGTGGTGAGATGGGAGCCACATGTGGAGAAAGCTTTTGACAAGCCACTGGTGGACGAAAGGGTCATTAAGACGAAGAAAATACTCAAATAGCTGAAAAGAATTAAAGCCAAAGGGATGACACCTCCAATGATGGATATTACAAAGTCAACTAAAGTCAAGAGGTGAGAATCGGAGGTAGTCAATTCAAGAAGTAACCCAAAGTCACAGAAGAAGTGGTCTATTGTGTTGTTACCACAAAACTCCAGCTGCCAAACAAAAATTATCTCAAAGGAAATTACAAAGTACCAAAACCAGGTGCCAAGAACCATCTTGAAGCAAACATGAGGTTGCATTATAGAATTGTAGCACATTGGGCTGCAAATGGCCAAGTACCGATCATAAGACATTATAGTGAGCAGAATAATTGGGCTAAAACCAAATATGAATTCCATATGGAGCTGGAAGATGCAGATCCTCACTGGCACCTCCTTCATGTCATATAGAATTACATTTAACATCATGGGCACAATGGTCGTAGTGGAAAGGATATCGGCTACAGCTAGATGCTTGAGAAAATAGAACATTGGGGTATTGAGGTTGTGATTGGTGGACACCAACACTATAATAAGGAGGTTTCCAGCCAGTATCATCAGGTAACAGAAGAGGAATAGGATGAAGAGCAGAAATTTGTATTTATATAGACCTTTAAATCCAAGGAGCAGGAACTCTGTGACTTCAGTCTGGTTGACGTTGCACATTTTCAGTGAATACACTGAAAACAAGAGAAACTGATTGAAGTCTCTTACTTGTAAGAAAGTGAATTATGTCAGTAATGAAAGAATTAAAAGATCACAATAATCTATATGTAGAAAAAATGCCTCATACACAGATTATCGATTCTGATGAGCCCCACGTGGAGATGACCCTCGGAGTATTTTGCCATAAGACTACGGCAGTCCGCAACTTGTATTTTTGAAAGTCAGTTACCAAGTGGCTGTGTGACCGTGTGACACTTGGGTGATCTGTGACTAAACTCATGAGTGAATTGTTGACATGTATGTTGGTATCATGAAATATTCTTCCCATTTCATATAAAGTAAGAGAACTTAATAAATCGTCTAATTATATATTTCATAAATAATAAATTAGGTTATCGGACACTTAAACATTGATTATTAAAGATGATTAAACCTATAAAAATGTGATTTTGCCTTTTTGCAAGGATTTTCCAAGGAATTTCCATTATTTGAGATGTTATTTGTGTTTAATATCCCTTTCAATACTCTAGGGTCTCTAGACTGCAGAACATAATAGAGGTAATATGTAAAAAATGAAAAAAATGAATTCTTATACTCACCTCTACAGTCCCTTTTTTCCTCACTGTCATCCGTCCAGTCCTTGTCGGATTTTCTGCTCCTGTAGATGTACAATACAAAATAATATTGTGGTACCGTGTTAGCCAGAAAAATAGATGTAAATACTTATGTCCCGAAAAATATTGAGAAAAGTATTCAAGGAGTGATACCTTTATTGGCTAACTAGAGAAATTATATTTGCAAGCAAGCTTTCAGGGCTCAGAAGGCCCCTTCATTAGGCTAGATTACAAGTGAATTACTGAGAAGAGACAGCAACATTTAAATAGAAATTACAACAGGATATGAGGTGATACAGGCCAAGGAAATCAAATTAAGGTTTTTGTTACACATGTAACCTGGACATAGTTTGGCAGATCTAAAAGTCCTAATATTGAAAGGTAATTTTAATAGTGACAGAGAAAGAAAAATTTGGGAGTTCAAATTTATAAATATGTTTCAATCTCTAACAATAGGACTGAATTTGACACCTGGATTCATGACTCATTACATGGACACAGTTCACACCTCCACAATAAGGTCTTCAGATCTCTAATAGAACACTTCCACCTCATTTACATGTGTAACAAAAACCTTAATTTGAAGCATTACAATGAAACACTTCAAAGTGCCCTGGATGAATTTGCACCTCCTATAAATAGAACACCACAACACAGATGGCGAGAACCCTGGCACACCCTGCAAACACGTTTCCTGCAGCGGTGCTCCAGGTGCGCCGAACGTATGTGGAGAAAATTCAATCTACACGAAGATTTCATCCATTATAAGTTTATGCTTAGAACATACAACACTGCCCTTCACCTCTCAAAACAAACCTATTTCAAGACCCTCATCACCTCACTGTCCAATAACCCTAAACATCTCTTTGACACTTTTCATTCTCTACTCAACCCAAGAGTACAGGCCCCAACCACAGAGCTTCGAGCTGACGATCTGGCCAATTACTTCAAAGAAAAAATTGACCAGATCCGACAGGAAATAATCTCCCAATCACCTCATACCATGCACTGTCCTCCCACCCCCACTGCATCTAGCTCATTCTCTGATTTTGAACCAGTCA
Organism: Dendrobates tinctorius; assembly: GCF_039654945.1. NCBI lineage: Eukaryota > Metazoa > Chordata > Amphibia > Anura > Dendrobatidae > Dendrobates > Dendrobates tinctorius. The sequence goes on from NW_027361818.1 coordinate 14,965,749, forward strand.
CAGAAGAAGAAGTAAGCAGGCTCCTTGCATCTTCCCGCCCAACCACTTGCACCAGTGAACCATTTCCATCACATCTCCTCCAGTCCCTTTCCCCTGCTGTCACCCCTCACCTAACAAAAATATTTATCCTCTTTCTCTCTCTTCTGGTATCTTTCCCTCCTCATTTAAGCATGCCATCATACATCCACTACTTAAAAAACCATCCCTCGACCAAAACTGTGCCGCTAACTAAAGACCTGTCTCTAATCTTCCCTTCATCTCTAAACTCCTGGAACAGCTGGTCTACTCCCGTCTTATCCATTACCTCTTTGATAACTCTCTTCTCGACCCTCTCCAATCCAGTTTCCGCTCTTTACACTCTACTGAAACTGCCCTCACTAAAGTCTCTAATGATCTACTAACAGCTAAACCAAATGGTCATTACTCCATGCTAATTCTCTTGGATCTCTCTGCAGCATTCGTCACTGTGGATCATCAGCTCCTCCTCACTATGCTCCGTTCCATTAGCCTCAAGGACACCGTTCTCTCCTGGTTCTCCTCCTATCTCTCTGACCGCTCCATTACTGTATCTTTTGCTAGTTCCTCCTCCTCTCATCATCCCCTTACTGTTGGGGTTCCTCAAGGATTAGTCCTAGGCCCCCTCCTCTTCTCTTTGCACACTGCCCCTATTGGTCAAACAATCAGTAGATTTGGTTTCCAGTATCATCTCTATGCTGATGACACCCAATTATACGCTTCTTCTCCTGACATCATGCCAGCCTTTCTTGAAAACACCAGCGATTGTCTATATGCTGTGTCTAACATCATGTCCTCACTATATCTGAAACTGAACCTGTCAAAGACTGAACTCCTTGTGTTGCCTCCCGCTACTAATGTACCTATACCCAACATTGCCATTTCCGTGTGTGGTTCCACAATAACTCCCCAGCAACATGCCGCTGTCTTGGGGTCATACTTGACTCCGAGCTTTCCTTTGCCCCCACATCTGATCACTGGCTCGCTCTTGTTATCTGCACCTCAAAAACATTTCTAGAATTCAACCTTTTCTTACTTTTGACTCCGCAAAAATTCTTACTGTTTCTCTTATTCATTCTCGTCTCGACTATTGTAACTCTCTTCTAATCGGTCTCCCTCTTACCAAACTCTCCCCTCTCCAATCTGTCTTGAATGCTGCAGCCATAATCCTCACCAATCGTTACACCAATGCCTCTACCTTGTGCCAGTCATTACACTGGCTACCCATCCACTCCAGAATTCAGTATAAACTTATTACCCTCACCCACAAAGCCCTCCATGGCTCAGCACCACTCTACATCTCCTCCCTTGTTTCAGTGTGCCACCCTACCCGTGCCCTCCATTCTGCTGATGACCTGAGGTTAGCATCCTCAATAATCAGAAACTCCCACTCCCATCTCCAAGACTATACATGTGCTGCACCAATTCTTTGGAATACACTTCCCAGGTCAATATGATTAGTCTCCAATCCCCACAATTTTAAGCGTGCCCTGAAAACGCATTTATTCAGACTGGCCTATCGCCTCAACACATTAACCTAATCTATCCCTGTGTGGCACAGCCAAAAGTTTTACCATAACCAGGTTCCCTGCATCATGTTCCCACATGCTTTATGCATCCATTAGCCCTCTGTGTCTGTACTGTTACACACTTAACACTATGGCTGGTCCATACAATCAGGGCAACTGTTACCACCCACCTTTCGTGTCTCCCCTTTTTTCCTCATAGATTGTAAGCTTGCGAGCAGGGCCCTCATTCCATTTGGTATCTGTTATGATCTATGTGATTATTGTTATGCTGTAATGTCTATCGTCTGTACAAATCCCTCTGAAATGGAAAGTGCTGTGGAATATGCCGGCGCTATAGAAAAAAAATTATTATTATTATTATTAATTTGATTTCCTGGGCCTGTATCACCTCATGTCCTGTTGAATTTCCTATTTAAATGTCGCCGTCTCTTCTCAGTATTTCACTTGTAATCTGGCCTGATGAAGGGGCCTTCTGAGCCCTGAAAGCTTGCAAATATAATTTCTCTGGTTAGCCAATAAAGGTATCACTCCTTGAATACTTTTCTCAATTTTTTTGGGACATAAGTATTTTCTGCTCCTGTAGAGAGAGCTACAATCCTCAGGGCTCTAACACATGAGCGGGGAATTCCAGCTCTGATGAAGCCTGGGAGGATTCTGCACAAATTAAAAAAAGGTAATAAAATCTCGACATCCTCCCTGACTTTGCGCATACATTCCCAGAACCATACCAGGCCTCATCAGAGCTGGACGTTCCAGCTCAGTGTGAAAGGTCCAAGGATATTAGTACAAGCAGCCGAAATATGAAGATGATGTGACAGGGACCAGACCGGTTACAATGAGGAGCAAAGGAGTCAGAAACATGAGCAGTAAGGAGAGTACAAGAATATCAACATTTTTTTACTTTTTGATGGCCCTTAAAGTCCCAAAAAATGGCTGCAATCCTAATATTATAATTTCTTACATTATAACATGTGTTCTTGGAAACTTAAAGATTGATGACTCGGCATGAGTGGATTAGGCAAGATTCAAAATCACCTACCTATGCAAATTTTCCACGTAAATTGGATTTACAGAGCAGTTTTTCTGGGCAATGCAAAGGAAATCCTGAAGACACGACCTATTGGTGGCTCTTGAGGACCGGAGTTGAGAAACACTGTTCTAGGTTAGAGAAATGTTTTTGCCTGATTCAAAATTTACAACTTTTGAAAAGTCATTACATTTTTGCGCAAATTTAATCTAGTCCCTCCTTGGACTGGTTTCATATGTGCCAGATGTTTTTTAAAATGTTTGTTACATTTCTTGAAACGCACCAGTGTTTGAGTTTAAAAGTTGCATAAAAGATGCAAGAAAAAACATAAAGACCATTTTTGACGAAATTCTTAAACTGCATACTCCATTTTGAAGATTTTTTCACAAAAAAGCTAACAAAAATCTCAAGAAAAAACAGAACAGTGAAATTACAAAACCAAATGATGAATTGGACCAGGAGGCAGTAGCAATTACAAGAAGTAATGGGCGTCATCTGCTCCTTAGATGGAAAACTCCATTAATGACAAGTATAATTTTAATGACCCTGTCAATCCATGTTCTTCTTACCCAGAAGACCCACAATAATGCCGCACAAGAGCTGTATAATATGGATGTATGAGGGCACCTTGTCATCATTTTGTGGCTCTAATTCATGACGGATTCTACAATTCTTCTGCCAGGAACAGGAGACAAATCTCCGGTAGTATACTCACAATGAATTCCCGACTGGAGCAGAGTTGAGGATACAACAGCAACGTATTCATCTCAGTGATCTCTTCTCAGCACAGATCCGGCACATATGAGGCCACCAGTGATATTTTCTTCACTTTTTATGCTTTATTTTTGATATCAATAATATCCCCAGGATGACACCAGGGGGAATAAGAAGGATGGGAAGGGATTTCTTAAATAAGCAATCGAGAAACAAAACATTGTGTTCCTGTAATTATCTCTGGAGACAAAAATATCACAGTCATGGGACAGTGATAACTACAGATGAAATCATCATCTAATTATATTTGCAGAGAAAGGAAATAATGAACCCCCAGATACTTTTCAATTATATTGTACATTATTCTTACCTATCAAAAATTCAATGACTAAAATATAAACATTTAAGTCTCAGCCCCCAAAGAACTTTCTGGGAATGACAAAAAGTTATCAGTGTCAACAACTTGAAATCAGGAATTATGCTACCCCTGTGCCTTCTCAGCTCTAGAATAAAGATAACCAAGTTGGGAAGAGAAGAAGAGGCTGCTCACACTGCTGTCCACCCTGTCTATCTGATCTAATACAGGAGATACCAGGGGTACTAAGGTAATAAGAGGCTGTACACATTGCTGTCAACTGTATATATCTGATCTAACACTATAGATATCAGGATACTAAGAAGAGGCTGCTTATACTGCTGTCTAAAATGCCTATCTGATCTATTACTAGAAATAGCTGAGATGTTGAGGAAGGAAGAGGCTGCTCACACTGTTTTCCTCCCAGTCTATCTGATGTAACACAGGAGATATCAGGGGTAATGAGGCAGGAAGAGGTTGCTCACACTGCTGTCCTCAATGTCTATCTTATTTAAAATTAGAAATATCAGTGGTACTGAGGAAGGAAAAGTCTAATCCCACTGATGTCCACCCGACCTATCTTGTCTAATACTTGATATATCAGGAGTGCTGAGGTAACAAAAGGCTGCTCATACTGTATGCATCCTGTCTATCTTGCAGTGTATTTCATATCACAATGGTAACTCTCACGGCTCCTCAGTGCTACCCCACTCACAGCGAGGTTTCTCCTTGTGGCAGGCCATTCTGCTAAAATTTGATTGCTGCACTCCCCTGGATGGCTGCTACAGCATGTTGTTTCTATATGGCTTTAAAGGTGTGTAGCCACTCTCTGCAAGAATTTAATGTTGCGGTATCATGCAGAGATTTGGCTCTCCAGCCTTTCCCATAAGAGCAGGTTCAATAAAAGGCAGATCCTTCCTGTAACGGGGTCTACCAAGCTGGGGTACCTCTTTCAGTACCACCCCGTGTTTTCGGAGGTCCGCTCTGCATTGGCTGGAGTCTGAATGAATGATGCTGGCTGGAATTCCTTGGTTACATGGGCGCATATAAAAGATTACTGCTTCTCCATGTATTTCCAGTCTGACAACACTTTAATCACAGGACACAGAATATATCACACAGATACAGAGGGCCGGCCAATAGAAAAGCGGCAGGCGAGACATACATTACAAAAGCCGCAGGTGGCCGGAGCCTGCCGATGTATACTGTGGGAATTTATAAAGGTGGGGGGAGGGTGGACAAAAGGAGAATATCGTGTCCCCTCTGCCCAGGGGAGCAGCCTGTGAACTGATGCATTAGGGACATGCATCTCACATGGAACCTATTATACACACTGTGGTACAGTGACCGCTGTGTCCGCTAGGGGGCGCAGTGTGCGTGTCCCAGGACAGCCGTATAAGCATCTCCATTGCCCTGATAGGTGTAGGATACTGAAAGATCATAATGATCAGCAGAGGTACAGCTGAGTAGTGCGTTCCGTTACAATGTGTCAGGGAAGCCTGTGTGTGGCTGTGTGCAATAGTACCTTGGGTGAGGTCATAGCCATGTGATCACCTGTGGGTGTGGTTATGGACCATATAAGGTACCTGAGTTCTGGTCACATGTGGTGAATGCAGAGACCCGATTGGTTCGTTTGGAAGGTCTCGTGTTGCTTCCTGCTTGACAGCACGTCTGGATGCTGTGACTAATGGTGAAGTGTGCCTGACAGTTCCTAGGGGTGGGAATGAACATTAGCAGTGTAAAGCAGCATGCAAGGTAACCTGGAGACGGGACTACAACTGAGAGACTGTATAGCCGGTTGGCTAGATGAAGTACAGCCTGTGTGACTAGGAGGGCTAAAGGGGAGCAGAGCTCCAGTGTGAAGATACCCTGCTGTCTGCTATAAGACTGTTGCATATTGTGATTGGTTTATGATAATGAATAAACCTCATGGAATGTGATATTGCTTTAAGGAAACCTGTGCCGGATGTGATTATTCACTGCCATGCGATTGTCCCCCAACCTTGAATGAGAGCGCTACCTCACAAATGGTGGAGAATGCGGACAATATAGTAGCCTTGTTGCTGGGGGCAACGGAAAAGGACTGCCAAAAAATAAAAACTTTGTTGCTAAGGGCTGCGGTTCCCACAGTACATGTTGCAGTGCTGGCAACGCTGAGCCAGGAGGGCTGACTGTTGTGAAAGCCCTATACTGACAGCAGCTCAGTGAAAGAGACTGGTGATTGCTAGGGTGCCTCTGCGGATAAGAGGTACCCGAGGACCTGTGTGGCTGACACAGGTAACGACAGGTGTTCGTTGTTGTACTGACCTGGATCAGTGAGCAAGGTTGGGAGGTTCTGGGAGAGGAATCGGATCCCTGGAACACGTGATATGACCTTGGACCTGGTGAGGCCGGTGTGTTGGGAGACCCTGGGAGGAGGGTCGGCTCCCTGAATAGCACCCGGTGAGCCCTGTGTGTTGGACGGTCTCAGGCGGAGACGGTACGTCCTGAATAGCGCACAGACAGGATAGGAGTCTTTTGGAGTTTTTTCGTGCATGTGTTTTTCTTTTTTCCTCTGCAAAACCTGAAGGTGCTTGCTGTGGCTCAGTGGGGTCACGAAGGTCTCGCAGCACAGGGACCTGGTGTTTTTCCTTTTTTGGGATCTCCTCTTTGAGCATTGGTAGCAGACGCTGTCTGTCTACACCATCCTGCTGTAGCTTTATTACATGTGACTAAGCGGATACAGTAGTTGTGGCTTTACACAACTATTAAGGGTGAGTACCCTGTATTATTTCTTTATACCTGCACTGGTAAGGCCCTATGGGCGCACTTTTGTGGTTTCTTTTATCTTCGAGGGTGACAAGCGGCTTCCGGTAACCCGGCGTGGTTACGAAGGGGACAAGCGGCTTCCGGTGGATCGGCAGGTCCACGAAGACAGCGCAGCAAGAGCTGCAGGGACCCAGCTGCTGTGTGTGTGTGAACAGCAGCCGGTGGTGTCGGTGATCGGTGACAGCAGGAGCTGTGGTGGTGCCAACAAGGACTTGTGTGGTATCGTTAAGACATAAACTGTGTTTTGTGAACTGTGGTCAGAGAAGACCGGTATAACGGACATGGGGCAGCAACCCAAACTGGGGTGGTGGTCCAGAAAGGGGCCAAGTTTGAAGGAATGACAGCGCTGGGTTACTCAGTGGGTATGTCTGGGGAACCGCAGTGTGAGTGCATGTCTTGGGAGGAGTGCGGTGTGTCTTTTCCTGATAACAACGAGTCACAGGTGTGTACCGTGATGCCGCACTGGAAAGGAGTCCCTGGTAGGCTGGACTCAAAGAGTCAGGTGACTCTGACAGGAACTTCCCTCGTTTTATCTATGACCAAGAAAAACGTCACAGTTTGCTGCGTCCACGGGGTCATTGTGAATTATAAAGTGGACAGAGTCCTGATTGAGATGACAAAGGGGGAGGGCCAAGGTGGTAGTATGCCACCAAACTTAGTGCATACCTTTGAGAGGCGCCGGGACTTTGTCATATTTAAAGATGTGGGGCAGGACGATAGAGACGTTACTACGGTAGCGCTAGCAGACACTGAGACGCTGACACTTCCTAACATGGACAGGCCAGACGTAAGGGCAACCGGAGAAAGAATTGCGTCAGACGAATTTACTGACCTGACGTCACCTGAAGCGTACCACATTGTGAATGAGAATGCTGTGGTAAACAAAAAGAGCGGAGCTGACACACGGATAGAGAGTGTCTTGGGGGTTCACCGTACGGTGTGGTGTGACTGATGTGTTGTTGCCAGTAGCCACCACTAGGACAGAATCTAATGCTGTGCTGACTGAAACTCGTGACAGGACTGGTGGTAACCTGATCGAGAAGATAACGGGAATAGAAACACAGTCAGAGGGTAACCGGGGGGTTCACTCGACTGATAGGACTGACTCAGTGGTACCCTTTGACGATATAATTAAAGAATTAGTGGTGCGACACGTGCTGGCCAAAAGAGAACAAGATCAGGAGATACAACTAATAAAAGAGACAGTGGAAGAACATGTCAAACAAGAAAGAATCTTGAGACAATTGGCCGAGCACAAGATGGAGGGGCTCGAGGGCTTGGAGCTCAGAGGTCACCTGTCCACCTGGCAAAGTGCGAACAAGAGCCTTAAGGAAGAGATGGAGGAACTCAGAGGAGTAGTAGAAGGTCTTCTGCGGGAGTAGAGCTTAGACGGAGATGTGCAGCGGCTGGGTCCGAGTGATAACAAGACAGAACTGCCGGTACCTATTGTCAGAGACACCGCACTGAACTTGCTCACTGAGCCAGTGCGCGTGTCCTGAGTAAAGCGAACAGTGCTCAAAGCTACATGTGGAGCGGGCAGCACCCGAATAGATGCGTACTTCAGAGCCACAGGACCTGAAGCACGTGACTGCTACAGGCGTGGCCTAAACTCCACAGAGCTAGGAGCTGCAAGACAATTCCTAGCAGAGTAACTGCGTGACAAAGTTACCCAGGGGCATAGACAGTGAGAATAGTCAGGACGTAGCCAATGAGTCACACACAGAGATAGCTGCAAGGTACCAAAGGGGGCGAGCAGAGAGTAGTCTGGTCACAGGCAAGGGGTCATACACAGATAATAACGCAGTACAAAATCAACAGGCAAACTCACAACGGGAAACAGAGCCGGGTCAGAACCATAAAAACAAGCTATAGCAACAAACAGGCACACGGGGGTCAGCACACTAGGCCAAAGGCAAAAGTATAACTGGCAGGGGTTGAAGCTACCCAGGGGTTTATGAAGCTCTCCCAGAACCAGAAAGAGGCCACAATCATTAACCCCCGGTGTGCAGCTCAAAAACCTGCACTGGGATCATGACAGTACCCCCCTCTCAACGGGGGGCCTCTGGACCCCCAGGCTTCCTGGGTACTTGGCATGGAACACATGAACCAGGCGATCTGCATGTACCGAGCGAGCAGGGACCCATGAGCGCTCTTCTGGTCCATATCCCTTCCAGTGGACCAGGTACTGCAAAGAGCGGCGCACCCGCCGAGAGTCCACAATATGTCCGACCTCATACTCCAATTTACCTTCCACCAGCACTGGAGGAACAACAGTCTCAGAGTTCTCTTTGACAGATCCTGCTGGTTTCAACAGAGACTTATGGAACACATTAGATATTTTTAAGGAGGCGGGGAGACGCAAACTAAATGCCACAGGGTTGACTATCTCCATAATCTCGTACGGACCAATGAATTTTTGTCCCAACTTAACTGATGGTACCTTTAAGTTGATGTTACGCATGGAGAGCCAAACCTTCTCTCCCACCTGAAACATGTCTCCCGAGGCTCTCTTTTTGTCCGCAAAATATTTGTATCTCCCCTGGGCCCGAGAGATATTACGCTGGACTTCAGCCCAGAGGTTTTTTAACCGTTGAACGGACCCCTCTGCTCCTGGAGAACCGGAATCCACCCGAGAAAACTCCCCAAAATGCGGATTAAAGCCATAGTTAATCAGGAATGGGGACATGTTGGTGGACTGACTCACCCGGTTGTTAAAAGCGAATTCAGCCAACGGTAACGCATCACACCAATCCTCCTGTCTGGCGGAGGTCAGACACCTGAGAATTTGTTCCAGGGATTGATTGGTGCGTTCTGTTTGACCATTGCTCTCCGGGTGATATGCCGACGAGAAGGAGAGTGAGATGCCCTCCAAAATTTGGCCACAAACTGCACAACTCTGTCAGACACAACATTCAGGGGTACCCCATGCAATCGGACCACATGCTGCACAAACAACCTTGACAATGTTTCTGCTGAAGGTAGTGCTGCCAAAGGAATGAAATGGGCCTGTTTAGAAAACCTATCCACCACCACCCAGATCACGGTATTGCCCCTGGAAGGTGGAAGGCCGGTAATAAAATCCATGGAAAGATGAGTCCATGGCCTATCAGGAACCGGTAAAGGTATGAGTTCCCCAGCCGGTCGGTTATGCGAGCTTTTGGAACGGGCACACATGCCACAAGCAGAAACAAATTCCTTGACATCGGACCTTAATGAAGGCCACCAAAAACCCCTGGCTACTGCCTCTCTAGTGGCCGTGATACCTGGATGAGCACTCAGCCTAGAATCATGAAACTCCTGCAGAAGTCTAGGCCGCAATGAATCTGGAACAAACAGTTTATCGCTTGGCCTGGTTGCCGGAGCTAGGGCCTGAGCCCTAAGGATTTCTTGTTCCAACTCAGTTGAGACCCCCGCCACTACCACCCAGGGGAAGAATGGAGGATGGCGGTTCGGGGGTGACACTGGATCAAAACTTCTGGACAGGGCATCCGCTTTAACATTTTTGGACCCCGGTCGAAAAGTAATTGAGAACTGAAATCGTGAAAAAAAAAGTGACCAACGGGCCTGTCTAGGAGTAAGCCTCTTAGCAGATTCAAGGTATGCCAAATTTTTTGATCCGTGACAACAGTGATAGGGTGAGCCGCCCCTTCCAAAAAGTGCCTCCATTCCTCAAACGCCAGCTCGATCGCAAGAAGTTCTCTATTGCCTACATCATAGTTTTTCTCAGCTGAAGAGAACTTCTTGGAGAAGAAGGCACATGGTTTGAGATTGGTAAGGGTGGCCGGACCCTGGGACAACACAGCCCCCACCCCCACTTCAGAAGCATCCACCTCCACATTGAATGGTTTGGACGGGTCAGGTTGTACCAACACCGGGGCAGACATAAAACATTTCTTAATCGCTGAGAAGGATTCCTTAGCGAGTACAGACCAATTTTTTACATCAGCTCCCTTTTGGGTAAGATCCGTGAGTGGTTTAACCACTTGTGAGAAACCTTTAATGAATCTCCGGTAATAGTTCGCAAATCCTAAGAAGCGCTGGAGCCCCTTGAAATCTCGAGGCTGAACCCAGTCAGCAATCGCCAGCACCTTCTTAGGATCCATACGAAACCCCTCACAGGACACAATCAACCCCAAAAAAGACAGCTCCTGAACAAAAAAACGAACATTTTTCCAATTTGGCGAACAATTGGTTCTCCCTGAGTCTCTGGAGAACTGTCTTTAGATGTTGCAAGTGAGATTGACTGTCCGGGGAATACACCAAAATATCATCCAAATAAATAATAACAAAACGGCCTATCAGATCAGAAAACACAACATTGATGAAATTTTGGAAAATAGCGGGTGCATTAGTTAACCCAAATGGCATTACCAGGTTCTCAAAGAGTCCTTCTGATGTGAGGAATGCCGTTTTCCACTCGTCCCCTTCCCGAACCCTTATCAGATTGTAGGCCCCCTGTAGATCTAACTTGGAGAACCATTGGGCCCCAGCTAACTGGTTACATAAGTCTGGGATGAGGGGAAGTGGGTAAGAGTTCCTAACCGTTATCTTGTTCAGTTCCCAAAAGTCGAGGCACGGCCGCAAACCACCATCTTTTTTCTTCACAAAGAAGAACCCTGCTGCCAAAGGTGACACAAAAGGCCTGATATGCCCTTTGCGGAGACTCTCAGCTATGTACTCTTTCATGGCTTGGCGCTCAGGCCCAGACAAATTGAACAATCGAGCCTTAGGTAACTTGGCTCCGGGTACTAAATCAATGGCACAATCATAAGGTCTATGTGGTGGCAGCGCCTCAGCCTCACTTTCGGAAAAAACGTCTTTTAAATCTTTCAGGTACTCCGGAATACCTTCCAGATCGACAGACGACACAGACACGGATTTAACAGCGTTAACAAGATGTCCCCGGTTACCACATTTATTATTGCATCCCCGTTGAGTGATTTCCCCTGTAACCCAATCAATGGTAGGATTATGGCGTTGAAGCCAAGGCATCCCCAGTACCAGTCCTGCAGGCAAGTTATCTAGCACCAGACAACTTAGTTTCTCCACATGAGTTTAACCCACTTTTAGAGAAAAAAGTTCAGACCTGCAACAGATACCGTCTTGGGTAAGAGGAGATGAGTCATTTGCCATAAGTTTAACAGGATCGTGAAGCCTGACTGTCCCTATCTTATTAAGAGTCACAACCATGGTATCAATCAGGTTCACAGCCGAACCGCAGTCAATAAAAGCAGCAGTCTGAACAGGACCATAACCAAGTTCCAGTTCCACCTGCAGCACCATTTTTGCACATGAGGAAAATTGTACCTGAAGGTCTGGGTAGCCTCCTCGATTACTACCCAGACCTAGTCGTTTCCCGCCATCTTGGAGGATGACGGACAGGAGGGGCAGTCCTTCTTCCAATGTCCAGATCTCCCACAATAGAAGCACAACTGCTTTTCCCGGCGGCGTCTTCTTTCCTTTCCCTCACAGGTGACAGCGCTCACCTCCATAGCCATAACAAAATACAAGATAGTAAACTTTTTATTAATCATCCAAAACAAACAACATGCAGTGCAATTATAAAAACAATTAAAACCGCACAATCGCGTTCATTTAACACAGTAACCCCTGCACAAACCCTTCATGATACTATTATTTGCAAATGTGCTAACAAAGCACCTGGTATAAGTATATAAAATCTAATCAACAGGTAATGAAAAACATACACTCCACCTTCCACCTTATATATTAATGGATGCAAACTACCTAGTTAGTCTAACAAAATGTTAGAACAAAAAACCTGCTCAAATTAGCACAAAAACCCCTAACAAATAAACGGTGTATATGCACAAATGAGAGCATAGGGGTTGATAGGGTTAAGGACTGATAATGCAGTATAAACAGGCCAAAAATCAAGGGTCCCAATTGCCAATGGCCCCCTCTATACAACCTGTTAAGAGCAAAATAATGCTGGCAGGTAAAGCCCTAATCCAGTAACCAGTGGAGGTAAGAGTGAGAAGTGGTGAGGCAGGGGCAGAGGAAACGCCCGACGCGTTACGCCAGAGCAACTGGCTTCATCAGGAGCTCCTGATGAAGCCAGTTGCTCTGGCGTAACGCGTCGGGCGTTTCCTCTACCCCTGCCTCACCACTTCTCACTCTTACCTCCACTGGTTACTGGATTAGGGCTTTACCTGCCAGCATTATTTTGCTCTTAACAGGTTGTGTAGAGGGGGCCATTGGCAATTGGGACCCTTGATTTTTGGCCTGTTTATACTGCATTAGCAGTCCTTAACCCTATCAACCCCTATGCTCTCATTTGTGCATATACACCGTTTATTTGTTAGGGGTTTTTGTGCTAATTTGAGCAGGTTTTTTGTTCTAACATTTTGTTAGACTAACTAGGTAGTTTGCATCCATTAATATATAAGGTGGAAGGTGGAGTGTATGTTTTTCATTACCTGTTGATAAGATTTTATATACTTATACCAGGTGCTTTGTTAGCACATTTGCAAATAATAGTATCATGAAGGGTTTGTGCAGGGGTTACTGTGTTAAATGAACGCGATTGTGCGGTTTTAATTGTTTTTATAATTGCACTGCATGTTGTTTGTTTTGGATGATTAATAAAAAGTTTACTATCTTGTATTTTGTTATACCTTATTGGTGATCCCTCCACTTTACATGCCTCTTTTCTGGTTTATGATATTGGTCTTAAGCATGTAATTGGTGATCCCTTATAGTGGTGCCCTCCACAATTTTTGAGGTTACACCTCCATAGCCATAGGAAGAGTCTGGGTCTCATCTCCACTGAAGAATAAGGACGTTTCCCGTTGCATAATGCCACTAGCCCGCAGCCTGCGATCCATGCGAACCGCTTGGACCATGGCATCCTCCAGGGAGTCAGGCGGAGGATGAAGTGCCAAAGCATCCTTCAGACGTTCACACAGGCCTCTGTGGAACAGCCCCCGAAGGGCAGCATCACTCCAGGAAATCTCCGCTGCCCAACGTCTGAATTCAGTACAGAACCATTCGGCCGAGTGCTCCCCCTGACCGACACTCATCACTTTGTCCTCAGCCAACCGCACTCTATCAGGCTCATCATAAATAAGCCCTAAGGCTTCAAAAAATGCATCCACAGACATTCTCTCAGGGGCAGAAGAGGAAAGCGAGAATGCCCAGGATTGTGGGGACCCCCTAAGCAGGGACATCACCACCCCCACCCTCTGTTTCTCATCCCCAGAGGAGCGGGGTCTCAAAGAAAAAAAAAGCTTACAGCCCTCCTTAAATGCCCTGAAATCATCCTTGTTACCAGAAAATATATCTGGCAATTTAACCGGGGATTCAGGTGGGACTAAAATGACATCTATTCCCCACCTGCTGGAAGCCTGCGGAAAGTACCCCCTGAACTGAGTCCTCAACCCGCCGTTGGGACTTTGCCAGAGCTTGGTGTTCCTAACTAAGCTTCTGCAGTGACTGAGTCAAGCTTTTCACCTGCTCAGATAAAGCACGCATTGGGTCCATGCTGCAGAAGTGAGGAGAGAAAAAAAAATAAAAAATTGTAGGCCAGTTATAATGTCAGAGACACCGCGCTGAACTTGCTCACTGAGCCAGTGCGCGTGTCCTGAGTAAAGCGAACAGTGCTCAAAGCTACCTGTGGAGCGGGCAGCAACCGAATAGATGGGTACTTCAGAGCCGCAGGACCTGAAGCACGTGACTGCTAGAGGCGTGGCCTAAACTCCACAGAGCTAGGAGCTGCAAGACAATTCCTAGCAGAGTAACTGCGAGACAAAGTTACCCAGGGGCATAGACAGTGAGAATAGTCAGGACGTAGCCAATGAGTCACACACAGAGATAGCTGCAAGGTACCAAAGGGGGCGAGCAGAGAGTAGTCAGGTCACAGGCAAGGGGTCATACACAGATAATAACGCAGTACAAAATCAACAGGCAAACTCACAATGGCAAACAGAGCCGGGTCAGAACCATATAAACAAGCTATAGCAACAAACAGGCACACGGGGGTCAGCACACTAGGCCAAAGGCAAAAGTATAACTGGCAGGGGTTGAAGCTACCCAGGGGTTTATGAAGCTCTCCCAGAACCAGAAAGAGGCCACAATCATTAACCCCAAGTGTGCAGGTCAAAACCTGCACAGAGCTCCAGACATTAACTCCCGGTGTGCAGCTCAAAAACCTGCACTGGGATCATGACACCTATCTTGGCAAAGGCTTGCAAAGAGATAAAATCTCCTGAAGTTGGTGAGCAAAGAGCCGAAGAAGACAGTCACCCGGTCGGGTCAACTGTAGTGAGGGAAGTGTCCGTGGTAAAGCCAGAGTCTTCTGTCTAGGAAGAGAGCAAGACCACGACCTTCAAATCTGTGATCGAAGTACCCGAAGACACGCAAGAAGCCTGTGCGGAGGAAGGTGTACATGAGGCTTTCAAAGAGGCGGTCAAAGCGTGTGAGGTGCACTGGGCACCTGAGACTCGGCAGTTGGTGATAGTATCAACCAGGGAAGATACATCAAACCGAGTAGCTGTCCTGAAAGAGATGCATTTGCAGTGTCTATGTTTCAAACAATTGGTTAGGCAGAGTAATATGAAGGCTGCTCGATGCCTAGAGATAGCAAGAGAGGCTATGGATCGGTTGGGTTTGAGAAAAGATGTGGTTCCGGTACCCAAAGCTCTCATTGGGAGAATCATTGGAAGGTCCGGTAAGGTAATGCAAGACCTTGTGAATATCTCTGGTGTGGTGAGGGTGAGGATCCCTCCTGATGATGACCAGGTATCCAGGGAAGTGGATAGGATTTCCATCATGGTGGTTGGCTCCGTGGAAAGCCTGAGAGACTTTCGGATGCTCGTGGAGTATCGAGTGGAGTACCTGCAAGGAATTGAGCAGTTGACCCGAACTGTTCCTCCAAGAAGTGACAGGGCAGATGGCAGAAGAGTGTCAGCAAGGGGTAGTTCGACTGGCAGGATGACGTTGAAAGACCATAGTTCCTGTGAGACGCTGACTGAGTCAGACTCAGACCAGACAGCAGGCTCTACTAAGACTTATGACCGCACCAACCGAGAGAGATGGTCAGTGAGAGAAAGATCAGGTGACGAAGCGTACTGCAGACAGGTGGAGACCAAAGAGAGTGACTGATGATGCAGACAAACCGTGACTGGAGGGTCAAAGACAATGACCGGTATTATGACCGCTGGGAGCAGGGGTGGCCTAACGTAGAGATGAGGCCGTATGACAAATGGAGATGGTTCTCTGGACCTGGTGGGCAAGGTGTAGTGAGTGCCCAGTCTCGAGAGCTGGGGGTTATGCTGTGTGTTCAACCCCACAGGTTTGAACATAGGGGGGAGGTATGTGGTGCAGTGACCGCTGTGTCCGCTAGGGGGTGCTCTGTGGGTGTCCCAGGACAGCCGCATAAGCATCTCCATTGCCCTGAGAGGTGTAGGATACTGAAAGATCATAATGATCATCAGAGGTACTGCTGAGTAGTACGTTCCGTTACAATGTGTCAGGGAAGCCTGTGTGTGGCTGTGTGCAATAGGACCTTGGGTGAGGTCATAGCCATGTGATCACCTGTGGGTGTGGTTATGGACCATATAAGGTACCTGAGTTCTGGTCACATGTGGTGAATGCAGAGACCCGATTGGTCCGTTTGGAAGGTCTCGTGTGGCTTCCTGCTTGACAGCAAGTCTGGATGCTGTGACTAATGGCGAAGTGTGCCTGACAGTTCCCAGGGAGAGGGAATGAACATTAGCAGTGTATAGCAGCATGCAAGGTAACCCAGAGACGGGACTACAACTGAGAAAGACTCAGCCGGTTGGCTAGATGAAGCACAGCCTGTGTGACTAGGAAGGCTATAGGGGAGCAGAGCTCCAGTGTGAAGATACCCTGCTGTCTACTATAAGACTGTTGCATATCGTGATTGGTTTATGATAATGAATAAACCTCATGGACTGCGATATTGCTTTAAGGAAACCTGTGCCGGACGTGATTATTCGCTGCCATGCGATTGTCCCCCAACCTTGAATGACAGCGCTACCTCACAATTCATATAACTGCACAACATATTCTGGGTGCCGAGTGGTTCTGTAACACATAACATGGCTCCCCTTTTCAGTGACGCGATCGGCATACACAGTCTGATCCTCAACGGATCAGTTTGGGGATGACCGAAGTTTATGGGGTTGGTACAAGTTCTGTTTGTCGAATTAGTCCATCGGCGTTACCGTTTTGTTTGCCGCATCTGTGGTGGATGGTGAAGTCCAGAGGTTGTAGGGCTAAACTCCACTGCAGCAATCTGGCGTTGTCTCCGGAGACCCAATTAAGCCAGACTAGGGGATTATGGTCCGTTAGGAGGGAAAACTGTCGTCCATACAAATATGGTTGCAACTTCTTGAGTGCCCATACTACCGCCAGGCACTCCTTCTCGATGGCCGCATAGCTTACTTCACGGGGCAGTAGTTTCCGACTCAGGTAAGCTACCGGGTGTTCTTGGCCGTCCGGCCCAACTTGGCTCAGTACTGCCCCCAGTCCAAACATAGAAGCGTCTGTGTGAACCAGGAAACGTTTAGTTGGATCGGGTGCGGCCAATACAGGGGTATTGGTGAGGGCGTCTTTAGTTGGTGGAAGGCGTCCTCACACTCTGAGGTCCAGATTACCTGGCGGGGTTGGTTCTTACGGGTCAGATCAGTGAGGGGCTTGGCTACGCTGCTGTAATTGGGAACGAATTTCCTGTAATACCCCGCTGTCCCTAGAAACGCCATGACCTGGGTTTTAGTGCATGGGATGGGCCACTTGGCTATTGGTATGTCATGAGAGATTCGCAGTAGCTCCTGCCTATACTTCTTGGGAACTACCAGCTGTCGTTTTATAGTGGGGCTCGTCCCTGTGTGGTGCTGCTCTGAGATCCGGTAGAGGAGTCCCTGCTTCCATACAAACTGTTCCCCTTCCAGTACACCTCTCCCCTCCTGTGCCTTCCCACGATATCATTCTAATGAAGGATCCTCAAGTAACTCCCTCTTAAATTCATCTGGGGTGGCCCAAGAAATGTGTCTGGCTATGGGAATACGTGAAGGGCTGGGATGTCTTACCTGGGCCTCCTCTGAGTGTGATTCCGCCTCCGCAGCTCGAGCTTGTCTCCGGGTGGTCACAGGATATGTTTCAGCCAGAGGGGCCACCGAGAATGCAGACAACATGGGCCCGAAGTAATTTCCCAGCAAGACGTCTGCAGGCAAATCCTCCATCAAGCCGACCTCAACAAGGATATCCCTGACTCCCCAGTTCAGGTGAATCCTGGCAGTGGGCAGTCGATGTATGGCTTCCCCTGCTACACGGACTGCCACTGTCCGGTCCGTCTTCTCTTGGTCCTGTGGCGTCTGCCTGCGGTCTGGACTGCAGCCAGACAGCACCCCGAGAAACACTGATACCCTTTACCCCTATACAGGGATCTGGATTTATAGCAGAGCCCAGGAGGCGCTGTCTGAATAGGAGCAATGACCAGAGCAGGACGGTCACCAGAAAGGTGTTCCAATACAGGACACAGAGGCAATGATATCCGAGACTAAACCAGTCAGGCAGAAATGGTATAAAAACAGTAGACAGTAGCAGAGTCAGATTCCAGGCCGAAGCCAGGGTCATAAACCAGGAGGGCAGCAGAGGTACAAAGTCGTTAGGCAGAAGCAGAGTCAGAATCCAGGCCAAAGTAAGAGTCATAAACCAGGAGGGCAGCAGAGGTACAAAGTCGTTAGGCAGAAGCAGAGTCAGAATCCAGGCCAAAGTAAGAGTCATAAACCAGGAGGGCAGCAGAGGTACAAAGTCGTTAGGCAGAAGCAGAGTCAGAAGTCCAGGCAAAAGTCAGAGTCAGTCAAACAGCAATTCACACAGCAACACGCAGGGGAACCAAGAATATATCCGGCGGCCTGCAAGAGCAGTCCCAAGGTATTTGAGGGATCAGGTCATCCCTTACAGGCCCGTGGCCTGATGATGTCATCCGGACCGCCCCCAGGACCATGCTGGATGGTAATGCACCAGCCCCTTCATGACTGACCGAGGAGCGAAGCCTGCATCCAGCGGACGCCTGCGCAGGAGCCTCATGGCTATCGCCGCCATCACTCGGGGTTGAAGTACAACGCCTCCCAGAGACCAAGGCCGAGACTGCAGGCCACGGGTCAGACGGTGATGTGATAGTCCGGCGCCTCCTACTGGCCGAGGCTGGGACAGCAGGCCCTGAGTCTGACGGTGATTTTATAGTTCGGCGCCTCCTACTGGCCGAGGCCGGGACAGCAGGCCCCGAGTCTGGCGGTGCCGTGACAGTACCCCCCCTCCAAGAGGGGCCTCCGGACCCTCAAAACCCGGTTTGTCAGGGTGGAGGAGGTGAAACTTCCTAATCAACCGCTTTGCACGAATGTCACTAGCGGGGACCCAGGACCTCTCCTCTGGGCCGTAGCCCTTCCAATGCACCAAATATTGTACCGAGTTTCTCACTAGACGGGAATCAAATATGCCCTGGACCTCGTACTCCAAGGCGCCCTTGACCAAAACTGGAGGAGGAGGGGACCGGACGGGACGAATTGGGGAGCGGTATACCTTGAGGAGGGACTTATGAAAAACTTTAGGAATTTTAAAAGACTGCGGGAGCTTTAACCGAAACGCTACCGGGTTAATTACCTCTAATATTTCATATGGGCCGATGAACCTGGGACCCAGTTTGGCCGACGGTACCTTAAGTTTGATGTTTCTTGTAGAGAGCCAAACCTTGTCACCAACTCCCAGGTGCGGCCCCTGGGATCGTCGTCTATTAGCTGCCGAAGTCTGTCTAATCTGAGCCCCTTTTAAATTAGAGTTTACTTCGGACCAAATAGTCTTTAGACGATGTATATTTTGCTCAACCCCTGGGATTTCCGACATCTTGGCCGAAAATGATCCAAAGCGCGGATGTAGTCCAAGGTTACAGAAGAAGGGGGTGGTCTTGATGGAGTCTTGGTATCTATTATTGAGAGCGAACTCTGCCAATGGCAAATGTTCCACCCAATCTGACTGATGTGCTGAGACTAGTGTTGAGCATTCCGATACCGCAAGTATCGGGTATCGGCCGATACTTGCTGTATCGGAATTCCGATACCGACTTCCGATATTTTTTCAATATCGGAATTCGGCATCGGAATCGGAAGTTCAAAGTTGATTGACGGCCTGACGTCATCATGATGCGCGGTGTGTGCGCATCATGATGCGCCGTCATTTCGGGCCTTCCGGGGGTCTCTGCCGGCCTGCCGGGGGGCTGTGTGGACTGCCCGGGGTCGGTACCGGCCTGCCGGGGGGCTGTGCACCCTGTGGGGCTCTGTACCGGCCTGCCGGGGGGCTGTGCCGGCCTGCCGGTGGTCTGTGCACCCTGTGGGGGTCTGTACCGGCCTGCCGGGGGGCTGTGCCGGCCTGCCGGTGGTCTGTGCACCCTGTGGGGGTCTGTGCCGGCCTGCCGGGGGGCTGTGCTGATGTCCGGGGGTCTGTGCAAGCATCGTCCGATGGGACTACAAGTCACATCTGGCGATGCCTGCTACCATGACAGTGATTGACACATTAGCCAATGATGGGACAGTAGTAGTCCCATCATCCGGCTAATGTGTTAAATGTTAAAAAAAAAAAAAAAAAATACTACATACATACTACATACATACTACATGCTACATACATACTACATATATACTACATGCATGCTACATACATACTACATGCTACATACATACTACATATATACTACATACATGCTACATACATGCTACATACATACTGCATGCTACATACATACTACATACATACTACATACATACTACATACATACTACATGCATGCTACATACATACTACATACATACATACTACATGCATGCTACATACATACTACATGCATGCTACATGCATGCTACATACATACTACATGCTACATACATACCACATACATACTACATACATGCTACATGCTACATACATACTACATACATACTACATGCATGCTACATACATACTACATACATACTACATGCATGCTACATGCATGCTACATACATACTACATGCTACATACATACCACATATATACTACATGCATGCTACATACATGCTACATACATACTACATACATACTACATACATACCACATATATACTACATGCTACATACATGCTACATACATACTACATACATACTACATACTACATACATACCACATATATACTACATGCATGCTACATACATACTACATGCATGCTACATACATACTACATGCATGCTACATGCATGCTACATACATACTACATGCTACATACATGCTACATGCTACATACATACTACATACATACTACATGCATGCTACATACATACTACATACATACTACATGCATGCTACATACATACTACATGCATGCTACATACATACTACATGCATGCTACATGCATGCTACATACATACTACATGCTACATACATACCACATACATACTACATACATACTACATGCTACATACATACTACATATATACTACATGCATGCTACATACATACTACATGCTACATACATACCACATACATACTACATACATACTACATACATACCACATATATACTACATACATACTACATACAATACATTCATACAATACATACATAGACATACAGTACATATAACATAGAGTAACATACTTACCAATACTTGTCACATTGTTCCCCGAAGCCATTGTCTTTTCCGGAATAAATATTAACATAACAAACCACAAAAATACTCACCCACGATCCGAAGCAGTCCACGAGTGTGTCCCACGACGATCTTGGGTAGAGAACTGCAGCATCAGATGATGCTGCCGTTCTCTACGGGCTGCAGGAAT
Source organism: Dendrobates tinctorius (assembly GCF_039654945.1). NCBI lineage: Eukaryota > Metazoa > Chordata > Amphibia > Anura > Dendrobatidae > Dendrobates > Dendrobates tinctorius. The sequence continues at coordinate 14,987,049 of NW_027361818.1, forward strand.
CCAATGACGGAAGGTAGGTATCCTTCCGCACTGTATTCCTCCGCCACTTAAAAAAAAAAAAGTCCCTAGTCTCACTTTATGCCATTGCTGCGTGGGAATTTCCCACACAGCAATGGCATAAAGTGAGACTAGGGACTTTTTTTTTTAAGTGGCGGAGGAATACAGTGCGGAAGGATACCTACCTTCCGTCATTGGATTCCTGCAGCCCGTAGAGAACGGCAGCAACAGCTGATGCTGCAGTTCTCTACCCAAGATCGTCGTGGGACACACTCGTGGACTGCTTCGGATCGTGGGTGAGTATTTTTGTGGTTTGTTATGTTAATATTTATTCCGGAAAAGACAATGGCTTCGGGGAACAATGTGACAAGTATTGGTAAGTATGTTACTCTATGTTATATGTACTGTATGTCTATGTATGTATTGTATGAATGTATTGTATGTATGTAGTATATATGTGGTATGTATGTAGCATGTAGTATGTATGTAGTATGCATGTAGCATGCAGTATGTATGTAGCATGCATGCAGTATATATGTAGTATGTATGTAGCATGTAGCATGTATGTAGTATGTATGTGGTATGTATGTAGCATGTAGTATGTATGTAGCATGCATGTAGTATATATGTAGTATGTATGTAGCATGTAGTATGTATGTAGTATGTATGTGGTATGTATGTAGCATGTAGTATGTATGTAGCATGTATGTAGTATGTATGTAGTATGTATGTAGCATGCATGTAGCATGCATGTAGTATGTATGTAGTATGTATGTAGTATGTATGTGGTATGTATGTAGCATGTAGTATGTATGTAGCATGTATGTAGCATGCATGTAGCATGCATGTAGTATGTATGTAGTATGTAGCATGCAGTATGTATGTAGCATGCATGTAGCATGCATGTAGTATGTATGTAGCATGTAGTATGTATGTAGCATGTAGTATGTATGTAGCATGCATGTAGTATGTATGTAGTATTTTTTTTTTTTAACATTTAACACATTAGCCAGATGATGGGACTACTACTGTCCCATCATTGGCTAATGTGTCAATCACTGTCATGGTAGCAGGCATCGCCTGATGGGACTTGTAGTCCCATCGGACGATGCCTGCACAGACCCCCGAAGCCTGCACAGACCACCGGCAGGCCGGCACAGCCCCCCAGCAGGCCGGCACAGCCCCCCGGAGCCTGCACAGACCACCGGCAGGCCGGCACAGCCCCCCGGCAGGCCGGCACAGCCCACCGGAGCCTGCACAGACCACCGGCAGGCCGGCACAGCCCCCCGGCAGGCCGGCACAGACCACCGGAGCCTGCACAGACCCCCTGGCAGGCCGGCACAGCCCCCCGAAAGGCCCGTACAGACCCCAGAGAGGCTGTACAAGGCAAAAACAGGGTTTTTCTTATTCCGATACCGGAAGTCCCATAGACTTGAATGGGACTTCCGGTATCGGAATCGGCGATACCGATACTTTTTTTAAAGATCGGCCGATCCATTCCGATCCGATACTTTGAAGTATCGGACGGTATCGCTCAACTCTAGCTGAGACATAGCAGCGGAGGTATTGCTCCAGCGTTTGATTGGCACGCTCAGTTTGACCATTCGTCTCGGGATGGTATGCCGAGGAAAAGGACAACTCAACACCAATACGTCTACAGAACGCCCTCCAGAACTTCGAGACGAACTGGGTACCCCTGTCGGATACGATATTTGCCGGAACACCGTGCAAACGTACAACGTGAAGAACAAACAACTTACTTAAGGTTTCAGAGTTGGGTAAGCCGGACAGGGGAACAAAGTGAGACTGTTTACTGAACCTGTCCACCACCACCCAAATACAAGTTTTCCCCTCAGAGGGTGGCAGGTCTGTAATGAAGTCCATGGAGATGTGGGTCCATGGACTTTCAGGGGTGGGCAAGGGCTGAAGCCAGCCGGCAGGACGGTTATGGGAGGACTTGGCGCGGGCACAGACTTCACACGCTGAGACGTACTCCTTACAGTCCTTGGCCACCGTTGGCCACCAAAAGTTCCTGGTTACCAGCCTAGTGGTATTATTGAGACCAGGGTGGCCTGCCAGGACGGAGTCGTGAGATTCTTTTAACACTCGTAAGCGAAAGGTAGCTGGAACGAATAATTTTTTTGGGGGCGTAGTGTCAGGAGCTTGTTCTGATGACCTACGGATTTCCTCCAGAAGGTCCAGAGATACTGCCGACACGACAATGCCATTAGCCAATATGGGGGCTGGTTCATAGTCCTCGGTGTGTGTGTGACAAAAGCTGCGGGAGAGGGCATCTGCCCTCACATTTTTGGTTCCGGGGCGAAAGGTGATTAAAAAAATCGAACCTGGAGAAAAACAAGGCCCACCTGGCCTGCCTAGGGTTTAGTCTTTTAGCCAACTCTAGGTAGGTTAGGTTTTTGTGATCGGTAATAACAGTAACTTTGTGTTTGGCGCCTTCGAGGAAGTGGCGCCATTCCTCGAAGGCCCACTTGATGGCCAATAATTCTCGGTTGCCAATGTCATAGTTTCTCTCTGTGGCAGAGAATTTGCGGGAGAAAAAGGCACATGGGCGAAGCTGAGTGAGGGCTGCAGTGCCTTGTGAGAGCACTGCTCCCACTCCGACTTCGGAGGCATCTACTTCCACAATAAACGGGTGGTCCAAGTTAGGTTGAATCAACACCGGGTTGGCCACGAAGCACTCTTTTAGTGTGGAATAAGCCCTGGTTGCCTCAGGATTCCAATTAGTCACGTCCGCCCCTTTCCGGGTAAGGTCCGTGAGTGGCTTGGCAATCTCTGAGAATCCCCTGATGAACTTGCGATAATAATTCGCAAATCCCAAAAATCGCTGTAGTGCTTTCAGCGATTTGGGTTGTACCCAATCCTTAATGGGTTGAATCTTGGCGGGATCCATGCGGAACCCCTTGCCTGAGACCATGTATCCTAAGAACTGCACCTCTTCGGCAAAAAAAACACATTTCTCAAATTTCGCGAACAAAGAGTTTTCGCGCAGTCGCTGCCGTACTGAACGGACGTGTTGAGCATGTGTCACAGGGTCAGCAGAATAAATCAAAATGTCGTCCAGATATACGACGACATACACCCCACAAATATCTCTGAAAATATCATTGACGAAGTGCTGAAATACTGCAGGAGCGTTACTGAGTCCGAAGGGCATTACCAGGTACTCAAAATGGCCAAGGGGTGTATTAAAGGCCGTTTTCCATTCGTCCCCATCTCTTATGCGGACCAGGTTATATGCCCCCCGGAGGTCGAGCTTAGTAAACCAGCGAGCTCCCAGTAATTGATTAAACAGATCAGGAATGAGTGGCAGCGGGTATTGATTTTTTACGGTTATGGCGTTCAGCTCACGGTAGTCAATGCATGGTCTAAGTCCACCATCTTTTTTCTCTACAAAGAAAAACCCAGCTCCTACAGGTGAGGTGGAAGGTCTAATGAAGCCTTTTCGAAGGCTATCTGCTATGTATTCCTTCATGGCTACACGCTCAGGACCAGAGAGGTTGAATATTCTCCCCTTAGGGAGACGGGCACCAGGGACCAATTCAATAGGACAATCGTATTCTCTGTGAGGAGGTAGTTTCTCCGACTCCACTATAGAGAAAACATCTTCATAATCCCTAAACGCATATGGAATAGAAGGTGTTTTAATTTTAATCTGGTTTACTGAAAAAGACATACAGTTACTCTGACACTGTGGACTCCAGCGTACAACGTCACCTATGCGCCAGTCAATAACCGGATTATGTTGGTGCAACCATGGCATGCCTAACACAACTGGATCAGATAAATTGTATATAACAAAAAATGACATTTGCTAGTTATGTAATGTCCCCACTGACATAGAAATTTCGGCAGTAACGAATTCCACGCCTCCTTGGAATATAGAAGTACCATTAATCGCAGTAGTCTGAATAGGCGCTTTAAGTCTTGACAGGGGTACACCAAGGCGCTTAGCAAATAAAAAATCCATAAGGTTGCCGGCAGCACCACAATCCACATAAGCCTTCACACACAGACGTTTCTTAGAAAAAGAAAGGGAAACTGGTAACAACAGTTTGGCCGCATTTGCGGGCAATACCTGACCCCCAGAGCTGTCCAGGGGGTGATGATCCAGGAATGTGGATTTCCAACAGCCAGCATTTTCTTTGAAGCTTCCAGGCTGCAGCATGCTTGAGCCTGAGAGCAACCTTCCAGGCTGTGCAATGTAACAGGTGTTTGGGCCAGGAATCAGCTCAGTCAGAAGGAAGGAAAAAAAAAGTGAGGAAAAACTGCTTTTATATGTGTTAAGTATAGACACAAAAAGACGTTTTATTTTTGTGGCTGGATATAATGTGGCGTCTGCCTGCGGTCTGGACTGCAGCCAGACAGCACCCCGAGAAACACTGATACCCTTTACCCCTATACAGGGATCTGGATTTATAGCAGAGCCCAGGAGGCGCTGTCTGAATAGGAGCAATGACCAGAGCAGGACGGTCGCCAGAAAGGTGTTCCAATACAGGACACAGAGGCAATGATATCCGAGACTAAACCAGTCAGGCAGAAATGGTATAAAAACAGTAGACAGTAGCAGAGTCAGATTCCAGGCCGAAGCCAGGGTCATAAACCAGGAGGGCAGCAGAGGTACAAAGTCGTTAGGCAGAAGCAGAGTCAGAATCCAGGCCAAAGTAAGAGTCATAAACCAGGAGGGCAGCAGAGGTACAAAGTCGTTAGGCAGAAGCAGAGTCAGATTCCAGGCCGAAGCCAGGGTCATAAACCAGGAGGGCAGGAGAGGTACAAAGTCGTTAGGCAGAAGCAGAGTCAGAATCCAGGCCAAAGTAAGAGCCATAAACCAGGAGGGCAGCAGAGGTACAAAGTCGTTAGGCAGAAGCAGAGTCAGAAGTCCAGGCAAAAGTCAGAGTCAGTCAAACAGCAATTCACACAGTAACACGCAGGGGAACCAAGAATATATCCGGCGGCCTGCAAGAGCAGTCCCAAGGTATTTGAGGGATCAGGTCATCCCTTACAGGCCCGTGGCCTGATGATGTCATCCGGACCGCCCCCAGGACCATGCTGGATGGTAATGCACCAGCCCCTTCATGACTGACCGAGGAGCGAAGCCTGCATCCAGCGGACGCCTGCGCAGGAGCCTCATGGCTATCGCCGCCATCACTCGGGGTTGAAGTACAACGCCTCCCAGAGACCAAGGCCGAGACTGCAGGCCACGGGTCAGACGGTGATGTGATAGTCCGGCGCCTCCTACTGGACGAGGCTGGGACAGCAGGCCCTGAGTCTGACGGTGATGTGATAGTTCGGCGCCTCCTACTGGCCGAGGCCGGGACAGCAGGCCCCGAGTCTGGCGGTGCCGTGACAGGTCCCGGACGAGATGAGGCTTCACAAGGGTCAAAGTTGCTCCGGAATCTCTTAGTCCCTGCATACGTTTCCCATTAACCCACACGACCTGTCAATGCTGTTGTTGATTATCTGCCCGGGCTGCCTGCACGGGGTCTATTTCATGCAACACTTCCTCCATCTCTTCCACCCCTTGGTTAGTCGTAGCCCCCAATGCCGGGTCAGCTTCTAACTGGTAGCAGTGTACAGCAGCCCGGCTGAAGGTAGCTGTTCCCGCCTTTGGCCACTGGGTATGCTGAGTCCGGTTGGGACATTGTCTTTGCAGGTGGCCCAGCTGACGGCAGGTGTGGCATCGCGCCCCAGGGGGACTGTGGTAGGCTGGGTTTCAAGCTGGTCCCCCTACAATCTTCGGTGGTTTGGGGCCCTCCAGGTCCATGGGCGGGCCCCTAGTGACCATCTTTGATCCGGACAACTGCGGCCTCCTTGCATCATGATGTTCATCGGCCAGACGAGCGGCATCCTCAAGAGTCGTTGGCCGCCTGTCCCGAAGCCATTCCTGTGTCTCGGGGGTTAGTCCATTAAAGAATCGTTCTAACAAGAAGAGCTGGAGGACGTCCTCCTTAGTGTTTGCTTGGCTCCCTTGTACCCACTGTAGCAGTGACCGCCGTAATTTACAGGCCCATTCAGCGTGGGTATCTGTTACGCGTTTTATAAGTCCGCGGAACTTTTGGCGGTATGCCTCTGGTGTCAGCGCATACTGGGCCAAGATCACTTCTTTGATCCGCTCATAGTCCATACAGTCCTCATCAGGTACCGTGCGATAGGCGTCCGCTGCCTGGCCTGTCAGCTTGCTGGCCAGAATCTGAACCCGTTCCTCCGGCTTCACTTGATGAAGGGCACACTGCCGCTCAAAGTCCTGCAGAAAGCCATCAATGTCTTCCTCTGCCTCCCCCAACTGTCGGAAGGCATTATACTGGATCTTTTTGTGGCTTACTGTTGAAGGTACCTGGTTGAAGGCCAGAGCTCCCCCTGCTCGCTGACTCTCCTCTCTCCGCTCTGCCATGTCCATCTTGGCTAGCTCTATCCTGGTCCGCTCGGCCATCTTTTCCTTCAGATCAGTACGTACATCAGCCATCACCTCTCGTATGATCTCTACCGCAGGGTTTGGGCCATAGAATGCCAATCTGTTCTTTACCTCCCTCTGGAAATCGGTCTCCTCCATGTTCACATTGGGGGGCGCTGCACTGTTGTGTTCCATGATGGCTGCTATCAAATCCGCTTTTGTTTTGTTGCTGGAGATTAACCCTCAGGCTTCCACCAGATCTTTTAATGTAGTCCTCTTTAACTTCTGGTAGTTGTTTTCCATTCACTCCTTTCCTCCTGTAGAAGGGGTATCATATCCCGCTGTCTGCCACCAGTGTAACGGGGTCTACCAAGCTGGGGTACCTCTTTCAGTACCACCCCGTGTTTTCAGAGGTCCGCTCTGCGTTGGCTGGAGTCTGAATGAATGACGCTGGCTGGAATTCCTTGGTTACATGGGCGCATATAAAAGATCAAAGCTTCTCCATGTATTTCCAGTCTGACAACACTTTACTCACAGGAAACAGAATATATCACACAGATACAGAGGGCCGGCCAATAGAAAAGCGGCAGGCCAGACATACATTACAAAAGCCGCAGGTGGCCGGAGCCTGCCGAAGTTTACTGTGGGAATTTACAAAGGTGGGGGGAGGGCGAACAAAAGGAGAATATTGTGTCCCCTCTGCCCAGGGGAGCAGCCTGTGAACTGATGCATTAGGGACATGCATCTCACATGGAACCTATTATACATTCATATAACTGCACAACATATTCTGGGTGCTGATTGGTTCTGTAACATGTAACACTCCCTTCACTCCTTGCCTGAAGGTTTGGGTCCTACTAGAGATGATCGAATATTTCAATATTTGGCTTGCATTACGATCACCGAATTTGCAGTATTTGCAGACTTAATCGCCGAAAATAGCCAAACGCCATTGGAGTCAATGGGAGGCCAAAACATATGAATACTCAGCACAAATGCTAGTGTTTCCCATGCTGTCATGTGGGAAACACCGACGCGGCAGTACACATCAGGAGGGAGAACATCGATAGGGGATGCGAGGTAATTTTGAACCATAGTTGACAACTGCTGTCTCCTGTCTGTTGCAATCGATTCAGTATTACCAGTCGTGTGAGCGCTACTCGAGAAATCAGTCCACAACATGCTCATGAAACCCCTGTTTGTAATGCATTACAGCCTGCCTCTGTTCGCACAGCCTCTCAACCATGTGCATGGTGGAGTTCCACCTTGTTGCAACGTCAATGATTAGGTGGTGTTGGGGAGGTGGAGCGATCGCTGCAGCCTCTGCATACGACCAGAGTCTACGGGCGAGCGACGGAAGTGTGAGCACAGTCTTCGCACCTTATGGAGCAGGGCTGGTAACTCTGGATAATTATTTATGAAGTACTGCACCACCAGTTTCAAGGTATGAGCCAGGCAAGGTATGTGTCTGAGTTTTGCCAGGGCTATGGCCGCCACAAAATTACGTCTGTTATCACTGACTACCTTGCCTGGCTCAAGATGTAGACTGCCCAGCCATGACTCAGTTTCTCACTGCAAGTACTCGGCCAGTACCTCCGCGGTGTGTCTGTTGTCGCCCAAAGACATCATCTTTAAAACAGCCTGCTGATGCTTACCTCTAGCTATTCGACAGTGGGACACCTCGTGTGCAACACTGGCAGCTGCGGATGGAGTGCTCGTGCGACTGCGCTCTGTCGACGAGCTTTCGCTTCTGGAGGAGGAGGAGGGTCGAATGCCTACAGCCAACTGTTGCCTATACCGTGGGTTAGGCAGCACTGTCCCCTGTGGACCCTGCATCCACCACATTCACCCAGTGCGCAGTGATGGACACATAACGGGCCTGGCCATGCCTACTGGCCCATGCATCTGTTGTGAGGTGCACCTTTCCACTCACTGATTGCTTGAGTGCATGGACAATGCTGTCTTTCACATGCAGGTGAAAGGCAGGGATGGCTTTTCTAGAAAAGAAGTGCCGACTGGGTAGGTCATAGAGTGGGACAGCGTAGGCCATGTTCAAACAAGAAAAATTATAGCCAGCTCACCCAGTTAGACGTCCTTAAGTTTTATCCCTGTGTAAGGGTATACACCCTATTTTAATTAAGTCAAATTTTGTAATTGGATCAAGTTCCTGGAAGCAGGGTATATTACTATCTTGAACACTGCTCACACTTAAGACCTAGAAGAAGACCTAGTAAGGTCGAAACGCGTAGTCTGCACGCATAAAGCAGCAGTGTGCCCTTTTTTCTTCTGACCCCCTGTATATATTTAGGTTTCTGCCACATGGAACTATTTTAAAAGATATAAATAAAATGGATTTTATGGCCAAGTAGGAAGCATCCGCTGGAATTATTTGCTGGTTTTTGTTTCTATTGCAACATGGGTGTGCCTCTCCCATTACAACTCCGTGCGGCTTCCTGGCAGCGAGCAGAACCACTAAGGATGTCTAACTGGGTGAGCTGGCTATAATTTTTCTTGTTTGAATTTGTATTTTGAGGCATTTAGCCGTGCACATAAATCCCAGCTTTTATACAGGGGGTAAAGTTTTTGGATTCATATCTTATTAAACTAAAATGACTGAAAATACAGGTCAAAGTTTTGAAGACATTGAAGATTACAAGGCAAGGTTGAATAAATCTGCCTCTATATTCCAGGGGTCTAAATTAGGGATGGGCGAATCTACTCGTTAGGACTCGTTACTCCGCGAGTAGTAGGGGACTCGCAGGAGTCGGTACTCTGCGAGTTTTCAAGCGATTACTCGCACAGTAACGAGTCCAATGCAAATGAATGGCAATCCTAGTTTTTGCAGAGTTTCTTAGCGATTTTGTGTCAGCAGCTGGACACAAAATCGCTAAGAAACTAGGATTGCTTGTATTAAACTGTGAAAAAACTAGCTAGGAGTTCTCTCTCTCTGTTTTGCAGCGATTCCTGTGCTGGGGGATTCCTGTGCTTGGGAGGAGGAGAATGGGGATGCGAGTTTTGCAGCGATTCCTGTGCTGGAGGGGAGAGAGAGAGAACTCCTAGCTAGTTTTGTGTGTCCTAGCTGGACACAAAATCGCTAAGAAACTAGGATTGCTTGTATTAAACTGTGAAAAAACTAGCTAGGAGTTCGTTCTCTCTCTCTCTCTCTCTCTCTCCTCGCATCCCCATTCTCCTCCTCCCCAGCACAGGAATCGCTGCAAAACAGAGAGAGAGAACTCCTAGCTAGTTTTTTAACAGTTTAATACAAGCAATCCTAGTTTCTTAGCGATTTTGTGTCCAGCTGCTGACACGAAATCGCTAAGAAACTCTGCAAAAAAAAAAATCTGCATCCCCATTCTCCTCCTCCCCAGCACAGGAATCGCTGCAAAACTCGCATCCCCATTCATTAACATTGGACTCGCTAGACTTGCAACGAATAGCGAGTTTCCAAGTCGGACTCGTTACAGCCTAGCGATTCCGAATATTTCAGGATTCGCCCATCCCTAGTCTAAATCGAACCCAGGACATCTAATGAGTACATCAGTGGAATTGACCACTTTAATGAAAGATTTGGAATTGAAAATGTGTAAGGAATTAAAGATTTGGTGGGAACAAAATACCTTACAAACCTATTATGATAAAAATATGGTCCCCAGAGGTCTCCGTATAAAAAAAAGAGTTACACAGCAATATGATGAAAACTTTCACAAAGACTGGGATGGAATACTCAGTGACTGTTCCTTAAAGTTGATACAACTAATAATTAAGGAAGAAAATAAACAGTTGGAAATAGTAAAAAAAGAGATTAAAACTTTACAGAACAGCATGCAAAGATTTACAGCTACGGAGGAATTTAAATTATTAAATAATAAACTTAAAAATAATCTGATGAAATTGGAAACCAAAATTACGGATTTGAAAAAGAAAAAATATGAAAGAGATTTAGAGGACTATAAAAACAATAAGGTTTACACATGGGTTAAACCAATGCGATCATCATATGGTAATTATAAAAATTTAAAAGGAAAGAAAAAAACCATATTGAACGAACCAAGAGTTACCTTTCGAGAGTTAAATACCACATTGGAAACCACAGTGTATTCCTCAGAGTAAAACATGGAATCCTCTGATGAATCCGGAGAAGAAAGAAGGACTATGCTGGAAAATTCTTCTAAGGCGGCATTTCCAAAAAACGGAGGAAGCGGGGAGGGAGGAAGCACTGCAAGAAAGGGCTACAATACACGGAAGAAAAATCGTATGAAACAATGAAACCAATCTGGAATTTATCCAGTTATTTGCTAACAGAGGCCCAAATCTCAGTGCTTTCCAAAGGTCTCAGTTTTGCTCCCACTAATCAGTTTAATGTCTTCAGAACAATACTGGATGTTAATCGTCTAGCAAGATCCCTTACCTTGAAATGCCATTTCAAAGAACAGGAGATGGTAGAACAGAATATCTCCATTGAAGAGGATATAGAAGTAGATAATTTGCTTTTATTTGATGAACAGATCGCCTTAATGAATATGAATGCGATGAAAAAAAGTGGGAATTTAGAAGAAATCACACTTAATCAGGACTTTCCTATATCTAATCCCTCCTTTTACCCTTTGAAATCCCGGCCGCCTATTTTGGATATTTTTCAAGAACTGATAGAGAAAGAGTTGATCATTTTAAATAATGGTATTGGAAAAATCAAGAAAAGAGATAATTTGACTTATAAAGAAAGGATAGGTTTGGAGGAGTTAGAAAAAAATCAAGATTTATTAATAAGAAAAGCAGACAAGGGAGGAGGGATAGTCCTGATTAATGCAGGTTTATTTGAAAAACTGAATTTAATGGTATTACAGAATGAGGATTCCTTTATTGAATTAAAACAAGATCCAACGAATAAATTTAATTTGTTAATAAAAAAATTACTAGACGAAGGGGTATATACTGGTGCCATTAGTAATAAATTAAAAGAATATATGTATATTGGGTTTCCTATAATACCTATATACCATTCACTCCCGAAAGTTCATAAAAACATGTTTCCCCCACCACTAAGGCCCATAGTGGCAGGTATAGGAAGTTTAGGGGAAAGATTAGGAGAGTGGGTGGATTTTTATTTGCAACCTTTGGTAAAAAATATTCCCAGCTTTATGCGGGATACTAAAGCAGTTGTAGGTATGATGGAATCATTTGAATGGCAACCTACTTATTCTTGGGTCACCTGTGATGTCATCGCTTTATACCCTTCGATACCATTTAATGTAGCAATGGCAAGTTTACATTACTATTTGGAAACCTATAGTAATTATAGAAAAGAGATAAAAGATTTTTTGTTGGATGGAGTTAAATTTTTATTGGAACATAATTATTTCAGATTTTGTGACAGATATTTTCTCCAAACAAAAGGAGTTAGTATGGGTGCGAAGTTCTCACCATCCCTGGCGAATTTAGTCATGGGAAGATGGGAAGAAAAACACCTATATAATGAACACAATCCTTTTAAAAATCGCATCATTTGGATGGGGCGTTATATAGATGACCTGTTATTTGTATGGAATGGGGATAAAAAATCATTAGATGATTTCAACGAATATATTAACTGTAATGAATTTAATCTAAAATTTACTTGTATTTATGATAGTCATAACATAGATTTTTTGGATATCACTCTTTCAGGAAATGCAGAAACTAAGAAAGTAGATATTGCTCCATTTAGAAAACAGTCTGCATCAAATACAATTTTACATGCTGATTCATGTCATCCAGCACACACTATCAAAAATATACCAGTGGGAGAACTAATTAGAATACATAGAAATAGCTCAAATAAGCAGATTTATGAAAGTGAAAAAGTTAAAACATGTCAGAGATTACATGATAGACATTATCCAGATTGGAGTTTAACAAGAGCAATATCAATAGTGGATAATGTGGATAGGAAAGAATTATTGCAAAATAAAAGTAAAAATAAGAATAAAAAATTTTCTAATAGAGATAGTGAACAAAATATTACTTTTAGTACTGAATATACACCACAATATACAGATATAATTAAAATAATAAAGAAATATCTACCTATCCTAAAACAAGACAAAGATTTGGATAAAATTTTAGAAAGAAATAAAATCAGATTTGTCGCTAAAAAAGCGCGTTCGATTCAGTCTATTTTGTCACCTAGTGAATATAACATTGTTGACCAACAAAAATCTCATACTTGGCTTGATTTAAAGGGCTTTTATAAATGTGGAGCTAAAAAATGTAAATGTTGCAAATTTGTTAATAAAACAGAAAAAATAGTTTCAGTAAAAAATGGTAAAGAATATAATATTAATAGTTTTATCAATTGCAATACTACCAATGTAGTTTATTCTGTTGTATGTAATAGTTGTAAATTACAATATATTGGATGTACTACGGGCTCTTTGAAAAAAAGAATCCGTAAACATTTATCTGATGCAGTAAAAGAGAATATGATAGGAGGCTCTGCAGTTTCAAGACATTTCTGGTATGAACATAAAGGAAAATTGAATGATTTGTCTTTTTATGGTTTAGAGAAAGTAAAGAAATCCTTACGGGGAGGTAATAATAGAAGGACTTTATTAAATCGTGAAAGTTATTGGATTTTTACACTGGAAAGCCGTATACCTAATGGACTGAATAATAGGTTAGATTTGATCAGTCAATTCTAAATGGCAGGTTTTCCAATGGTAAAATATACATATACATATATATATATATATATATATATATATATATATATAAACACTTGAATTTTCCTTCCTTTCCCCTTTTTATTGTGGTTTTTTTTTTTTTTTTTTTTTTTCATATGGTAAACTTTATGATATCTAAGAATAAATATCAGATGTGAATAATAATGTATTAGATAAAAAATAAGGGCACTTTGCAGCGATATGCTTTAAATATGTAGTACATTTTGTATTTAACAAAGTTTTATCCCTGTGTAAGGGTATACACCCTATTTTAATTAAGTCAAATTTTGTAATTGGATCAAGTTCCTGGAAGCAGGGTATATTACTATCTTGAACACTGCTCACACTTAAGACCTAGAAGAAGACCTAGTAAGGTCGAAACGCGAAGTCTGCACGCATAAAGCAGCAGTGTGCCCTTTTTTCTTCTGACCCCCTGTATATATTTGGGTTTCTGCCACATGGAACTATTTTAAAAGATATAAATAAAATGGATTTTATGGCCAAGTAGGAAGCATCCGCTGGAATTTGCTGGTTTTTGTTTCTAGCGTAGGCCATGAGCTCTCAAAATTCTGCGCTTTCAACCAAACGGAAGGGCATCATCTCTAATGAGATCAGTTTGGCAATGTAGGCGTTCAAAGCCAGTGTACGCGGATGAAAGGATGAGTACTTTCTTGTCCTATTCAGAGTCTATGCTAGGGTGAGCTGGACTGGAGAGCTGCATATGATGGAACTAGCAGTGGACATGGTGGACTGAGAGGGGGTTGGTGATGGTGGTTGTGGTGGTGATGTCCTAGATGCAGTCTTTTGTTCGAAAAACATTGTGATTCCCTGACTGCTTGGCCTTGTGACGACACCTTAACATTTCTTGCTGATGGTATGCTAACCGGTGGGCTTACAGTGGGGGAAGTGATGTAACGTTGCTGGCTACCTTCAGTCGGAGCAGGTGCACATGTGCTACCTGAGGTTTTGTAGTCCGTCCACGCTTGCAAATGCATGCTGTTTACATGTCTAAGCATGCAACTGGTATTCAAATTTCTTAGATTTTTCCCTCGTCTAAAGGTCCTTCCGCCCTTCTTACAGATAACCTTTGCCTCATCAATGGGATTTTGGTCAAAAAAGTGCCAGACTGCCTATTCTTTCTAAGGGAAAAATTTTCAGGGCTTGCACACTGTGGTAATTTGACCATCTGGCCAAGCTGTCCTGCAAATCTTTTTGTTTTTTAACAGGTTTTTGGACTGCTACGGGCCTGCCAGATAACTGCTGCTGCGATGTCAATGCCTGCTGCGGATCCTCTTCATCTTCTGAGTTATTGTCAGCGGCACCCTCTTCCCCCAATGGATGCCAAACCGGGTCAACAACTGGTTCATTCATCACCTCCTCTTCAATTTCATCTGCACCTTCCTCTGTGTCACCGTGTATGGTGGTATAGTGTGCGGGAAGGGGCACCTGAGTTTCATCAGGGTCAGAATCTGGCTCAATAGACTGCGAAGGCAATGCAGTGCTCTGGGTGAATGTACCAGCAGAATCATATAGCACTGGCTGTGCATCAGTGCACTTCATGTCATATTCACCTTGGACTGGGGAATTCAGGATTTCACTTGATAACTTAAGCATGGTACTGTATGTGAAAAGAGCTCCAGGGAGTAATCTGAAGTGTGGCCTGCTGCATCCTTCACTTTTGGTGGGGGTGAAGGACACAAGGAAAGGTGTTGTTACTGACTAGGAGCCTGCACTGACGACTCGGTGTTTGCAGTTTTTGAAACTTCAGAAGCGGAGGTGATAGAGCTGGAGGCTGTTTCGGCAATGTAAGCCAAAAGTTGTTCCTGATGCTCTGGCTTTAAAAGCGGTTTACCAACTCCCAGAAAAGGGAGCCTTCCAGGCCTTCTGGAGCCAGACGATGACGCAGGCTCAACACCTCCTTCCTTAGATGCTATTGTGCTTTTGGCACTACCAGCAGATGCACCACCATCAGTACCCCCCGCCCACATCTGTGGCCTCTTCCACCATACTTCCTCATGTTTGGGAAAATGCACCAAAAATACCAGCAGATATATGGTACTGTATGAGGAGCGTACAGCTGTATATGGTGTAGGGAAAAATTTAAATCTCTGTATTTATTTCCGTTGTCACACACAGACGCTCACTCAGTATGGATTTGACCATAATACAAACAGCAGATATACGGTTATGTATGAGGAGTGTACAGCTGTATATGGTGTAGGGGAAAATTTTAATCTCCGTATTTATTTCCAAAGTCACACACAGACGCTCTCTCAGTATGGATTTCACAATACAAACAGCAGATATACGATACTGTATCAGAAGAGTGCAGCTGTATACGGTGTAGGGAGAAATTTAAATCTCTGTATATATTTCCGGAGTCACACACACACAGACGCTCACTCAGTATGTATTTGACCGTAATACAAACAGCAGATATATGGTACTGTATGAGGAGCGTACAGCTGTATATGGTGTGGGAAAAAATGAAAGGTCGGCAACTGTGCAGAAAAAAAGAATAAATGTATTAGCGCTGTGTAAAAAGCAGTTTGCACAGCAGTGTACACACAGCAATACAGCTATCTGGCAGCCTAATGACCAGCGCTGCTGCACACAAGAAAATCTTCCCCTGTCACTGCACACTAACTGTACAGCACAATTGCTATCAGCACAAGCACATAAGAACTTCTTATATCTTTACAGCCCTAACTCTTTCCCTACTGCTAAACAGCAACCTCTCCCTACTGAAGTAAAATGGAGGTCGGCGGTAAGGGCTTTTATAGACACTATGATGCCCCTCAAAGCAAGCCAATCACTGCAATGCCCTTCTCTACGATGGTGGTGGACGCTGCACATGTCATGTCGTTGCCCACAGTGTATGTCCTTGCTCATTGGCTGAAAAAAGGCACCTGCAATCATTCTGGTAAATCCGACTTTGGTGCTCGTTTTGCCGACTGCATGCCCGAGTTCACGCTATGGTCGGGTTTCGGCGACTTATGAATCTGGTCGACCTGTTTCGCTCAAATTTAACTGTGACCCAAAGTGGTGATCCGTGGTTAAAATCTTACCACAGGTCAGCAGGAGCCGACTGATGAAAACTACTCCATCAGGCTACGTCTGCTATAATTGATATCAGTGATAGCAGGTGCCACTGATGGGAGAAGTGGTCTCTCATCAGCCGTCACCTGTGCTCAAATACATATTCAAATATAAATAAGAAACACATTATACTCATCTAAGACCAAATACCTAATACCCTTTACTCCTATAAAAATGTAAAATAAAAAAACAACATATACTCACCTTACTGACCAATCCCCAATGCCGATGTCTCCTATAAAAAATAAAAAAATAATAAAACACTATATACTTTCCTGTCAGCCATAGATCCCGAGTAGTGATGGGTGAGCACTAAAATGCTTGGATGCTCGTTGCTCAGGTCGAGCAAATTGGAATACTCGGGTACTCGGACAGAACAATGAGCCAAATGTATGTCTATGGGAGACCCGAGCATTTTTATAGCGATCCCCCCCGGGGGCCTTTTTAAGGTCTAAAAACGTCTGAAAATGATGGAAACACTGCTCAAATAACACGTGTACATCATGGGGATCGCCCCTGGAAGCATTCCTGACTCCTAGTTAACAGCTTTAAACAATGTTGTTATTTTTACCAATGCACCAAAAAACATACCAAAACTAGTGCTGAGCGATACCTTCCGATATCAGGAAATATCGGATCGGATTGGATCAGACCGATACTCCAAAAATATCGGATATCGCCGATTCCGATACCGGAAACCAATGCAAGTCAATGGGACACAAATATCGGAAAGAAAATAAACCCTTACTTTCCTTGTAGGTTAATTCTACATGAAGGAAAACAACTAAGAATAATGTAGAATGTATTGGGGGAGGTGGAGGAGACATTAAAGGCATAGAGGTTTAGCCCAATCAAATGGAATAGCAGGAATTATTTTTTTTTAAAGACGTTTGGAGTTACAAAGATATTGACTATGTTAAGCTTTTTTATATTTTGTCAGATATTTACGTTTCACTACTTCCATGCTCTTCACCTTATTTTTACTTCTCCCACACTTTCTTCTTCATCATCCTCTTCAGGGTCATCTTCTTGGTCTTCTTCGGGGTTGTCTTCACGGTCGTCGTCTCCACGGTCGTCGTTTTCGGGGTCGTTGTCTTCTCCGGGGTGGTCTTCAGGGTCGTTGTCTCCAGGGTCATCGTTTTCGGGGTCGTCGTCTTCTCCGGGGTGGTCTTCAGGGTCGTTGACTCCAGGGTCGTCGTTTTCGGAGTAGTCGTCTTCTTCTGGGTGGTCTTCAGGGTCATCGTCTCCAGGGTCGTCGTTTTCGGGGTCGTCGTCTTCGGGGTGGTCTTCAGGGTTGTCGTCTTTAGGGTCATCGTCAGGGAGATCCACAGTGATTACCAAAAAACATTTCAAAAAGCTTGAACTTGGAAATGTAGCAGAAGGTACAAGAAGGCTGAGGAACTGCTGAGAACCAGCTGACTGTACTGGAACCTGGATGGGTAGCCAAAGGTACAAGAGCCAATGGAACTACCGAGGACCAGCTGATGGTACTGGAACCCAGTTACTAAGCAGGAGGTACCTGTGCCAGAAAGCACTACCAAGGACCAGCAGACATTGGTGGAACTCGGATACCAAGAAGGAGGCACCTAAGCCAAAGGCTCTGCCTGGAACTAGCTGACATAACTGGAACCCAGGGGCACATATTCAAGATTGACTTCCAAATAACCAGCTAATGGTACTGGAACTCAGAAAGGCAGCAGAAGGTACACATGAAAAAAAAAGTTGCATGGCTGCGAGCCGGCCGGAGTTACCGAAACCCACAGTCCTACAGGGGGAGCTTGTCCTATTGGCACTACGGAACCAGCCTTCATTGCCAGATCCCGCAGCCCACATAGGAAGCACCTAAACTGCAGGCACCATAGAGTCGGCTAACCCGGCTGCAACACGACAGTACAACGTATTGGAGGCAAAGTGATGTTGACACTACCCGGAAACAGCTGGCGTTCTGGAACCAGGCTGGGCAGGAGGGAGTACCTGTGCCAAAGACACTTCTGAGCAGCAACTGGCGGTGTTGGAGCCCAGGGATTACAGTAGAAACAGAGTGTAGCCAGAGGCCTAATTGGAGCAAGTTTAATATCTGTAGTAGTGTGAATGTAGAAAGAGCAGGAGAAATTGCCGGACACACAGCAGGGGATCAGCTGATGTTACTGAACCCCAATAACACTGGAGCATGTGTTGACTGTGCAGATGGCACTTCTGAGCAGCAACTGGCGGTGTTGGAGCCCAGGGTAAATAATAGAAACAGAGTGGAGGCAGAGGCCTAATTGGAGCAAGTTTAATATCTGTAGTAGTGTGAATGTGGACAGAGCAGGAGAAATTGCCAGATACACAGCAGGGGATCAGCTGATGTTACGGAACCCCAATAACACTGAGGCATGTGTTGACTGTGCAGACAGCACTTATGAGCACCAACTGGCGGTGTTGGAGCCCAGGGATTACAGTTCAGGTGGTAGAAACATGAACACAACAGGAGACCTGGATATTGTTGCCAACCAATTATTTAATCTGGAAGAGGACTGGCAAATTCCTGCGAGATCCAGGCCTTGTTCATTTTCAGAAAAGTAAGCCGGTCAACGTTATCGGAGGATAATCGCATGCGACGGTCTGTTAGTACACCACCCGCGGCACTAAAGATGCATTCCGATAATACACTAGCAGCAGGGCAAGCCAGCACCTCCAATGCATACTGGCTATGCTCTGGCCAGGGGCGTAACTACCGGGGTAGCAGCTGAAGCGGTTGCTTTGGGGCCCGGCCCATATAGGGGCCCGGGTCCCCGGCTCCAATCGGTGCTACCCGGGTAGTGTAATATTAACGCAGCAGCCCCAGGCCCCGTGCTTATCTCCATCTCATCTTCAGTTCTCAGCGGCGTCAGCGCAGCTGTCCTTCCTGCTTTCAGCGTCCGCTCATTACCTATGCGCATAAGAAATGAGCGGCTCATTACATATGCCTATATGCAATGAGCGGCACTGGCGGCTCCCTGGCTGGCTGTCTCCGGCGGCGGCGGCTCCTGAGTTCTGACTCACTGTTTGTCGTGTCTGGTCTCACTCATGTGACGTGATGCACTGATGCCGGTGACGGTGAGTCACTCTCCTCCTGGCTGGGCCCTGACCACCGTGTGACCTCCTGGTCCTTCTCTGCTGTCTGCAGTGGTTCGCGCGGGCGGTGAGTCACTGTCCCGGTCCCGCGTTTCTTTCCTCTCCTCTCCTGTGTAGCGATCCTGTCTGATGTGCTGCTGTTCCCACTCCTGTCTAGTCCTAGTGTGTACTCTTGTCTGTCACTGTGTCTGACTCTGAGTCTGACTGACTGTGTTACTGTTACCGTGACCGTATCGTACAGCTGCCGCATCCCTGACCTGAGCTGTGACTGAGCACTCCTGTCAGCAGGTCCGGTGAGTACGTGAGTGAGTCACACAGACTCACACTCACACTACTAGCATAATACACACTGGCTATATGGCTGCGATGGGGCAGCATTATAAAACCGCAGATAAACGGATATAATGGAGCAGCAGCAGCTGCGGAGAGTATTTATTAATATCAGCTTGCTTATAACGGGGCATGCCGGGGCAGTCACCTGTAATATCAGCTCATGTCATTACAGCCGCAGCGCTATTAATAACAATGCAGCGGCCTGCGGATTATATCTCTGCTGCGGACTGCGGATTATATCTCGAGATTATATCTCTGTAGCCTCATGTCATTACAGCGCTATTAATAACAATGCAGCGGCCTGCGGATTATATCTCTGCTGCGGACTGCGGATTATATCTCGAGATTATATCTCTGTAGCCTCATGTCATTACTGCGCTATTAATAACAATGCAGCGGCCTGCGGATTATATCTCTGCTGCGGACTGCGGATTATATCTCTAGATTATATCTCTGTAGCCTCATGTCATTACAGCGCTATTAATAACAATGCAGCGGCCTGCGGATTATATCTCTGCTGCGGACTGCGGATTATATCTCGAGATTATATCTCTGTAGCCTCATGTCATTACTGCGCTATTAATAACAATGCAGCGGCCTGCGGATTATATCTCTGCTGCGGACTGCGGATTATATCTCTAGATTATATCTCTGTAGCCTCATGTCATTACAGCGCTATTAATAACAATGCAGCGGCCTGCGGATTATATCTCTGCTGCGGACTGCGGATTATATCTCGAGATTATATCTCTGTAGCCTCATGTCATTACTGCGCTATTAATAACAATGCAGCGGCCTGCGGATTATATCTCTGCTGCGGACTGCGGATTATATCTCGAGATTATATCTCTGTAGCCTCATGTCATTACAGCGCTATTAATAACAATGCAGCGGCCTGCGGATTATATCTCTGCTGCGGACTGCGGATTATATCTCTAGATTATATCTCTGTAGCCTCATGTCATTACAGCGCTATTAATAACAATGCAGCGGCCTGCGGATTATATCTCTGCTGCGGACTGCGGATTATATCTCGAGATTATATCTCTGTAGCCTCAAGTCATTACAGCGCTATTAATAACAATGCAGCGGCCTGCGGATTATATCTCTGCTGCGGACTGCGGATTATATCTCTAGATTATATCTCTGTAGCCTCATGTCATTACTGCGCTATTAATAACAATGCAGCGGCCTGCGGATTATATCTCTGCTGCGGACTGCGGATTATATCTCTAGATTATATCTCTGTAGCCTCATGTCATTACAGCGCTATTAATAACAATGCAGCGGCCTGCGGATTATATCTCTGCTGCGGACTGCGGATTATATCTCGAGATTATATCTCTGTAGCCTCAAGTCATTACAGCGCTATTAATAACAATGCAGCGGCCTGCGGATTATATCTCTGCTGCGGACTGCGGATTATATCTCTAGATTATATCTCTGTAGCCTCATGTCATTACTGCGCTATTAATAACAATGCAGCGGCCTGCGGATTATATCTCTGCTGCGGACTGCGGATTATATCTCGAGATTATATCTCTGTAGCCTCATGTCATTACAGCGCTATTAATAACAATGCAGCGGCCTGCGGATTATATCTCTGCTGCGGACTGCGGATTATATCTCTAGATTATATCTCTGTAGCCTCATGTCATTACTGCGCTATTAATAACAATGCAGCGGCCTGCGGATTATATCTCTGCTGCGGACTGCGGATTATATCTCGAGATTATATTTCTGTAGCCTCATGTCATTACAGCGCTATTAATAACAATGCAGTGGCCTGCGGATTATATCTCTGCTGCGGACTGCGGATTATATCTCTAGATTATATCTCTGTAGCCTCATGTCATTACTGCGCTATTAATAACAATGCAGCGGCCTGCAGATTATATCTCTGCTGCGGACTGCGGATTATATCTCTAGATTATATCTCTGCAGCCTCATGTCATTACTGCGCTATTAATAACAATGCAGCGGCCTGCGGATTATATCTCTGCTGCGGACTGCGGATTATATCTCTAGATTATATCTCTGTAGCCTCATGTCATTACTGCGCTATTAATAACAATGCAGCGGCCTGCGGATTATATCTCTGCTGCGGACTGCGGATTATATCTCGAGATTATATCTCTGTAGCCTCATGTCATTACAGCGCTATTAATAACAATGCAGTGGCCTGCGGATTATATCTCTGCTGCGGACTGCGGATTATATCTCTAGATTATATCTCTGTAGCCTCATGTCATTACTGCGCTATTAATAACAATGCAGCGGCCTGCAGATTATATCTCTGCTGCGGACTGCGGATTATATCTCTAGATTATATCTCTGCAGCCTCATGTCATTACTGCGCTATTAATAACAATGCAGTGGCCTGCGGATTATATCTCTGCTGCGGACTGCGGATTATATCTCTAGATTATATCTCTGTGGATTATATCTCTGTGGATTATATCTCTGTATATTATTTCTCTATAGATTATATCTTCTCTGTGGATTATTTCTCTGACACTAGTGACTAGTCAGTGTCAGTCGATCAATGTATAAAATAGCAGGGCAGGGGAAAGGGTCCAGCTCCAGCAGGGGACACTAGGGCCGGGAGACAGTCACACAGTGACACAGACAAGTCCAATGTCCTCGGCTGATGGCTGTGTCTGTGAGGTGGTGGGTGGGGGACTCTCTCTGCTCTGCCGGCTGTGTGGTGGTGGTGGACGGTGGTGTTGGACTCTCTGCCGGGCTGCCTGTCTGACTCCTGCAGCCTGCTCAGTGCGTCCAGTGTCCTCCTCCTCGGTCATGCAGCTCTGCCGGCTCCCGACTACCGCTGTCCTGCAGTGCCGGCCCGGCTGTGTGGTGGTGTTGTGCGCTCTCTGCCGGCCTCCCTGTCTGACTCCAGCAACCCTGCGGCTTGCTCAGTGCATCCAGTGTCCTCCTCCTCGGTCATGCAGCTCTACCAGCTCCCGACTACCGCTGTCCTTCAGTGCCGGACCGTGCCGACCTGGCTGTGTAGTGGAGTGTGATTGTGTGCTCTCCGCCGGGCTCCCTTTGTCTGACTCCTGCCCTGTGTAGAGCTGGTTAGCCTGGTTAGGTGAGCTGCTCTGCTGTCTCTGCACCCTCCCTGATGATGGGACCCCAATGAGAGGAAAAATAGGTTTCTGGGGCCCCACGCAACGGAGGTCGTCCCTATGCTGTGTTAAAAGTACGTCACCATCCTCCCTGGAAGTGCCGGCTACCTGAGGGGGTGTGTCTTGAATGGGGTGTATCTTGAAGGGGGTGTGTCTTTGAGGGGGCCCCGTTTAAAAGTTTGCTATGGGGCCCAATCAGTTCTAGTTATGCCCCTGGCTCTGGCCATGTATCCAGCTTAGAGACCCAAAACATGAAAGGGGAAGAGCTGTGTGGGAGAACACTGAGAGGGCAAGACATGTAGTCTGTCATCATCTGACGGAAACGTTGCCTCCTGCTGACTGGAGCTGTCTGTGATGGTGTAGACATTTGTGGCGGGGACACAAAACTTTGCCACATTTGGGCCATAGTGGTCTTGCCTTGTGCTGAGGAGCTGCTTCTGCTCCCTCTTTGTGCAGAGCTTCCTCCACTGCCTCGACGCACTGAGCTGCTTTGTAAAGCACTAGCAGCACTGCTCTCGGGTGAAATGGAGAACATGATGGAATGCACCAGTGTGTCTTGGTACTCCCACATTTTACGCTCCCGGTTCAACGGTGTTATGAGGCTTTGTAAGTTGTCCCGATAGCGAGAATCTTGGAGGGTGTACACCCAATAATCAGCCGTGTTGAGAATGTGGGCGATGCGGTGGTCGTTTCTCAGGCACTGCAGCATGAAATCAACCATGTGCTGCAGACTGCCAACTGGCCAAGAAATGCGGTCCCCTGCTTGAGGTGTCATCTCTGCCTGCTCTGCATCACCCTACCCTCGCTCTACATGCTGACTACTAGAGCATTGTGTACCTCACTCCTCAGGACAGATGTCTTCCTCCTCCGTTGACTCCTCCTCATCCTCCTCACAAAGTGTCCCCTGCCTAGGCCTTTGTGAGGAACCACGTAGCGCAGACTGTCCAGAAGCAGATGGCATTTGTGACTCCTCATCCTCCACCTCTTCCACAACCTCCTCCCTTAGTGCTTGCAGTGTTTTTTCAAGCAGGCAGATAAGGGGGACAGTCATGCTGACCAGTGCATCATCTGCACTCGCCATCCACGTGGAATCATCGAAGGCACGCAAAACGTGGCCGATGTCCTTCATAGAGACCCACTCAGTGTTGGTGAAGTGTGAACGGTGCGCAGTGTGACTTGTTTGCGCCTGATGCAGCTGGTACTCCATTAATGCTGCCTGCTGCTCACACAACCTCTCCAACATATGTAACGTTGAATTCCACCTGCTGGGTAGGTCACATATGATGCGATGTTCCGGAAGGCGGAATCGGCGCTGCAGAGCTGCAATGCGCGATCTTGCCATGCTAGAACACCGCAAGTGAGCGCACTCTATGCGGACCTTGTGCAGTAGTGCATCAAGATCCGGAGAGTCCCTCAAAAAACTCTGCACGACCAAGTTGAGCACATGTGCCAGACATGGGATGTGAGTGAGGTTGCCTAGGCCCAGAGCTGCCACCAGATTTCGGCCATTGTCACACACTACCATGCCTGGCTGGAGATTCGCTGGCACAAAACACACGTCGCTCTCCTGCTTGATGGCATTCCAGAGCTCCTGCGCTGTGTGGCTTCCATTCCCCAAAGAAATTAATTTCAATACGGCCTGTTGATGTTTGGCCATGGCTGTGCTCATATCGGTTGTAACAAGTAAGCGTTCATGGGTCCATGTGGAGGTAGACTGTGACGGCTCCTGCAGCGCTGATTCAGAGGAACTGGAGTATGTGGAGGAGACAATGTGTACAGACTGGATTCCTGCAATTCTTGGAGTTGGCAGAACACGTACAGCGCCACTCTCAAGATCTGTACCTGGCACCACAACATTTACCCAATGGGCAGTGAGGGAAAGATATCATCCCTGTCCATGGTTACTGGTCCACGCATCGGTGGTCAGGTGGATCTTGCTACTGACTGTCTTTAGTAGCGCATGTTTAATTTTTCCCTCCACATGCTTTTGCAGGTCAGGGAGGGCTTGCCTGCTGAAATAAAAGCGGCTGGGCACGTTGTATTTGTGGGACTGCCAATGCCATGAAGTTATGGAAGGTGTCAGTCTCCACCAGCCTGAATGAGAGCATTTCAAGGGACAGCAGTTTTGCAATGCCAGCATTCAGAGCCTGTGCTCGGGGGTGGTTTGCCGAGTATGGGCGCCTTTTCTCCCATGCCTGTGCAACCGATGGCTGTAGACTGGCCTGGGAGTGTGAGGATGACAGGGAACGTGGTGCTGTGGATGGAATGACACTGTGTCTCTCTGTACAACAGTGCCAGAGGTTCTTCCATGGCGATCCTGTGAGGAAGCTGAACCAGCTGTGTGTGAGCTGGAGGAAGAGGCTACAACATGAGCTGAAGAGGTGGTAGGTGGCGCTGTAGGTTGGCCTAGGTCTTCAGTGCGTCTTTGTAACTCCACCATGTGCTTGGTCCGCACATGTTTCCACATATATGTGGTATTGAGGTTGCTGACACTTTTCCCTTTCTGATTACACAGCTTGCATTTGACAAAGCAAATGTCATCTGCAGCTGTGTCAAAAAAGGACCAGGCACTGCAAGTCTTGGGAGCGCCCGTTTTGGGTTTTGGAAGAGGCATGCTCCTAACGGGTGCCGAAGTGGAGGCTACAGGCAACCGAGTCTGCCCCCTCCATCTCCCTCCTTTTTTGGCCTTTTGGAGAATCTCTTGCTTAGAGCTGCTCCCACCACCTTCCTGTACCTCATGCCATGATGGGTCAAGGACCTCATCATCTACACTACCCTCTTCAAACGACTGCTTCTCCTGGGTAGTCTTGACAGAACAGTACACACCAGAAAGTGGCACCTGAGTCTCATCATCAGATGCGTACTGAGGTGTGCTGACCATAGGCACTGGCCCACCCGCCTCTTCAGATTCAGAGAGACAAAGCTGTTGCGCATCACTGCATACTACCTCTTCTTCAAATTCTCGATTGCTGCTTTGTTGGCCCCCTCTTTCCAAGCCAACAGATTCAAAGAACAGAAGTAGAGATGGCTCCTGTCCAGGGCTCTCTGACTGCCTGGGCAATTTGGCAGGTGGTGAAGAGACAGATGGGTGCTCTTCAGTGCTCTGGACCTGAGAGGATCTGGAACTAATTGAAGTCGATGCGTTAGCTGCCATCCATCCGACAACGGCTTCAATTTGTTCGTTCCGCAGCAGTGGGGTACGGTGAGGTCCTACAAAGCTGTGCATAAAGGACTGTTCCCTGGGAAAACTGGGGGATGCTGAGTCACTGGTGCCTGCAGCAGGCAGAAAATCCCCACGTCCTCTCCCTGCAGAAACTCCACGCCCACGTGCCTTACTCCCTGCCTTCTTCATTTTGGTAGACTGATAAAGATAGGCAGAAAAGTACTAAGGGCTTAGTGTGCCTATTCTTGAACAGCTGCTAACAGGTATAAGAAACACTAATTTTATAAAGTCTGTGGACTACACTTTAATATGAGCTAATGTGGCCTACACAACTGTCAAGTGGAGTGTTTGGTGAACTTTATTAACTTTTTTATTTCACAAAAAGACACTGGATGTGCCCAAAGATGTAAAACTGATAGTATCACAAACTTTTTGTAGCTATTACAATGCAGGAAGGTAACCTACAATGCAATAGATGAGGCTCCAAAAATAGGCTAAATCTAATCTGGCTGGGGCTGCAGGGCACAAGCCAGCAGAAAAGCTCCTCTATCTACTCCTATATAGTGTTTGCAAATATTCTAGCTGGATACGGATGGAACCACACTAATAGGAGAAATCTGGAAAAATGAGAAGCACTAATGCAAAAAAGGACAATGTATGAGGCAGTGACGCACGCTGAGCGGACTACAACCGGAGGTGGCTGCAGAACACACTACAGCGTGAGCTGCACTCACACACAGAGACCTCGCAGACAGCCGTGAACAGCGCTGCAAGGCAAAAGAAAGCTACAGCGGTTGATAAAGTAGCCTGGGTAAAGCACAATACAGTATAGCAAATCGCTAGGTCACACTGTCCCTCAGAACAGCAGCGTCCTATCCCTAACTGAATTCACAGCAGAGTGAATCCAAAATTGCGGCGGCGGCTTTTATGGTGCATCATGACATCATTTCAGCAGCCAATCACAGCCATGCCAGTAGTTACATGCCTAACATGCTAACAGGATATGCCTACGCTTCTTAGGATCCTCATTGGCTGAATAAAATCAAGCTGGCTCATTGCATTATGGGAACTTCCGATTCCGGTATTCGATATACAAAAAGTATCGGAACTCAGTATCGGAATGCTCAACACTAACCAAAACGAAACCAAAACAGATTTTGCTAGGAAATATGTTAAGGTACAACCTTTCCAGGTTAGTGACTTGTATATAAGTCAAAATAATTAACCCCAGACCAAAATGTTCCTCCACCACTTCTATTTTCAGACGTAGCATTTTTGAAGCGTTTTTCAACTTTTACATTGCTTTCAGCCAAAACAAATGCATTCACTGGGAAATGTCATCGTAACATTTACCAACCCTAGCTGGCCACGTGAGGTGTGACACATAAGCAGACATATCTTTTTTCATTTATGAAGGAGGGACTCTTAAAGTCACCGAGCCTATTTTTATAGGGGCATCAGGCTGCATTAATCTGCTTAAAGTGCCATTATTAAACAGTGGGTCTCCTGAACTGTTATAGCCTATGTAGTGAGTGGATGGGCTGCCAAGATTTACGACGCACCCCAATACTCCTTTCACGAGATATCCATAAAAAGTGTTGCATTGAATGCAAGGCCTGCCTGATAGCAAGTTATATGCACCCCAATAAGCCTTTGAACCATTTCCTGGGTCCATCCAGTATGTGGGTTCAAAGGCTATTGGGGTGCATATGACTTGGCAGCAGGGCAGGCCTTGCAGTCAATGCATAACAGAATAGTATGGGTGTACAAAATGAATAAGGTGAAGTGGATTTCCTGGGCCGATCCAGTATGTGGGTTCAAAGGCTTTTTGAGGTGCATATGACTTGGTAGCAGGGCAGGCTTTGCATTCAATGCAACATTTTTTATGGAGGCCCTCCTGGACATCTCGTGAAAGTGATATTGGGGTGCGTGGTAATTCTTGGTGGCCCATCCACTCACTGCATATGGTATAACAGTTAAGGAAACCCACTGTTTAACCCCTTTCTGACATCAGACGTACTATCCCGTTCATGGGACACGGGCCCCTATGCCAATGGACTGGATAGTACGTCTAGCGCGATCAGCAGCACCCACGTGGTGAGTGCCGTTGATCGCGGCCGGGTGTCAGCTGATTATCACAGCTGACACCCGGCACTATGTGTCAGGGGCTGTCACGGACCACCCCCGACACGTTAACCCCTTGCACACCACGATCAAACACGATCGCAGTATACCGGGGGTTAAAGGGAAGCATCGGCAGGGAGGGGGCTCCCTCTGTGCTTCCCTGAGCCCCCCCACGGCAGTGCAATGTGCAGCGCTGCTGCGGGGGGCTCTATCCCTTCAGGCCCCCGAATCCAAGATGGCGACGGGGACCTTCGGGGGCCTGCAGGGAGCTGGCTTCCTCAGTGACTGCAAAGCGCAGGCACGAGGAAGCCTGCTACACTGCCTGTGACAGATCGCTGATCTGTCACAGTGATCTGTGATGTGACAGATCAGCGATCTGTCACAGGACAGTGATGTCCCACCTGGGACTATGTAATAAAGTTAAAAAAAAAAAGTGTTAAAATAATTTAAAAAAAAAAATCACTAAATAAATTAGAAAAAAAATATTCCCCAATAAATTCATTTTTTGGAAATAAAAAAAACAAAACAATAAAAGTACACATATTAGGTATCGCCGCATCCGTAACGACCCGCCCTATAAAACTGTCCCATTAGTTAACCCTTTTAGTGAACCCCTTAAAAAATAAAAATAAAAAACGAAGCAAAAAATAATGATTTATTATCATACCACCGAACAAAAAGTGCAAACACGCGCGATCAAAAAGACGCATATAAATATGCATGGTACCGCTGAAAACGTCATCTTGTCCCGCAGAAAACGAGCTGCCACACAGCATCATCAGAGATAAAATATAAAAGTTACAGCTCTCAGAATAAAGCGATGCAAAAATAATTATTTTTTATATAAAATTGTTTTTATTGCATAAAAGCGCCAAAACATAAAAAAAGACTAAATGAGGTATCGCTGTAACCGTACCGACCTGAAGAATAAAACCGCTTTATCAATTTTACCGCACGCAGAACGGTGTAAACGCACCCCCCAAAAGAAATTCATGAAATGCTGGTTTTTGTTCATTCTGCGTCCCAAAAATCGGAATAAAAAGCGATCAAAAAATGTCACGTGCCCAACCTTGATACCAATAAAAACATCAACTCGTCCCGCAAAAAATAAGACCTCACATAACTCAGTGGGTCAAAATACGAAAAAATTATAGCTCTCAATATTTGGTGATGCAAAAACTATTTTTACAATAAAAAGCGTCTTTTAGCGTGTGACAGCTGCCAAACATAAAAACCGCCATAAATAGTAAATCAAACCCCCCGTTATTACCCCCTTAGTTAGGGAAAAATAATAAAATTAAAAAAATGTATTTATTTCCATTTTCCCATTAGGGTTAGGGCTAGGGTTAGGGTTAGGGCTGAGCTAGGGTTAGGGTTGTGTTGGGGTTAGGGTTGGAGTTAGAATTGGGGGGTTTCCACTGTTGGGGCACATCAGGTGCTCTCCAAACGCAACATGGCGTCTGATCTCAATTCCAGCCAATTCTGCGTTGAAAAAGTCAATTGGTGCTCCTTGCCTTCCAAGCTCTGCCATGCGCCCAAACATTGTTTTATCCCCACATATGGGGTAACAGCCTACTCAGGACAAATTGCAAAACAACTTTTGGGGTGCTATTTCTCCTGTTGCCCTTAGTAAAATAAAAAATTGGGGGCAAAAATATAATTTTTGTGGGAAAAAAATATGATTTTTTTATTTTCACGCCCGGGCATTATAAACTTCTATGAAGCCCTTGGGGGTTCAAAGTGCTCACCACACATCTAGATAAGTTCCTTACGGGGTCTAGTTTACAAAATGGTGTCATTTGTGGGGGGTTTCCACTGTTTCTGTACATTAGTCTCCAAAGGCAACATGACACCCGCAGACCATTCCATCAAAGTCTGCATTCCGAAACGTCACTACTTCCCTTCCAAGCCCCGACATGGGCCCATACAGTAGTTTTCTCCCACATATGGGGTATCAGCGTACTCAGGACAAATTGGACAACAACTTTTGGGGTACATTTTCTCCTGGTACCCTTGGGAAAATAAAAAAATTGGGGACTAAATGATCATGTTTGTAGAAAAAATACGATTTTTTTATTTTCACGCCCGGGCATTATAAACTTCTGTGAAGCCCTTGGGGGTTCAAAGTGCTCACCACACATCTAGACAAGTTCCTTGGGGGTTAAAAACACACATGTGACATGCACAATGTGAACAAGTCTGTTGGACCATGTTCACACCACCCTGACTGAAACACAAACAAAAAGCACAGAATGACAAATGTGCAGTTTTTTTCGTGCTTATGCAGGATTTGAGAGACCCCACCCCTCTCTTGTGTGACATGCACATAAGGAGCTGTCTTGCACCACGTGCCCATACGAGAAAGCACCTGTCATAATCCTGCTCATTTAGACACTGTTCATATGTTCAGGTTTTAAATACATTAGATAGGGACAGCTTCAATACGGGTTACCTTGACGTTGGTGAAGCAGCTTGGCATACATTTTTTTGCAAAAAAACGTATCGACTAAACACCCTGTGTTTGTTATTACCTTTTATCAGCACTTGCTGATTACTGTTATATGTCTTATTGCAAGGTATTTTTGAACATTTGTCATTCTGTGCTTTTTATTTAAGTTCCTTAGGGGGTCTAGTTTCCAAAATGGGGTCACTTGTGGGGGATTCCACTGTTTAGGTACTTCAGGGGCTTTCCAAACGCGACATGGTGTCCGATCTCAATTCCAGCCAAAAAAGTCAAATGGCGCTGCTTCCCTTCTAAGCTCTGCCATGCGCCAAAATAGTAGTTTACCCCCACATATGGGGTATCAGCATACTCAGGACCAAGTGCACAATAACTTTTAGGGTCCTGTTACCCTTGGGAAAGTAAGAATTGAGGGTGAAAAGATCATGTTTGTGGAAAAAATATGATTTTATAATTGTACGGCTGTACGTTATAAACTTCTGTGAAGCCCTTGGGGGTTCAAAGTTCTCACCAAACATCTAGATAAGTTCCTTGGGGGGTCTAGTTTCCAAAATGGTGTCACTTGTGGGGGGTTTCCACTGTTTTGGTACATCAGGGGCTTTCCAAACGCGACATGGTGTCCTATCTCAATTCCAGCCAAAAAAGTCAAATGGCGCTGCTTCCCTTCCAAGCTCTGCCATGCGCCCAAATAGTCGTTTACACCCACATATGGGGTATCAGCGTACTCAGGACAAATTGCACAATAACTTTTAGGGTCATGTTACCCTTGGGAAAGTAAGAATTGAGGGTGAAAAGATCATTTTTGTGGAAAAAATATGATTTTATAATTGTACGGCTGTACGTTATAAACTTCTGTGAAGCCCTTGGGGGTTCAAAGTTCTCACCACATATCTATATAAGTTCCTTGAGGGGTCTAGTTTCCAAAATGGGGTCACTTGTAGGGGGTTTCCACTGTTTAGGTACATCAGGGGCTCTCCAAATGTGACATGGCGTCCGATCAGAATTCCTGCCAATTTTGCATTAAAAAGTCAAACGGCGCGCCTTCCCTTCTGAGCTCGCCATGCACCGAAACAGTGGTTCCCCCCCACATATCAGGCATCAGCGTACTCAGGACAAATTGCACAATAACTTTTGCAGTCCAACTTCTCCTGTTACCCTTGGTAAAATAAAAAAAATGAGTTAAAAAAGTTAAATGTTCATTTTTTTTTTTAAATATTCAAAAAATTTCTGTGAAGCACCTGAAGGGTTAATAAACTTTTCGAATGTGGTTTTGAGCACCTTAAGGGGTGCAGTTTTTAGAATGGTGTCACTTTTGGGTATTTTCTATCATATAGACCCCTCAAAGTGGCTTCAAATGTGATGTGGTCCGTAAAAATAAAATGATTTTGTAAAAATGAGAAATCGCTGGTCAAATTTTAACCCTTATAACTTCCTAACAAAAAAAAATTTTGGTTCCAAAATTGTGCTGATGTAAAGTAAACTTGTGGGAAATGTTACTTATTTAGTTTTTAGTGTGCCGTATCTCTGTGATTTAAGGGCATAAAAATTCAAAGTTGGAAAATTGCGAAATTTTCAAAATTTTCGCCAAATTTCCATTTTTTTCACAAATAAACATAAGTTATATGAACGATATTTTACCACTAACATGAAGTACAATATGTCCCTAGAAAACTATGTCAGAATCACCGGGATCCACGGAAGCGTTTCAGAGTTATTACCTCATAAAGGGACAGTGGTCAGAATTGTAAAAATTGGCCCGGTCATGAATGTGCAAACCACCCTTGGGGGTAAAGGGGTTAATAATGGCCCTTTAAGAAGATTAAAGCTGCCTGATGCCCATGTAAAAATAGGCTCTGTGAATTTAAGAGTCCCTCCTTAATAAATGAAACAAGATGTGCCTGCTTATGTGTCACACACCACATGGCCAGCTAGGGTTGTTAAATGTTACAATGACATTTCCCAGTGAATGGATTTATTTTGATTGAAAGCAATTTTACAATTTTAAAGTTGAAAAACTCCTCAAAAACCCTGCGTCTGGACATAGTCCAAGTGGGGGTGGAACATTTTGGTCTGGATTTAATTATTCTGCCTTATATACAAGTCTTTAACTTGGAACGGATGTTCCTTAACATATTTCCCAGCAAAATCCATTTTTGCTTGGGTTTGGTATGTTTTTTGGTGCATAGGTAAAAATGGCATGAAACTCTTAAAAAATTATTTATAGCTGTGAACTAGGAGTCAGGAATGCTTCCAGGGGTGATCCCATGATGTCCCTGTGTCATTTGATCAGTGTTTCCATCATTTTCAAACATTTTTGGACGCTTAAAGGTCCCCCTGGTAAAAATGCTCGGTCTTCCATAGACTTACATTGGGCTCGTTGTTCTGTCCAAGTACCCGAGTATTCCAATTTGCTCGACCCGAACAATGAACACCTGAGCATTTTAGTGCTCGTCCATAACTACTCTTTGCCATTCCCTAACAATGCCGCTCATGGGATGAATAATGTTAGTGAGGACAAGTTTTACTGTGTGTGTTCATGTTTTGATATTCCCACAGCTGTAATAAGCCATAATATTTGTAAGGCCTCTTTCACACATCAGTGTCTCCTGTATGTGTGGTGAGAGTTTTCACACATACCAGAGACACGTACACACGAAGACCCATTCAAATGAATGGATCTGTGCACAAGTCAGTGTGTTTCCACGGACTGTGTGTCCTTTGGCCAAACACGCTGACATGTCTGTTTTTTTCCGTCACCATGGATGTCAAAACATCCTGCACATGGAGAACACACGATGATCAGTGCGATCAGGGGAGAATGATGAGAGTTATATTAAAGTCCAAAAGCTGACAGCAGTTGGGGGCTTTTGGGACAATTACTTCCATCATCCAACACTTGCTGTCGTTAATAGCAGTGACAGCAGAAGCAGATGATTGGGGTTTACCTCAGCCACCGCCTGCAATCTAATGAAATAAATGAATGAAAAACCAGGAGTAGGTTCCCTCCAATTTTCTTCAACCAGTTAAAACTCACAGATGGGGGCTGCAATACTGAGCTGTCAACTTCAGCAAGGTTGGCTGTTGTGAGTTCATTTTCCCCTTTACTACTGAGGCCCGATGAACTCCCTCTTCTGATAAAGAAAGGTAGTGAGCCTGATTATCAAACACCTGAGCCTAATGATGATGACTGGCTGAGTGGAGTTACTGACTGGATATAAGGCCGCCAATGCCCTTCTGCCGTGCGGGTGATTTCTCTGTGGGATCCTTGGAGACCAGTCTGAATTCCTGCTCTTCTAAAGCTAAGTTTTCTGCTCGGCTTTTTGCATTTGTGCTTTGACTTTGTTTTGCTTTGTTTTTCTGGATTTCTGCCATTCCCTGCTGGGGTGAGCTGAATTCCTTTAGCTCTGTCTTCTGAAAATACCTGAGTGCTGATTTAGTTTTTGAAGCCTAGCTGCTTCAGGGTCTTTTTCCATATCAGCTTGTTGGCTTATGTTTTTGATATGGTTTTGGCAGATTGCAGACAGCAACCTTCCTTTCCTGTTCTGTTTAGTTAGCTTGGGCCCCATCGTTTGCTCAGCCTATCTTTCTATCTGTGTGAGTGTTTTTTCATCTTGCTTCACCGTCATTATATGTTGGGGGCTGTCTTTTACTTTGGGGTCTGCTCTGGGGCAGTTTAGATTTCCTTTTCTGTCTTTAGGCTATTTAGCTCTCCGGCTGTGATCAAGGGGTCTAGGGCACCGTAGGAACCCCCCACGGCTACTGCTAGTTGTGTTGATAGGTTCAGGGGTCTGCAATCTGATAGTTGCCAACTTCTCTGGTATTCTGGACGTAGCTTCTATTTTTGTGTCTGCCTCCTACGGTCACTCAATCATAACAGTTGGCTATCAAAAATAGAGGGGTCCTAACACTGTTTTTAGTAATTATTTAAATAAATAGTTTAAGAAAATGATGTGGGGTCTCCCCATTTTTGACAACCAGCCTTGCTAGAGCAAAAAACTGGGGGCTGTCATTGTACGACTTGCAAGGGAGCATTGATATAGGCCCCCAGTCTTAAAGCAGCCGCTCGCAGCTGCCCAGAAAAGGCACTTTTCCCACTTTCCTTATAGTGGTGGCAAGTGGGGTAATATTTGTGGGGTTGATGTCACCTTTGTATTGTTAGGTGACATCAAGCCCACTGCTTAGTAATGGAGAGGTGTCTATAAGACACCCATCCAATACTAATCCTAGGAAAAAAATGAAAATAACACGTATAGAATGGAAGGAATAGAACTAAGCAACAGCACATGTAAAAAGGACTTAGGTATACTAACTAGTGATGAGCAAAAAACCTACATATGAAGCGCAAATCGTCCAAAAAAAACTTTTTCATATAAATATAAATTTTATTGAAAAATGTCAATACAATTTTAGTAAAAGGGATGATGACACACAGAAAAACCAATGCAAAACATTGTGCGGGAGGATAGGTTTTTTTTTGCCCTATATAAAATAGTAAACACCAAAACTCATGTTCCCTTAAAATAAATAAGGGCTCAAAAACAAATCCAAAGGACAGATTGAAGGGATAGATATTTGTGCAGGCTTACAATAGAATTTTCAAAAATGAACAGGTTAATATTGAACAAATAATGAGAAGCCTGAAGAAAATTCCTAAAGTTGGATTTTTTTGCACACCATGGCCAGCCCATAAATAAATAATCCAAATGATGTAGAAAGAAAAACAGTGACACAACTTAAATGTTAAACAGGAGAATAAGGGGTGCACATATTTACCCAATGTCTATGACAGCCACAACGTAACCCCCTTGATGCGCGTTTCGAATTCTTCCTCTGAATGGGTGCACACGGACATCTATCCAGGCCAGTCCTTTATACTCAAATGTATAATTTTGCCCATCATAGCAGGTGTGCTAAGCTGCCGCGCACGCCAACCCGAATGTGCGGTCCACCATAGAAGGACACCACAATGCGCATGCCCGAAGCGTCATACAAGTTAGCAGCTATCCGATTGGACAGCCGAACAACATGTGACCGGGTACATCACATGTGACCGGGTGCATCATTGAAAAAGCCCGACGCATCCAAGAGGAACACAGTGCGCATGCGTGAAATGCCGAGGTTAAAAGCTATCCGATTGGTTAGCTAGATGCAAGAGTTAAAAGCAATCCGATTGGATAGCTAGATCACATGTGACCTAATACGTCACCTGTCCGGAAATGATGGGGTTCAGGATCTCATTAATTCTTCAAAAGTACTAATGAAGAAAAGATTAAAAATATGGTGGAAGAAGGTGTCACTTAAAAACTATTTAGCAAAAAACATGATACCAAGAGGACTACGGGTCAAAATCCCACCAGCATTCAGGGTTGAGGATAGCATTTTTCGTCAGAAATGGGAAGACGCTTGTAATAATTGCTCTCGAGCTATGTTTGAATTACTGATTGGTCTTGACAAAAAAAATACAGATGCTATTGAAATTGAGATTCAAGACATACAGAAAAAATTAAGGAGACATTATCTAATAATCAGTTGGAATCCTTCAAAAAGGATATGGATCAGTCATTCACAACATGGGAAAAAGAGATACAAGAAATGAAAACCAATACATTTAAACGTGATCTGCAGGATTACCAGACTGCTAAAGTCTATAGATGGAATGACATAAAAAGAGAGCATACACAGTCTCTCTCTTCATCTGTATCCTCTGCAGCTTCCGAGAGCAGATTTAGGGATAATCTGGGGACTCATCCATACGATGTGAGAGGTAACAAGCTGAGGGGGCCTTATCACGAACCAAGGCACCAAAAATCTAGAAATTATTGTAAGGAAAGAGGGAGACACAAGTGCAATATAGGGTCTTATCCCACAAATAAAGAAAGCGGTTTGACAGAAAACTGCTCACCTGGTAGTAGGAAACCCACCCAAACACGGGGAGAACATACAAACTCCTTGCAGATGTTGTCCTTGGTGGGACCCAGGACTCCAGCGCTGCAAGGCTACAGTGCTAACCACTGAGCAAGCGTGCTGCCCACCTGGTAGTAGGTATTCAAAGCATGTATAGATAAGGGCTGCTGCAGATCCACAAGTTGGTCACCGACTGTCTGAAACAGAAATCTGCAAAGGAATAGGTGGATTTCGTCCGCGCTGCCCAAATGATGAAATTCCAGAAGGATAATAAAGTTTGACAGTGGTTTATTCTACGTATTTCAAGGCTTTTTGCAACCTCTTCTTCAGGAGATACCACATGAATAGTGTTGAGCATTCCGATACCGCAAGTATCGGGTATCGGCCGATATTAGCGGTATCGGAATTCCGATACTGACTTCCGATACTTTTGTCATATCGGATTCCGGAATCGGAATCGGAAGTTCCCATCATGCTATGAGCCTGCTTGCTTTGATTAAGCCAATGGGAATCCTCCGAAGTGTGGGCACATCCTGTTAGGCATGTAGGCATGTTAACTATTGGCATGGCTGTGATTGGCTGCCGAAATGATGTCATGATGCACTATAAAAGCCACCGCAGCCGCCATTTCTGGTTCACTCTGCTGTGAATTCAGTTAGGGACAGGCTGCTGTAGAAGACTGTGAGGGACAGTTAGAAATAGCGATTCCACCAAACATCTAGTGCTTTACCCAGGCTACATAAACCACCACTGTAGCCTTCTTTGCCCTAGCAGCAGTGTTCACAGCTGTCTGCAAGGGCTGTGTGAGTGCAGCTCACGCTGTGGAGTGGGTCCTGCAGCCACGTTAGGTTGTAGGCTGCCCAGTGTGATCACTGCTGCCTCATACATCTTTTAATTTTTGAGCTGCATTTTTTACATAATTTCAATCTAGTGTGCTTCCATCCGTATCCATATACGTTGGTTGCAAACACTAGTAGTAGACAGCGGAGCCTTTCTGTAGCCTTTCAGTGCTAGTGTCCACTTTGCTGCACTGTTCACGGCTGTCTGAGAGGTCTCTGACTGTGTGTGAGTGCAGCTCACGCTGAGTAGTGTGTCCTGCAGCTACGTCTGGCTGTAGGACGCTCAGCGTGCGTCAGTGCCTCACACATATTTGTATTTGAGTGCAGCTCATTTTTTCTTCTATTAGTGTGCATCCATCTGTCTCCATCTACGGTGGTTGCAAACACTATATAGGAGTACACAGCGGAGCCTTTCTGCAGCCTGTCAGTGCCAGTGCCCACTTAGCTGCACTGTTGACGGCTGTCTGAGAGGTCTCTGACTGTGTGTGAGTGCAGCTCACGCTGAGTAGAGTGTCCTGCAGCTACGTCTGGTTGTAGGACGCTCAACGTGCGTCACTGCCTCACACATATTTGTCTTTGAGTGCAGCTCATTTTTTCTTCTCCTATTAGTGTGCATCCATCCGTATCCATCAACATTGGTTGGTTGCAAACACTATATAGGAGTAGATAGAGGAGCCTTTTTTTCTGGCTTGTGCCCTGCCGGCGCAGCCAGATTAGTATTACCCAATTTTTTTGGAGCCTCATCTTTTGCATTGTAGGTTACCTGCCTGCATTGTAATAGCTCCAAAAAGTTGGTGATACTATCAGTTTCAATTCTTTGTTCACATACTTTGAGTTTGTTTCCAACAAAGAAACCACAAAAAAAGTTCACCAAACACTACATTTGGAACTTGTGTAGGCCACATCAGCTCCTATTAAAGTGTAGTCCACACACACACACTTCATAAAATTAGTGTTTCTTGTACCTGTAACCAGCTGTTCAGGAATAAGCACACTAAGGCCCCCCTTTGTACTTTTCTGCCTATCTTAAGCAGTCTTGCAAGATGAAGAAGGCAGGGAGTAAGGCGCGTGGGCGTGGGCGTGGAGTTTCAGCAGGGAGAGGACGTGGGGATTCTGCAGGGAGAGGACGTGGGGATTCTGCAGGTAGAGGACGTGGGGATTCTGGGCCTGCTGCGGGCACCAGTGGATCAGCATCCCCCAGTTTTAGCAGGCAACAGTCCTTTATGCGCAGCTTTGTAGGACCTCAACGTACCCCACTGCTGCGGGAGGAACAAATTGAAGCCGTTGTCGGATGGATGGCAGCTAACGCATTGACTTCAATTACTTCCACAGCCTATCAGGACCAGAGCATCGAAGAGCAACCATCTGTCTCTTCACCACCTGCCAAAGTGCCCAGGCCGTCAGAGAGACATGGACAGGAGCCATCACAGTCTCTACTTCTGTTCTCGGAATCTGTTGGCTTGGAAAGAGGGGGCCAGCCAAGCAGCATTCCTGAATGTGAAGAAGAGGGAGTATGCAGTGATGCGCAACTTCTTTGTCCCTCTGAATCTGAAGAGGCGAGTGGGCCAGTGCCTATGGTCAGCACACCTCAGTACGCATCAGATGATGACGAGACTCAGTTGCCACTTTCTGGTGCGTACGGTGCTGGCGAGACAACCCCGGAGAAGCAGCTGTTTGAAGAGGGGAGGGAAGATGATGAGGTCCTTGACCCATCATGGCGTGAGGAACAGGAAGGTGGTGGGAGCAGCTCGGAGGAAGAGATTCCCCTACTGGCCAAAACAGGAGGCAGAGGGAGGGGGAAGACTTGGTTGCCTGTACCTTCCACTTCGGCACCCGTTAGGAGCATTCCTCATTCCAAAGGCAAAACGGGCGCTCCCAAGAGTTGCAGTGCGTGGTCCTTTTTTGACACAGTTGCAGATGACATTTGCTTTGTCAAATGCAAGCTGTGTCATCAGATAGTCAAAAGAGGGAGAAATGTCAGCAACCTCAATACCACAAATATGTGGAAACATGTGCGCACCAAGCACGAGTTGGAGTTGCAGAGACTACGGCCAACGTACAGCACCACCTACCACCTCTTCAGTTCGTGTTGGGGCCTCTTCCTCCAGCTCACACACTGCTGGTTCGGCTTCCTCACAGGATCGCCAAGGAAGAACCTCTGCCACTGTTGTCCGGAGACCCTGTCAGATTCCACCCATAGCAGCAGGTTCCCATCCATCACAGCCATCGGTAGCACAGGCATGGGATAAAAGGCGCCCTTACTCGCCAAACCATCCCTGAGCACAGTCTCTGAATGCTGGCATTGCCAAACTTCTGGCAGTTGAAATGCTGTCATTCAGGCTGGTGGACACTGACACCTTCTGGGACTTAATGGCATTGGCAGTCCCCCAATACAACATGGCCAGCCGCTTTTATTTCAGCAGGCGAGCCGTCCCTGCCCTGCAGAAACATGTTGAGGGCAAAATAAAACATGCGCTACTAAACGCCGTTAGTAGCAAGGTCCACCTGACCACCGATGCGTGGACCAGTAACCATGGACAGGGACGATACCTTTCCCTCACTGCCCACTGGGTCAATGTTGTGGAGCCAGGTACAGATCTGGAGAGTGGCGCTGTACGTGTTCTTCCAACGCCACGGATTACAGGACTCCAGTCTGTACACATAGACTCCTCCTCCTACTCAAGTTCCTCAGAAACAGCAGAGCAGGAGCCTGTTACGACCGATATGAGCACAGCCGTGGCCAAACGTCAACAGGCTGTACTCAAATTAATTTCTTTGGGGAATCGAAGCCACACAGCGCAGGAGCTCTGGAATGCTATCAAGCTGGAGAGCGATGTGTGGTTTGGGCCAGCGAATCTCCAGCCGGGCTTGGTAGTGTGTGACAATGGCCGAAATCTGGTGGCAGCTCTTGGCCTAGGCAACCTCACACACATCCCATGTCTGGCACATGTGCTTATCTTGGTCGTGCAGAGCTTTCTGAGGGACTATCCGGATCTTGATGCACTGTTGCACAAGGTCCGCATAGAGTGCGCTCACTTGCGGCGTTCCAGCACGGCAAGATCGCGCCTCGCTGCTCTGCAGCGACGATTTGGCCTTCCGGAACATCGCATCATATGTGACCTA
Organism: Dendrobates tinctorius; assembly: GCF_039654945.1. Lineage (NCBI taxonomy): Eukaryota > Metazoa > Chordata > Amphibia > Anura > Dendrobatidae > Dendrobates > Dendrobates tinctorius. The sequence continues at coordinate 15,027,423 of NW_027361818.1, forward strand.
CCCACCCGGTGGAATTCAACGTTACATATGTTGGAGCGGTTGTGTGAGCAGCAGGCAGCAGTCATGGAGTACCAGCTGCATCAGGCGCAAACAAGTCGCACTGTGCGCCGTTCACACTTCAGCACCATTGAGTGGGCCTCTATGAAGGACATCTGCCTCGTTTTGCGTGCCTTCGATGAATCCATGCGGATGGCGAGTGCAGATGATGCACTAGTCAGCATGACTGTCCCCCTTATCTGCCTGCTTCAACAAACACTGCAAGCACTAAGGGATGAGGTTTCGGAAGAGGTGGAGTATGAGGAGTCCCAAATGCCATCTGCTTCTGGACAGTCTGCGCTACGTGTTTCCTCACAAAGGCCTAGGCAGGGGACACTTTGTGAGGAGGATGAGGAGGAGTCGATGGAGGAGGAAGACATCTCTCCAGAGGAGGGAGGTACACAAACCTCTACTCAGTATGTACAGCGAGGGTGGGGTGATGCAGAGCAGGCCGAGGTCACGCCTCAAACAGGGGACAGCGGTTCTTTGGCAGTTGGGAGTCTGCAGCACATGGTTGATTTCATGCTGCAGTGCCTGAGAAACGACCGCCGCATTGCCCACATTCTCGTCTCGGCTGATTATTGGGTGTACACCCTCCTAGATCCTCGCTACCGGGACAGCGTACAAAGGCTCATACCAACGTTGAACCGGGAGCGTAAACTGCGGGAGTACGAAGAGTCACTGGTGCAGTCCATAATGTTTTCCATTCCACCCGACAGCATTGTTGCTAGTGCTTTACAAAGCAGCTCTGTGCGTCGAGGCAGTGGAGGAAACTCTGCACATTGAGGGAGCAGAGGCAGCGCCGCAGCACAAGGCAAGACCACTATGGCCCAAATGTGGCAAAGTTTTGTGTGTCCACCACAATTGTCTACACCATCAGCGACGCCTCGAGTCAGCAGGAGGCAACGCTTCCGTCAGATGGTGTCAGACTACATGTCTTGCCCTGTCACTGTACTCCCAGATGGCTCTTCCCCCTTCAAGTTTTGGGTCTCTAAGCTGGATACATGGCCAGAGCTTAGCCATTATGCATTGGAGGTGCTGGCTTGCCCTGCTGCCAGTGTATTATCGGAACGTGTCTTTAGTGCCGCAGGTGGTGTATTAACAGACCGTCGCACGCGACTATCTTCCGATAATGTTGACCGGCTGACTTTTCTGAAAATGAACAAGGCCTGGATCTCCAAAGACTTTGCCATTCCTCTTACACACTAAATTAGTGGTTGGCAACTGTATCCAGGTCTGCTGGTGTGTTCATTTTTCTACCACCTGAACTATAATCCCTGTGCTTCAACACAGCCAGTTGTCGCTCAGATGTGTCGTCTGCACAGAGAAACACACTAGCTCCTGTGTTAGTGGGGTTCAGTAACGCCAGCTGATCCCCTGCTGTGTGGACGGCAAAGTCACCAGCTCCATCAACATTCAAACCACTACTGATTTTTAACCCTGCTCAACTTAGGTCTCTGGCTCCACTGTCTCTACTATTTCCCCTGACCTCCAACCCCGCCATCTACATCTCTGAAGTGGCGTCAGCACAATCTACACTTGTTCCTGTGTTCCTGTGGCTCAGACCCATCAGTTTATCCCCTGATGTGTGTCCGGCAAGGTCTCCTGCTCTGTCCACATTCCCATAACCAGTAGTGGGAATGAGGACAGAGCTGGCGAACTTGCCGGACAAACATCAGGGGATCAACTGACGGGACTGAGCACCAGTAACACAGGAACAAGTGTAGATTGTGCTGATGCCACTTCAGAGATGTAGCTGGCGGGGTTGGAGGCCAGGGTAAATAGTAGAGACAGTGGAGCCAGAGGCCTAAGTGGAGCATGGTTAGAATCAGTAGTAGTCAACAGCCTCCATAAAAACCGCTGCCCATTGGCCTCTGCATGCGGCATGCGTAATCCTGGGCTCCAACAGTGTCAGTTGGTGTTCAGAAGTGTCGTCTCCACAGAGCCAAACACATTCGTTCAAGTGTTAGTGGGGTTCAGCACTGCCAGCTGTTCCCCTGCTGTGGAGATGGCAAGTCTCCTGCTGCCTTCACCTGCCAAAATCCAGTAGGCCCCAGCCTGCTCCACGCCTAATCCTGGGCTCCAACAGCGTCAGTTGGTGTTCAGAAGTGTCGTCTCCACAGTGCCAAACACATTCGTTCGAGTGTTAGTGGGGTTCAGCACTGCCAGCTGTTCCCCTGCTGTGGAGATGGCAAGTATCCTGCTGCCTTCACCTGCCAAAAGCAACAGGCCCCAGCCTGCTCCTCGCCTAATCCTGGGCTCCAACAGCGTCAGTTGGTGTTCAGAAGTGTCGTCTCCACAGAGCCAAACACATTCGTTCAAGTGTTAGTGGGGTTCAGCACTGCCAGCTGTTCCCCTGCTGTGGAGATGGCAAGTCTCCTGCTGCCTTCACCTGCCAAAAGCAACAGGCCCCAGCCTGCTCCACGCCTAATCCTGGGCTCCAACAGCGTCAGTTGGTGTTCAGAAGTGTCGTCTCCACAGAGCCAAACACATTCGTTCAAGTGTTAGTGGGGTTCAGCACTGCCAGCTGTTCCCCTGCTGTGGAGATGGCAAGTCTCCTGCTGCCTTCACCTGCCAAAATCCAGTAGGCCCCAGCCTGCTCCACTCCTAATCCTGGGCTCCAACAGCGTCAGTTGGTGTTCAGAAGTGTCGTCTCCACAGAGCCAAACACATTCGTTCGAGTGTTAGTGGGGTTCAGCACTGCCAGCTGTTCCCCTGCTGTGGAGATGGCAAGTCTCCTGCTGCCTTCACCTGCCAAAAGCAACAGGCCCCAGCCTGCTCCACGCCTAATCCTGGGCTCCAACAGCGTCAGTTGGTGTTCAGAAGTGTCGTCTCCACAGAGCCAAACACATTTGTTCGAGTGTTAGTGGGGTTCAGCACTGCCAGCTGTTCCCCTGCTGTGGAGATGGCAAGTCTCCTGCTGCGTTCACCTGCCAAAAGCAACAGGCCCCAGCCTGCTTCTCTCCTAATCCTGGGCTCCAACAGCGTCAGTTGGTGTTCAGAAGTGTCGTCTCCACAGAGCCAAACACATTCGTTCAATTGTTAGTGGGGTTCAGCACTGCCAGCTGTTCCCCTGCTGTGGAGATGGCAAGTCTCCTGCTGCCTTCACCTGCCAAAATCCAGTAGGCCTCAGCCTGCTCCACGCCTAATCCTGGGCTCCAACAGCGTCAGTTGGTGTTCAGAAGTGTCGTCTCCACAGAGCCAAACACATTCGTTCGAGTGTTAGTGGGGTTCAGCACTGCCAGCTGTTCCCCTGCTGTGGAGATGGCAGTCTCTCCTGCTGTCTCCGCATTACAAACACAGTAGGCCTCTGCCTACACCCTCCTATTTCCTGGGCTTCAACACAGCCAGTTGTAGCTCGGAAGTGCCGTCCACACGGAAAGAGACACTTGCTCCCGTGTCTCAGTGGGGTTCAGTAACGTCAGCTGATCCCCTGCTGTGTGGATGGCAAAGTCTCCTGCTGCCTACACAGTCGTACCACTACTGATTTTTAACCGTGCTCCAATTAGGCCTGTGGCTCCACTGTGGCTCCACTGTCTCTCGTATTTCCCCTGTCCTCCAACCCTGCCAGTTACAGCTCCGAAGTGGCGTCTGCACAATCCACACTTGTTCCTGTGTAACAGGTGTTCAGTCCGGTCAGTTAATCCCCTGATGTGTGTCCGGCAATGTCGCCTGCTCTGTCCACATTCCCATAACCAGGCGATATTGCTGGACACACATCAGGGGATTAACTGACCGGACTGAACACCTGTTACACAGGAACAAGTGTGGATTGTGCAGATGCCACTTCGGAGCTGTAACTGGCGGGGTTGGAGGACAGGGGAAATACGAGTATCACTGATTTTCGTATTTCCCCTGTTGGTTGGAGGACAGGGGAAATACGAAAATCAGTGAAGCCACAGGTCTAAGTGGAGCTTGGTTAAAATTAGTAGAAGTCTACAACCGATCTTAAAATTTCTTCAATGCAGACTCAGCCTGCTCCGTGCTTGTCCCTGGGCTTCAACACAGCCAGTTGTTGCTCGGAAGTGCCGTCTTCACAGAGTAAAACACTAGCTCCTGTGTTTGTGGGGTTCAGTAACGTCAGCTGTTCCCCTGCTGTTTTGATGGCAATCTGTCCTGCTGCCTCCCAATTGACAGCACATCAGGCCTCAGCCTGCTAAGTGCTTGTCCCTGGGCTCCAACATCGCCAGTTGCTGCTCATAACTGACTTTGGCACGGGTAATCCCTCCTGCCCAGCTTGGTTCCAGCCCTGCCTGCTGTTTCCGGGAAGTGTCAATGTCAGTTTGCCACCCCAAGTTGCCATGTCGTGTTGCGGTTGGGTTAGCCGAGGCTAGGGTGCCAGCAGTTTAGGTGCTTCCTATGTGGACTGCGGGTTCTGGTAAGAAAGGCTTGTTCCGTAGTGCCAGTAGGACAAGCACCCCCTGTAGGACTGTGTGATTCGGTAACTGCGGCCAGCTTGCGGCATGCCAACTTTGCTTTTATGGGGTAACTTCTGCTACCCCTCCGGGTTCCAGCACCGTCAGCTGGTTCTCGTCAGAGCCTTTGGCCTAGGTGCCTCCATCTCGGTATCCGAGTTCCGGCAACGTCTGCTGGTCCTTGGTAGTGCTTTGTAGCACAGGTACCTCCTGCTTAGTAACCGGGTTCCAGCACCGTCAGCTGGTCCTCGGTTGTGCCATTGGCTCTTATTCCTTCTGCTGCCCCTCCGGGTGCCAGCACTGTCAGCTGGTCCTCGCTATTTCCATTTGCTCTTGCAGCTTATGCTACCCCTCCGGGTTCCAGCACCGTCAGCTGGTTCTGGTCAGAGCCTTTGGCCTAGGTGCCTCCATCTCGGTATCCGAGTTCCGGCAATGTCTGCTGGTCCTTGGTAGTGCTTTGTAGCACAGGTACCTCCTGCTTAGTAACCGGGTTCCAGCACCGTCAGCTGGTCCTCGGTTGTGCCATTGGCTCTTATTCCTTCTGCTACCCCTCCGGTTGCCAGCACTGTCAGCTGGTCCTCACTATTTCCATTTGCACTTGCAGCTTATGCTACCCCTCCGGGTTCCAGCACCGTCAGCTGGTTCTGGTCAGAGCCTTTGGCCTAGGTGCCTCCATCTCGGTATCCGAGTTCCGGCAACGTCTGCTGGTCCTTGGTAGTGCTTTGTAGCACAGGTACCTCCTGCTTAGTAATCGGGTTCCAGCACCGTCAGCTGGTCCTCGGTAGTGCCATTGGCTCTTGTTCCTTCTGCTGCCCCTCCGGGTGCCAGTACCGTCAGCTGGTTCAAGAGGACAAAGAACAGGAAGACAACCACCAAGATGCAGAACAACAAGAGAGAGAAGACAAAGAAGCATAAAAAAACAAAGCAGAAGAACATTAAGCATAAGACTAATACTCTGAGCAAATGATATTATCTTATTTATAAGCAGAAGAAGACTAAGCAGTGTATGGGGGTAAGTCCGTTCCTCCTCGTGGTGCCCCTGGAAAAGGCCTGCTGCTGCAGGCCAAACTGAACGCGGACAAATCCTGTTGTAAATCTTTTGTGACAGGCAGAACGGAAGGTGTAAACTTCTAACTTTTCTAGATAACAACTACAGGAATGCCTGACACAAACAAGAATATGATGAAGAAGAATAGGAAGAAGATGAAGAAGTTGAATATGTAGAATAATAATTGTTGAATAAGAAGAATATGAAGAATGTAAGAAAAGGAAGAAGAAGAAGAATGTAAAAAAAGGAAGTAGAAGAATTTAAAAAAAGGAAGAAGAAGAATGTAAAAAAAGGAATAAGAAGAAGAATGTAAAAAAAGGAAGTAGAAGAATGTAAAAAAAGAAAGTAGAAGAAGAAGAAGAATGTAAAAAAAGGAATAAGAAGAAGAAGAAGAAGGTAAAAAAAGGAAGAAGAATAAGAAGAAGAAGGTAAAAAAAGGAAGAAGAATAAGAAAGAAGAAAGAAGAAGAAGACATACATGTCTGGCAAAATATAAATGAGGCTAACATAGTCAATATCTTTGTAACTCCTAACGTCTTTAAAAAAAAAGTTTAATTCCTGCTATTCCATTTGATTGGGCTAAACCTCTATGGCTTTAATGTCTCCTCCACCTCCCACAATACATTCTACATTATTCTTAGTTGTTTTTCTTCATGTAGAATTAACCTACAAGGAAAGAAAGGGTTTTTTTTAATTCCGATATTTTGGCCCCATTGACTTGCATTGGTTCCCGGTATCGGAATCGGCGATACCGATACTTTTTTTTAAGATCGGCCGATCCATTCCGATCCGATATTTTCAAGTATCGGCTGGTATCGCTCAACTCTACACATGAAGCATACATAGGTGGTGCATTAAGTACACCCAGATTTAAAAAAAATGAGCTCCAAACAGTCAAATGACATATGTGAAAGTTCATAGTTAGCAGACAGTATAATAATTCATAGTAATAGTTAGAAGCTGTTATTACATTGACATGTAATTTCACAGGTTGTCGAACAAAAGGAAAAAAATAAGGAAAATTAAAAAACACATATATACTGAGCAAGAAAAGCAAATCTCGGACACAAACTCCTAAAGATATGCCTCAGCTTCCTCCAGATCTGCCACCCGACAATCAGACCACTCGGCTATACTAACAAGTTCCTGCAGGCAGGTCTAATGTGGAAGAGACATAAGTTGAAATAAACCATTAGTTCAAAAAATTAAATTGTAAGGATCTAAATTTTAATCAATTAAAAATATTTTATTAATAAAAAATCAAAAATATAGAATATATATATATTTTTTTTAAAATCTTAGGTTCGGCTTATTATTCCTATATATAATAATAAATGCCCTAAGCAGCTTCCGGTTGTAACAACTTCCGTCCAGTTGTAACTGGTGACGTCACCGCACACCTCTTTCCATGTTAACCCTCAACACACCACTCCTCCTCAACACACACACTCCTCTCACCTTTCACCATCTCCACTCACTCTTTCACTCCACATACGACCCTTTCTCTCACTCCGTCTCTCATACTCATGCCGTCATCGCCGCTGATCCACGATCCCCGACATCTTCTTCCGCCAGCGCCATCCTGGATCCAGACGTCCTCCACGCCGGCGACATGTTCTTGCGGCGACGCCATTTTGGATAGGCGAAATCCTGCGATAGTCAAGATGGCGTCGCCGCAAGAACATGTCGCCGGCGTGGAGGACGTCGGGATCCAAAATGGCACGCCATTTTGGATCCCGACGGCCTCCACACCGGCGACATGTTCCTACGGCGACGCTATTTTGGATCGGCGAAATCCCGCGATACTCAAGATGGCGTCGCAGCAAGAACATGTCGCCGGCGTGGACAACGTCTGGATCCAGGATGGCGACGGCGGAAGAAGATGTCGGGGATCGTGGGGCAGCGGCGATGACGGCGTGAGTATGAGAGACGGAGTGAGAGAAAGGGTCGTATGTGGAGTGAAAGAGTGAGTGGAGATGGTGAAAGGTGAGAGGAGTGTGTGTGTTGAGGGTTAACATGGCAAGAGGTGTGATGCTATCGCATCCTCCTGATGCGATAGCATCGGGCCATAATCTAGTTTAATGAAGAATTAGAATAAAGGGAAAGAAAGGAAATCACTCATCTGCCGAAGCTCAGTGGCAGAGTTGGCCGGATGATGTGCTCCACACCGGCAATATTGCATCCACCTTCAGGATGGTGCCACAGGAGAACCACACAGCACTTCTCCAAACACCACATGGTGGTTAAAAACTCCAGCACAGAGTCAGATTATTCAGCGACCAGTGCTAGTATAAGTCACATACCAAAGTTTTTTAAAAAATCACTCCTTCAGCAGTGTTATTAATACCACCTGTAGATAGCAAATCACGTCAGAGGATGATTTCTTTAGGACAAAGGAATGATTGCTTATATACAAATATTTCTGAGAGAATCATAGAATCATAGAAAGGTTGAGTTGGAAGGGACCTCCTGGGTCATCTGGTCCAACCCCCTGCTCAAAGCAGGATTCGCTAAATCATCCCAGTCAGATCTCTGTCCAGCCTCTGTTTGAAGACTTCCATTGAAGGAGAACTCACCACTTCTCGTGGCAGCCTGTTCCACTCATTGATCACTCTAACTGTCAAAAAGTTTTTTTCTAATATCTATTCTGTCTCCTCCCAATCAGTTTCATCCCATTGCTTCTAGTCTTTCCTTGTGCAAATGAGAATAAACATGATCCTTCTACAATGTGACAGCCCTTTAGATATTTGTAGACAGCTATTAAGTCTCCTCTCAGTCTTCTCTTTTGCAAACTAAACATTCCCAAATCCTGCAACCTTTCCTCATAAGACAGGGTTTGCAGACCGGTCACCATTCTGGTCGCTCTTTTCTGAACTTGCTCCAGTTTGTTGATGTCTTTTTTAAAATGTGGCGCCCAAAACTGGACACAGTATTCCAGATGAGGTCTTACCAAAGAGGAGTAGAGGGCAATAATGACTTCACATGATCTAGATTGCATGCTTCTGTTAATACATCCTAGAATTGCATTTGCCTTTTTTGCTGCTGCATCACACTGTTGACTCATATTCAGTCTGTGATCTATTAGTATACCCATGTCTTTTTCACATGTGCTGTTGCTTAGCCCTATTCCTCCCATTCTGTATATGCTTTTTTCATTTTTATTGCCCAGATGTAGTACTTTGCATTTTTCCCTGTTAAAAAACCATTCTGTTCGTTGCTGCCCACTGCTCCAGTTTATTTATATCTTTTTGAATCCTCTCTCTCTCTTCTCTAGTATTAGCTATCCCTCCTAGCTTTGTGTCATCAGCAAATTTAATCAGTTTGCCCTCAATTCCTTCATCTAAATTGTTGATAAAGATGATGAACAATACAGGGCCCAGGACAGAGCCCTGTGGTACCCCACATGAGACATTCTTCCAATGGATGTGCAGCCATTTACGACCACTCTTTGGGTCCAATCACTAAGCCAGTTATGAATCCACCTAACAGTTGCCTTGTCCATTCCATACTTAGACATTTTTTCAATCAATAAGCATTGTATGAGATACTTTGTCAAATGCTTTGCTGAAGTCAAGATATGCTATATCTACAGCATTTCCTTGATCCACCCAATCAGTGATTCCGTCCTAGAAGGAAATTAAGTTAGTCTGACATGACTTATTAGTTACAAACCCATGCTGACTCTGTTTAATCACTTCATTCTTATCCAGGTATTGACATACATGATGTTTAATAATTTGTTCAAAGATCTTTCCTGGTATAGAAGTCAGACTCACCGGCCTATAGTTGCCTGGGTCCACCTTCTTCCCCTTTTTGAAGATAGGAACAACATTTGCTCTTCTCCAGTCTTCTGGGACTTCTCCTGTTCTCCAAGAATTTTCAAAGATTATGGAGAGGGGTTCAAAAATTTCTTCTGCTATCTCCTTCAGTACTCTGGGGTGTAATTCATCTGGACCTGGAGACTTGAATTCATTTAGGTTAGCTAAGTGTTTCCTCACTATCTTTCTGTTTATAGATATCCTGGATTCTTCTATTCCCTTAATAGAACAGTGAAGAACAGTTGATGTTACATTTCCTTTCTGAGAGAAAACAGATGCAAAATAGGAATATTAACAAACTTAAAGAGAAAAAAAAAATCATCCTAAATGGCTGAAAAATATCCCGAACAATCAATTTCGCCTTATCAGGAAGAACTGTACCACTGATACTGATTTTAAACACCAGTCTGCTATTCTCAGAAAAAAAATTTTAACCCAGAAATATCCCTCACACCTGGTAAAACATGCCTATAAAAATTCTATGAAATTGAAACAGGCAGCGCTGTTAGAGAATAATGTTAAAAATGGTACTGACAATAAATTTTGCATGAATTTTATAACTCAATATAGCAATCAACACAAGGAAATCTGCAAGGTTTTACAAAAAAATTGGTACATCCTACTTGATGACCCTGTCCTCAGTAAAATCCTCCCAAGTAATCCTGGAATAACGTACCGTAGAGCACCTACCTTTTAAATGTGGAATTGAGAAATGTTTATGCTGCCTGAATATTGGGCATACGATGATGGATATTATCTCCTTTTCCACTAAAGAAAAATCCAATATACCCGACTTCCTAAACTGTAATTCTGAATTTGTTATTTATATGATTGAATTCCCCCTGCGGAAAGCAATATGTAGGAAGAACTGCACAGCAACTTCATCTCCGTCTGAATTCCCACAGACACAACATAAAAAAGGTCTCCTGACCCATGGTCTTTCGAGACATTATACCTTAGTTCATAAAAAAGATTTTAATAAGTTACAAATGATTCCTATTGATCACATCCCTGCTCATACCTCAAATAGGATTATGAAATTAATCAGGAAAGAGGTATATTGGGTCTGTAAAGTAAGAAGCCTCAAACCACAGGGTCTTAATGAGATCACAGAGGAGTTTATTTAATTTATTAATAGAGGTTGTTATATGTATTTATATATTTTTTTATATTTATGGATGTCTTTAATATTTCTTTTTCAATGGGAGTTTTTAAAGAATTTGACCATGAAATACCTGATGGGTTGATTATTTAATTGTTGTGAAAGATCTTATTCATGTTTTATAAGGGAAGTATTTTTAATATATTTATTTCCATCATACTCCTCTATGTCTAGTAAGCCCTTTAAATTTAGAGACTTATTAACTATAAGCGTTCCACAGTAATAGGAATAAACCGATGGTGCTGCGGTTAGAAATTTAGATGAGTAATGCCAACTAAGTAATTGTCCCCCTTGTCGGGTGTTCTTGGTCCTTCCTGATACACTTTACACCAGAATTACAAATACAGCTTCACTCTCTCTCATTTTCCCGCAGAGCGGGTAAGGGAAATCCCTTGTTTTGTTTTTTTTTCTCCAATTTTTTCTATTCTATCTCCACTCAGAGAAAGAGTAGTTCTACAGAGCATTAGCTCCTCTCCTCTCTCTGGACTGTCTTTGGACCCCAGTATCATTATAAAAATGAATATTGGTATAATTTTTTTTTTTCTCTTTAAGTTTGTTAATATTCCTCTCAGAAATATTTGTATATAGCCAATCATTCCTTTGTCCTAGAGAAATCATCCTCTGACGTGATTTGCTATCCTCAGGTGGTGTTAATAACGCTGCTGAAGGAGAGATATTTTTTAAAAACTTTGGTATGTGACTTATCCTAGCACTGGTCGCTGAATAATCTGACTCTGTGCGGGAGCTGCTAACCGCCATGTGGTGTTTGGAGAAGCACTGTGTGGTCCTCCTGTGGTACCATCCTGAAGGTGGATGCCATATTGCCGGTGTGGAGCACATCATCCGTCCCACTCTGCCACTGAGCTTTGGCAGATGAGTGATTTCCTTTCTTTCCCTTTATTCTAATTCTTCATTAAAAAGGAATAATAAGCCGAACCTAAGATTTAAATATATATATATTCCATATGCTAAATTTTTTATTAATAAAATTTTTTTAATTGATTAAAATTTAGATCCTTACAATTTAATTTTTTGAACTAATGGTTTATTTCAACATATGTCTCTTCCACATTGGACATGCTTACAGGAACTTGTTAGTATAGCCGAGTGGTCAAATTGTTGGGCGGCAGATCTGGAGGAGTTCGTGTCCGAGATTTGCTTTCTTGCTCAGTATATATGTGTTTTTTAATTTTCCTTATTTTTTTCCTTTTGTTCAATAACCTGTGAAATTAAAATAGACATGTCAATATAAGAACAGCTTCTAACTATTACTATGAATTATTATACTGTCTGCTAACTATGAACTTTGACATGTGTCATCTGATTGTTTGGAGCTCATTTTTTTTAAATCTGTGTGTACTTAATGCACCACCTATGTGTGCTTCATGTGGGTTCTCCTGAAGAAGAGGTTGCAAAAAGCCTTGAAACGCGTAGAATAACCACTGTCAAACTTTATTATCCTTCTGGAATTTCATCATTTGGGCAGCGCGGACGAAATCCACCTAATCCTTTGCAGAGTTCTGTTTCAGATAAATTAGTATCACATATTCAGATTGAGGTATTAAGCCTCGATCTTACTTTTTCACCATCTCAAGGATTTGATTTATTCACAGCATTAACGGACCTGAATCTATTTGCATGGAAATTGGTTCTAAAGAAAATTCACGACAAACTCCCGATCACTGAAGCAATTTGGACTGAAGAGGAACTACAAGCAATCAGGACCCTTGAAGATTTGGATAACGAAAGTGAAGGGCCGGATACATCAAGTAAGTTGTATCGACCTTTTAAACCTAAATCTAAAAAAATTGCCTCCATTAAGTCTATATCCAAACATAGATCTTTTTGTCAAACTTGTGTCGGATGAGTTTTCTAAAATATCGCATAAGATTGAGAAGGACAATTTAACCACTGAGCAGAGACAAGCTCGAAAGGATTTAAAACATCTGAAAGGAGTTATAATAAAACCGGCAAATAAAGGCGGAAATGTGGTGATTTGGCCGGAAAGCATGAACGAGAAAGAAGCTTTTAGACCGGTACGTAACACGGAATGCTATAAAAAATTGACTTATAATCCTACCAATTCATTCCATGATATATTACAGAAATTACCGGAAGAAGCATTTGCGGATGGTATTATTAACAAACTGGAGAAAGAATTTCCTACGGTTGAGTATCCTCGAACCCCCTGTCTTTATTTACTCCCATATATAATATATAAGATGGGGAAAGACAACCAAGCCTTCCGGAAGATTAATCAATAATACAGTAAAACCTGAGGCCACAAAAGGTAATTTTTTGAATATGTAAGTTTATTATGATAGTTAGATGTCAGTCACACAGTACCCAACGTTTCGGCCGAACAGGCCATTATCAAGCGTGTTATCTAAATAAAACATAACAATAAATAAAATTAGAAATTCTTTCTGAGAGAAGAGCAAATGTCATTGACTGACATATTATATAGATGAAAAAATAAAATAAAAAATGTATACATAGAAACAAAGGACATATCATCAAGATGAGTAATACATAAAACAAATGAAGGACATGAATCCATCATCAGGGAAAGACTCCAATGCGTCATTAGACATACACTGTAAAGGGGGGGGGAAAGAAAAAAGAGGGGTTATCAAATATCATAAATAAAATAACAGCCTAATGCAGCCCTAAGGTACCATAGAAAATTGTGCAAGCAGCAAGTCTATAGGATAAAAATGTAGATACCTGTGTGGCTATATGTTAGAATTTCAAGATTCTGAGAAGAGACCGGGAGAATGAAAAGTCAAAAACAAAGTAAGTATACATATTATAACCCCTCTTTTTTCTTTTTCTTCCCCCCCCCCTCCCTTTATAGTGTATGTCCAATGACGCATTGGGGTCTTTTTCTGATGATGGATTCATGTCCTAAATTTGTTTAATGTATTACTCAGATTGATGATATGTCTTTTATTTACTCCCAAACATCCGTAAGGATGAATCAAATCCACCAGGACGCCCCATCGTATCTGGGAATGGAGGCCTTTGTGAACCATTGTGTAAGCTTATAGATTGGCACTTAAAACCACTGGTCGAGGACCTACACTCCTACCTAAGAAATTCCACTGATTGCATCAGGAAATTTGAAGGGATACAGCTGGATACAGATATGTGGCTGGTCACCTTAGATGTGGAAGCTCTATATACTTCAATTAAACATGTGGACGGTATTAGGGCAGTGCCATTCTTTTTGTCCACTACTACTCTAGAGGATGGACTTAAGAAATTTCTTGTTGAATTGTTGGATTTTTATCTCAAACATAATTTCTTTTTGTTCAAGGGCGCCCCCTACCTGCAGCTCCAGGGAACGGCCATGGGAGCGGCCTTCGCGCCCTCCTATGCAAATCTTTTCCTGGGGCTGTGGGAGCGGGAATGCTTTATGACAAATCCCATCAAACACTCTGAGAAGGTTTTAATATGGTCAAGATTAATTGACGATATTTTGTTTTTATGGCAAGGATCTGAGTGTCATCTGATTGAGTTTATTTAGGAATTGAATAATAACAATTAAAACATCAATTTGACTAATCATTATAGTCAAACCTCTATTGAATTCTTGGATATTTGTCTGTTCAAGGATAAACAAAACTGCCTACAAATGAACATTTTTAGGATGAGCACTGCAGTCAATTCCCTGCTAAACGCCTCTTCCGCTCACCCGAAACATCTTAAGGATAATATCCCGATTGGTCAATTTATGAGACTGAGGTGTAATTGTTCCGATGATCTTTCTTTTGCCATACAGTCTTGTGAACTATCCAGATTTTTGGATAGAGGACATAGCAGAAGATCAGTCAGGAGGTGTCTTCAAAGAGCCATGAAGACTCCAAGAAAAAATCTCCTTAAACCTCGTGAGTTGAAAACTGACAAATAACAGGTGAGATTCATTTCCAAATATAATGAGAATTGGTTCAGAATGAGACAGGCCTTGTCAAAACATTGGTCTTTAATGACAATGGACACAGTACTCAAAGGATGTATTGCTGATCAACCCTCTATCACCTCTTTTGCCAAAAAATAATATTTTTTATATATTCTGCTTTTACATGCAGTCTATTCAGCGCATAGTTATTTCTGCTTCTGTCTACTTACTAAGTTGTGCACTTTTGTTGATTCTTTTATATAGATACTTTTTTATATTGCCCCTCTGCACTTTCTATTGTCAGCACTTAGGTACTTTATATTGTCATGTACTCATATATTGAGTATATTGATGTTATTGAGGCACTTTTTGCTTAATATACATTCACTTTGGCACTTTGTCATTTGGGCTCATTTCTCAAGCACGTTTACATATTTTGTGCACTTTATGTAATGCACTTAATGTATGCACTTTAAATTTTATCTTAATAAATATCTTCACTTTGGTACATTTGGTGTCATCTGTGTCACTTTACTCACTGCATTTTTTTAACTTGTTATTTCTTTACAAATTTTTTATTTCATTTTTTATCTATTTTTGTTTTTATTATTTTTATTTTTGTTTTTCACATTTATTATTTATTTTTTTGCAATTTTTTATTTTATTTTCATTTTCAATTTTTTCTCATGTTTTTTATCTTTTGATTTTTTGGATACATAATTTTTACTTTTGGCTGCAGTATAAATATAAGTTTATATCACATCCATATGGCATCCGTTTTGAAGTTTTGAACTTATGCTGCCCAGGTGCTGCATGTGGGCCCGCATGCATCATCTGTTGATATATGGCATATAGTAGACTTTTTATTTTGTTAAATTTTATGTTAAAATGTATATTGATATTATTTATCTGATTCAAGCTGGTGCCATTGGTTTATTTTCTTGTTTCTGAGTTACATGGTGATTTTCGGTGGTGGCTATTCACGTGCTCCACCTTACTAACAATCCTTATGTCAGGGCTAAGCTTGGTTGATGCATATAATGGAGGTTTGACTAGCGAATGCATTGAACCACATAACATCTCGCTGACTGATGTGATTTGTATAATGCGCCGGGTTTTACAGTGACGTACCAGGTGACGTATTAGGTCACATGTGATCTAGCTATCCAATCGGATAGCTTTTAACTATGGCATCTAGCTAACCAATCGGATAGCTTTTAACCTCGGCATTTCACGCATGCGCACTGTGTTCCTCTTGGATGCGTCGGGCTTTTTCAATGACGTACCCGGTCACATGTGACGTACCCGGTCACATGTTGTTCGGCTGTCCAATCGGACAGCTGCTAACTTGTATAACGCTTCAGACATGCGCATTGTGGTTTTCTTCTTGGTCCTTCTATGGCGGACCGCACATCCGGGATGGTGTGCGCGGCAGCTTAGCACACCTGCTATGATGGGTAAAATTATACATTTGGGTATAGAGGACTGGCCTGGATAGATATCCGTGTGCACCCCATCTGAGGAAGAATTCGAAACGCGCATCAAGGGAGTACGTTGTGGCGGTCTTGGACATTGGGTAAATATATGCACCCCTTAGCCTCCTGTTTAATATTTAAGCTGTGTCACTGTTTTTCTTTCTACATCATTTGGATTATTTATTTATGGGCTGGCCATGGTGTGCAAAAAAATCCAACTTTAGGAATTTTCTTCAGGCTTCTCATTATTTGTTCAATATTAACCTGTGCATTATTGGATATTCTTTAGTAAGCCTGCACAAATATCTAACCCTTCAATCAGTCCTTTGGATTTGTTTTTGAGCCCTTATTTATTTTTAGAACCTCTAATCCCACCTGGTCTATTTTTTAACTATTTTTTCATCATTTCCAGGGAACTTGGGTTTTGGTGTTTATTATTATATATGGGGCAAAAAAACCCAATCCTCCAGCACAATGTTTTGCATTGGTCTTTCTGTGTGTCATCATCCCTTTTACTAAAATTGTAATGACTAGAGTTGAGCGACTTTTGATTTTTTAGGGTCGAGTTTCGTTTCGTGAAACCCGACTTTTCCAAAAGTCGGGTCGAGCAAGATCGTCCAATTATAGGGAAAAGTCGGGGTCGTCCCGAAACACGAAACCCAATGTAAGTCAATGGGGAATAAAAGTCGGCAGTGAGAGGAGGACAGGAAACACACCTACAGTGCCCATTTGAATGCCAAAAGCATCAATTCTTCTTACTTAAGCTTGTCAACCTTAATTAACTTCATAATACAAGTTACGCACTGAAAAATGGGGGTTATTTGGCTAAAGTTGTGGGGGGGGGCTGGCTCCAGGTTTTCATGTGCCCTGGGCGAAAGAGCGCCCCTTTAACACATACCAAAACTCATCATGCTCCGATACGGCAGAGAAATAGCGGTATAGTACAATGAAAAATACTTCACTTTTTACATCTCATGACGAGGCCCATTTATTTCTCCATACAGAATCATTGGTCCCATATAATGTTTGAAACAGTATATGATGAGCTCCACATAATGCTACAGTATATGTTGGTCCCCATGGATGAAGCTCCACTGTCTTATGGGCCCAAATAATGCTCCAAACATAATGGGCCCCATTTCTAATGCTCTAGTGTATAATGGGCCCTGTAAATGCTGCTCCAGTGTCTGATGTCCACCTTTGGAATGTTCCAGTGTATGGTGGGCCCCATCTATCATTCTCCAGAGTATAGTGCTCCCCAAAAATTGCTGTCCCAACATTGAAAACAATCAAATAAGTCTCCTCGCTAGGGAATCCCTGTACTAGTCTGGACTCCTCGTTGTCCCCATCTTCCATCTCACTGCACAGTATTTCAACCTTGCAAGTGCTGTGATCCTGAGCAAGCAGGGGGGGCCCACTCGTTGGCGACGGCACTGGCACAGGGCCCCTGATAGAACGGTGGTGTGTCTGATGGCGGGTGGGCCGAACCTGCACTTTCATCTGCAGCTTCCTCTTTGTCACCGTGTAAGATGGAACTGTATATGGGAAGGGTAACCTGAGTTTCATCAGGGTCAGATTCAGGCCGGGTAGCGTGCGAGGGGAATGTAGTGGTCTGGGTCAATGTACCAGCAGATTCATCGAGCAGTGGCTGGGCATCAGTGCACTTGTGTCGCCCCCAGGAGTACGGTCGCCACAGTGGCATTACCTTCCTCCTAGGGAGTGTGATGTCATGCTTGGGAGCAACAAAGGATCTCTCTAGCAGGTTAACTGATTGGGCGGCGTTATTCCCACGAGTCATGACCCTCCAAACAGCGTTCATGAAGGCAAAGTGTTTGTTTTACGTGGGCAGTATGGTTGCAAAGCTGAACCTTAAAGGAATGTCCAGAAGGGCACCACCAGGAGTGGAGCCTACGGTTAAATTCGACTCCACCTGTGAAACCTCAACCATGCTAGCTACAGAACAGATGCACACATTGCAAGCTTAATTCCGTTAACGAACGAGACTCCGTCATGCCCCGCGGTCCGAGTCCGGCTTACTAGAGGGACACGTGAGGCTCTGGCACATGAGATTGGCCAATAACTGGTGTGTCATGCCCTTACATGTCCGTGGCTGCATGTGCGCTACACTGAAAAGGCCAGCGTTTGTCGCTTACAGGTGCAGATATCCCGCTGAACAACGTTAGTGATGGGGATCACTGATTACAATTATTACCCGCGAACGATGATTTCCCAGTAAGTGCAGGTCAACCGCAGTTCCGGAATTAGGCCTAACCGTCATTCCTGAAAAAATTAAAAACTTACGTGTGCAAACCACAGGTGCTGTAGCTTGCTTCACAGCTCGCCAGCCATTCTCACGCCCAGTATGGATTACACGTGATTGCACAAAGGTGAGAAAGGGTACCGTATCCCCAGATAACATGTATGGATAGCGTACACATTCAAAATATATGTCTATACATCAGGAGGCAGGCTCAGACGGTGTTAGGCCCAGTATGGATTGCACGTGATTGCACAAAGGTTAGAAAGGGTACAGTATCCCCGGATAACATGTATGGATAGCGTACACATTCAAAATATATGTCTATACATCAGGAGGCAGGCTCAGACGGTGTTAGGCCCAGTATGGATTGCACGTGATTGCACAAAGGTTAGAAAGGGTACCGTATCCCCGGATAACATGTATGGATAACATACACATTCAAAATATATGTCTATACATCAGGAGGCAGGCTCAGACGGTGTTAGGCCCAGTATGGATTGCACGTGATTGCACAAAGGTTAGAAAGGGTACCGTATCCCCGGATAACATGTATGGATAGCGTACACATTCAAAATATATGTCTATACATCAGGAGGCAGGCTCAGATGGTGTTAGGCCCAGTATGGATTGCACGTGATTGCACAAAGGTTAGAAAGGGTACCGTATCCCCAGATAACATGTATGGATAGCGTACACATTCAAAATATATGTCTATACATCAGGAGGCAGGCTCAGATGGTGTTAGGCCCAGTATGGATTGCACGTGATTGCACAAAGGTTAGAAAGGGTACTGTATCCCCGGATAACATGTATGGATAGCGTACACATTCAAAATATATGTCTATACATCAGGAGGCAGGCTCAGACGGTGTTAGGCCCAGTATGGATTGCACGTGATTGCACAAAGGTTAGAAAGGGTACCGTATCCCCGGATAACATGTATGGATAGTGTACACATTCAAAATATATGTCTATACATCAGGAGGCAGGCTCAGACGGTGTTAGGCCCAGTATGGATTGCACGTGATTGCACAAAGGTTAGAAAGGGTACCGTATCCCCGGATAACATGTATGGATAGTGTACACATTCAAAATATATGTCTCAGGAGGCAGGCTCAGACGGTGTTAGGCCCAGTATGGATTGCACGTGATTGCACAAAGGTTAGAAAGGGTACCGTATCCTCAGATAACATGTATGGATAGCGTACACATTCAAAATATATGTCTATACATCAGGAGGCAGGCTCAGACGGTGTCAGGCACAGTATGGATTTGACGGCCCAGATTACACAGCGGAGGAGCAGGGAGAGGTAAAGATTGCAAATGCTGGGGCCCTGCCCAAGCAAGGGGGGCCCACTCGTGGGCGTCGGTACTGGCACTGGGCCCCTCATAGTACAGCGGTGTGTCTGACGGCGGGTGTGCACCACCACCGTCAGAGACACTTGATTGTCTATGAGGGACCCTGTGCCAGTGCCCGCGCCCAAGAGTCGGCCTACCCACCTGTCCAGGGCAACGGCACTCGCACGGTGTCGTGCACTAGGTGGTGACCGCGGCCATGGGGGGGGAGGCAGCACAGTTAGGGAGTTTTAGAAAGTGGCATATGTTGATGTTGGACATTTAGCTGATGCAAAAGGCGAAATAGGTGAAGTCCCAGGAAGAGGTGGACCAAAGCAAGCCATTTTTCTGTCACCCTATGTGTCATCAGGGGAAGGTGGGACAAAATCCTTGGAAACCCATGCATGGTTCATTTTAATGAAGGTTAGATCATCCACATTTTGGGTTGACAGACGGGTCCTTTTTTCTGTCAGGATTGATCCAGCTGCACTGAAGACTCTTTCCGATAGCACACTTGCAGCTGGGCAAGCGAGCTCCTGTAAGGCATATTGGGCCAATTCAGGCCAGGTGTCCAGTTTAGTGGCCCAATAGTCAAAGGGGAATGACCTGTGTGGGAGAACATCGATATGGGAGGAAAAGTTGTTTGTAACCATAGTTGACAACTGCTGTCTCCTGTCACTTTCCATCGATGCAGTATTACCAGTTGTGTGAGCGTTATTTGAAAAATCAGTCCACAACATTGTCATGAAACCCCTGTCTCCAACGCCACTTCTGCTGTCTGCACCACGAACACCTCTGCCAAGCTGCCCCCGGCCCGTACGGCTCTTGTGAGAACCATCACCGCTGCTGTGTGCTGGGAATGCCTCAAGCAACCGATTTACCAGAGTTGCTTGTTTATTAGCCAATATTAGGTCAAGGTTCTCCTGTGGCATGATGTTTTGTAATTTGCCTTTATAGCGTGGATCCAGGATGCTGGCCAACCAGTAGTCGTCATCGTTCATCATTTTGGCAATGCGGGGGTCCCTTTTTAGGATCCGCAAGGCATAATCTGACATGTGGGCCAATGTTCCCGGTGTCAATGATGCACTGCGAGTGCTGGTTGGAGGAGCACTTTCTGGCAAATCCACATCCCTCCAGTCACGCACAAACCCT
The DNA here is from genome assembly GCF_039654945.1 of Dendrobates tinctorius. Lineage (NCBI taxonomy): Eukaryota > Metazoa > Chordata > Amphibia > Anura > Dendrobatidae > Dendrobates > Dendrobates tinctorius. The sequence continues at coordinate 15,048,024 of NW_027361818.1, forward strand.
GTACCAGACCTTGCCACGCCAACATTTTCACTTGCCCCACGAGATGCATCCTCCTCCCCTAAGTAATCATCCCCATCATCATCCTCCTCCTCCTCTTCTTCCTCCACCTCGTCCAGGAGAGGTCCCTGAGCAGACAATGGCTGAATGTCATCAAGGATTCCCTCCTCCTCTTCCTCCTCATCAACATTGGCTGCAGACGCCTGCTCCTTAAGGTGCGTCAAAGTTTGCATGAGCAGACGCATAAGTGGGATGCTCATGCTTAGGATGGCGTCGTCTGCGCTTACCAGCCGTGTGCATTCCTCAAAACACTGAAGGACTTTACAGAGGTCTTTCAGCTTCGACCACTGCACACCTGTCAACTCCATGTCTGCTCTCAAAGTGCCTGGCCGTGTATCCTCCCACAAATGCATTATGGCCTGCCTCTGCTCGCACAGCCGCTCCACCATGTGCAGGGTGGAGTTCCACCTTGTTGCAATGTCGATAATGAGGCGGTGGTTGGGAAGGTGGAGCAATCGCTGCAGCTTCTGCATACGAACGGAGTGTACAGGCGACCGGCGGATGTGCGCGCACAGTCTTCACACCTTCTGGAGCAGGGCTGTTAACTCCGGATAATTTTTGAGGAAGCACTGCACCACCAGGTTCAAGGTGTGAGCCAAGCAAGGTATGTGGCTGAGTTTTGAAAGGGCTATGGCTGCCACAAAATTACGGCCGTTATCACTAACTACCTTGCCTGCCTCAAGATGTACACTGCTCAGCCATGACTCAGTTTGTTGCTTCAAGTACTCGGCCAGTACCTCGGCGGTGTGTCTGTCGCCCAAACTCATCATCTGCAATACAGCCTGCTGACACTTTCCACTAGCTGCTCGATAGGGGGACACATCGTGTGCAACAGTGGCAGCTGCAGATGGAGTGCTCGTACGACTGCGCTCTGTGGACGAGCTTTCGCTTCTGGAGGAGGAGGAGGGTGGAACGCCTACAGCCAACTGTTTCCTATACCGTGGGCTAGGCAGCACTGTCCCACCACCGCTGTCCCCTGTGGACCCTGCATCCACCACATTAACCCAGTGCGCAGTGATGGACACGTAACGGCCCTGGCCATGCCGACTGGACCATGCATCAGTTGTGAGGTGCACCTTTTCCGCTCACTGACTGCTTGAGTGCATGGAAAATGCGGTCTTTCACATGATGGTGGAGGGCTGGGATGGCTTTGTGAGAGAAGAAGTGGCAAATGGGTAGGTCATAGCGTGGTACTGCATAGGCCATGAGTTCGCGGAAAGCTGCGCTTTCCACCAACCGAAAGGGCATCATCTCAAATGAGATTAGTTTGGCAATGTGGGCGTTCAAACCCAGTGTACGCGGATGAGAGACTGAGTACTTTCTTGACCTACTCATAGTGTCTGGGAGGGTGAGCTGGACTTGAGAGCTGCATATGGTGGAAGTAGCGGTGGACAGGGCGGACTGAGAGAGGGTTGATGATGGTGATGGAGTTGTTTTTCTTTCTGATGGCCTAGAATCAGTCTTTCGTTGATATAACAGTGGGATTCCCTGACTGCTGTGGCATTGCACCGACACCTCAACATTTGCTGCTGTGCTAACCGGTGGGCTTACAGTGGGGGAAACAATGTAGCGTTGCTGACTACCTTCGTTGTGATCAGTTGCACATGTGGCACTTGAGGTTTGGTGTTGTGTCCACGCTTGCAAGTGCATGCTGGTTAAATGTCTAAGCATGCAACTGGTATTCAAATTTTTCAGATTTTTCCCTCGGCTAAAGGTCTTTGCGCACTTCTTACAGATAACCTTGGCCTGATCATGAGGATTTTGTTCAAAAAAGTGCCACACTGCACTCTTCCTACTTTGGCAGACATTTTGCGGCCTAGCACGCTGTGATCTTTTGACCCTCTGGACAAGCTGTCCAGCAACTCTTTTGATGTTTGGAACCTGTCTTTGGAGTGCTCCGGGCCTGCCAGATAACAGCTGTTGCGATGTCGATGTCTGCTGTGGATGCTCCTCATCTGAGCTATTGGAAGCAGCACCCTCTTCCCCCAATGGATGCCAATCTGGGTCAACAACTGGGTCATCCATCACCTTCTCTTCTGTGTCATGTGCACCTTCCTCTGTGTCACCGTGTATGGTGGTATAGTGTGCGGGAAGGGGCACCTGAGTCTCATCAGTGTCAGAATCTGGCTCTGTACACTGCGAGGACAATGTAGTGCTCTGAGTGAATGTACCAGCAGAATCATCCATCAGCGGCTGTGCATCAGTGCACTCCATGTCAGATTCATCTTGGCCTGGGTAATTCACCATTTCACTTGATAATCCAGGCATGGTATGTGAAAACAGCTCCATGGAGTAATCAGTAGTATGGCCTGCGTCATCCTTCAATCTTGGTTGGGATGAAGGACACAAGGAAAGGTGTGGTTCATGAACATGAGCCTCCAATGACGACTCAGTGCTTTTACTTTTTACAACTGAAGAAGAGGAGGCGATAGAGCTGGAGGCTGAGTCAGCAATGTAAGACAAAACTTTTTCCTGATGCTCTGGCTTTAAAAGCAGTTTGCCAACTCCTAGAAAACTAAGCGTTCGAGGCCTTATGTAGCCAGACAATGACGCAGGCTCAACACCTCCTGCATTCGGTCCTATCTTGCTCTTGCCACTACCATCAGATCCACCACCAACACCATCATTACCAGCTGCCAACCCCCGCCCAATTCCACGGCCTCTTCCACCAGCCTTCCTCATTTTTGGTAGAAATGTAGACAAAATCCAACAAACTATATAGTAATGTAAAACAAGGTACAAGGTGTCTATAGGACAGGGGAGATTTTGAATTTCTGCACACACTTGTGGACACTGGACACTTATGGATTTTGTGAGGCCCACTGACTAGTATCTGAGCGCTCTGTCACAGGCTCGATGGCAGAGCTGTGACCAAAGTGACTAGAGGATAAGGGAGATTTTGAATTTCTGCACACACTTGTGGACACTGGACACTTATGGATTGTGTGAGGCCAACTGACTAGTATCTGAGCGCTCTGTCACAGGCTCGATGGCAGAGCTGTGACCAAAGTGACTAGAGGATAAGGGAGATTTTGAATTTCTGCACACACTTGTGGACACTGGACACTTATGGATTGTGTGAGGCCAACTGACTAGTATCTGAGCGCTCTGTCACAGGCTCGATGGCAGAGCTGTGACCAAAGTGACTAGAGGATAAGGGAGATTTTGAATTTCTGCACACACTTGTGGACACTGGACACTTATGGATTGTGTGAGGCCCACTGACTAGTATCTGAGCGCTCTGTCACAGGCTCGATGGCAAAGCTGTGAACAAAGTGACTAGAGGATAAGGGAGATTTTGAATTTCTGCACACACTTGTGGACACTGGACACTTATGGATTGTGTGAGGCCCACTGACTAGTATCTGAGCGCTCTGTCACAGGCTCGATGGCAGAGCTGTGACCAAAGTGACTAGAGGATAAGGGAGATTTTGAATTTCTGCACACACTTGTGGACACTGGACACTTATGGATTGTGTGAGGCCCACTGACTAGTATCTGAGCGCTCTGTTACAGGCTCGATGGCAGAGCTGTGACCAAAGTGACTAGAGGATAAGGGAGATTTTGAATTTCTGCACACACTTGTGGACACTGGACACTTATGGATTGTGTGAGGCCCACTGACTAGTATCTGAGCGCTCTGTCACAGGCTCGATGGCAGAGCTGTGACCAAAGTGACTAGAGGATAAGGGAGATTTTGAATTTCTGCACACACTTGTGGACACTGGACACTTATGGATTGTGTGAGGCCCACTGACTAGTATCTGAGCGCTCTGTCACAGGCTCGATGGCAGAGCTGTGACCAAAGTGACTAGAGGATAAGGGAGATTTTGAATTTCTGCACACACTTGTGGACACTGGACACTTATGGATTGTGTGAGGCCCACTGACTAGTATCTGAGCGCTCTGTCACAGGCTCGATGGCAGAGCTGTGTCCAATTTGACTAGAGGATAAGGGAGATTTTGAATTTCTGCACACACTTATGGACACTGGACACTTATGGATTGTGTGAGGCCCACTGACTAGTATCTGAGCGCTCTGTCACAGGCTCGATGGCAGAGCTGTGACCAAAGTGACTAGAGGATAAGGGAGATTTTGAATTTCTGCACACACTTGTGGACACTGGACACTTATGGATTGTGTGAGGCCCACTGACTAGTATCTGAGCGCTCTGTCACAGGCTCGATGGCAGAGCTGTGACCAAAGTGACTAGAGGATAAGGGAGATTTTGAATTTCTGCACACACTTGTGGACACTGGACACTTATGGATTGTGTGAGGCCCACTGACTAGTATCTGAGCGCTCTGTCACAGGCTCGATGGCAGGGCTGTGACCAAAGTAACTAGAGGATAAGGGAGATTTTGAATTTCTGCACACACTTGTGGACACTGGACACTTATGGATTGTGTGAGGCCCACTGAATATCTGAGCGCTATGTCACAGGCAGAAATTGGCTAGTGTTTCACAAACTACAAGGTGTATGTAGAATTGGGCAGAATTGGAATCTCCCTAGAGTGCAGGTCTGTAAGAACGGAACATGTCCTCGACTTATTCTCACAGAGTGACTCACTGATAGCTTCACTGTGGCTGTGATAACAGCCGTTACACGGTACTGTGTGAGGAGCGTACACCGCTGTATGGTGTGAAAAAATGCACGCTCAGTACCTCAGCAGGACAAAAAAAAAAAATTGTGATTGCTTTTAAAAAAGCAGTTTGCGGAGCAGTGGGTAAACCGCAATGCAGGAATGTCAGGAAGCCTTAGAAGGCAGCCCAACAACCAACACCACTGCTACACCACTATATAGCCTCCCCTTGCACTGAACACACAGTGACTGATGTGTTGTACAGGCAAAATCGCTAGCAGCAGAAGCAGTTTTTGGTGTCTTCTTCCCTGCCTAACGCTCTCCCTACAAAATCATCAGCAGCAGCATCTCTCCCTATTCTGAGATCAGCATGACTAACATGGCGGTCGGCGTGCACAACCTTTTATACCCCCTGTGACGCTCCCCAAAGCAAGCCAATCACTTGCATGCCCTTCTGAAAGATGGTGGTGACCCGTGCCTATGTCATCACGTTGCCCACAGTGTCCGTGGATCCTGATTGGCTGAAAAAGAGCGCAAAACAAACTTTTGAAACGCGACTTTGGCGCGTAAGTCGCCGACCTCGTGGCCGACCTCATCCTAGGGTCGGGTTTCGTTTCATGAGACTTTTGAATTTTTTCGACCCGTTTCGCTCAACTCTAGTAATGACATTGTTCAATAAAATTTATATTTATATGAAATAGTTTTTTTTGGAGGATTTGCTTCATATGTAGGTTTTCTGTTGTTCACGGTCCTCCCTGTTATTATTTTTTGGGGCAGTCCCTTTGTCCATAGTGATGAGCAAAGGTGCTCGCCACTACCCGTTACTCGCCCGAGTATCTGTGTACTCGGTGAGCACAAAGCATTTTCGGGATTACTCGGCAGGAACGTGGGTCTACACCCTGCATTTTTGGCGGTCTTTAGAGACCCAGTCACCATGCAGGAAATGTCTGCCAGGCACTGTAACACCGCAGCCAACTTTGGTGTGGTTGTGCAGTGATTGGCTGGCCGCACAGCATCATCAGGGTTATAAGAGACTGGATGCCCACTTGCTCGGTGCATTCAGCTCTGGATTTAGATAGTGTAGGGAGAGCTGCTGCCGAGATAGGGTCAGGTTTGGGGATTTATTAGTCAGTGTGGAATCTACCATCTTAAACTACTCAAATCCAGCTAAACGAACATTCCTTCTAAGGACTAATTCTGGAGTATATAGGTTGCAGTGTTAGGTAGGCAGGGTAGTGTGTGTCACACTACACATATCTGTGCAAGGTCTGCAGGAACTGTATGTATGTATATAGATATCACTGCATACATCAAGAGGGTCCATTCCATTACTGTCTGCTGCTGCTGCTGCTGCTGCATATATTGAAAGTATATATCTAGCCCCAGCTATAATTGACTTGGAAAAATTTTTTTGCCAGGTTAATAGAGATTATTTTCTTTTCAAACTATCAAGTAGACTTTTTTTTTCTCCATTTGCATTTTGACACTGCACAATAAGCCAGATACTTTTCCTAACACAGCATGAAAATCCAGCAATTTTAAAGGGCTCCCAAAAATCACTTTTGAGTGCGCAGAGAAATATTTATTTTTTATGTGTCACGGTTGAGTAGATTTTTTTTGAGTGTCTTACACAATTTCTTGACACTATTTTGCTGAACAAAAAAAAATGCATACAGGCCACATTTTTTACAGTGTGGTATATCTGTGACATGCCTCATCCATCCGTGTGCTAAAAATTAGGGCATTTTCGGCCTAAATTAAATTTTTATTTGCTGTCTGTCACTCTAGTTATATACAGCACTATTTTGCATTAAAAAAGGCCACATGTTTGGCAGCGTGGTTTCTCCATGCAAGGCCTCATATATCTGCGTGCTCCAAGTTTGGCATTTTAAGCTGGTATTCCAGTGTTTTTCCTGTCTGTTAATCTAGTTATATACAGCACTATTTTGCATTTTAAAAAACCAGGCCACATATTTTACAGTGTGGTATATCTGCAACATGCCTCATACATCCGTGAGCTAAAAATTTGGGCATTTTAGGCCTAAATGCCATTTTTTTTCCTGTCTGTTACTCCAGTTATATACAGCACTAGTTAGCAGACCCCCCAAAAAATGCAGGCCACATATTTGGCAGTGTGGCATCTCCATGACAAGCCTCATATACCTGCATGCTCTGTACTTATTGACACCAATTTGATAACCAAAAAACATTTTTAACTACAGTCTAGATAGTTTAAAGTGTGGTTTTCTCGCACTTATCATATACAAGTTTGCTCCCAATTCAGCCATTTGTAGTGAATGTGTATAATATTCTAGTCCATTTACAATGGGCAAGGCGCATGGCAAGGGATGAGGAAGTGGACGTGATGGTAATGTGCATGCTGAGGCCGAGGCCATGGGCAAGCTGAAATTGGGCCACCAAAAACTCCCACATCTTCTCGCTGGACCTTAGTGTCCGAAGTCCTATGGGACGGCAGCAAGACATCACTATTGAAGCCAGAGCAGTTTGAAAAGGTTGTTGGTTGGAAAGCGGATAATACTTCCAGTTACTTATCTACCACCACCATCACCCTGTCTTCCACAGGGTCAAGTCTGAGTAGCCATGAATCTGGACTGCATATTCCTCACCCTAATCCTCCTTCCACCCACCAGACTCAGTGCCCTGAGACAACTGATCCCACACTCAGACACACCAAAGAGCTGTTCAGTTTTCCTTTTATAGATTCGTGCCTTTCACCTAGTCCACTTGAAGCGGGGCAAGATGAAATTCCATGTAATGATGACCAAATATTTGATCAGCCACGTTCAAAAGAGGTGGACGATGATGAGACACAATTGCCAGAAAGCCAGGAGGAGGACTAAGGAGCGGAAGTGGAAGATGAGATGGTGGATGATATAGTAGCTGACCCAACCTGTCAGGAGGACATGCAGAGCGAGGACAGCACCACATTGTGGGAGGGAGGTGTAGCACTACTTCAGGCAGAAAGAAGCAGTGTGGTGGCTGCAGACAGAAGGCAGGCAACCACTCCTCGTAACACCAACATGATGGAAGATGCCAGTCCAACTGTTAGGTCTCCCCGATTCTGGTTATTTTTTAAAGACTCTGCTGATAACCTCAAACAGGCCATTTTCAACATTTGTCATGTCAGCATCAGCAGGGGTAGCAAAACTATCAGCCAGACCACCACCAGTATGATCAGGCACATGGCAGCAAAGCACCTGACTTTGTGGGCCCAACCCCAGGCTCCAGGAGCAGTGTTTGCGGGTGACACCACTGCTTCTTCAGCTGTTGTGGTTACAAGCCAATCTCCTGTCCACGGTGCATGTGAAGATGCCTCCTGTCCTTATTGAAATGTTGCCTTTTAGGCTCGTGGAGATGGAAGCTTTCCGCAATCTGATGGTGGCGGTCGTCTCAAGGTACTCGGTCCCCATACGCCACTCTTTCTCCCACTGTGCCATCCCAGCATTACGCAAGCACGTGTCCCACAACAATACTCGTGCCCTCAACAATGCAATTACTGGGAAAGTACTCCTAACCACGGACACGTGGACAAGTGTTTTTGGCCAGCATTGCTACATCTCGCTGATGGCATACTGGGTTAACATAGTGGAAGCCAGGACCCAGTAAGACCTTGGGATGGAACACGTCCTCCCAACATCAAGGATTGCGGGCCCAACATCAATCTGGGTTGCCCCCACAGTGTACAGCTCCTGCATCTCCTCCTCCTCTTCTTCAGCCTCCATCTCCGAAATGAGCACATTAGTCACAAGATGGAATCACTGCAGCACTTCCAAAGCAAAGCGGCAACAGGCTGTGCCGAAGCTAATTTGCTTAGATGACAAACCGCACAATGCTGAAGAGTAGTTGATAGCTCTGAAAGAGCAAGCAGATGTGCAGCTGACACTGCTAAACCTCCAGCCAGGCATAGTTGTGTGAGACTATGGTAGGAACCTGGTGGCGGCTCTGAGGCAAGGCGAACTGACACACGTGCCATGCCTGGCCCATGTGCTTAACCTCATTGTTCAATGTTTTCTATAAAGCTACCAAGAGCTGCCGGATCTGCTTCTGAAAGTATGCCGCCTGTGCACCCATTTTAAAAAGTCAGCTACAGCTTCAGCCGCCCTTGCCATGCTTCAGCAGCGATTGCAGATTCCGGCTCACTGACTGGTGTGTGATGTCCCCATGCATTGGAACTCTACACTGCATATGTTGGAAAGGATTTGTGAGCAGAAGAGGGCAGTTGTTGAATACCAGCATCAACAAGGCCGTCGTTATTAAGATTTGACTCCACACATAAGACTTCAGGAGTGGACATGGATGTCAGACATATGTAACATCCTCCAAAACTTTGAGGAGTCCACAAAGATGTTGAGCGGCGATGACTATATAATTAGCGTCACCATCCCGCTTCTCTGCATTCTGAAAAGCTCTCTACTCACAATGAAAAAGGATGCATTGCAGGCGGAGCATGAGGACATGGTGCAAGGAACCATATAGGGTGATTACACACAGCCCAGCCTAATGTCATCCCAACAAGGATTGGTTGACAATGAGGAAGAGGAGGAGGAGGAAGAAAAGGTACTTCTTTCATGCGGTATAGACAGTACTACAAGCACAATTGTCATACCGTCTGTGCAGCGTGGATGGCCTAAGGACAGTGAGGAAGGGAAGAAGGAGGAGGAGGGGGAGGACACCTTGCTCAGTCTTCCTGTTTGTGAGGACAGGGAAGTCTTGCCTGTTAGCAGTCTGGCAGGCATGGCTGACTTTATGTTGCACTGCCTTTCCCGTGACCCTCATATTGTATAAATATTGCCCACATATTTGGCAGCGTGGTTTCTCCATGCAAGGCCTCATATATCTGCGTGCTCCAAGTTTGGCATTTTAAGCTGGTATTTCAGTGTTTTTCCTGTCTGTTAATCTAGTTATATACAGCACTATTTTGCATTTTAAAAAAGCAGGCCACATATTTTACAGTGTGGTATATCTGCGACATGCCTCATACATCCGTGAGCTAAAAATTTGGGCATTTTAGGCCTAAATGCCATTTTTTTCCTGTGTGTTACTCCAGTTATATACAGCACTAGTCAGCAGACCCCCAAAAAATGCAGGCCACATATTTGGCAGTGAGGCATCTCTGTGACAAGCCTCATATATCTGCATGCTCTGTACTTATTGACACCAATTTGATAACCAAAAAACATTTTTAACTACAGTCTAGATAGTTTAAAGTGTGGTTTTCTCACACTTATCATATACAAGTTTGCTCCCAATTCAGCCATTTGTAGTGAACGTGTATAATATTCTAGTCCATTTACAATGGGCAAGGCGCATGGCAAGGGATGAGGAAGTGGACGTGATGGTAATGTGCATGCTGAGGCCGAGGCCATGGGCAAGCTGAAATTGGGCCACCAAAAACTCCCACATCTTCTCGCTGGACCTTAGTGTCCGAAGTCCTATGGGACGGCAGCAAGACATCACTATTGAAGCCAGAGCAGTTTGAAAAGGTTGTTGGTTGGAAAGCGGATAATACTTCCAGTTACTTATCTACCACCACCATCACCCTGTCTTCCACAGGGTCAAGTCTGAGTAGCCATGAATCTGGACTGCATATTCCTCACCCTAATCCTCCTTCCACCAACCAGACTCAGTGCCCTGAGACAACTGATCCCACACTCAGACACGCCAAAGAGCTGTTCAGTTTTCCATTTATAGATTCGTGCCTTTCACCTAGTCCACTTGAAGCGGGGCAAGATGAAATTCCATGTAATGATGAACAAATATTTGATCAGCCACGTTCAAAAGAGGTGGACGATGATGAGACACAATTGCCAGAAAGCCAGGAGGAGGACTAAGGAGCGGAAGTGGAAGATGAGATGGTGGATGATATAGTAGCTGACCCAACCTGTCAGGAGGACATGCAGAGCGAGGACAGCACCACATTGTGGGAGGGAGGTGTAGCACTCCTTCAGGCAGAAAGAAGCAGTGTGGTGGCTGCAGACAGAAGGCAGGCAACCACTCCTCGTAACACCAACATGATGGAAGATGCCAGTCCAACTGTTAGGTCTCCCCGATTCTGGTTATTTTTTAAAGACTCTGCTGATAACCTCAAACAGGCCATTTTCAACATTTGTCATGTCAGCATCAGCAGGGGTAGCAAAACTATCAGCCAGACCACCACCAGTATGATCAGGCACATGGCAGCAAAGCACCTGACTTTGTGGGCCCAACCCCAGGCTCCAGGAGCAGTGTCTGCGGGTGACACCACTGCTTCTTCGGCTGTTGTGGTTACAAGCCAATCTCCTGTCCACGGTGTATGTGAAGATGCCTCCTGCCCTGCTTGAAATGTTGCCTTTTAGGCTCGTGGAGATGGAAGCTTTCCGCAACCTGATGGCGGCGGTCGTCCCAAGGTACTCGGTCCCCAGCCGCCACTCTTTCTCCCACTGTGCCATCCCAGCATTACGCAAGCACGTGCCCCACAACATTACGCGTGCCCTCAACAATGCAATTACTGGGAAGGTACACCTAACCACGGACACGTGGACAAGTGCTTTTGGCCAGCATTGCTACATCTCGCTGATTGCATACTGGGTTAACATAGTGGAAGCCAGGACCCAGTAAGACCTTGGGATGTAACACGTCCTCCCAACATCAAGGATTGCGGGCCCAACATCAATCTGGGTTGCCCCCACAGTGTGCAGCTCCTGCATCTCCTCCTCCTCTTCTTCAGCCTCCATCTCCGAAATGAGCACATTAGTCACAAGATGGAATCACTGCAGCACTTCCAAAGCAAAGCGGCAACAGGCTGTGCCGAAGGTAATTTGCTCAGATGACAAACCGCACAATGCTGAAGAGTAGTTGATAGCTCTGAAAGAGCAAGCAGATGTGCAGCTGACACTGCTAAACCTCCAGCCAGGCATAGTTGTGTGAGACTATGGTAGGAACCTGGTGGCGGCTCTGAGGCAAGGCGAACTGACACACGTGCCATGCCTGGCCCATGTGCTTAACCTCATTGTTCAATGTTTTCTATAAAGCTACCAAGAGCTGCCGGATCTGCTTCTGAAAGTATGCCGCCTGTGCACCCATTTTAAAAAGTCAGCTACAGCTTCAGCCGCCCTTGCCATGCTTCAGCAGCGATTGCAGATTCCGGCTCACTGACTGGTGTGTGATGTCCCCACGCATTGGAACTCTACACTGCATATGTTGGAAAGGATTTGTGAGCAGAAGAGGGCAGTTGTTGAATACCAGCATCAACAAGGCCGTCGTTATCAAGATTTGACTCCACACATAAGTCTTCAGGAGTGGACATGGATGTCAGACATATGTAACATCCTCCAAAACTTTGAGGAGTCCACAAAGATGTTGAGCGGCGATGACTATATAATTAGCGTCACCATCCCGCTTCTCTGCATTCTGAAAAGCTCTCTACTCACAATGAAAAAGGATGCATTGCAGGCGGAGCATGAGGACATGGTGCAAGGAACCATATAGGGTGATTACACACAGCCCAGCCTAATGTCATCCCAACAAGGATTGGTTGACAATGAGGAAGAGGAGGAGGAGGAAGAAAAGGTACTTCTTTCATGCGGTATAGACAGTACTACAAGCACAATTGTCATACCGTCTGTGCAGCGTGGATGGCCTAAGGACAGTGAGGAAGGGAAGAAGGAGGAGGAGGGGGAGGACACCTTGCTCAGTCTTCCTGTTTGTGAGGACAGGGAAGTCTTGCCTGTTAGCAGTCTGGCAGGCATGGCTGACTTTATGTTGCACTGCCTTTCCCGTGACCCTCATATTGTATAAATATTGGGTAACAGTGATTACTGGGTAGTGCCCTTTTTAGACCCACGCTACAAGGAGAACTTTCAATTTCTTGTTCCAGAGGCAGGCAGGTGTACTAAAATGGTGTAGTACCAGAGGGCTAATGTTGCAGAATTATTAAAAAATTCCCACCTCAAAATGCTGGTGGCAGACATAACAGTTCATTGAACAACCAAGAAGTGCAGGGAAGATAGCCACAACTCCAATCCAACAAAGGCAGGGGAACACTGGCAAAGTTCTGGGACAGTTTTTTCAGACCCTCCCATCGCCCTGGCCCTGTGGCACGGGGTAATGTCACAAGGAATGAAATGTTTTCTTAGATGCAGAGGGAGTGCGTTGCTGACCGTATCAATGTGCTCTGTGATTCCTCTGTGCCTTTTAATTATTGGGTATCCAAGCTGGCATGAGCAGGCTCTCTACGCCTTGGAGGTCCTTGCCTACCCTGGCGCTAGCGTTTTGTCAGAGCAGGTTTTGTAGTGCCGCTGGTGAGATTATCACAGAGAAGTGCATTTGTCAATCAACGGAAAATGCAGACAGGCTGACTCTTATAAAGATGAAAAAGGGCTGGATTGGGTCAGACTGCTCGACAGCACCAAATGATGGTAGCAAAACAAAACCTCCAATCTAGTATCTTTTTGGGAGGTGTATTCCCATGCACCTCTTCACACCCACACATGGGTATACGCTTCCCGATTTTGGCTATTTGGTGTCCTCTCTCTCCTCCTCATCTTCACCATCCACCACCACTAGAACACCAGGGTGAACGTATTCAATCATGCTCCACACACTCTAGTTTTTGGCAAGAGTGTTATGATGCCCGTCACCAAATCTAAAAAAAATATGTACCCCCCCAAGGGGAAATGTTTGTCAGCCCACTCACTTAGTGTTTGGGCATTCCAAGTCTAGGAGAGCCGCTTCTTCCAATTGGGCCTATTTTTTAATGAGGTCCTCCTCCACATCTCATCATCCAATGCTACTAGATCACCAGCGTTAACGAGTTCCGTGCTGCTACAGCTAGTGTTGATTTCTTAACAAGGGTATGTGGCTATGCTGGGCGTAAAATACTTGTTATGAAAAAGGTTGAAGTGTACCCCACAGGGGAAAGTGATTGCCAGCCCATACACTTAGTGTATAGCATTACAAGTCTAGGAGAGCCGCTTCTTTAAATTGGGACCATTTTTTAATGAGGCCTTCCTCCATGTTTCTTCCAAGGAGGGGATTGGGTTGCGTGCAAATTTGGGTCAAGGCGGCCCTTGCATCCTATGCACAAGGAAACAGTCAATGCAATGCATAAGAAAAGAGTATGGGAGTACAAAATGAAATGTGATGTGGTTTTCTTGTGCCCGTGCAGTACCTGTTTTCAAAGGCTTATTGTGGTGCATATGACTTTGGAAGCAGGGAAGGCCTTCCAGTTAATGCATAAGAAAACATTATGGGAATACAAAATGAATAATGTGAAGTGGATTTTCCTGTTCACATCCAGTACCTGGGTTAAAAGGCTTATTGGGGTGCATATGACTTAGCAGCAGGGCAGGCCTTGCTGTCAATGCATAAGAAAAGAGGAAAGAGTGCAAAATGAATAATGTGAAGTGGATTTTCCTGTGCCCTTCCAGTATGTGGCTTCAAAAGCTTATTGAGGTGCATGTAACTTTGGAGCAGGGCAGGCCTTGCATTCAATGCAACATTTTTTCAGGAAGCCCTCTTGTACCTCTCATGAGAGGGGTATTGAGGTGTGTCGTATTTCTTGGCAGCCAATCCACTCACTGCCTATGCAATAACAGCATAGCAGACCCACTGTTTAGTAATGACCCTTTAAGAATCATAGAATCATAGAATCATAGAATCGTAGAGTTGGAAGGGACCTCCTGGGCCATCTGGTCCAACCCCCTGCTCAAAGCAGGATTCGCTAAATCATCCCAGTTAGATGTCTGTCCAGCCTCTGTTTGAAGACTTCCATTGAAGGAGAACTCACCACTTCTCGTGGCAGCCTGTTCCACTCATTGATCACTCTAACTGTCAAAAAGTTTTTTCTAATATCTAATCTGTGTCTCCTCCCATTCAGCTTCATCCCATTGCTTCTAGTCTTTCCTTGTGCAAATGAGAATAAAGTTGATCCTTCTACAATGTGACAGCCCTTTAGATATTTGTAGACAGCTATTAAGTCTCCTCTCAGTCTTCTCTTTTGCAAACTAAACATTCCCAAATCCTGCAACCTTTCCTCATAAGACAGGGTTTGCAGACCGGTCACCATTCTGGTCGCTCTTTTCTGAACTTGCTCCAGTTTGTTGATGTCTTTTTTAAAATGTGGTGCCCAAAATTGGACACAATATTCCAGATGAGGTCTGACCAAAGAGGAGTAGAGGGAAATAATTACTTCACGTGATCTAGACTGTATGCTTCTGTTAATACATCCTAGAATTGCATTTGCCTTTTTTGCTGCTGCATCACACTGTTGACTCATATTCAGTCTGTGATCTATTAGTATACCCAAGTCTTTTTCACATGTGCTGTCACTTAGCCCTATTCCTCCCATTCTATATATGCTTTTTTCATTTTTATTGCCCAGATGTAGTACTTTGCATTTCTCCCTGTTAAAAACCATTCTGTTAGTTGCTGCCCACTTCTCCAGTTTATTTAAATCTTTTTGAATCCTCTCTCTCTCTTCTCTAGTATTAGCTATCCCTCCTAGCTTTGTGTCATCAGCAAATTTAATCAGTTTACCCTCAATTCCTTCATCTAAATCGTTGATAAAGATGTTGAACAATACAGGGCCCAGGACAGAGCCCTGTGGTACCCCACTTGAGACATTCTTCCAACTGGATGTGCAGCCATTTACGACCACTCTTTGGGTCCGATCACTAAGCCAGTTATGAATCCACCTAACAGTTGCCTTATCCATTCCATGCTTAGTCATTTTTTCAATAAGGATTGTATGAGAGACTTTGTCAAATGCTTTGCTGAAGTCAAGATATACTATATCTACAGCATTTCCTTGATCCACCCAATCAGTAATACCATCATAGAAGGAAATTAAATTAGTCTGACATGACTTATTAGTTACAAACCCATGCTGACTCTGTTTAATCACTTCATTCTTATCCAGGTATTGACATACATGTTGTTTAATAATTTGTTCAAAGATCTTTCCTGGTATAGAAGTCAGACTCACCGGCCTATAGTTGCCTGGGTCCACCTTCTTCCCCTTTTTGAAGATAGGAACAACATTTGCTCTTCTCCAGTCTTCTGGCACTTCTCCTGTTCTCCAAGAATTTTCAAAGATTATGGAGAGGGGTTCAAAAATTTCTTCTGCTATCTCCTTCAGTACTCTGGGGTGTAATTCATCTGGACCTGGAGACTTGAATACATTTAGGTTAGCTAAGTGTTTCCTCACTATCTTTCTGTTTATAGATATCCTGGATTCTTCTATTCCCTTAATAGGACAGTGAATAACAGTTGATGTTACATTTCCTTTCTGAGAGAAAACAGATGCAAAATAGGAATTTAAAAGTTCAGCCTTCTCAACATCCTGTCTTACCATTTCATCATTTTCATCCTGTAAAAATCCTATAGCATCTTTGACTTTTCTTTTACTTTTGACATATCCCCAAAATCCTTTATTATTGCTTTTGACATCTCTTGCAAGCCTCAATTCATTTTCAGCTTTAGATAATCTGATTTGTGCCTTGCAGGTTCTGCAGACAGCATTATATTCTTCTTTAGATATGCCTCCTTCTTTCCATTTTATAAACATTTTTTGCTTCCTTTTTAGCATGTGCTTAAGTTCTGTGTTCATCCATCCTGGTTTCCTTAAATGCTTCCTATTCTTCCCTCTTTTCGGAATTGTTAACAACTGTGCTTTGAGAATTTCATTTTTCAAGATTTCCCATCCTTCCTGGACATTTTTGTCTTTAAGGATATCCAGCCATTGGATCCCTCCAATTCTCTTTCTGAATCCCTTAAAATCTGCCTTTCTGAAATCTAACCTTGACGTCTGAGTCTTCACAGGTCTTCCGCCTCTAGTTATCCAAAATTCTAAAATAGCATGGTCGCTACCTCCTAGGGTCCCAGCCACTTTTACCTCCTCAACCATTTCCTCCCTGTTTATAAGGATTAGATCCAAGGTAGCAGTTCCCCTTGTTTTCTCCTTTACCTTTTGGAAGATAAAGTTGTCAGCAAGAGAGGATAAGAATTTCCTTGACCTGTTAGTTTTGCCTGAGAGAGATTCCCAACAAATGTCTGGATAGTTGAAATCTCCCATGACAACTATGTCATATTTTTTGGAGAACTTGGCCATTTGATGCATAAAGAGTTCATCCATATCTTCAGCTTGCACAGGCGGCCTGTAGTAAATGCCTACAATGGTGTCCTTTCCATTATTCTGTCCTTGTATTCTTACCCAAACAGTTTCCACAGAACTCCCAGTCTCTGAAGCTTCAATCTCTGTGCAGATATACGCATTTCTAACATACAATGCGACACCCCCTCCTCGTTTATCAAGTCTGTTTCTTGCAAATAAGTTGTATCCTTCTAGTCTTGTATTCCAATCATGTGTATTGTCCCACCAAGTTTCAGTGATTCCAATGACATCATATTTCTTTTCCTGTGTTAGTAGTTCCAATTCTCCTTGTTTGTTGCCCATGCTTTGTGCATTAGTATAGAAACATTTTAGTTTGTGATTGGTTTCTCTTTCTCCAATATTTTTATTAATTAGATTCTTTCGTCTTTGTTCTTCCTTTCCACTTCTAATAGCAGAGTTCTCAATAGCATTTGTCAGGTGTATGGCTTTTTCTGGTCTTTTGCTTCCCTTCCCATGTTGTTCTAGTTTAAAGCTCTCCTTACAAGTGTAGCAAGGCGACTTCCAAATACCTGCTTTCCAGTCTTCGTAAGGTGCACCCCATCTCTAGCAAGTAGTCCATCGTATAAGTAGTTCACTCCGTGATCCAGAAATCCAAATCGTTGCTGACGGCACCATCGACGTAGCCAGTTGTTCACCTGCAGAATCTTATTCCACCTCCTTGTTCCATGGCCATCCACTGGGAGGATGGAAGAGAAGACCACCTGCGCTCCCAGTTCTTTCACTTTCTTGCCTAAGTCTTCAAAGTCTCTGCAGATGGTTTCCAGGTCGTTTCTTGCGGTGTCATTTGTCCCCACATGTAGTAGCAGGAATGGGTAGTCATCTGTAGGTCTGAAGAGTCCTGATATCCTGTCAGACACATCTTTAATTTTTGCACCTGGAAGACAGCACATTTCTCTTGAAGTTATATCCGGTCTGCAGATAGCGGCCTCTGTTCCTCTCAACAGGGAATCCCCCATGACCACCACTCTCCGTTTCTTCTTCACAACATTTTTCTTTCTCCATCCAGGAGGACTCTGAAGGCGTACAAGGTTGCTGTTTGTTGGCAAAGTCTTATCCTGATGTATTTCTTCATCGTTTTCCTGCGTGAGAGCCTGGTACTGGTTTCTGAGCAGTATGGGTGCTGACTGCCTCCTGATCCTCCTGCTTCTCTGGGTCACATGTCTCCAATCCTCTGTTTCTTCAGGTGCACTTCGAATTTCTTCTCTTTCTGTAACATGAAGAGATAATTCTGCTCTGTCCAAGAACTCTTCACCTTCCTTAATGATCTTCAACGTAGCTAACCTCTCTTCTAGATTTTGCAACTTTTCCTCCAACAGGGTCACAAGCTTGCATTTGTGGCATGTGAAGTTTGGCTTTTCCACTGGTAAATCTGTGAACATGTAGCAAGAAATGCAGCTCACCAAATGGCTCCTGGCCTCTTCCATCTTGAGATTTCTTAAAAAGATGAAAGATGAGCCAAAATTCGCGCGCCGACAGGCACGCGGTTTCTCTGATTTCCTCTTTTCAGCTGCAACGGCCAAAACCCAGTGATCGTTGAGCTCGCGGAGACTCTTCACTTATCCCAGAAGGCACTGGGAATATGCAAATGATCTCCTCAAGACTCTTCCCCTGGTTTCTCCGATTTCCTCTTTTCAGCTGCAACGGCCAAAACCCAGTGATCGTTGAGCTCGCGGAGACTCTTCACTTATCCCAGAAGGCACTGGGAATATGCAAATGATCTCCTCAAGACTCTTCCCCTGGTTTGAAGAAGAAGAAGATTAATGCTGCCTGATGCCTCTGCAAAAATAGGCTCTGTGACTTTAAGAGTCCCTCCTTCATAAATGAAACAAGATATGTCTGCTTATGTGTCACACACCACATGGCCAGCTAAGGTTGTTAAATGTTACAATGAGATTTCCCAGTGAATGCATTTGTATTGGTTGAAAGCAATGCTAAAGTTGAAAAGTGCCTCAAAAATGCAGTGTGTGAACATAGCCCAATTGGTGGAGGAACATTTTTGTTTTAGCTTAATTATTTTGGCTTAGATAAAAGTCATTAACCTTGAAAGGATGTTCCTTAACATATTTCCAAGCAAAATACATTTTGGCTTCGTTTTTCTAGGTTTTTTAGTGCACCTGTAAAAATTCGCTAAGCCCTGACAACATTGTTTAGAGCTGTGACCTAGGAGTGAGAAATGCTTTCAGGGGCAGTTGCCATGATGTTCCTGCATAAGTTAAGCAGTGTTTCCAAGATTTTCTGACATTTATAGACCTTGAAAAGACCCCTGGGGGGATCACGGTAAAAATGCTCGGGTCTCCCATAGACTTACATTGGGCTCGAAGTTCTGTCCAAGTACTCGAGTATTCCAATTTCTTCGACACAAGCAATGAGCACCCGAGCATTTTAGTGCTCGCTCACCACTAATACTAATAGATCACAGACTGCACATGAGTCAACAGTGGGATGCAGCAGCAAAATTCAAACACAGCTCTAGGATGCATTAGGAGAAACACAGAGTCTAGATCATGTGAAGTCATTATCCCCCTCTACTTCTCCTTGGTCAGGCTTCATGTGGAATACTGTGTCCAGTTCTGGACACCACATTTAAAAAAACACATTGAAAAACTGAAGTAAATTCTGAGAAGAGTGCTCAGAATGGTGAGCGGTCTGCAAAGTAGGTCTTACAAGGAATATTTAAATGATGTGGAAAAGTTTAGCTTGCAAAAAAGAAGGCTAAGAAGAGACTTAACAGCTGTCTACAAATATCTGAAAGGATGTCACAGTGTAGAGAGATCATCATTATTCTCATTTGCACATGGAAACTTGAGAAGCAATGGAATGAAGCAGAAAGGGAGAAGATACAGTTTAGATATGAGAAAAACACTTTTTGACAGTGAGGATGATCAGTGGAACAGGTTGCCATGAGATTTGATGAGTTCTCCTGAAATGCAAGACTTCAAACAGAGGCTAGACAGAGATGGTGTAGTGACTCATGCATTGAGCAGGGTTTGTGTTATGAATGGGTCACCGAGGAGGATGGCAGGAATAGGCTAAGCCACCAGAAAACCAGAGAGGTTGGTAACTAAGCGGATTGCAGACCCCTGATCCTATCAATACAACTAGAAGTAGCCGTGGAGCGTGCCTATGTTGCCCTAGACACCTCGGCACAGCCGGAGAACTAACTAAGCCTAAAGCCAGAAAGGTGAAATCTAAACTGTCCCGGAGCAGATCCCCAAAGGAATAGACAGCCCCCAAACATATATTGTTGGTGGGACAAGATGAGACACAAACACAGGCAGAGAACAGACTGAGCAAATGGTGGGGCCCAAGCTGTCTAGACAGGACAGGACAGAAAAGATACTGTCTGCAATCATGCACAAAACCCTAAAAAAACCCAACACATCTGATATACAAAAAAACCTGAGGCCACACGACCTCACCCCCGCTAGATCAGCACTCTGGTATGGACTGGAAGCAAAGCAAAAGATACTACCATAACAGGGGACTGAACAAACTGACACAAGCTGTAACATCTGGAGCAGAGTACCCAGCAGGGAGTACGCTGAACCCTAGCAACAAAGCAGAAAGCAAAAAAAAGGCACAACCAGATTAGATGCAAAGAATTAGCAAAATAATCACTTAACTGAACCATGCAGATCAGGCAGGAGACAAAAGAACTCCAAATGCACAAGGAGGAAATCACTAGGAACTACCAAGAGCAGCCAGCTCAGTTATATGCTCCCAGCCAGTAATTCCAGATTCCCAATTATTGTCGTCCAGTGGGAAACTTCCATCAACCTGGCCAGATCCACTACTCCCAGTAACCACCAGAGGGAGCAGAGGGAGCTTCGGCTCAGAAGTCTGAGCAAGGGAATTCACAACAGTACCCCCCTTGAGGAGGGGTCACTGAACCCTCATCCACGCCACCAGGCCGATCAGGATAGGGCCAGTGAAAGACACGAATCAATCTCTTGGCATGGATGTCAGAAGCAGAGACCCAAGAATTATCCTCCTGGCCATAATATTAAATAATAAATAAATAATCTTTATTTTTATATAGCGCTAACATATTCCGCAGTGCTTTAAAGTTTGCACATATTATCATCACTGTCCCCAATGGGGCTCACAATCTAAATTCCCTATCAGTATGTCTTTGGAATGTGGGAGAAAACCAGAGTACCCAGAGGAAAGCCACGCAAACACGGGAAGAACATACAAACTCCTTGCAGATACTGTCATTGGTGGGATTCAAAACCCAGGACCCTACCACTGAGGGTCACTGTGGCTAACCACTGAGCCACCGTGCTGCCCGGCCATGCTGGCCATAACCCTTCCACTTGACCAAGTACTGCAGTCTCCGTCTAGCCAGACGAGAATCCAATATCTTCTCTACCTCATACTCCAAATTACCCTTAACCAGTACAGGGTAAGGAGGTGCCACCATGGGAACTACTGGCTACACAAAACTTTTCAACAAAGATTTATGAAAAACGTTATGATGATGAATCTTAAACGTAACTGCAAGAACGGAAAGAAATGGGGTTAAGTATTTCCAAAATCTTATAGGGTCCAATAAACCTTGGCTTGAGTTTTGGAGATGCAACCTTCATGGGAATGTTTTTTGAGGACATCCAAACCATATCACCCACTTTAAACCGGTGACCAATGGTCCTATACGGGTTGGAAAACCGTTGGGCCTTTTCCTGAGAGTGGGACAACTTATCCACTTCTTGGTACCAAATCTACTGTATTCTCTCTACCACAGAATCCACACCTGGGCAGGCAGAAGCCTCCACTTGCCCTGAAGAAAATCGAGGATGAAACCCAAAGTTACAAAAGAAAGGAGACATCAAAGTGGCAGAACTAGCCCTATTGTGTAGCACGAATTCGGCCAAGGGCAAAAATGAGACCCAATCATCCTGATCAGCAGATATGAAACATCTCAAATAGGACTCCAAAGTCTGGTTTGTTCTCTCAGTCTGCCCATTGGTCTGAGGATGAAATGCAGAGGAGAAAGACAACTGAAGTCCCAGTTTGGAACAAAAAGCTCTTCAAAATCTGGAAACAAACTGGACCCCTATGTCCGACACAATGTTCTCCGGAATCCCTGCAAACAAACCACTTGTTGTAAAAACAAGGGCACCAACTCAGAAGAAGATGGCAACTTTGGGAGTGGTACAAGATGGAACATCTTAGAAAATCTATCACAGATCACCCAAATAACAGTCATTCTCTGAGAGACAGGGAGATTAGAGATAAAATCCATTGAGATATGGGTCCATGGCCTCCTGGGCACCGGCAGTGGCATCAACAAACCACTAGCACAAGAACAGGGCTTAGACCGAGAACAAGTCCCACAGGACTGCACAAAATTCCTGACATCACGAGATAAGGCAGACCACCAAAACAACCGACTCACCAAATCTCTGGTACCAAAGATACCTGGATGACCAACCAACGAGGAGCAATGAATTTTTTCCTCCAGTGGTCAGGGACATACAATTTTCCCATAGGGTATCGTTCAGGTTTATCCTCCTGAAATTCCTCCAGGGCACATCACAAATCAGGAGAGATGGTGGAAAGAACTATTCCCTCATTTAGAATGGTAGTAGGCTCGGTCACATCAAGAGAATCCACAAAGAAACTCCTAGAAAGGGCGTCCGCCTTAACATTCTTAGTGCCCGGAAGAAAGACCACAAAATTAAAACGCATGAAATACAAGGCCCACCTATCCTGTCTAGGATTCAAGTGCTTGGCTGATTCAAGATAAATCAAATTCTTGTGATCGGTGAGGACCACAACTTGATGTCTAGCTCCCTCCAACCAATGTCTCCACTCTTCAAATGCCCATTTCATGGCTAATAATTCTGATCCCCACGTCATAGTTACGTTCAGATGGAGAAAATTTTTGAGAAAAGAAGGCACATGGATTCATCTTAGAGGTTACAGGATCTCTTTGAGACAAAATGGCTCCTGCACCAATCTCAGAAGCATCTATTTCCACCTGATATGGGAGTGAAACATCAGGTTGCCATAGAACCGGAGGAGAAGGGAGCAGAAGTGAATCTCTGCTTAAGCTTCTGAAATGCAGAGACTGCCTCTGGAGACCAATTCACCACATCAGCGCCCTCTTTTGTCAAATCCATCAGAGGTTTAACAATACCAGAAAAATTACTTATAAATTTACGGTAGAAATTAGCAAAACCCAAAAAACTTCTGAAGAGCCTTCAGAGAAGTGGGCTGATCCCAATCATAAATGGCCTGTACATTGGTCGGGTACATTTCAATAGCAGACGGGGACAAAATTAATCCCAAAAATGAAATACTCTGTACACCAAAAAAGATATTTCGATCCCTTAACATACAGAGTATTTTCCCTCAAAATCCGGAACACAGTCCGGACATGTTTCACATGAGAATCCTAATCACTGGGAAAAATCAAAATATCATCCAGATAAATGATCAAAAACTTATTCACAAGGTCCCGGAAAATATCATTCATAAACGATTGGAAGACGGAAGGGGCATTAGTGAGCCCAAAAGGCATCACCAGGTACTCAAAATGTCCCTCTGGAGTATTAAACGCCGTCTTCCATTCATCCCCATGCTTGATGTGAATAAGATTATATCCCCCCCTGAGGTCAAGTTTGGTAAACCAACAAGCACTTTTAACTCTGGAAAATAAATCAGAAATCAGGGGTAACGGGTACTGATAGTGATTTTGCTAAGGGAACGATAGTCAATACATGGCCTTAATGAGCCATCTTTTTTGGCCACAAAAAAACCAGCACCCAAAGGCGAAGAGCATGGTCTGATAATGACCCTTCTCCATGGATTCCTTGATATAAGATCGCATAGCATCATGTTCAGGTACCGATAAGTTGGAAAGCCGACCCTTGGGAAATTTACAACCGGGAATTAACTCAATTGCGCAGTTATAACTCATATGAGGAGGCAAAGACAAGGACTTACTCTCACTAAATACATCAGACAAATCAGCCAAATAGTCAGGAACATCATGAGACTGGGGAGAGGTAGAGAAAACAGGAGTGTCACTAGGAGCACATTGACAATCCCAACTCACCACAGACACAGATTTCCAATCCAAAACAGGATTATGGGTTTGCAACCAAGGAAAACCCAGTACAAAAATATCATGTAAATTGTGCAACACCAAAAATTTACAATTCTCTTTATGGTCCGGGGCGACCTGCATTATTACCTGGGTCTAAAACTGGGGTTTATTCTCCACCAAAGGGGTAGCATCAATCCCCCTCCAGGGAATAGGGCTCCTCAGGGGCACCATGGGGGAACCACAACATTTGGCAAAGTCAAGATCCATCTGATTCAAGGCTGCTCCTGAATCAACAAAGGCTTTAGCAGAAAATGTAGACAAGGAGCAGATCAAGGAAACTGCCAACAGTAACTTAGGCTGTACACTGCCCACCGCAAATGTGTGAGCAAAATGTTTTTCTCGTTTAGGGCAGACAGAAATAACATGAGAGGCTTCCCCACAAAAGAAGCATAACTTATTGTGGCTTCTGAACTCTTGACGTAGTGCCCTAGACAAAACCCTATCACATTGGATGGGTTCAGAAGTTTGTTCAAAAGGCAGCACCGCCTCTCGCGTACTTTTACGTTCACGTAAACGTCGATCAATTTGAATGGCTAATGACATGGAGTCGTTAAGACCAGAGGGGACAGGAAATCCCACCATAACATCTTTTACAGTTTCTGCCAGACCTTTCTGAAAAAGAGCTGCTATGGCATCATCATTCCATTTAGTAAGGACTGCCCACTTTCGGAACTTCTGGCAATATAACTCCGCAGCATCCTGACCCTGGTTCAATGCTATTAAGGTCTTCTCAGCTTGATCAATAGAATTAGGTTCATCATACAACAACCGCAGGGCTTGAAAAATTGCATCAACATTAGCCAGAATAGGATCTCCAGGTGTTAGAGAAAATGGCCAATCCTGGGGATCACTGCACAGCAGGGAGATGACAATTTTAACCTGCTGCAGCGAGCTCCCCGATGAATTAGGTTTCAAAGCAAGAAATAGTTTACAGTTATCCTTGAAATTGAAAAATTTTGACCAATCCCCCGAAAACACATCAGGAGTAGGGATGTTTGGTTCTACAGCAGATGATTGAGCGAGATAGGCAGAAATTCCCCGCACTTCAGCAGCGAGGTGCTCAACATGATCGGACAATTGCTTAGTCCCCATTAAGGAAAAAATCCTCCTACGGCCCCAGAGAAAAAGAGGAAAAAATATATCTAAAAAAATTCGGACACTTTTTTTTTTTTTTTTTTTACAATTCTTTCCTTCTTTTGAGTACCCTAGAGTCTACGGTTAGACTGATGATTCTGTTATGAATGGGTCACCAAGGAGGATGGCAGGAACAGGCTAAGCCACGAGAAAACCAGAGAGGTTGGTAACTAAGCGAATTGCAGCCCCTGATCCTATCAACACAACTAGCAATAGCCGTGGAGCGTGCCTACGATGCTCTAGACACCTCAGCACAGCCAGAGAACTAGCTATGCCTAAAGCCAGAAAGGTGAAATCTAAACTGCCCCGGAGCAGATCCCCAAAGGAATAGACAACCCCCAAACATATATTGTTGGTGGGACAAGATGAGACACAAACACAGGCAGAGAACAAACTGAGCAAACGGTGGAGCCCAAGCTGTCTAGACAGGACAGGACAGAAATGATACTGTCTGCAATCACGCACAAAACCCTAAAAAAATCCAACACATCTGATATACAAAAAACCTAAGGCCACACAACATCACCCCCACTAGATCAGCACTCTGGTATGGACTGGAAGCAAACAAAAGATACTACCATAACAGAGGACTGAACAAACTGACACAAGCTGTAACATATGGAGTGGGGCCCAGCGCTGCCCCCAGCAGGGAGTACGCTGAACCCTAGCAACAAAGCAGAAAGCAAAAAAAAGGCACAACCAGATTAGATGCAAAGGATTAGCAAAAGAATCACTTAACTGAACCATGCAGATCAGGCAGGAGAAAAAAGAATTCCAAATGCACAAGGAGGAAATCACAAGCAAATACCAAGAGCAGCCAGCTCAGTTATATGCTCCCAGCCAGTAATCCCAGTTTCCCAATTATCGTCATCAGGTGGGAAACTTCCATCATCCTGGCCAGTTCCACTACTCCCAGTAACCACCAGAGGGAGCAGAGGGAGCTTCTGCTCAGAAGTCAGAGCAAGGGAATTCACAACAGGTTTGGATACAATGACCATGGAGGTCCCCTCCAACTCTAACATTCTATTCTATGATATCTTGATGTATGTAACAATCTATAGTTTCAGCAAGTTACACTCACTTATGTAGCAATGAACAAGGTTAAAGAAGCCCTCCTCTTCCCATCAAAGTTTTTATCCTCTTAATATATTGCAATTATCATTTTATACAGAACTATGTGCGTACAATTGTTCATTTTTCCTTTCTACCCAGCTAATTTTTCTCCATTTTTCTGCTCTAGGTAGACACAGGAAATCTCTTTTCCCTGCAAAAATCATTCCCCTCTTTAACTCCTAACCCAGCTGCTTCATCCTCCTGCCAGGGACTTTTGAAGTGACTTATGATTCATAAAGGGAAAAAAGACCACCTGTTTATATAAATAGAACTCGGAAGGATTTAGATTGTCAGCTTTTAATCACGTGTTGTCTTAGGTCAAAAGAAAACAATTAATTAATTAGGGAAAAATGAGCAATTGTCAGTAAACAGTGCCATATAATAGGAAGACTGCAATATTACAAGTGAATAAAAACTTTGATGGGAAGAGGCATGCTTCTTTAAAAAAAGATATATAGAGGAACTGTGTAAAAAAAGAAAATATGACATCTACTGAAATAAATGTTGTCATTGAATCATTTCATCCATGATATATTGTGAATATTTTGTCAAGTAAATCCAGAAGACAAATCTATAATTCCTCCCTTTCTCATCTGGAAATCTGGAAATACAGTAATCAGCTAAGATAGTCTCATAGATGTGTGCTGCATTTAAATATATCCTTATCATTTTCTAAACATTTGTTGAAGAGTTCTCCTGATCTCCTGATTCTTCAGGCTGTAAATGATGGGATTCATCATTGGAGACACCACAATGTACAGCAGAGATAAGAACTTGTTCGTGTTCAATGATCTGTCATTGGATGGTATCATGTAAATCATGATGAGAGTTCCATAGTAGATGCATACAGTGGTGAGATGGGAGCCACATGTGGAGAAGGCTTTTGACAAGCCACTGGTGGATGAAAGGATCATTATGACGAAGAAAATACTCAAATAGCTGATAAGAGTTAAAGCAAAAGGGATGATACCTCCAATGATGGTTACTACATAGTCAACCAAAGTCAAGAGGTGAGTGTCGGAGGTAGTCAATTCAAAAAGTATTCTAAAGTCACAGAAGAAGTGGTCTATTGTGTTATTACGACAAAACTCCAGCTGCCAAACAAAAATCATCTCAAAGGAAAGGACAAAGATAAAAAACCAGGAGCCAAGAACCATCTTGAAGCAAACATGAGGTTGCATTATAGAATTGTAGCGCATCGGGCGGCAAATGGCCAAGTACCGATCATAAGACATTATAGTGATCAGATTAATCGGGTTAAAACCAAATATATATACCATATGGAGCTGGAAGATGCAGATCCTCACTGGCACCTCCTTCATGTCATATAGAATTACATTTAACATCATGGGCACAATGGTTGTAGTGGAAATGATATCGGCCACAGCTAGATGCTTGAGAAAGTAGAACATTGGGGTACTGAGGTTGTGCTTGGTGGACACCAACACTATAATAGAATCATAGAATCATAGAATCGTAGAGTTGGAAGGGACCTCCTGGGCCATCTGGTCCAACCCCCTGCTCAAAGCAGGATTCGCTAAATCATCCCAGTCAGATGTCTGTCCAGCCTCTGTTTGAAGACTTCCATTGAAGGAGAACTCACCACTTCTCGTGGCAGCTTGTTCCACTCATTGATCACGGCAGCTTGTTCCACTCATTGATCACTCATTGATAAGGAGGTTTCCAGCCAGTATCATCAGGTAACAGAAGAGGAAAAGGATGAAGAGCAGAAATTTGTATTTATATAGACCTTTAAATCCAAGGAGCAGGAACTCTGTGACTTCAGTCTGGTTGACGTTGCACATTTTCAGTGAATACACTGAAAACAAGAGAAACTGATTGAAGTCTCCTTCATGTAAGAAAGTGAATTATGTAAATGATAAAAGCATTAAAAGACCGAAGTAATCTATATGTAGAAAAAATTCCTCATAGGCTGTGTGCACACGATGCAGATTTGCAGCGGTTCCGCTGCGGATTTTACCACGCAGAAACGTTGCATTTCTGCATTGTGATGTACAGTAGCCTTAAAATCAATGTAAAAAAAAAACGCTGTGCAGACGCTGCGGATTTTTCCGTGCGGTTTTCCCGCGGTACAGAATCCGCAACATGTTACTTCTTTTGTGCGGTTTTCCATCTCCCCTGTCACCAAATCCGCAGGGGGAAAACCGCACATAAACCGCATCAAAAATGGAAGAAATCCGCAGGAAAAATGCAGGTCATTTGACCTGCGGATTTCTTCCATTCTGCGCGGAAAAATCCGCAGGGCCAAAAGTACGTCTGCAATCAGCCATACACAGATTTATCGATGCTGATAAGCCCCACGTGGAGATGACCCTCGGAGTATTGGGCCATAAGACTACGGCAGTCCGCAACTCGTATTTTTGAAAGTCAGTTACCAAGTGGCTGTGAAAGTGTGACACTTGCGTGATTCTGTGACTAATCTCATGAGTGAATTGTTGCCGCGTATACAGTAATTTAGGAATCATGAAATATTCCTCCCATTTCATATAAAGTAAGAGAACTTAATAAATCATCTAATTTTATATTTCACAAATACTAAATGAGGTTATCGGACACTTAAACATTGATGACTAAAGATTAAATCAATAAAAATGTAATTTCGCCTTTTTGCAAGGATTTTCCAAGGAATTTCCATTATTTGTATTTAACCCCTTCCTGACATGCGACGTACTATCCCGTCCACGGTACCCGGGCCCGTATGACCGTGGACAGGATAGTACGTCTACCGCGATCAGCGGCACCCACGTGGTGAGCGCCGCTGATCGCGGCCGGGTGTCAGCTGATTATCACAGCTGACACCCGGCACTATGTGTCAGGGGCGGTCACGGACCGCCCCCGACACGTTAACCCCTTGCACACCGCGATCAAACATGATCGCGGTGTACCGGGAGTTAAAGGGAAGTATCGGCAGGGAGGGGGCTCCCTCCGTGCTTCCCTGAGCCCCCCACGGCAGCGCAATGTGCAGCGCTGCTGCGAGGGGCTCCTATCCTCCAGGCCCCCGAATCCAAGATGTCGATGGGGGCCTTCGGGGACCTGAGGAAGCTGGCTTCCTCAGTGCCTGCAAAGCGCAGGCAAGAGGAAGTCTTCTTCAATGCCTGTGACAGACTGCTGATCTGTCACAGTGATCTGTGATGTGACAGATCAGCGATCTGTCACAGGACAGTGATGTCCCACCTGGGACTATGTAATAAAGTAAAAAAAAATTAAAAAAAAATGTAAAAATAAATTTAAAAAAATCGCCAAATAAATTAGAAAAAAAAAAAAATATTCCCTCAATAAATCCATTTTTTGGAAATAATAAAAAAACAAAACAATAAAAGTACACATATTAGGTATCGCCGCGTCCGTAATGACCCGCCCTATAAAACTGTCCCATTAGTTAACCCTTTTAGTGAACCCCTTAAAAAATAAAAATAAAAAGCGAAGCAAAAAATAATGATTTATTATCATACCGCCAAACAAAAAGTGTAATAACGCGCGATCAAAAAGACGCATATAAATATCCATGGCACCGCTGAAAACGACATCTTGTCCCGCAAAAAACGAGCTGCCACACAGCATCATCAGCGAAAAAATAAAAAAGTTATAGCTCACAGAATAAAGCGATGCAAAAATAATTATTTTTTATATAAAATAGTTTTCATTGCATAAAACCGACAAAAACATAAAAAAACAACCTAAATGAGGTATCGCTGTAACCGTACTGACCCGAAGAATAAAAGGGCTATATCAATTTTACCGCACGCGGAACGGTGTAAACGCACCCCCCCAAAAGAAATTCATGAAACGCTGCTTTTTGTTCATTCTGCGTCCCAAAAATAGGAATAAAAAGCGATCAAAAAATGTCACATGTCCGAAAATGGTAACAATAAAAACGTCAACTCGTCCCGCAAAAAATAAGACCTCACATGTCTCAGTGGGTCAAAATACGGAAAAATTATAGCTCTCAAAATGTGGTGATGCAAAAACTATTTTACAATAAAAAGCATCTTTTAGCGTGTGACAGCTGCCAAACATAAAAACCGCCATAAATAGTAAGTCAAACCCCCCGTTATCACCCCCTTAGTTAGGGAAAAATAATAAAACTAAAAAAAAAGTATTTATCTCCATTTTCCCGTTAGGGTAAGGCTGTGTGCACACGCTGCGGATTAGGTGCGGATTCATCCGCGCGGATTTTATAAAATCCGCAGGTGAAACCGCAGGTCAAAAGACCTGCGGTTTTACCTGCGGATTGCTCTGCGGTTTTGTCCTGCGGTCTTTCATCTCCTCAATAGAGGAGATGGCAAACCGCAGGAGAATCCGCAGAAAGAATTGACATGTCAATTCTTTCTGCGGATTGAAAACCGCAGATAATCCGCGCGGAAAATTCCGCACCGTCTGCACTGCGGTTTTTGATTCCCATAGGGAATCATGGTACTGTACACCGCAGCAGAAACTGCTGCGGGTCCGCAGCAGCCAAAACCGGTGCGGAACCGCAGCAAAATCCGCAGCGTGTGCACACAGCCTTAGGGTTAGGGCTAGGGTTAGGGTTAGGGCTAGGGTTAGGGCTAGGGTTAGGGTTAGGTTCAGGGCTAAGGTTAGGGCTAGGGTTAGGGCTAGGGTTAGGGCTAGGGTTAGGGCTCAGATTAGGGTTAAGGGTGTGTTGGGGTTAGGGTTGGAGTTATAATTGGGGGTTTCCACTGTTTGGGCACATCAGGGGCTCTCCAAATGCAACATGGCGTCTGATCTCAATTCCAGCCAATTCTGAGTTGAAAAAGTCAAATGGTGCTCCTTCCCTTCCAAGCTCTGCCATGCGCCCAAACAGTGTTTTACCCCCACATGTAGGGTATCAGCCTACTCTAGACAAATTGCAAAACAATTTTTGGGGTCCAATTTCTCCTGTTACCCTTAGGAAAATAAAAAATTGGGGGCAAAAATATCATTTTTGTGGAAAAAAATGATTTTTTTATTTTCACGTCCGAGTGTTATAAACTTCTGTGAAACACTTGGGGGTTCAAAGTGCTCACCACACATCTAGATAAGTTCCGTGGGGGGTCTATTGTCCAAGATGGGGTCACTTGTGGGGAGTTTCAATAGTTTAGGTACATCAGGGGCTCTCCAAACGCACATGACACCCGCAGACCATTCCATCAAAGTCTGCATTCCAAAACGTCACTGCTTCCCTTCCGAGCCCCGACGTGTGTCCATACAGTAGTTTTCTCCCACATATGGGGTGTCAGCGTACTCAGGCCAAATTGGACAACAACTTTTGGGGGTCCAATTTCTCCTGTTACCCTTGGGAAAATGAAAAAATTGGGGACTAATTGATCATGTTTCTGGAAAAAATACGATTTTTTTATTTTCATGCCCTGGCATTATAAACTTCAGTGAAGACCTTGGGGGTTCAAAGTGCTCACCTCACATCTAGATAAGTTCCTTAGTGGGTCTAGTTTTCAAAATGGGGTCATTTGTGGGGGGTTTCCACTGTTTAGGTACATTAGGGGCTCTCCAAAGGCAACATGACACCCGCAGACCATTCCATCAAAGTCTGCATTCCAAAACGTCACTACTTCCCTTCCGAGCCCCGACGTGTGCCCATACAGTAGTTTTCTCCCACATATGGGGTATCAGCATACTCAGGACAAATTGGACAACAACTTTTGGGGTCCAATTTCTCCTGGTACCCTTGGGAAAATAAAAAAATGGTGACTAAAAGATCATGTTTGTGGAAAAAATAAGAATTTTTTATTTTCACGCCCGGGCGTTATAAACTTCTTTGAAGCACTGGGGGGTTCAAAGTGCTCACCACACATCTAGATAAGTTCCTTGGGGGGTCTAGTTTACAAAATGGTGTCATTTGTGGGGGGTTTCCACTGTTTAGGTACATTAGGGGCTCTCCAAATGCAACATGACACCCGCAGACCATTCCATCAAAGTCTGCATTCCAAAACGTCACTACTTCCCTTCCGAGCCCCGACGTGTGCCCATACAGTAGTTTTCTCCCACATATGGGGTATCAGCATACTCAGGACAAATTGGACAACAACTTTTGGGGTCCAATTTCTCCTGGTACCCTTGGGAAAATAAAAAAATGGTGACTAAAAGATCATGTTTGTGGAAAAAATACGAATTATTTATTTTCACGCCCGGGCATTATAAACTTCTGTGAAGCACTGGGGGGGTCAAAGTGCTCACCACACATCTAGATAAGTTCCTTAGGGGGTCTAGTTTCCAAAATGGTGTCATTTGTGGGGGGTTTCCACTGTTTTGGTACATCAGGAGTTTTCCAAACGCGACATGGTGTCCGATCTCAATTCCAGCCAAAAACGTCAAATGGCGCTGCTTCCCTTCCGAGCTCTGCCATGCGCCCAAATAGTGGTTTACCCCCACATGTGGGGTATCAGCGTACTCAGGACAAATTGCACAATAACTTTTAGGGTCCTGTTACCCTTGGAAAAATAAGAATTGAGGGTGAAAAGATCATTTTTGTGGAAAAAATATGATTTTTTAATTGTATGGCTTTATGTTATAAACTTCTGTGAAGCCCATGGGGGTTCAAAGTTCTCACCACACATCTAGATAAGTTCCTTAGGGGGTCTAGTTTCCAAAATGGTGTCATTTGTGGGGGAATTCCACTGTTTTGGTACATCAGGGGTTTTCCAAACGCGACATGGTGTCCGATCTCAATTCCAGCCAAAAACGTCAAATGGCACTGCTTCCCTTCCGAGCTCTGCCATGCGCCCAAATAGTGGTTTACCCCCACATGTGGGGTATCAGCGTACTCAGGACAAATTGCACAATAACTTTTAGGGTCCTGTTACCCTTGGGAAAATAAAAATTGGGGTGAAAAGATCATTTATGTGGAAAAAAATATGATTTTTTAATTGTACCGCTGTACGTTATAAACTTCTGTAAAGCCCTTGTGGGTTCAAAGTTCTCACCACATATCTAGATAAGTTCCTTGGTGGGTCTAGTTTCCAAAATGGGGTCACTTGTAGGGGGTTTCCACTGTTTAGGTACATCAGGGACTCTCCAAACGTGACATGGCATCCGATCTGAATTCCAGCCAATTTTGCATTGAAAAAGTCAAACGGCGCTCCTTCCATTCTGAGCTCTGCCATGCGCTGAAACAGTCGTTCCCCCCCACAAATCAGGTATCAGCGTACTCAGGACAAATTGCACAATAACTTTTGCAGTCCAATTTCTCCTGTTACCCTTGGTAAAATAAAAAAAATTGAACCTGAAGTATTTTTTTGTGAAAAAAGTTAGATGTTCATTTCTTTTTAAATATTCAAAAAAATTCCTGTGACGCACCTAATGGGTTAATAAACTTCTTGAATGTGGTTTTGAGCACCTTAAGGGGTTCAGTTTTTAGAATGGTGTCACTTTTGGGTATTTTCTATCATATAGACCCCTCAAAGTGGCTTCAAATGTGATGTGGTCCTAAAAATAAAATGGTGTTGTAAAAATGAGAAATCGCTGGTCAACTTTTAACCCTTATAACTTCCTAACAAAAAAAAATTTTGGTTCCAAAATTGTGCTGATGTAAAGTAAACATGTGGGAAATGTTACTTATCAAGTTTTTTGTGTGCCGTATCTCTGTGATTTAAGGGCATAAAAATTCAAAGTTGGAAAATTGCGAAATTTTCAAAATTTTTGCCAAATTTCCATTTTTTTCACAAATAAACGCAAGTTATTTGAATGAAATTTTACCACTAACATGAAGTACAATATGTCACGAGAAAACAATGTCAGAATCACCGGGATCAATGGAAGCGTTCCAGAGTTATGACCTCATAAAGGTACAGTGGTCAGAATTGTAAAAATTGGCCCGGTCATGAACGTGCAAACCACCCTTGGGGTTGAAGGGGTTAATATCCCATTTAATTCTCTAGGGTCTCTAGACCGCAGAACATAATAGAAATAATATGTAAAGAATAAAAAATGAATTCTTATACTCACCTCTACAGTCCCTTCTTCCTCACGGTCACCCGTCCAGTCCTTGTCGCATTTTCTGGTTCTACGATCCTCAGGGGTCTAACACACCAGCGGGAAATTCCAGCTCTGATGAAGCCTGAGAGAATTCTGCACAAAGAATAAAAGATGTAATGAAATCTCGATGTTCGTCCTGACTTTACTCATACATTCCCAGAACCATACCAGGCCTCATCAGAGCCGGACGTTCCAGCTCAGTGTGAAAGGTCTAAGTGTCATGGTTAGGACATGGTTAATGTCCTGTTCTCACAGGGTTAACTTTTGCCGGCCTCTCTTTGGATCTGGGAGGGGTATTTATACTCACTCCAGACTAGCATTCTCTGTCAGCTATACTGTTATTCTGGCTGTGTGTCTGACCGACCCCCCTGGTGTGTGTGTATTCTGCATTACTTGTTTGATTCCCGTGTATGACCCGGCCTGTTCCCTCACTCTGTACCCTGTCTCTCATTTTGGTACTATTGTCTTCTCCGGTTCTGATGTCCTGGCTTGGCTATTGTTACTCCGTTGCAGTTTGTCCCTATTGTACCATTCATTGCCCGTTCTGGTTTTCTGATCTATTGCTACGTCCTGACTATTCGCTCTGTCTAACCCTTTGGTACTGTCCTGCTATCTCGTGCTTTGACCCAGCTTGATCTGGTTTCTGTTTCTGTCTATGCCCCTTGGTAACATTGTCCTGTAGTTACCTTTCTAGGCATTTCCCTCCAGGTCCTAGCTCTGTGGAGCTTAGGCCACACCCACAGCAGTCATGTGCTTCAGGTCCTGGCGCATGCATCGTCACCGCTGCTGCCCGCTCCACAGGTATCTTTGAGCACTGTTTTTGTACTCAGGACACGCGCACTGGCTCAGTGAGCAAGTGCAGTGCGGTGTTCCTGACATTGTAGCTGACCATTTCAGCTTTTTTTTTTCTGAAGAAAAAAAAAAGTGTGTTATCCTCATGGAAGCTTGTATGAGAGCTTTGGCTGATC
Organism: Dendrobates tinctorius; assembly: GCF_039654945.1. Lineage (NCBI taxonomy): Eukaryota > Metazoa > Chordata > Amphibia > Anura > Dendrobatidae > Dendrobates > Dendrobates tinctorius. The sequence goes on from NW_027361818.1 coordinate 15,083,158, forward strand.
AGGTCAAGCACCTGACCCATATGTTCCACAAATTTAATGTGGAACAGTGCACAATAGCTCATACCCAGCTACAGTTTGTGGATACTGTGCAGGGGGCTGTCACTGCAGGGGCTTCTAGTGCTGGGGATAGAGATGTGTCACTGGCATCTCTTGAATCTCCGGTCAAATTGACAGACCCTTTCTCAGGGGATAAAAGGGAGTTCAGGTCGTTCAGAGAAGGATGCAAGCTTTTTTTTTCTCTGAGGCCCCGCTCCTCCGGGGATGAGTTCCAGAGGGTGGGGGTCATCATTTCTCTACTTTCGGGGGCTCCACAGGTATGGGCTTTCTCTCTCTCTTCCTCTGCTCCTGAACGTATGTCTGTGAATTTGTTCTTTGCGGCTCTGGGGCACATTTATGATGAGCCTGATAGAGTGCGTCTGGCAGAGTATATGGTGATGAGTGTGACACAGGGGAGGCACTCTGCTGAATGGTTCTGCTCAGAGTTTAGACGTTGGACCGCCGAAGTATCCTGGAACGACGCTGCCCTGAGGGGGTTGTTCCGCAGGGGTCTGTCTGACCGTCTGCAGGACGCTCTGGCATTACATCCTCCCCTTGATACCCTGGAGGATGCCATGACGCAGGGAGTCCGTATGGACCGGAGACTCCGTGCTAGAGGAATGATGCAACAAGAGTCTCCCTTGTACCCCAAATTGTGTGACACTGCACCTGTTTCTGAGCCCATGGAGGTTGGATCAGTCTCGGTTAAGGAGAAAGAGAGGAGGCACCATAGAGACAACCTACTATGCTTTTACTGTGGAGCCTCTGGACATTGGAAAAGGAATTGCCCCTCCTGCCCTTCTTCAGAGAAACCATCAGAGAAACAACTGAGTCTGGGCAACAAACGAAGAGGTTGTCCAGACTCCCAGGTACATTTTTTCTCATGTACAAAGATGGTGCTCCAGGTTGAATTGGAACTTGCTGGTGGTCCTGTTATGACTACCGCCTTTGTTGACTGTGGTTCCTCCATTAATGTGATTGATGCCCAAGTTGTGACTCCTTATAAGATAGGGACAGTCAGGTTAAAAGACCCTGTTAAAATTGTGGCTGTTGATTCATCCCCTTACCCCGGATGGAATTTGCTTTATGTCTGAAGTTTTTTCTATGAAAATGGGTTCCACTCATGTAGAGAAGTTAAGTTGTTTCATTATGAATAATCTGCCTGCAGGACTGGTATTGGGGATGCCCTGGTTGCAACACCACAATCCTCTCATTGATTGGGTGAAGGGGGAGATCATCCGATGGGGATGTAATGATAATGGTCTGTGTTGTAACCCGGTTCCTTTTGTCAATCCGATAAGATCTGTATCTGTGTCGTCTGTCGGTCTGGAGGGTATTCCGGAGTACCTGAGAGACTTTGAAGATGTATTTTCCGAAAGCGAGGCTGAGGTGCAACCACCACATAGACCATTTGATTGTGCTATCGATTTAGTACCTTTAGCCAAATTACCCAAGGCTTGTTTGTTTAATTTGTCCGTGAATGAGCGCCAAGCTTTGAAAGAGTACATCAAAGAGAGCCTTCACAAGGGGCATATTCGGCCCTCGGTCTCACCCGTGGCAGCGGGGTTTTTCTTTGTAAAGAAAAAAGATGGTGGGTTGCGACCGTGCCTTGACTTTCGGGAACTGAAAAAAATTACTGTTAAGAACACGTACCCTCTCCCGTTGATTCCTGATCTATGCAACCAACTCACGGGGGCCAAATGGTTTTCTAAGCTCAATCTACGAGGGGCTTATAAGCTTATTAGGATCCGGGAAGGGGACGAATGGAAAACAGCGTTCCTGACAACGGAGGGGCTGTTTGAAAACCTAGTTATGCCCTTCGGCCTCACTAACGCTCCTGCTGTTTTTCAGAACTTCATTAATGTTGTTTTTTCTGACTTGATTGGAAGTTATGTAGTCATCTACTTGGATGACATCTTGATATACTCTGAGGACAGTCAGTCACACACCATTTACGTACGGTTCTTATGAGACTCCGTGAGAACCATTTGCATGCTAAGCTGGAGAAGTGCTCATTTTTTATGCAAGAACTGTCTTTTCTGGGTGTAATTGTATCCGGGGAGGGATTCCGCATGGATCCAGGGAAGGTTCAGGCCATTACCGATTGGGTGCAGCCTCATGACCTGAAGGGGTTGCAGCGATTTCTGGGCTTCGCTAATTATTATAGGAAGTTCATTAAAGGGTTCTCGAAGGTAGTGAAACCCTTGACGGACCTCACTCTTAAAGGGGCAGATGCAAAAAATTGGTCCATGGCTGCAAAAAATTCCTTCCTTACACTAAAGAAGTGTTTTACCACAGCCCCTGTGTTGGTACAACCCGATTCGTCAAGACCTTTTATCGTCGAGGTCGACGCTTCGGAGGTGGGGGTGGGGGCAGTATTGTCACAGGGCCCCTCTACCCTGACTAACCTCAAACCCTGTGCCTTTTTCTCTAAGAAGTTCTCTTTGGCTGAGAGAAACTATGATGTCGGTAACAGGGAATTGTTACCGGTTAAATTGGCCTTCGAAGAATGGAGGCATTTTTTGGAGGAGGCCGCTCACCCCATTATGTTCATCACTGATCATAAAAACCTGGCCTATATCGAGTCTGCTAAGAAGAGATTGACCCCCTGACAGGCTCGGCGGGCACTTTTTTTTTCTTGATTTCATTTTACCATCACGTTCCAACCAGGGTCTAAAAATGTAAAGGCAGATGCCTTATCCCGAAGTTTTGATTCTGTGTTCCCTCCAGAACCTCCTTCCTCCACTCTTCAACCGAGAGTGGTTGTAGCTGAAATCTCCTCTGAGTTACAGAGAGAGATTCTGGAAGCACAAGCACAAGCTCCCAGAAATAAACCCCCAGGTAAATTGTTTGTACCCGAACAATTCTGTCTCACACTCCTTCAAGAATTTCTTGATTCTGTGTTAAGTGCACACCCTGGTATTGCAGCTACCTGGGGGGCAGTAGCTAGGGGTTTTTGGTGGCCCTCTATGGGTACTGATATAAAAAGGTTTGCAAATTCATGTGGGGTGTGCGCGCGCTCTAAAAGCTATCAGTTCTGGCCGACCGGGGAATTGGTGCCTTTGCCAATTCCGGATAAACCATGGACACACCTGTCCAAGGACTTTATCACTAATCTTCCATCTTCCAAGGGCAACTCAGTGGTATGGGTAGTGGTTGATAGATTTTCTAAGCAAGCTTACTTTGTGCCATTACCTGCGTTACCATCTGCGGAAACCTTGGCCCGCTTGTTTATACAGCACATTGTTCGATTGCATGGAGTGCCCGCGAATGTGGTGTCGGACAGGGATGTGCAATTTGGGGCCAGGTTTTGGAGAGCGTTATGTATGAAGTTGGGGGTCACGTTGTCATTCTCCTCTGCCAAGCACCCGGAATCCAATGGACAGACTGAACGCACCAACCATTCGTTGGAGCAGATTCTGAGATGCCTGGCCTCCTCCAGACAGGAAGACTGGTGTGAGGTATTTCCCATGGCAGAATTTGCATTCAACTGTCGTATTAATCAGTCTACCGGAAAGTCTCCCTTTCAGGTCAATTATGGGTTCGTTCCGCAGTTTGGGGAATTTTCCAGTATGGATTCGGATTGCCCTTGTGCCGAGGGGATGGTACAACAGTTAAAAATCCTCTGGAGGGAGGTGCAGGGGAACATCTCCAAAGCCCAGAAGAAGTATAAACATTTTGCGGACAGGAGGAGGGGGTTGGGTCCTGTGTTCACAGTGGGGGAAAAAGTCTGATTGTCCACCCATAACATCAAACTTAAAATACCCTCTATGAAGTTGGGCCCAAAATTTATTGGCCCAAACAAGATTGTACAGGTGATCAACCCGGTGGCATACAGATTACAGTTGCCCACCCCCTTTAAAATATCTAACGTCTTCCACAGGTCCCTATTAAAACCTGTGGGGACAGTTAGAGAAGATCCCTCATCTGTAGCTCCACCAGTGTTGGTTTAGGGTCAACTGGAGTACGAGGTAGGGCGCATCATTGATTCACGGTGGGTGCGCCGGAGACTTCAGTACCTTATTCATTGGAAGGGATATTTCGGGGACGATCGGTCATGGGTTCCGGCCAGTTCGGTGCATGCTGATCGACTGGTACGGGCTTTTCATGCCAGATACCCTGAGAAACCTGGGCGTCCAGTGGCCCCCTATTAACAGGGGGGTACTGTCATGGTTAGGACATGGTTACTGTCATGTTCTCACAGTGTTAACTTTTGCCAGCCTCTCTTTGGATCTGGGAGGGGTATTTATACTCACTCCAGACTAGCATTCTTTGTCAGCTATACTGTTATTCTGGCTGTGTGTCTGACCGACCCCCCTGGTGTGCGTGTATTCTGCATTGCTTGTTTGATTCCCGTGTATGACCCGGCCTGTTCCCTCACTCTGTACTCCATCTCTCGTTTTGGTACTATTGTCTTCTCTGGTTCTGACCTCCTGGCTTGGCTATTGTTACTCCGTTGCAGTTTGTCCCTATTGGACCGTCCATTGCCCGTTCTGGTTTTCTGATCTATTGCTATGTCCTGACTATTCACGCTGTCTAACCCTTTGGCACTGTCCTGCTATCTCGTGCTGTGACCCGGCTTGATCTGGTTTCTGTCTCTGTCTACGCCCCTTGGTAACATTGTCCTGTAGTTACCTTTCTAGGAGTTTCCCTGCAGCTTCTAGCTCTGTGGAGCTAAGGCCATGCCCCCAGCAGTCATGTGCTTCAGGTCCTGGAGCATGCATCGTCACCGCTGCTGCCCGCTCCACAGGTATCTTTGAGCACTGTTTTTGTTCTCAGGACACGCGCACTGGCTCAGTGAGCAAGTGCAGTGCAGTGTTCCTGACACTAAGGATATTAGTACATGCAGCCGAAAGTTGGAGATGATATGACAGGGACCAGACAGGTTTCAATGAGGAGCAAAGGGGTCAGAGACATGAGCAGTAACAAGAGTACAAGAATATCAACATTTTTTACCTTTTGAAGGCCCTTAAAGTCCCAAAAAATGGCTGCAATCCTAATATTATAATTTCATACATTATAACATGTGTTCTTGGAAACTTAAAGATCGATGACTAGGCATGAGTGGATTAGGCAAGATTCAAATTCACCTACCTATGCAATTTTTCTAGGTAAGCTGGATTTGCAGAGAAGATTTTCTGGGCAATACAAAGGAAATCCTGAAGACATGACCTATTGGTGGCTCTTGAGGAGTGGCGTTGAGGAACACTGTTCTAGGTTCTAAAAATGTTTTTGCCTGATTCAAAATTTACAACTTTTAAAAAATCATTAAATTTTTGTGGTAAGGTTTCTCCTTGCGGAGAGTGACATGCCGGCTGTGGCTTGTCAAGGTAAGGAGGCTTATTCGCCGTGCAATGCTCCTCTGGGAAAATAATATGCAAATTGCCTCTTCAGAAAGAAAGAGGACTTTTACTCTACAGTGCCACCTATTGGTAGTAGCAATCCTACAAGTCACAATCAACCCTTTAACGAGTCTTGTAATATGACTTAGGATACAAGCCAAATCAGAATCTCAATTTGCAGACACGGTGTTTCGAGCTGTTGGCTCTCGTCAGTGCAAAGTATGAGATCTGATTTGGCTAGGTGAGAGGCTCTGGACTAGGGTCTAAGAGGTAAGGTTTCTCCTTGCGGAGAATGACATGCCAGCTGTGGCTTGTCAAGGTAAGGAGGCTTATTCGCCGTGCAATGCTCCTCTGGGAAAATAATATGCAAATTGCCTCTTCAGAAAGAAAGAGGACTTTTACTCTACAGCGCCACCTATTGGTAGTAGCGATCCTACAAGTCACAATCAACCCTTTAACGAGTCTTGTAATATGACTTAGGATACAAGCCAAATCAGAATCTCAATTTGCAGACACGGTGTTTCGAGCTGTTGGCTCTCGTCAGTGCAAAGTATGAGATCTGATTTGGCTAGACCCTAGTCCAGAGCCTCTCACCTAGCCAAATCAGATCTCATACTTTGCACTGACGAGAGCCAACAGCTCGAAACACCGTGTCTGCAAATTGAGATTCTGATTTGGCTTGTATCCTAAGTCATATTACAAGACTCGTTAAAGGGTTGATTGTGACTTGTAGGATCGCTACTACCAATAGGTGGCGCTGTAGAGTAAAAGTCCTCTTTCTTTCTGAAGAGGCAATTTGCATATAAATTTTTGTGCAAATTTAATCTAGTCCCTCCTTGGAGTGGTTTTATATGCACCAGATTTTTGAAAAATGTTTGCTATATTTTTTTAAACATACCAATGTTTGAGTTTCAAAGTTGCATAAAAGTAGTGATGGGTGAGCACTAAAATGCTTGGGTTCTCGTTGCTCAAGTTGAGCATATTGGAATGCTCGGGTGCTCGACCTGAGCAACAAGCCCAATGTAAGTTTATAGGAAACTCGAGTATTTTTGCCGCAGCCGCCCCGGGGTCTTTAGCTGCCATAGCTGTTCATGAACTTTGTTCTTAGTAATTGCATTGTGCAATCATTAGTGTTGAGTAGAGTTGAGCGATACCAGCCGATACTTGAAAATATCGGATCGGAATGGATCGGCCGATCTTAAAAAAAAGTATCGGTATCGCCGATTCCGATACCGGGAACCAATGCAAGTCAATGGGGCCAAAATATCGGAATTAAAAAAAACCTTTCTTTCCTTGTAGGTTAATTCTACATGAAGAAAAACAACTAAGAATAATGTAGAATGTATTGTGGGAGGTGGAGGAGACATTAAAGCCATAGAGGTTTAGCCCAATCAAATGGAATAGCAGGAATTAAACTTTTTTTTTTAAAGATGTTAGGAGTTACAAAGATATTGACTATGTTAGCCTCATTTATATTTTGCCAGACATGTATGTCTTCTTCTTCTACTTCCGTTTTTTTACATTCTTCTTCTTCTTCTTCTACTTCCTTTTTTTACATTCTTCTTCTTCTTCTTCTACTTCCTTTTTTTACATTCTTCTTCTTATTCCTTTTTTTACATTCTTCTTCTTCTTCTTCTACTTCCTTTTTTTACATTCTTCTTCTTCTTCTTCTTCTTCTTCTTCTTCTTCTTCTTCCTTTTCTTACATTCTTCATATTCTTCTTATTCAACAATTATTATTCTACATATTCAGCTTCTTCATCTTCTTCCTATTCTTCTTCATCATATTCTTGTTTGTGTCAGGCATTCCTGTAGTTGTTATCTAGAAAAGTTAGAAGTTTACACCTTCCGTTCTGCCTGTCACAAAAGATTTACAACAGGATTTGTCCGCGTTCAGTTTGGCCTGCAGAAGCAGGCCTTTTCCAGGGGCACCACGAGGAGGAACGGACTCACCCCCATACACTGCTTAGTCTTCTTCTGCTTATAAATAAGATAATATCATTTGCTCAGAGTATTAGTCTTATGCTTAATGTTCTTCTGCTTTGTTTTTTTTATGCTTCTTTGTCTTCTCTCTCTTGTTGTTCTGCATCTTGGTGGTTGTCTTCCTGTTCTTTGTCCTCTTGAACCAGCTGACGGTACTGGCACCCGGAGGGGCAGCAGAAGGAACAAGAGCCAATGGCACTACCGAGGACCAGCTGACGGTGCTGGAACCCGGTTACTAAGCAGGAGGTACCTGTGCTACAAAGCACTACCAAGGACCAGCAGACGTTGCCGGAACTCGGATACCGAGATGGAGGCACCTAGGCCAAACGCTCTGACGAGAACCAGCTGACGGTGCTGGAACCCGGAGGGGTAGCATAAGCTGCAAGAGCAAATGGAAATAGCGAGGACCAGCTGACAGTGCTGGCACCCGGAGGGGCAGCAGAAGGAATAAGAGCCAATGGCACAACCGAGGACCAGCTGACGGTGCTGGAACCCGGTTACTAAGCAGGAGGTACCTGTGCTACAAAGCACTACCAAGGACCAGCAGACGTTGCCGGAACTCGGATACCGAGATGGAGGCACCTAGGCCAAAGGCTCTGACGAGAACCAGCTGACGGTGCTGGAACCCGGAGGGGTAGCATAAGCTGCAAGAGCAAATGGAAATAGCGAGGACCAGCTGACAGTGCTGGCACCCGGAGGGGCAGCAGAAGGAATAAGAGCCAATGGCACAACCGAGGACCAGCTGACGGTGCTGGAACCCGGTTACTAAGCAGGAGGTACCTGTGCTACAAAGCACTACCAAGGACCAGCAGACGTTGCTGGAACTCGGATACCGAGATGGAGGCACCTAGGCCAAAGGCTCTGATGAGAACCAGCTGACGGTGCTGGAACCCGGAGGGGTATCAGAAGTTACCCCTGAAAAGCAAAGTTGGCATGCCGCAAGCTGGCCGCAGTTACCGAATCACACAGTCCTACAGGGGGTGCTTGTCCTACTGGCACTATGGAACAAACCTTTCTTACCAGAACCCGCAGTCCACATAGGAAGCACCTAAACTGCTGGCACCCTAGCCTCGGCTAACCCAACCGCAACACGACATGGCAACTTGGGGTGGCAAACTGACATTGACACTTCCCGGAAACAGCAGGCAGGGCTGGAACCAAGCTGGGCAGGAGGGAGTACCCGTGCCAAAGTCAGTTATGAGCAGCAACTGGCGATGTTGGAGCCCAGGACAAGCACTTAGCAGGCTGAGGCCTGATGTGCTGTCAATTGGGAGGCAGCAGGACAGATTGCCATCAAAACAGCAGGGGAACAGCTGACGTTACTGAACCCCACAAACACAGGAGCTAGTGTTTTACTCTGTGAAGACGGCACTTCCGAGCAACAACTGGCTGTGTTGAAGCCCAGGGACAAGCACGGAGCAGGCTTAGGCTGCATTGAAGAAATTTTAAGATCGGTTGTAGACTACTAATTTGAACCAAGCTCCACTTAGGCCTGTGGATTCACTGATTTTCGTATTTCCCCTGTCCTCCAACCCCGCCAGTTACAGCTCCGAAGTGGCGTCTGCACAATCCACACTTGTTCCTGTGTTACAGGTGTTCAGTCCGGTCAGTTAATCCCCTGATGTGTGTCCGGCAATGTCGCCTGCTCTGTCCACATTCCGATAATGGGAATGTGGACAGAGCAGGCGACATTGCCGGACACACATCAGGGGATTAACTGATCGGACTGAACACCTGTAACACAGGAACAAGTGTGGATTGTGCAGACGCCACTTCGGAGCTGTAACTGGCAGGGTTGGAGGACAGGGGAAATACGAGAGACAGTGGAGCCACAGGCCTAATTGGAGCACGGTTAAAAATCAGTAGTGGTACGACTGTGTAGGCAGCAGGAGACTTTGCCATCCACACAGCAGGGGATCAGCTGACATTACTGAACCCCACTGAGACACGGGAGCAAGTATCTCTTTCCGTGTGGACGGCACTTCCGAACTACAACTGGCTGTGTTGAAGCCCAGGAAATAGGAGGGTGTAGGCAGAGGCCTACTGAATTTTGAATGAGGTGACAGCAGGAGAGACTGCCATCCACACAGCAGGGGATCAGCTGACGTTACTGAACCCCACTGAGACACGGGAGCAAGTGTCTCTTTCCGTGTGGACGGCACTTCCGAACTACAACTGGCTGTGTTGAAGCCCAGGAAATAGGAGGGTGTAGGCAGAGGCCTACTGAATTTTGAATGAGGTGACAGCAGGAGAGACTGCCATCCACACAGCAGGGGATCAGCTGACGTTACTGAACCCCACTGAGACACGGGAGCAAGTATCTCTTTCCGTGTGGACGGCACTTCCGAACTACAACTGGCTGTGTTGAAGCCCAGGAAATAGGAGGGTGTAGGCAGAGGCCTACTGTATTTTGAATGAGTTTACAGCAGGAGAGACTGCCATCCACACAGCAGGGGATCAGCTGACGTTACTGAACCCCACTGAGACACGGGAGCAAGTGTCTCTTTCCGTGTGGACGGCACTTCCGAACTACAACTGGCTGTGTTGAAGCCCAGGAAATAGGAGGGTGTAGGCAGAGGCCTACTGTATTTTGAATGAGTTTACAGCAGGAGAGACTGCCATCCACACAGCAGGGGATCAGCTGACGTTACTGAACCCCACTGAGACACGGGAGCAAGTGTCTCTTTCCGTGTGGACGGCACTTCCGAACTACAACTGGCTGTGTTGAAGCCCAGGAAATAGGAGGGTGTAGGCAGAGGCCTACTGAATTTTGAATGAGGTGACAGCAGGAGAGACTGTCATCCACACAGCAGGGGATCAGCTGACGTTACTGAACCCCACTGAGACACGGGAGCAAGTATCTCTTTCCGTGTGGACGGCACTTCCGAACTACAACTGGCTGTGTTGAAGCCCAGGAAATAGGAGGGTGTAGGCAGAGGCCTACTGAATTTTGAATGAGGTGACAGCAGGAGAGACTGCCATCCACACAGCAGGGGATCAGCTGACGTTACTGAACCCCACTGAGACACGGGAGCAAGTATCTCTTTCCGTGTGGACGGCACTTCCGAACTACAACTGGCTGTGTTGAAGCCCAGGAAATAGGAGGGTGTAGGCAGAGGCCTACTGTATTTTGAATGAGTTTACAGCAGGAGAGACTGCCATCCACACAGCAGGGGATCAGCTGACGTTACTGAACCCCACTGAGACACGGGAGCAAGTGTCTCTTTCCGTGTGGACGGCACTTCCGAACTACAACTGGCTGTGTTGAAGCCCAGGAAATAGGAGGGTGTAGGCAGAGGCCTACTGTATTTTGAATGAGTTTACAGCAGGAGAGACTGCCATCCACACAGCAGGGGATCAGCTGACGTTACTGAACCCCACTGAGACACGGGAGCAAGTATCTCTTTCCGTGTGGACGGCACTTCCGAACTACAACTGGCTGTGTTGAAGCCCAGGAAATAGGAGGGTGTAGGCAGAGGCCTACTGAATTTTGAATGAGGTGACAGCAGGAGAGACTGCCATCCACACAGCAGGGGATCAGCTGACGTTACTGAACCCCACTGAGACACGGGAGCAAGTATCTCTTTCCGTGTGGACGGCACTTCCGAACTACAACTGGCTGTGTTGAAGCCCAGGAAATAGGAGGGTGTAGGCAGAGGCCTACTGTATTTTGAATGAGTTTACAGCAGGAGAGACTGCCATCCACACAGCAGGGGATCAGCTGACGTTACTGAACCCCACTGAGACACGGGAGCAAGTGTCTCTTTCCGTGTGGACGGCAGTTCCGAACTACAACTGGCTGTGTTGAAGCCCAGGAAATAGGAGGGTGTAGGCAGAGGCCTACTGTATTTTGAATGAGTTTACAGCAGGAGAGACTGCCATCCACACAGCAGGGGATCAGCTGACGTTACTGAACCCCACTGAGACACGGGAGCAAGTATCTCTTTCCGTGTGGACGGCACTTCCGAACTACAACTGGCTGTGTTGAAGCCCAGGAAATAGGAGGGTGTAGGCAGAGGCCTACTGAATTTTGAATGAGGTGACAGCAGGAGAGACTGCCATCCACACAGCAGGGGATCAGCTGACGTTACTGAACCCCACTGAGACACGGGAGCAAGTATCTCTTTCCGTGTGGACGGCACTTCCGAACTACAACTGGCTGTGTTGAAGCCCAGGAAATAGGAGGGTGTAGGCAGAGGCCTACTGAATTTTGAATGAGGTGACAGCAGGAGAGACTGCCATCCACACAGCAGGGGATCAGCTGACGTTACTGAACCCCACTGAGACACGGGAGCAAGTATCTCTTTCCGTGTGGACGGCACTTCCGAACTACAACTGGCTGTGTTGAAGCCCAGGAAATAGGAGGGTGTAGGCAGAGGCCTACTGTATTTTGAATGAGTTTACAGCAGGAGAGACTGCCATCCACACAGCAGGGGATCAGCTGACGTTACTGAACCCCACTGAGACACGGGAGCAAGTGTCTCTTTCCGTGTGGACGGCACTTCCGAACTACAACTGGCTGTGTTGAAGCCCAGGAAATAGGAGGGTGTAGGCAGAGGCCTACTGTATTTTGAATGAGTTTACAGCAGGAGAGACTGCCATCCACACAGCAGGGGATCAGCTGACGTTACTGAACCCCACTGAGACACGGGAGCAAGTGTCTCTTTCCGTGTGGACGGCACTTCCGAACTACAACTGGCTGTGTTGAAGCCCAGGAAATAGGAGGGTGTAGGCAGAGGCCTACTGTATTTTGAATGAGTTTACAGCAGGAGAGACTGCCATCCACACAGCAGGGGATCAGCTGACGTTACTGAACCCCACTGAGACACGGGAGCAAGTATCTCTTTCCGTGTGGACGGCACTTCCGAACTACAACTGGCTGTGTTGAAGCCCAGGAAATAGGAGGGTGTAGGCAGAGGCCTACTGAATTTTGAATGAGGTGACAGCAGGAGAGACTGCCATCCACACAGCAGGGGATCAGCTGACGTTACTGAACCCCACTGAGACACGGGAGCAAGTATCTCTTTCCGTGTGGACGGCACTTCCGAACTACAACTGGCTGTGTTGAAGCCCAGGAAATAGGAGGGTGTAGGCAGAGGCCTACTGAATTTTGAATGAGGTGACAGCAGGAGAGACTGCCATCCACACAGCAGGGGATCAGCTGACGTTACTGAACCCCACTGAGACACGGGAGCAAGTATCTCTTTCCGTGTGGACGGCACTTCCGAACTACAACTGGCTGTGTTGAAGCCCAGGAAATAGGAGGGTGTAGGCAGAGGCCTACTGTATTTTGAATGAGTTTACAGCAGGAGAGACTGCCATCCACACAGCAGGGGATCAGCTGACGTTACTGAACCCCACTGAGACACGGGAGCAAGTGTCTCTTTCCGTGTGGACGGCACTTCCGAACTACAACTGGCTGTGTTGAAGCCCAGGAAATAGGAGGGTGTAGGCAGAGGCCTACTGTATTTTGAATGAGTTTACAGCAGGAGAGACTGCCATCCACACAGCAGGGGATCAGCTGACGTTACTGAACCCCACTGAGACACGGGAGCAAGTGTCTCTTTCCGTGTGGACGGCACTTCCGAACTACAACTGGCTGTGTTGAAGCCCAGGAAATAGGAGGGTGTAGGCAGAGGCCTACTGTATTTTGAATGAGTTTACAGCAGGAGAGACTGCCATCCACACAGCAGGGGATCAGCTGACGTTACTGAACCCCACTGAGACACGGGAGCAAGTATCTCTTTCCGTGTGGACGGCACTTCCGAACTACAACTGGCTGTGTTGAAGCCCAGGAAATAGGAGGGTGTAGGCAGAGGCCTACTGAATTTTGAATGAGGTGACAGCAGGAGAGACTGCCATCCACACAGCAGGGGATCAGCTGACGTTACTGAACCCCACTGAGACACGGGAGCAAGTATCTCTTTCCGTGTGGACGGCACTTCCGAACTACAACTGGCTGTGTTGAAGCCCAGGAAATAGGAGGGTGTAGGCAGAGGCCTACTGAATTTTGAATGAGGTGACAGCAGGAGAGACTGCCATCCACACAGCAGGGGATCAGCTGACGTTACTGAACCCCACTGAGACACGGGAGCAAGTATCTCTTTCCGTGTGGACGGCACTTCCGAACTACAACTGGCTGTGTTGAAGCCCAGGAAATAGGAGGGTGTAGGCAGAGGCCTACTGTATTTTGAATGAGTTTACAGCAGGAGAGACTGCCATCCACACAGCAGGGGATCAGCTGACGTTACTGAACCCCACTGAGACACGGGAGCAAGTGTCTCTTTCCGTGTGGACGGCACTTCCGAACTACAACTGGCTGTGTTGAAGCCCAGGAAATAGGAGGGTGTAGGCAGAGGCCTACTGTATTTTGAATGAGTTTACAGCAGGAGAGACTGCCATCCACACAGCAGGGGATCAGCTGACGTTACTGAACCCCACTGAGACACGGGAGCAAGTGTCTCTTTCCGTGTGGACGGCACTTCCGAACTACAACTGGCTGTGTTGAAGCCCAGGAAATAGGAGGGTGTAGGCAGAGGCCTACTGTATTTTGAATGAGTTTACAGCAGGAGAGACTGCCATCCACACAGCAGGGGATCAGCTGACGTTACTGAACCCCACTGAGACACGGGAGCAAGTATCTCTTTCCGTGTGGACGGCACTTCCGAACTACAACTGGCTGTGTTGAAGCCCAGGAAATAGGAGGGTGTAGGCAGAGGCCTACTGTCTTTGTAATGCGGAGACAGCAGGAGAGACTGCCATCTCCACAGCAGGGGAACAGCTGGCAGTGCTGAACCCCACTAACACTTGAACGAATGTGTTTGGCTCTGTGGAGACGACACTTCTGAACACCAACTGACGCTGTTGGAGCCCAGGATTAGGCGAGGAGCAGGCTGGGGCCTACTGGATTTTGGCAGGTGAAGGCAGCAGGAGACTTGCCATCTCCACAGCAGGGGAACAGCTGGCAGTGCTGAACCCCACTAACACTTGAACGAATGTGTTTGGTTCTGTGGAGACGACACTTCTGAACACCAACTGACGCTGTTGGAGCCCAGGATTAGGCGAGGAGCAGGCTGGGGCCTACTGGATTTTGGCAGGTGAATGCAGCAGGAGACTTGCCATCTCCACAGCAGGGGAACAGCTGGCAGTGCTGAACCCCACTAACACTTGAACGAACGTGTTTGGCTCTGTGGAGACGACACTTCTGAACACCAACTGACGCTGTTGGAGCCCAGGATTAGGCGAGGAGCAGGCTGGGGCCTACTGGATTTTGGCAGGTGAAGGCAGCAGGAGACTTGCCATCTCCACAGCAGGGGAACAGCTGGCAGTGCTGAACCCCACTAACACTTGAACGAATGTGTTTGGTTCTGTGGAGACGACACTTCTGAACACCAACTGACGCTGTTGGAGCCCAGGATTAGGCGAGGAGCAGGCTGGGGCCTACTGGATTTTGTCAGGTGAAGGCAGCAGGAGACTTGCCATCTCCACAGCAGGGGAACAGCTGGCAGTGCTGAACCCCACTAACACTTGAACGAATGTGTTTGGTTCTGTGGAGACGACACTTCTGATCACCAACTGACGCTGTTGGAGCCCAGGATTAGGCGAGGAGCAGGCTGGGGCCTACTGGATTTTGGCAGGTGAAGGCAGCAGGAGACTTGCCATCTCCACAGCAGGGGAACAGCTGGCAGTGCTGAACCCCACTAACACTTGAACGAATGTGTTTGGCTCTGTGGAGACGACACTTCTGAACACCAACTGACGCTGTTGGAGCCCAGGATTAGGCGAGGAGCAGGCTGGGGCCTACTGGATTTTGGCAGGTGAAGGCAGCAGGAGACTTGCCATCTCCACAGCAGGGGAACAGCTGGCAGTGCTGAACCCCACTAACACTTGAACGAATGTGTTTGGCTCTGTGGAGACGACACTTCTGAACACCAACTGACGCTGTTGGAGCCCAGGATTAGGCGAGGAGCAGGCTGGGGCCTACTGGATTTTGGCAGGTGAAGGCAGCAGGAGACTTGCCATCTCCACAGCAGGGGAACAGCTGGCAGTGCTGAACCCCACTAACACTTGAACGAATGTGTTTGGTTCTGTGGAGACGACACTTCTGAACACCAACTGACGCTGTTGGAGCCCAGGATTAGGCGAGGAGCAGGCTGGGGCCTACTGGATTTTGGCAGGTGAAGGCAGCAGGAGACTTGCCATCTCCACAGCAGGGGAACAGCTGGCAGTGCTGAACCCCACTAACACTTGAACGAATGTGTTTGGTTCTGTGGAGACGACACTTCTGAACACCAACTGACGCTGTTGGAGCCCAGGATTAGGCGAGGAGCAGGCTGGGGCCTACTGGATTTTGGCAGGTGAATGCAGCAGGAGACTTGCCATCTCCACAGCAGGGGAACAGCTGGCAGTGCTGAACCCCACTAACACTTGAACGAACGTGTTTGGCTCTGTGGAGACGACACTTCTGAACACCAACTGACGCTGTTGGAGCCCAGGATTAGGCGAGGAGCAGGCTGGGGCCTACTGGATTTTGGCAGGTGAAGGCAGCAGGAGACTTGCCATCTCCACAGCAGGGGAACAGCTGGCAGTGCTGAACCCCACTAACACTTGAACGAATGTGTTTGGCTCTGTGGAGACGACACTTCTGAACACCAACTGACGCTGTTGGAGCCCAGGATTAGGCGAGGAGCAGGCTGGGGCCTACTGGATTTTGGCAGGTGAATGCAGCAGGAGACTTGCCATCTCCACAGCAGGGGAACAGCTGGCAGTGCTGAACCCCACTAACACTTGAACGAATGTGTTTGGCTCTGTGGAGACGACACTTCTGAACACCAACTGACGCTGTTGGAGCCCAGGATTAGGCGAGGAGCAGGCTGGGGCCTACTGGATTTGGGCAGGTGAAGGCAGCAGGAGACTTGCCATCTCCACAGCAGGGGAACAGCTGGCAGTGCTGAACCCCACTAACACTTGAACGAATGTGTTTGGCTCTGTGGAGACGACACTTCTGAACACCAACTGACGCTGTTGGTGCCCAGGATTACGCATGCCGCATGCAGAGGCCAATGGGCAGCGGTTTTTATGGAGGTTGTGGACTACTACTGATTCTAACCATGCTCCACTTAGGCCTCTGGCTCCACTGTCTCTACTATTTACCCTGGCCTCCAACCCCGCCAGCTACATCTCTGAAGTGGCGTCAGCACAATCTACACTTGTTCCTGTGTTACTGGTGCTCAGTCCCATCAGTTGATCCCCTGATGTTTGTCCGGCAAGTTCGCCAGCTCTGTCCTCATTCCCACTACTGGTTATGGGAATGTGGACAGAGCAGGAGACCTTGCCGGACACACATCAGGGGATAAACTGATGGGACTGAGCCACAGGAACACAGGAACAAGTGTAGATTGTGCTGACGCCACTTCAGAGATGTAGATGGCGTGGTTGGAGGTCAGGGGAAATAGTAGAGACAGTGGAGCCAGAGACCTAAGTTGGGCACGGTTAAAAATCAGTAGTGGTTTGAATGTTGATGGAGCTGGTGACTCTGCCGTCCACACAGCAGGGGATCAGCTGGCATTACTGAACCCCAGTAACACAGGAGCTAGTGTGTTTCTCTGTGCAGACGACACATCTGAGCGACAACTGGCTGTGTTGAAGCACAGGGATTATAGTTCAGGTGGTAGAAAAATGAACACACCAGCAGACCTGGATACAGTTGCCAACCACTAATTTAGTCTGTAAGAGGAATGGCAAAGTCTTTGGAGATCCAGGCCTTGTTCATTTTCAGAAAAGTCAGCCGGTCAACATTATCGGAAGATAGTCGCGTGCGACGGTCTGTTAGTACACCACCTGCGGCACTAAAGACACGTTCCGATAATACACTGGCAGCAGGGCAAGCCAGCACCTCCAATGCATACTGGCTAAGCTCTGGCCATGTATCCAGCTTAGAGACCCAAAACTTGAAGGGGGAAGAGCCATCTGGGAGTACAGCGACAGGGCAAGACATGTAGTCTGACACCATCTGACGGAAGCGTTGCCTCCTGCTGACTCGAGGCGTCGCTGATGGTGTAGACAATTGTGGTGGACACACAAAACTTTGCCACATTTGGGCCATAGTGGTCTTGCCTTGTGCTGCGGCACTGCCTCTGCTCCCTCTTTGTGCAGAGTTTCCTCCACTGCCTCGACGCACAGAGCTGCTTTGTAAAGCACTTGCAACAATGCTGTCGGGTGGAATGGAAAACATTATGGACTGCACCAGTGACTCTTCGTACTCCCGCATTTTACGCTCCCGGTTCAACGTTGGTATGAGCCTTTGTACGCTGTCCCGGTAGCGAGGATCTAGGAGGGTGTACACCCAATAATCAGCCGAGACGAGAATGTGGGCGATGCGGCGGTCGTTTCTCAGGCACTGCAGCATGAAATCAACCATGTGCTGCAGACTCCCAACTGCCAAAGAACCGCTGTCCCCTGTTTGAGGCGTGACCTCGACCTGCTCTGCATCACCCCACCCTCGCTGTACATACTGAGTAGAGGTTTGTGTACCTCCCTCCTCTGGAGAGATGTCTTCCTCCTCCATCGACTCCTCCTCATCCTCCTCACAAAGTGTCCCCTGCCTAGGCCTTTGTGAGGAAACACGTAGCGCAGACTGTCCAGAAGCAGATGGCATTTGGGACTCCTCATCCTCCACCTCTTCTGAAACCTCATCCCTTAGTGCTTGCAGTGTTTGTTGAAGCAGGCAGATAAGGGGGACAGTCATGCTGACTAGTGCATCATCTGCACTCGCCATCCGCGTGGATTCATCGAAGGCACGCAAAACGAGGCAGATGTCCTTCATAGAGGCCCACTCAATGGTGCTGAAGTGTGAACGGCGCACAGTGCGACTTGTTTGCGCCTGATGCAGCTGGTACTCCATGACTGCTGCCTGCTGCTCACACAACCGCTCCAACATATGTAACGTTGAATTCCACCGGGTGGGTAGGTCACATATGATGCGATGTTCTGGAAGGCCAAATCGTCGCTGCAGAGCAGCGAGGCGCGATCTTGCCGTGCTGGAACGTCGCAAGTGAGCGCACTCTATGCGGACCTTGTGCAACAGTGCATCAAGATCCGGATAGTCCCTCAGAAAGCTCTGCACGACCAAGTTAAGAACATGTGCCAGACATGGGATGTGTGTGAGGTTGCCTAGGCCAAGAGCTGCCACCAGATTTCGGCCATTGTCACACACTACCAAGCCCGGCTGGAGATTTGCTGGCCCAAACCACACATCGCTCTCCAGCTTGATAGCATTCCAGAGCTCCTGCGCTGTGTGGCTTCGATTCCCCAAAGAAATTAATTTGAGTACAGCCTGTTGACGTTTGGCCACGGCTGTGCTCATATCGGTCGTAACAGGCTCCTGCTCTGCTGTTTCTGAGGAACTTGAGTAGGAGGAGGAGTCTATGTGTACAGACTGGAGTCCTGCAATCCGTGGCGTTGGAAGAACACGTACAGCGCCACTCTCCAGATCCGTACCCGGCTCCACAACATTGACCCAGTGGGCAGTGAGGGAAAGGTATCGTCCCTGTCCATGGTTACTGGTCCACGCATCGGTGGTCTGGTGGACCTTGCTACTAACGGCGTTTAGTAGCGCATGTTTTATTTTGCCCTCAACATGTTTCTGCAGGGCAGGGACGGCTCGCCTGCTGAAATAAAAGCGGCTGGGCACGTTGTATTGGGGGACTGCCAATGCCATTAAGTCCCGGAAGGTGTCAGTGTCCACCAGCCTGAATGACAGCATTTCAACTGCCAGAAGTTTGGCAATGCCAGCATTCAGAGACTGTGCTCGGAGATGGTTTGCCGAGTAAGGGCGCCTTTTATCCCATGCCTGTGCTACCGATGGCTGTGATGGATGGGAACGTGCTGTTATGGGTGGAATCTGACAGGGTCTCCGGACAACAGTGGCAGAGGTTCTTCCTTGGCGATCCTGTGAGGAAGCCGAACCAGCAGTGTGTGAGCTGGAGGAAGAGGGCCCAACACGAACTGAAGAGGTGGTAGGTGGTGCTGTACGTTGGCCTACGTCTTGAGGGTGTCTATGCAACTCCAACTCGTGCTTGGTGCGCACATGTTTCCACATATTTGTGGTATTGAGGTTGCTGACATTTCTCCCTCTTTTGACTCTCTGATGACACAGCTTGCATTTGACAAAGCAAATGTCATCTGCAACTGTGTCAAAAAAGGACCACGCACTGCAACTCTTGTGAGCGCCCGGTTTGCCTTTGGAAGGAGGAATGCTCCTAACGGGTGCCGAAGTGGAGGGTACAGGCAACCAAGTCTTCCCCCTCCCTCTGCCTCCTGTTTTGGCCGGTAGGGGAATCTCTTCCTCCGAGCTGCTCCCACCACCTTCCTGTTGCTCACGCCATGATGGGTCAAGGACCTCATCATCTTCCCTCCCCTCTTCAAACAGCTGCTTCTCCGGGGTTGTCTCGCCAGCACCGTACGCACCAGAAAGTGGCAACTGAGTCTCGTCATCATCTGATGCGTACTGAGGTGTGCTGACCATAGGCACTGGCCCACTCGCCTCTTCAGATTCAGAGGGACAAAGAAGTTGCGCATCACTGCATACTCCCTCTTCTTCACATTCAGGAATGCTGCTTGGCTGGCCCCCTCTTTCCAAGCCAACAGATTCCGAGAACAGAAGTAGAGATTGTGATGGCTCCTGTCCATGTCTCTCTGACTGCCTGGGCACTTTGGCAGGTGGTGAAGAGACAGATGGTTGCTCTTCGGTGCTCTGACCCTGAGAGGATGCGGAAGTAATTGAAGTCGATGCGTTAGCTGCCATCCATCCGACAACGGCTTCAATTTGTTCCTCCCGCAGCAGTGGGGTACGTTGAGGTCCTACAAAGCTGCGCATAAAGGACTGTTGCCTGCTAAAACTGGGGGATGCTGATCCACTGGTGCCCGCAGCAGGCCCAGAATCCCCACGTCCTCTACCTGTAGAATCCCCACGTCCTCTCCCTGCAGAATCCCCACGTCCTCTCCCTGCTGAAACTCCACGCCCACGCCCACGCCCCCGCGCCTTACTCCCTGCCTTCTTCATCTTGCAAGACTGCTTAAGATAGGCAAAAAAGGACAAAGGGGGGCCTTAGTGTGCTTATTCCTGAACAGCTGGTTACAGGTACAAGAAACACTAATTTTATGAAGTGTGTGTGTGTGGACTAGACTTTAATAGGAGCTGATGTGGCCTACACAAGTTCAAAATGTAGTGTTTGGTGAACTTTTTATGTGGTTTCTTTGTTTGAAACAAACTCAAAGTATGAGAACAAAGAATTGAAACTGATAGTATCACCAACTTTTTGGAGCTATTACAATGCAGGCAGGTAACCTACAATGCAAAAGATGAGGCTCCAAAAAAATTGGGTAATACTAATCTGGCTGCGCCGGCAGGGCACAAGCCAGAAAAAAAGGCTCCTCTATCTACTCCTATATAGTGTTTGCAACCAACCAATGTTGATGGATACGGATGGATGCACACTAATAGGAGAAGAAAAAATGAGCTGCACTCAGAGACAAATATGTGTGAGGCAGTGACGCACGTTGAGCGTCCTACAACCAGACGTAGCTGCAGGACACTCTACTCAGCGTGAGCTGCACTCACACACAGTCAGAGACCTCTCAGACAGCCGTCAACAGTGCAGCTAAGTGGGCACTGGCACTGACAGGCTGCAGAAAGGCTCCGCTGTGTACTCCTATATAGTGTTTGCAACCACCGTAGATGGAGACGGATGGATGCACACTAATAGAAGAAAAAATGAGCTGCACTCAAATAAAAATATGTGTGAGGCAGTGACGCACGCTGAGCGTCCTACAGCCAGACGTAGCTGCAGGACACACTACTCAGCGTGAGCTGCACTCACACACAGTCAGAGACCTCTCAGACAGCCGTGAACAGTGCAGCAAAGTGGACACTAGCACTGAAAGGCTGCAGAAAGGCTCCGCTGTCTACTACTAGTGTTTGCAACCAACGTATATGGATACGGATGGAAGCACACTAGATTGAAATTATTTAAAAAATGCAGCTCAAAAAATAAAAGATGTATGAGGCAGCAGTGATCACACTGGGTGGCCTACAGCCTGACGTGGCTGCAGGACCCACTCCACAGCGTGAGCTGCACTCACACAGCCCTTGCAGACAGCTGTGAAAACAGCGCTGCTAGGGAAAAGCAAGCTACAGTGGTGGTTTATGTAGCCTGGATAAAGCACAATATTGTTTTTAGAATCGCTATTTCTAACTGTCCCTCACAGTCTTCTACAGCAGCCTGTCCCTAACTGAATTCACAGCAGAGTGACCAGAAATGGCGGCTGCGGTGGCTTTTATAGTGCATCATGACATCATTTCGGCAGCCAATCACAGCCATGCCAATAGTTAACATGCCTACATGCCTAACAGGATGTGCCCACACTTCGGAGGATTCCCATTGGCTTAATCAAAGCAAGCAGGCTCATAGCATGATGGGAACTTCCTATTCCGATTCCGATCCCGGAATCCGATATGAAAAAAGTATCGGAATTAAGTATCGGAATTCCGATACCGCTGATATCGGCCGATACCCGATACTTGCGGTATCGGAATGCTCAACACTAGTGTTGAGCATTCCGATACCGCAAGTATCGGGTATCGGCCGATACTTGCTGTATCGGAATTCCGATACCGACTTCCGATATTTTTTCAATATCGGAATTCGGCATCGGAATCGGAAGTTCAGTTGATTGACGGCCTGACGTCATCATGATGCGCGGTGTGTGCGCATCATGATGCGCCGTCATTTCGGGCCTTCCGGGGGTCTCTGCCGGCCTGCCGGGGGGCTGTGCCGGCCTGCCGGGGGGCTGTGTGGACTGCCCGGGGTCTGTACCGGCCTGCCGGGGGGCTGTGCCGGCCTGCCGGTGGTCTGTGCACCCTGTGGGGGTCTGTACCGGCCTGCCGGGGGGCTGTGCCGGCCTGCCGGGGGGCTGTGCTGATGTCCGGGGGTCTGTGCAAGCATCGTCCGATGGGACTACAAGTCCCATCGGGCGATGCCTGCTACCATGACAGTGATTGACACATTAGCCAATGATGGGACAGTAGTAGTCCCATCATCCGGCTAATGTGTTAAATGTTAAAAAAAAAAAAAAAAAAATACTACATACATACTACATGCTACATACATACTACATATATACTACATACATACTACATACATGCTACATACATACTACATGCATGCTACATACATACTACATATATACTACATACATACTACATACATACTGCATGCTACATACATACTACATACATACTACATACATACTACATACATACTACATGCATGCTACATACATACTACATGCTACATACATACTACATACATACTACATGCTACATACATACCACATACATACTACATATATACTACATGCATGCTACATACATACTACATGCTACATACATACCACATATATACTACATACATACTACATATATACTACATGCATGCTACATACATACTACATGCTACATACATACCACATACATACTACATGCTACATACATACTACATATATACTACATGCATGCTACATACATACTACATGCTACATACATACCACATATATACTACATACATACTACATATATACTGCATGCTACATACATACTACATATATACTACATGCATGCTACATACATACTACATGCTACATACATACCACATACATACTACATACATACTACATGCTACATACATGCTACATATATACTACATGCATGCTACATACATACTACATGCTACATACATACCACATATATACTACATACATACTACATATATACTGCATGCTACATACATACTACATATATACTACATGCATGCTACATACATACTACATGCTACATACATACCACATACATACTACATACATACTACATGCTACATACATACTACATGCTACATACATACTACATATATACTACATTCATGCTACATACATACTACATATATACTACATGCATGCTACATACATACTACATGCTACATGCATGCTACATACATACTACATACATACTACATGCTACATACATACCACATATATACTACATACATACAATACATTCATACAATACATACATAGACATACAGTACATATAACATAGAGTAACATACTTACCAATACTTGTCACATTGTTCCCCGAAGCCATTGTCGTCTACGGAATAAATATTAACATAACAAACCACAAAAATACTCACCCACGATCTGAAGCAGTCCACGAGTGTGTCCCACGACGATCTTGGGTAGAGAACTGCAGCATCAGATGATGCTGCCGTTCTCTACGGGCTGCAGGAATCCAATGACGGAAGGTAGGTATCCTTCCGCACTGTATTCCTCCGCCACTTAAAAAAAAAAAGTCCCTAGTCTCACTTTATGCCATTGCTGTGTGGGAAATTCCCACACAGCAATGGCATAAAGTGAGACTAGGGACTTTTTTTTTTTAAGTGGCGGAGGAATACAGTGCGGAAGGCTACCTACCTTCCGTCATTGGATTCCTGCAGCCCGTAGAGAACGGCAGCATCATCTGATGCTGCCGTTCTCTACCCAAGATCGTCGTGGGACACACTCGTGGACTGCTTCGGATCGTGGGTGAGTATTTTTGTGGTTTGTTATGTTAATATTTATTCCGTAGACGACAATGGCTTCGGGGAACAATGTGACAAGTATTGGTAAGTATGTTACTCTATGTTATATGTACTGTATGTCTATGTATGTATTGTATGAATGTATTGTATGTATGTAGTATATATGTGGTATGTATGTAGCATGTAGTATGTATGTAGTATGTATGTAGCATGCATGTAGCATGTAGTATGTATGTAGCATGCATGTAGTATATATGTAGTATGTATGTAGCATGAATGTAGTATATATGTAGTATGTATGTAGCATGTAGTATGTATGTAGCATGTAGTATGTATGTAGTATGTATGTAGTATGTATGTGGTATGTATGTAGCATGTAGTATGTATGTAGCATGCATGTAGTATATATGTAGTATGTATGTAGCATGCAGTATATATGTAGTATGTATGTAGTATATATGTGGTATGTATGTAGCATGTAGTATGTATGTAGCATGCATGTAGTATATATGTAGTATGTATGTGGTATGTATGTAGCATGTAGTATGTATGTAGCATGCATGTAGTATATATGTAGTATGTATGTAGTATGTATGTGGTATGTATGTAGCATGCAGTATGTATGTAGCATGCATGTAGTATATATGTAGTATGTATGTAGCATGTATGTAGTATGTAGTATGAATGTAGCATGTATGTAGTATGCACGTTGTATGTATGTAGCATGTAATTTTTTTTTTTTTTTTTACATTTAACACATTAGCCGGATGATGGGACTACTACTGTCCCATCATTGGCTAATGTGTCAATCACTGTCATGGTAGCAGGCATCGCCCGATGGGACTTGTAGTCCCATCGGACGATGCCTGCACAGACCCCCGGAGCCTGCACAGCCCCCCGGCAGGCCGGCACAGCCCCCCGGCAGGCCGGCACAGCCCCCCGGAGCCGGCACAGCCCCCCGGCAGGCCGGCACAGCCCCCCGGAGCCTGCACAGACCACCGGCAGGCCGGCACAGACCACCGGAGCCTGCACAGACCCCCTGGCAGGCCGGCACAGCCCCCCGAAAGGCCCGTACAGACCCCAGAGAGGCTGTACAAGGGCAGGAAAGGGTTTTTCTTATTCCGATACCGGAAGTCCCATAGACTTGAATGGGACTTCCGGTATCGGAATCGGCGATACCGATACTTTTTTTAAAGATCGGCCGATACCATCCGATACGATACTTTGAAGTATCGGACGGTATCGCTCAACTCTAGCAATCATATACCTAATGTATTATACCCCTGAATTAGAATTGTGTTTGGATCATTTACCATATTTCGCTGCAGGTGTTTTTTTGCACACTGAATTTCATTAGCAGGTGTTTCAGGCCATTCGTCCATTTTTGCCCTGTACTTCTGCAGGCATTTTTTCTTTATATATACATTTAAAACCACATTTAACTTCTCTGCTAAATCCTTATGATTTATAGTGTACTATTTACTTAGCACTAGTAAAAAACACCTTTCTGCAGTGGGAGGCATACTTTTGAATGATTCAGCACGGTGGCTCAGTGGTTAGTGCCGCAGCCTTGCAGCGCTGGGGTCCTGGGTTCAAATCCCACCAAGGACAACATCTGCAAGGAGTTTGTATGTTCTCCCCGTGTTTGCGTGGGTTTCCTCCGGGCACTCTGGTTTCCTCCCACATTCTAAAGACATACTGATAGGGAAATTAGATTGTGAGCCCCATCGGGGACAGTGATGAAAATGTGTGCAAAAACTGTAAAGCGCTGCGGAATATGTTAGCGCTATATAAAAATAAAGATTATTATTCATGAGCCTCATGCTAATTAGTAGCTTATTTTTTTAACCACATGTAGGCTGGGGCCACATTGACTTTATTGTGTGATTAATTAAAAAGCTGTTTTTCTACTCAAAAATTTTTTTTTGGATATGATCTATTTGGATACTACCTTATGAGCATATTAATGTATATTAATGTATATATATGCCTTAATTATGATTTGTGCAGACTGATTTCATTATTTTGGACAGTTCATTTACAAAATCTGATTATTGTGGTATATGTTGCCATTTGGTGAACAGCATATTTTTCGTGACGTTAATCTCCATTGAAAAATGATTTTATGGATATTTTTTTTAATTATGGTAAATAAAATTGACTAATTTTAACTCCATATTGGCCTAGGCTTCCTATTTCTGTTTGGTTGGATTTATGTCCATGGTTAAGAGATGGTCACTGGATCAGAACTGTGTCCTTCCAACCGGAGCCGACAACTCCCAGCTTGATTCCTCTAGAATCATATATCTGTTTCCCTCGTGGTGGAGCCATGATGAATTTGCTGCAGTCCTCTCATCCGTTGAGTGTTTGCAGAATGTCTGACTGGTAGGTCTGTGTGATGAGATCTGTTCTCTGACTCTTGAGTCTTTTTATACCCCAGGCATGTGATCTATTTTTGATTTACCCACAGTCTTTCAGTCCACCCTCACAGCCTTTCCATACCTACCTTCGAGGTCAACAAACTGGTTAGAGAATACAATACACAATTGTCATATGAGCACAACGATAAACACAGATAAACACACACTATGTACAAGTCACTATTACAGACTTAAGGGGGTTTTACACATAGCGAGATCGCTAGCAATATCGCTAAAGCATGACCGATTTGGTGACGCAGCAGCTATGTGTGATACTTACCTCCGGCCGGCTCCCCCGCTGTCCATCGCTGATCACGCGAGATCGGGCGGCTGCATTTCTCGTCAGGAGCTTCCTGCTGGCGCCGACGAGCGACGCGTGGACGCGGGCGGGAGGACGTCAGGATCGCTACATGTGAAAGGTAAGTAACG